>NC_139568.1:8266688-8889188 GCF_965112155.1 Podarcis liolepis
CCCACCCTGAGATCTCAACCACATGAGGTGTTTGGAGGAGACTTGCTTTGCTTATAGGTTCGTCTGCCTGGCGGGTGGGGCTGGAAGCAGAGCCCCCATTGTCTTTGCCTTCTCCCTACTGCCAGAAGGACGTGATAAGAGCCTGGCTGCTGGACCAGGTCCATCTATTCCAGCCTCTTGTTCTCATAGTGGCTAACCAGCCGCCCAGGCAAGCAGGACATAAGCAATGAGCCCCCCCCCCCCCCCCGCGGCTTCCAGCAGCTGGTAATCTGGAACATTGCTGGACAGCCCTTTCCAAAACATGGATGTTGGTGGTCTCCTTGAGCATGTTGTTGAGAGCTGAGGGGGTGAGGGGCAGTTCCTGTTCATCTGTTTGTGTCCAGAGGAATTCAAGGACAGCCTCGGATGTGGTCAGCCACACTGGAGATTGCAGGAGATTCCAGCCCTGCCTATTGCCCAGAGGAACTGTGCACAACATCTGACCTTGACACAATATATGCAGGGAAATGTGGGAGTGCAGTCTGCAGAGGAGCCAGGTTTGGCTTGTCTGGTACCTGCTTCTGATCCCTGCCCCCAAAGACCCCTTCTTTCTGCTCAGAAGTTGATTTGCACCAGTTCAGGCAGCCTTGCCTCCTCCCCTCCTGCGCATGGCAGTGGAGCAGGGCCGTCTGTGTGGGTATGAGCAACACCTCGCCCCCCCCCCCCAACCTCTCCTACAAATAGTTGCACCAGCAGTGGTTGAGGGTGGTATTGGCTGCATCTGCTAGGCCTGCAAGGTTGCACACCAGCCCTGGGGCGGCAGGGGTCAAGCAGTGACCTTTTCTGCCCTGGGAAGCTGCTTTGTTAGTGCTGAAGTCTCAGGCTCTTGGTCTGTCTGGCCCAGCGTTGCCTATACTGACTGGCAGCAGCTGCTGCTCTTTGGGGTCTCAGGCTTGCGGTTTTATCCCAGCCTCTACCCATAGAATGCCATTTGGCAACTGAACCCAGCAACTGAAATGCAGAGCTTCTGCCTGTTCTGTGGAAGTGCTCAGCGCTGCAGTTCTCTGAGGAAAATGACACCAGCAGCAGTATCCTTCCTGACGTTTGCCAAAACTGTTGTCCAGGCTCCTTTGAGAAAAAAGGTTCAGAAAAGTTTCCTCCTTTTGGCAAATGCTGTGTTTGCCCATTTCATGCCTAACCTGCCCAGGATTCTGTACCTGAATTGTGCAACCTGAATGCAAATCAAGCCTCTTTATTTTGCATAAATCGAGCCGTGAGGCTGGATGAGGCCGGTGGCCCACCTAGTCCAGCCTCCTGTTCCCACATTGGCCAGTCAGGTGCCCCTGTGGAAAACCCACAAGCAGGGCTTGAGCACATGAACACTCTTCCCTCCTGCCAGAGCTATAGCTAGGTGATCTTGCACCCCTGGCAGAACCGTCCAGATTGTGCCCCCTAGCCACGGACAAATTAGCTCTTCTAATTAGCTCTTCTTTCTACCTCCCCCCCCCAATTCAATTCACTCTCTATTCTTATGAGGCAATAATCAATATTTATATTTATGGACATATTTTTAGCCAATTTTGCAGCCCCCCATCACCTGCACCCCTGGCGGGGGGCCACCTCACTACCCCCTAGCTATGGACCTGCCTCCCATCAGCCAGTTATGACCCAGCTGCAGAGTGGCACAGCTGTGAAACGGTTTCATGGTACATTCTGTACGGCATCCCTCTAGGGACGCTTCCTGTAGTGGTCAAGAGACTAGGGTATGGAAGTCAGAACAGCTAGCTAAAGGTTGCAACTTGAGCAATAATGGAAATTAAGAACTGGTATAGACACACACAGCTCTTCTAGCTCCTTGATCTTGAACTCAAAGCATGAGCTCCATAAACAGACAAAAGAACGTTGCAGGTTTGGCTGCTTCAGATTTAACACACTCAAAAGATTCTAAATACCACCAATTCCCTGCCTTGTCCCTTAGCCACATGGTGCAAAGCAACAGGAACTGCAGCCGTCCCCATTCCCAAAGAGAGCAAGGTTTCAAGCTCGGGAACTGAGCAAAGGCAGCAAACAGGGTTCTCTCCATACAACTGGAATGCAGAGGCACCTCTGCTTCTGACAGTGGAAGCGGAGCATAACCATCGTGACTAATCATCATCATCATCATCATCATCATCATTTATTATTTATACCCCGCCCATCTGGCTGGGCTTTTCCAGCCACTCTGGGTGGCTTCCAACAAAATATTAAAATACAGTAATGCATCAAACATTAAAAGCTTCCCTAAACAGGGCTGCCTTCAGATGTCTTCTAAAAGTCTGGTAGTTGTTGTTCTCCTCTTTGACACCTGGTGGGAGGGTGTCCCACAGGGTGGGTGCCACTACCGAGAAGGCCCTCTGCCTGGTTCCCTGTAACTTGGCTTCTCACAGTGAGGGAACCGCCAGAAGGCCCTCGGCGCTGGACCTCAGTGTCCGGGCAGAACGATGGGGGTGGAGACGCTCCTTCAGATATCCTGAACCGAGGCCGTTTAGGGCTTTCAAGGTCAGCACCAACACTTTGAATTGTGCTCGGAAACGTACTGGGAGCCAATGTAGGTCTTTCAGGACTGGTGTTATGTGGTCTCAGCGGCCGCTCCCAGTCTCCAGTCTGGCTGCTGCATTTTGAATTAGTTGTAGTTTCTGGGTCACTTTCAAAGGTAGCCCCACATAGAGCGCATTGCAGTAGTCCAAGCGGGAGATAACCTTTGTAGTAGCTTTTGTACTAGCCTTTGATAGCCCTCTCCTCCTCCTCCACGAATCTGTCAAATCCTCTTCTAAAGCCATCTAAGTTGGTGGCCATCACTGCCTCCTAGGGGAGAGCGTTCCATAGTTTAATCATGCACTGTGTGAAGAAGGGCTTCCTTTCCTCCTGCCGGAAGAATTCTGGGTCAAATGATCTTCTTCAGAGCATATAAGACAAGCTCTGCACTTGGGTCAGGCCAAAGGGGGCCCATCGAGTCCAGAACCCTGGTCTCAAAGATGCCCCAATGGGCAGCCCGTAGGCAGGACCTGAGTGCCAGTGCACTCTCTTCTCGTGTGGGTTTTCAGCAACTGGTGTTTCTCTTTGGCTTTGCGGCAAAGGACCCCCCCCCCCGCCTCCATGATGCCTTCCCTTCCCTTTTTGCGCATTGCGTTAAAACTTCCACCTGCCGGTGTGGAAGCTTTTCTCCTTCACCGAAGAAAATCAGTAACAAAAGGTTGCCCTCTGCCCATGCCCCGTGCCCAACTTCCCTCTCTGAGCGTGGTGCCGATTATGCTGCAAGCCATGTGCCCTCTGCAGGCTCGGCTGTACGGGAGCTGCCACCTCCTCGCTTATATATGCCGGCTGTATTTGCCCTGAAGAAAAGAATGTCGTCTTCTCTCTCTCTCTTTCTCCCTCCAGCTCACAAGCTGCACTTGGCATCTGTGTGTGTGTGTGTGTGTGTGTGCGCGCGCACACACACACACACACACAAACACAGGCGTGCGAGAGGGGGAGGAAAGGGCGCCATTTGAGTCTAAATAGATTTTTCCCATGAGCAGGTAAAAGAGGTTTAATTAAAATTAGGGCTCCTCTGAATAGCAATATTTATGAGGAGCGGCACAGGTTAGCTTTGTTCTCCAGAAGGGCTTAATAGAAGCTTAATGGATCAACACCCCCCCTCCACATGTGCCGGCCTGACTTCCATTCTCCAGCCAGCCACTCGAGGGGATGCGAAGTGTTATGTACAGTGGACGCTCGGGTTGCAAACGTGATCCGTGCGGGAGGCACGTCCGCAACCCGCACCGGCACGTCTGCACACGCACGGATTGTGATTCATGCACGACTGCCGAAAGCCGGAAGTAACCCATTCCGGTGCTTCCAGGTTTCGGTCGCCTGCAACCCAAAAAAACACAACCTGAAGTGTCTGTAACCCGAGGTATGACTGTACAGTGGTACCTCTGGTTGCGAACAAGATCCATTCCGGAGCCCCGTTCGCAACATGAGCAGAACGCAACCTGCGTCTGCGTGTCTGCACACGCGTGGGTCGCAATTCGCCGCTTCTGCGCATGCACGTGACGTCATTTTGAGCGTCTCTGCATGCATGAGCAGCGAAACCCGGAAGTAACCCGTTCCGGTACTTCCGGGTTTCGGTGGTCCGCAACCCCAAAAAAACACACACGAGGTATGACTGTATTAAGATCAGCTGCAGTTCTCACTCAGGGCCACCAGTATGCAAATGAAGGACTGAGGACTGTCGCTCACTGACTGGGTAGCTAGTTGGGAGTTGTTACTGTTACAAGTTACTTAGTATTATATAAAGCAGCAGACTCCAGGAGCAGTTCTAACTGCTGTAATAAAGAGCTGAGAATCTAACAGAACTGTGTCCTTCATCCATCTCTCCCACTATTTAACATGGAGCAAGAGCGGCTTTTGTGCGCCTGCATTCCCTTAAGCGATTGCAATTTATCTGACGCCTCCAGCAGACAAAAGTGGCACTGAATGCAAAGAACTCTTAAGGGCATAGAAATGGTCCCGGCAGCTCTGCCTGTGTGTGAGGCGGCTTTTGTCGCAGGACGGAGTCTTTGTGGCCGCTCTCTCTCAGTGGAGTGCGTCAATGTTATTTGTTTTGGGTTTTTTTATAAAATTTTTATTAGGGTTTTCAAAAAGTTTTTTTAAGACAAACACAGCAACATACAGACACAACACACAACACACACATAACAAATATAATTTTAAAATCTTAATTTCTTAACCACTTTCCCGGACTTCCCCCACCTCCCCTTCTTGCATCCCTATTCCAAATAATTAACTCAGCAGGTTCTTATCCCCAAATTATCCCTTATTAACATTTTACTTAAATTATCTTAATTTATCAAATTTAAACTTCTAAACCTCATTTCAATACATAACATTTACCCCTTTTTCTAAGGTCAACCCAAGTTCCCTTTCACGAGTTTCCCAATTTTTATAATTGTTACCCAACAACTTATCCAATAAAAACATATAATTACACCCCTTTGGACTCCAAAATCTCCCCTCCCCCTTCCCCGGTTTTGCTCCCCAAAAATTGTCTTTCAGTCTATCAGTTCTCAGCCTGGGTCTATCACGTCCGAGGCCCTTAAGTCTCTTTCAGTCCCTTTCAACCGGTTTTGTTGACGGTCTTTCATGTTGAACATCAAATCTCGGAGCAGCTGTGACCCACTAGGGTCTGTATTTTTTCCAACCAGGCCTCCATATTCTAAAAAAAGGTCCAGATCCTGTTTCTTGGTCTTTTCCAATACCAATGTCCCAAATGTTCCAAATGCTTCAATTTTCACCTTTATCAAATTTGTAATCCAAAGGTCTTTCGGACTCCCCATAGGAGGGAGTCCCCAATCTTCCTTCTCCATTTCATACCAAATTTTCATCTGAACCTTGTTTTCCTTAACTTCCATCCTGACAGGCCTCTGGTTGTCCTTCTCCACCTGCCACATTTCGGCTCCTCCATTCAACTCCTCTAAAACAACACAAATTTCTTCTTCTCCAGCTGCAGATTCTTCTTGAATCAATTCCTCAAAGATTTCAACAGAGCTGTTTACTTTAGAGTTCAAGGTTGTAAGATTTGTAGCCATAACATCACTCAACTCTTGCAATATTCCCAGGAAATGAAACACTCTATCCAACTCTGCCTGTACTTTTCCATCTGCAGCCATTGTAGTATCTCAGAACCCCCTCTAGAGGGATTCTGATTACAGTATCCAACAGTCAGGTTATTTTGTTCTTATTTCTTATTTCCAAAAGCTTAAAGTCCAATGTAACAAAGTATAACCGGTAGAAATAGCACAAAGCCAAATTTCCTGACTTTGACAGCTCATTTGACAGCTGTCGAACTCTATTTAAGTCCTCCACAGGCTCACTCTCGGGTCGCTCCCGGATCCGGGGGGGGGGGGTGTTAAACTTCAACTCACACAGTCGATTCTAGTCCTCCAGCACAAAACTTATGTAGCCAAATCGTGGAATTAAATTTTTTTATCTCAACGAGAGAAAGACAGTCTCACAACCTTAGTTATCGGATTCTTGCTTTAAAAATGCCTGCAAGGGGGGGGGGGAGGCGGACTTCCTTTTAGCACCTCCCCCGGTCGTACCGAATTCAATTAAAAGAAATTTTTAAGTCCAATTTCCGTATTACTTACGGGTTGTTACTTTTAGAGCCCAAATGTTCAAAGAAGAAGTCAGCGCTCTCCGGCCATGGCTCGCGGCTTCACTCCGTAGAAGAAGCGATCCACTCACAGCACCACGCCGCTCTCCGTCACCGGCTCTGAAGCCTTTAAAAAGGCTTCTTCGCTGGTCGGGGAGGGCACAAATGGTGCCCGCCGAGTTACCAGGTCCACAGGCTTCCACGCCTGTGGTTTCTGAGGGTCCCCGCGTCGCCGCCGCGGCAGGACCCGTCTTCTACAAAGCCGATTCCCTCCGGAGCTCGGAGGGAATCCGCCATTTGCCGATCGCGCTAACCCGGAAGTCGCGTCAATGTTATTTGGACAACATTCTTTATGCCTTACAGGAATGAAAAGATTATTCAAATATTCAATTAAATCGTGAATAGGGTTTCTTCTCCAAACCAGGTGAGTTGATCAAGACGAACCCTCTATTTTTGTGCCAACTCAAAGTGTGTGGGGGGGGGGCAGTGGTAGGGAAGAGAAGGCTTTAGCAGCGTAATTTCTAGGGTGTGTGAGTGTGAGGACTGCGTGCCCCCCCCCTTTCTCCTGAAAATGAAAATCACAATACAGTGGTACCTCTGATTGCAAATGGGATCCCTTCCGGAGCCCCGTTCACAACCTGAGCAGAATACAACCTGTGTCTGCACGTGCGCAGGTCGCCACATCTGTGTATGCGCGTGACATCATTTTGAGTGCGCATGCGCGAGCGGCAAAACGCGGAAGTAACCCATTCCGTTATTTCCTGGTCGCCGTGGTACGTATCCTGAAAGAACGTAACCTAAACCGAATGTAACAAGAGGTATGACTGTAATGTTATGCAGATGAAGAGATTCCATAATTGCGTGCCTGATTATCCCAGCAGTGACTCAGAAATGAAAGGGGGCAGTCAGCACTTCAACTGCTAAGCACAAGGCCCAGGTCAGGGGAATGTCAAAAGAGCCCTGAGGCAGGATGGGACCAGTGGCCCTCCCCACCCTGCGTTCTGTTCTCGCAGTGGCCAGTGAGATGCCCATTATGGGAAACCCACAAGCAGGGCCCAAGTGCCAGAGAGTGCCCTCTCCCCTCCTGCTCTTTCCAGCTGGTTCTCCACCTGTGGGTCCCCAGATGTCATTGGACTACAACCTTTTGGGAAGGCCTTGTTGGCCTTTAGTTGGGCTGGATCCAGAACTTGGCACGGCTGAGAGAAGCATGTCCTGAGTGTTTTTATAGGGATGGGAGCCATGCAGTCCTCTAACTGCCATCAGCCGTGGCCAGCCTGGTCAGGGACTATGGGAGCGGTGTGTCCAGCAATGTTTGGAGGGCACCAGGCCTTCCAGAACTGCTTTACAGAGGACACAAGGGCAGGTCCCTGCCCCAAGGACCCTGCAGCTTAAAATTCTACCCAGGTGGGATGCAGCAGGAAGCAATATGTTGTTGTTGTTTTCAGTTACAGGTGGTTAGGCTCGGTTGTATCCCCTGGGAACTGTGTGCAAGCCTTAGGGTGAGGTGCCACTGAAGCCAGGCTGTCCACAGTTGTCTGCAAGACCCCTGGGGGAAGGAGATGTCTCTTGAGACATTGGCGGACACTTGAGGGCCTTTTGACAGCGAATCTGGGCCCTGAAGGAGGGCTGCCCCTCATGGTGCCCCCATCTCCAACATTGCTGCTGGATGCCTTGAGAGTCTACAAAATGAGAGCTTGCCACTGTCAGGAGTTCAGCCTACACTCGAGTAGGACCCTGGCAGAGACAAATGCCTGACTGGCATGTTCTCCCCCTCCTGGTCTTTTGTTCGGGAGCTTCATAAGCTTTCTTCAGCCCGAACATCACAGCGACCGATGCCAACCGACATCGGCACACTTAGGGATCCGCAGAGTCTTCGCAGCATTGCGTAACAGACCTCAGCAACTCAGCATTTTGGCTAATCTACAGTGGTACCTCGGGTTAAGTACTTAATTTGCTCTGGAGGTCCGTTCTTAACCTGGAACTGTTCTTAACCTGAAGCACCACTTTAGCTAATGGGGCCTCCTGCTGCCGTCGCGCTGCCAGAGCACGATTTCTGTTCTCATCCTGAAGCAAAGTTCTTAACCCGAGGTACTATTTCTGGGTTAGCGGAGTATGCAACCTGAAGCGTATGTAACCCGAGGTACCACTGTACTTTATTTACATACAGTATAAACACACACGGAGCACTGCAACATGGCTCCCTCCCTCTCTAGCATCAGACAGCAAAGAAAAAGAACAAAGGACAATAGTCCCACTTCATGGAACACAGTGACACAAACATCCTGCTGCCGTCACTTCCCACTCTGTGGAGTCAAAACATATACCGTCATGTGATAAACAATCCCATGACTGCAACCATAGATCAGGAATTCTAACAGCCACTTCTCCAGAGAAGGTTCTAGGAAGGGATCTCGAGGAAAAGCAGATTTGCAAAAAGGCTCCCGGGGGAGGGCAATAGCTCAGTGGAAGAGCTGCTTTGCGTGCAGGAGGTCCTGGGTTCAGTCCTCAGCAGCATCTCCAGGTAGGTAGGCCTGGGAGGGGGCTAAATATCTCCTGCCATGGAGAGCTATGGCTGCCAGTACGTGTAGACAGTACTGATCCTTTTTTTAAGAATCCCCCCCATGCTTTATTAATTTTAAAAACATAACATTACAAATACAAAACAAAACAAGATGCATCAAGCCACAAAGGGCAATCCAGTAATTAACACTCCCTACACCATACGTACATACCGAAAAAGAAATGATTAAGTTCATCCATCGCTAATTCTAACGTAACTTCCGGTCCCCCCACTGTGGTTCCTAAATTTCATTATGCTGCGCACTTAACTTTTTCTCTCCTAAATTCTTCTGTTATTTTAATTCTGTAATGATTTCTTAATTCATGCAGAAATCAATCCAGGCCTGCCAAAGAATTTATGTTATTACAATGTTTGTTTAAATATTCTATGTAGATATTCCACTCTTTATTAAATACTTGATCTGTATGGTCTCAGAATCTTGCTAGTTCTGCATATTCTAGCATTTTATTTTGCCAGTCTAATTTTGAGGGAATAGAATCTCCTTTCCATACTTTAGCAATTAGAATCCTAGCTGCTGTTACCGCATACATAAAGATTTTCCTTACCTGTTTAGGGATTTCATTGGTCATTATGTCTAGCAAGAAGGCTTCGGGCCTCTTTGGGAAGGAACATTTAAACAATTTTTAAAGTTCATTGTAGATTGTTTCCCAAAATCCCCTGATTTTTTTGCCGTTCCACCACACGTGGATCATGGTGCCTTCCGCCTCCTTGCATCTCCAACAGATGTTTGATCTAGATTTATACATTTTGGCCAGTTTTACAGGTGTTAAGCACCATCTGTAGAGCATCTTCATGAAATTCTCTTTCAAATCGTAGCACACTGTGAATTTTAGGTCCTCCTTCCACAACCTCTCCCATGATTCCATCTGGATGTTGTGCCCAAAATCTCTGGCCCATTGTACCATGACAGATTTTACTTCTTCCTCCCTGACCTCCCAGTCAAGGAGGCACCTGTACATGTTAGAGAGCGTTGTGTGTGTGTTTATTAAACAGTAATAATAAAAATTGTACCCCACCCTCCCTGGCCAGAGCCGGGCTCAGGGCAGCTAACACCAGTAAAATTACAATAAAAACATAATGGGGGGGACCGACCAATTTAAAATGCAGGTTAAAATGCAATTTAAAATGCAGCCTCATTTTAAAAGTAGCCCATAGATCAAAACCGTAAGGGGAGGGAAACGTAAGGGTCAGACTGAGACCAAACCAAAGGCCAGGCAAAACAACTCTGTCTTGCAGACCCTACGGAAAGATGTCAAGTCCCGCAGGGCCCTAGTTTCTTGTGACAGAGCGTTCCACCAAGTCGGGGCCAGTACTGAAAAGGCCCTGGCCCTAGTTGAGACCAATCTAACCACCTTGCGACTTGGGACCTCCAAAATGTTGTCATTTGTGGACCTTAAGGTCCTCCATGGTGCATACCAGGAGAGGCGGTCCCGTAGGTACGTGGAAATCTTGAAATTTCTGTGGAAAAGCCTTTCTGTTTGTCCTTTTGGAATGTTTCATTTAACTGAAAATACTGCAACCAATCAGTCAAATGTGTCCGAATTGCTTCAAATTTCTTTAATTTTAGCTTATTTTCTTTTTCTTCCAATAAGTCTTTATAAGTTGCCCAATTACTTCTCTCATGCTGTTTTTTTTAAACTGAGAACGCTTCTGCCAGGGACAGCTTTTGCCGAGTTTTCAAGAGCAGTGTGCACAGAGCAGGCACATTTTCAGGCAGGTGGGCGACAGCTTAAGAGGGATGTGCTTATCACTGCACCTTCACACCCATCTCTCTCATCCTCCTACCCCTTGTTCTTTGGCTGAGCTGCTTGAGGCACCTTGGATCATGGTTTCCATGTCAGCTGAGCCCTATTTTCACCTGGGAAGGCCAAACAGATTAAGCCCCAATCCCTCCAGCTGGTGTTTAGAGAGGAACACAACAGAGTGGCTTTGAAGTGAAGGTTTGTTTAGGGAACATCAGAAAGTAAGAAGAAGATCGCTTGTCAGATATGGTTTATTTATCTTGCATAGCCTTTACCAGCCTGATGCTCATCTGCAAAGCATAAGGCTGGCAAGGTCAGACCCTGTTCATCCAGGCAGATGGCCAGATGAATCTTATGAAGGTAGGAAGAGCCATTAGCTGGATCAGGCCAATGTGTTATCTAGTCCTGTTCTCACAGTGGCTGACTAGATGCTTGTGGGAAACCAGCAAGCAGGATCCTTGCACAAGAGCAGATCTCCCCTCCTGTGGTTTCCTGCATCTGGTATTCAGAAGCGTAGCTGCCTCTGACCATGGAGGCAGAGCGCAGTAATTGTGGCTCGTCTCCTCCTCCTCCATGGATTTGTCCAAACCTCCATCAAGGCTCTCCAAATTGGTGGCCATCATTGCCTGCTGTGGGAGGGAGTTCCATAGTTTAATGTTGCGCTGCTTGAAGAACTACTTCCTTTTCTCTGTCCTGAATCTTCCAACATTCAGCCTCATTGGATGCCCACGAGTTCTGGTGTCATCATGCGAGAGGGAGGGGGAAAACTCCGCTTTCTCCACACCACATGCAATTGTTTATGCTTCCGTCAGGTCGCCTCCGGTCCCCTTTTCTCTACACTAAAAAGCCCCGACCACTGCAGGCTCCCCTCACAGGGGAGCCTCTCCATCAACCTCAGTCGTTTTGCAGATATCAGCCAATGGCTTGTGCGAGCTTTGCAAGCGACACCTTCCATGTTTGCGGCCTGTGTGCCCAGGAGGACGTTCCTCCATTCAAGAGAGGTTACCCCATTCAATGCATCCCCCCCTTATTTCCCCTCCCCCTCCCCCCTGCTGCAGATGTGAAATTTGTGGAGAATTCAAGTGTGGTGAAGGAAGCCCAGGAAAAGGCCAACGCAGCCCTGATGGAGTACACCCTCTGCAACTACCCACACGCCACAGACAGGTTCCGCCAGCTTCTGATGCAGCTGGCCGACGTCCGGTCCCTGAGCATGCAAGTGGAGGAGTACCTGTACCACAAGCACCTGAGCGGGGACGTGCCCTGCAACAGCCTCCTGATTCAAATGCTCCACGCCAAGCGGACTTGAGAGCGCAAAGCAAGGCTCTCTGTCCCCCCTTCGTCTGGGGAAGAGACTCATGGCAGCAGAGGTGCAAGGGTGGTGGCAGATAGGTCAGGCCCCGGGATTGGGGGGGTGTAGGGTGACAGGGAAGGGTGAATGTCTTGTCATCCCCTCCCCACAGGCGACCTCTCCCAGTTCTGACTTTCATACATGCCATTGAGAAGCTCCAGGTCGCCTGGTTTCCCCACCAGGCAGCTGCGGGTGCAAACCCCAACCCTTGCCTGCATTTTGGTGTGATTCCTCCTGAGTTCCAGGCTCTCGCTCTCTAAAAGCCATGGGGCTAAGCTGTGTGGGGACTGCCCTTGGAGGCTGTTTAGGGGATGCTTTGGGTGGGGGTTGGCTTTCCTAACTGGGCGGGAGAGGAGTCTTCTCCCAGGGTGTGTGAGAGAGGAGGCATCTGCCCAAGCTCCGCACCTGCTCTCCAGGCATGGTCCTCTAGCTAGATGGCTGGGAAAAGATGGAGAGAAAAAGGCCCAGTACAGCTACCCATTGGAAGGCCCCCGCACCCCGTCTGTCCCTCTGCAGGTAGTGGCCAGGTTGGCCACAAGGATGATTTCTGTGGCCCATGGGCCACCATGAGAGCGAGTTTGTTGTGCCTCAGATACACTGAAACCACTCTCCCCCTTGGGGCTTCATTTTGGGAGACCTTTCTCTGAGCTAGGCAGCTTGCAGCTATGAGTTGAGCAAGTCCGGTGCTCCTTTTATAGTTTGTGTTGGTTATCTGTTAGTTGCATTCTCATATATATTTCCCTGTGGGTTTTGATTACACTTTGCAGCATTTTCTGCTCCACATATAATGTTTGGACTACTTTTGTGTGTCTCTTCTGGTTTGAAAGAGTTGGAGAAGACAGTTTGGAAGTGCCAGGCTCTGCCTGTACGTGTTTTTTTCCTTCTGAAATAAAAAGTGCTCTTAAGTGTCTCCCTTCTCAACATTTTACTCAGAAGGTCCTTCTGAGCATTGGTTAGTGGTGAACTATCTTACCAAATAAGACATTCCAATAAAGTTTTCAATTCAGTTATAGCTCTGTGTGTGCGTGTTTTCTTTTCCTCCCCTTCTCAAAAAAAGTCCGCATCTTTGGTTGGGTACCATTCAGTGCGGTATGGAGAAAGGCACTCTGCACCTGCTCAGAGACTCTGCTCAATTTATCACTACATTACAGGTTCAGGGCTGAGTCCTGCCATGAGAGCATGATATGGGTGGTCAACACCTTGGGTGCAAGAAGTTTCCAGCAGCAGGGCCACATCCCTGTCTCTGCACATTTCTCTCCCTCTCTGAAGGACATCTTTTTGCAGCAGATGGTAGGCAGGCTATTTACAGACCTCCCATGGCTGAAGCTGTTCGAATAGTGTCCTCACAAGTGAGCCTGGGAATAGCAGCAGTTTGGGGGAGTTTGCAATTCTTATGCATGGACAGTTGGCCGGCTCTGTACGGAAAGGCAGGGGCACACACGCATGCACACACACACCACCCTCCCCATAATCCTCAGCTAAAGACTCATTAGTCTCCTGCACTAATTGGCTTCAGTGGGCAAATGCTGGCCTTCTGCAACGGCATTTGTCTGGGCACCAGAATTAAAATACGAGCCACCATTTTTCCTTTTTTCCTTTATTCCCCAAATAATCTTTATTAGTTTTTCAATTAGATACTCCACATACACATATTGTATTACATTTTACATTTATACTTGCTCTTCAGAGCCCAGGTTTGGAAACAGCAGCAACTACCAACAGTAGAAGAATGGCGACAGAAGGTAATGGAATATGCAGAAATAGCCAAACTAACAGGGGAAATTCGACAACAGGGCGAGGAAACATTTCAAAAAGAATGGGGAAAATTTATGTTGTGTACAGGAAAGATAAGATGAAATAGTAAAACCAGTAGAATTGGAAACAGACCTCATAATAGGAAAGATTAAGAACAGTGATGGATAATGAAAATAAGAAGGGAAATGTATAAGGAAACTACCCGGTAATATAACTAACAGTAGTGGTAAATGAATACAGACAGACAACAAGAATTGTATAAACACAAGGATTTAATCTGCAAGTATTTGGTTCTTTGCTTGCAACTCTCTGAGTTCAGCAAAGCCAAACAGGATCTATTGTCTTGATACACCTGTATAGGACATTTCACAGAAGCTCTGATGTCCTGACGCAGTTGCACCAACCATTCACAATCCATGAGTGAAAATGACAGGGCATTGAGTTCTGCTTCACAGGAACTTAGGCTCACTGTTGTCTGCTTCTTGCACAACCAGTCAAACAGACAATGGTTGTACATGTAGCATACTCCAGAAGTGCTTGTACCATCCGTGGTATCACTTCCAAAGCAAGCATCTGCAAAGATTTCAAGACCTCCAGTCTTCTGACTAGTGAACCTCAGTCTGTAGTGCAAAGTCCCCTTCAAATAGTGGGCTATGCGCTTCAGAGCGTTCCAATCCTGAACAGTAGGATTGTTGGCATGTCTGCTAAGAAGGTTAGTGCTTACAGCTATGTCAGGTCTTGAACATCTAGCAATGAAATTCAGCTTGCCTAGAATGCATCTGTACAGTGTGGTGTCAGAAAATGCTTCAGCAGTACTATCTACCTGGTAACCTGTCACCATCGGTGTGTCTGCTGGGTTTGCATCAACCAAATTCAGCCTGGTCAATACATCAGCAATTTTCTGTGTCTGGTGTACCAGAAAATTACCTGTTTGGTCCTTCTCCACCTGCAAAGAAAGATAGTTGGATACCTCACCAAGATCCTTCATGTCAAAGTGCTCCTTCAGCTGAGCTAGGGTGCTTTCGTACAAAGCCTGATTCTTCCAAAACAAAAGAAGATTATCAACAAAACATAAACAATACAGTTAGTTTTGCCCCTCCTCCTTGACAAACACACATGGATCAGCTTTGCCTTGGTGAAAACCAAGAGAAAGCAATGTCTTGGTGAGTTTTGTGTTCCAACACCTGGCACTCTGCTTGAGACCATATAGGCATTTCCGTAGTTTACAGAGCATTCCCTTCTGTACCTGCACTCCATCAGGTGGAAGCATATACAGTTCCTCCCCCAAAACCCCGTACAAAAAAGCTGTGTTCACATCGTGATGAGAAACATGCAGTTTCTCTTCTGCAGCAATCTTGAGCATTAGCCTAATGCTCTCATACTTGACGGTGGGTGAGTAGGTCTCGTGGTAATCCTGTCCTGGTACCTGAGAAAAACCTCTGGCGACCAATCTGGCTTTGTGTCTGACAACCTTGCCAGTCTGGTCTGTCTTGGCCTTTTGCTGCCAACCAGCCTCATTCCTGGGACTACTGGCACTAGGTTTGGTTCCTATCCAAGGAATCAACTTCAGCCTTCATGGCATTAAGCCATGGTTCAGCATCTTTAGAGGTTAACACCCGAACCTCTTTGAAGCTTGCAGGTTCCCACACCTTCTCTGAGCTACCAAGAACCGCAGTTGCTGTCTTAGCAAACTCATCAGCAAATCTCTTTGGAGGTTTGCCTTTGGTGGCCCTTTCAGATCTGCGTACTAGACGCATGTCTTCTGCACTCATCTCCTCTTTCTTAGGAGAAAAGTGGCCAATGGTGAACAGTGGATCTTCCAGTTCAGTGTCAGATGTATCAGATGGTCTGACTGAGGCCTTTGCGCTCTTGTAGTCTGCTGTGTCATCACTGTCGCTGACATCAGCAGCAGCGCCGCCCACTGAGCTGGAATCTGAACTCTGATCATCATCCTCAGTTTCCGCTTCTTCCTCAGCCTCTTCATCCTCTTGTGAGTGACTCTGGAAAATTCCCACATTTTCAGGGGGTTCCGCTAGGGGCGCCACAGAAGATGGCCGACAATACCATTTCTCCAGCTCCCATGAGGTAATTTAGAGGCTGAGATGGGAGTAATCAGCATCCCAAATTCTTCCCGGTGGAAGGGAAGATGCAGTCTCATCCACGGTGCCCAACAAACCACCCCCAAGTTCGTAGAGAAGGAGGGGGTGGGGGCACTGGATGGAAAGCCCCCGAGGGAGTTCGGATCTCCTGGACGCTGTCTCCGCGAGCGCACCTAGTTCCATTTCTTAAGATAAAAATTTCGATTTAAGGTTTGGACATACTTCAAGCGAAGAAGGGGTAATTAATCTGTCAATTAAGCCAGCCACTGA
Source organism: Podarcis liolepis (assembly GCF_965112155.1). NCBI lineage: Eukaryota > Metazoa > Chordata > Lepidosauria > Squamata > Lacertidae > Podarcis > Podarcis liolepis. The sequence continues at coordinate 8,282,638 of NC_139568.1, forward strand.
GGTGCCAAGAGTGACAGAGAGGAAGAAAGATAACATCTAAGAATAACATCTAAGCCGGTATGTTGGAATGGAATTGTAATGTGTATGGGTTGCTCGTGCGTAAGTTGCCACCTCTCCAAGCTTTGTTGCCTTGCTAAACCTTTCAGTCTGGGCAGCCCTTCACTTCGTGGCTGCCTCAGTCGCTAGCAGAATCCGTCAGTGGGCGTTTCTTAAATCTTTTCCAACATAAAAGTTGTTTGACACCCAGTCTCCTCCTACTCTCTCTGCGCGGAAGTCTTCTGTGCAGGGTGAGCGTGGGTAGCGGAGGACCCGTGCTCTCCCCGCTGGTGTCCGGTGAAGAGTCCTGGAGCCCTCTCGCCGATTCCCCCATCAAATTTCACACAAAAGCACATTATTGCTTATTTCAACTTGCCTGTGGAAACATCTCAGAGGCCACAAAAAGAAGGAAGGATAACAACAGGAAGATTTAAAGAAGAAAATATTGGAAACTCAAGGCAGTAGAAACATAAGATGATTAGAGCCCCACTGAACTTGAAGCATGGGAAGCCCCAACAAAAATTTATAATTTGGCAGAATATTTGGACTATATGATATGTATTTGTATAATCTGGAGTACTTAATGTGGTTTGATTGGATTGGAGTGATCCTTAGCATGAATCTCACTTACATATTCTGTTGAAAAATATTGGGTATGTACCTTTTATTGTGTTTTGTATACTCTGCTTTATTTTACAATGTGTATGCAGGTAGCTCAGTTTTGTTATCATTCATCGGTTGTATGCCTTGTATCTTATTTCCAGCTGATGAAGACTATTACAAAACAGTAGTATCATTCTGGATACACTGTCCTTTTGAGGCTTTTGAGACATCTTCCGTTGAAATTTTTGAGCTCAGGGACTTGAGAGCAGGATGTTGTTTAAGTTGGGGGGGGGGGAGGGATGTACTAGAAAAACTCTTGGCCTGCAGTTGTGTTTCTGAAGTTTCATCAACTGAGACTTCTGAGGTGGCTTCCTCTCTCCGAATGCAAGAGGAAGAAATGGACCAAAGGAAGTGTCATTTCACACAACACACAGTTAATTCATTTGTATTGTATTTGTTTGAGACATCACTGAACCTCTCTTTGTTGCAAGTGCCAGCTCTAGAGCAGAAAACGCCAAATGTGCTGAGAGGAGAAAGAGGAAGGTTAGACTTCTGCATGCAGTGCCACTTTTATTTTGAAAAATGCCCAAAGGCCCTTTATTATGACCAAACAAAATGTCACAAAATAGTGAGGTAAGCTTCTGAATCCACCAGAGCTCTTCTTCTTCAGGATGTGGGCAGGGGTGGGGGGACTGAGGGAAACAAAAATTTGGCTAGGTATTGAGTCCATATTGGTCAAAAGTTAGGTTTTGCTGTACGCTGCCTTAAAAGGGGGCTGGTTTGGGGGCTCACATACACACACACTGGCATGTGACACATACCTCCAAAGTCGGAGGCAGTTTGTCTCAGTTACTAGGAATAAAAAATGGACGGGACCCTTTCTCTCACTTTGTCTACCAATCCCCACACTTTCTCTTTTCTCCCCCCCCCCCCATTTTGTCCTCCTTTCCCCCTGGATGAATTAAGCCAACGGTTGCATGAAATCAGGCCAAGGGCTGGCAATTGCCCATCTCTTTGCGAAAGGGGCAGTTCTGCCCCTTTGTTGGGAGAGAGACATCATTTGGCCTTGGTTGGGAGAGAGCCAGTGTGGTGTAGTGGTTAAGAGCGGTAGATTCGTAATCTGGGGAACCGGGTTCGCGTCTCCGCTCCTCCACATGCAGCTGCTGGGTGACCTTGGGCTAGTCACACTTCTTTGAAGTCTCTCAGCCCCACTCACCTCACAGAGTGTTTGTTGTGGGGGAGGAAGGGAAAGGAGGATGTTAGCCGCTTTGAGACTCCTTCGGGTAGTGATAAAGCGGGATATCAAATCCAAACTCCTCCTCCTCCTCTTCTTCTTCTTCTTCTTCTTCTTCTTCTTCTTCTTCTTCTTCAGGGGGCTACAAAGCAAGGATGCTGGCCCAGCGGCTGTTTCCAGGTCATTCTTTCCTCTGTCTTCCTACAGGGTCTCTACATATTCCTGGTCTATGCAATCTACAACAGCCAGGTGAGAGACAGCCACACTACGCAAGGGGGGGGGATTTGGCACCCTGTTTTCTCTGCAACAACTCTTCAGACTTTGAAAATGGGCTTGGAAGGATGTGATCAATGGCTTGTGAAACCAGCTAGGAAAGGACATCTACCCTCATGGTCACGGCCTTGGGGGTCCCTGAAATCTGCTGGATCCTCCCGTGTGTGTGTGTGTGGTGGCATTCTGACTACTTGTCATTCTGCTGGCGAGATCTCCTAGGGCAGGCTTGGCCAAACTTGGCACACCAGCTGTTTTGGGACTACAATTCCCACCATCCCTGACCACTGGTCCTGTTAGCTTGGGATGATGGGAGTTGTAGTCCCAAAACATCTGGAGAGCCAAGTTTGGCCATGCTTGTCCTAGGGTCATCCAAGTTCCCACTATATCTTGTGCAAGCAATGCTAGTTTTCTGCATATACGTGGAACCCTAGGAGTCAAACCCCCGTGTAAGACGCAGCCACACCACAGAGCAGGAGTGCGGAAACCTCCAGCCTGTGGGACAATCTCAGTCCTCCAGGCAGCCTGCAAAGCTAGCTGCAAAGTCTGTTGCATGTCAGACAACTTTGCTCCCCAACTGACTCCTCTGTGGACAGATGGCACCCAACGGAGGGTGGCAGTTGCTGCTGTTTTCCCCGCCTTTTCCTCTTCAGCTGAGGAAATAGCTACATACAACTAGCAGGTGCATTTTAAAATACCAGGATCCCTGCCCCCCACCATGGTGCCCCTCCCCCACAGGAATCAACCTGGACCCTGCAGTTGTCACCTGAGGCTTTTTTGTGTGTGCCCCCCGTGGGATATCTGGAGTGTGGCAACACAAGAACTGGCCTTTTCTGTGGTGACTCCCTGCTTGAGGAATGTTCTCCCCAGCGAGGCTTACCTGCCACCTGCTCATTGCACCTCTTTAGGCACTAGGCAAAAACCAGGCCTTTGGCTTTTAACTATCTCTACAGACTTTTAGAGTGGGTGGGATTGTTGTAAACAAAATCTGCCCTTTTCCCTTATGGGGTATCCAAGAGCCCATATAGAGTCCTTACATAGGTTCCCTATTGGTAGGAGAAAATAACAGAAGCCAACCAGAGAATATTGAGAAGCAAAGCACCTAGTAAGCCTGATCTTTATTGATCTGTTGCAGCAGGGTCCTCACTCATCACATCGCAGAAGGGAGGAGGAACCCAGAACAATGACGCGCAAGGCCTTATATAGACTTTTGAAATTGCCGCCCTGTAGATCAAGACCACCCCCAGGAACATCATACATACATCACAGAAGGGGTTAACCTAAGACCACCCCCCAGATACATCATACCTACATCACAGAAAAGGCGGTCTAAAACAGAAATTTGAATGTTGTTTTTCCTATTTGCCAGGTTATCTGATTGCCTTTCCTGATAGTGTGTCACCCATTAAAATGCTGATTACTCAATTCCTGAGACAATGGGAAGGTTCCCTGACGCCCCCTCCCTCCTTGCAGGGAAAATATTTGGTCAGTTTGGGAATCAAAATGGTTTCAGGTCGGTCTTCCTGTGCTGGTCTATGTGTGTGCTTGGTTGTTACACTTATGAACGTTACCATATATCAAGACCTCAAAATTCCTATCACAATATCCCCCCTTTGGGGCTAGAATTCTTCTTTAAAAATTTTGCCCCACAAATAATCACATGGTATGTTGTAAATGGATGCCTTTGTGTAAATATAGGATATCACATAAAAATAACACGTTGCATTGTTACTAAATTACTTGCGGCATTCTAACACTCTGGGAGAAACATTTACTCAATAGTGGTCTATGCTTTTCACTTAGCAGGAAGGTCCAGTAACAATTGAAAAATGCAGTTTGTTTTATTTATGCCTTTTGTGTGTGTGTGTGTTCTCAGGCGTCAAACTTAGCTCTCCTCCATCATACCACAGCAGCAACAATCCCTGGTGAATCCCTTTACGGCTTTCATAAAGACCATGTCACCTTGCCATAGATTTGGACAGGTTTGGACATGTCGTGAGAGAGATGTCCTTGCCTTGACCTTTCAATGGGATCTTTTTATTATAGGCTCTAGTCTTGTACTGTGGGGAAGTTGCTCACTTGCTCTTAAAGGACGAAAAAGCTAGTTGCAGCCTGGATACACTTGTCAAATACAAACTGAGTCCAATTAGAATTTAGATAGCGCCATGGTTCTCAACTTTTCAAACCAATCTGTAAATATATATATATATCTTAAAATGGGCACTTGTCCAAATTAATCAATTTAACTCTATAAGGGATCATTCCTGCTAAACCAAAGCATATACACCTTCATGCATCTGCTGTTGCATGGATCCTGAAGTTTGCTTTTTTATTTTTCGTGAAATGAATTAAAACAATTTAAAAATGGGTAGAGAAGGTTGGCACACTGCATAGAGTGCCAGGTGGAACATGATCTAATCTAAATACTGGATTACGCAATAGCCTGATCTATCAGAAGGCTCAAAATGCATGAGAATCCTCCACTGGTGTAAGCAATAAGACACCATACATTGAACATAAAAACAATTACAGTACACACAATAATTGGGTCCCCCCTTTGTGGAAATAACATACTGTCAGACCACATTTTAGCATTCCTACATAATATCACACAACAAACTAATTAAATATCAGTTGCATATCTTGAGGCAATTGTGATCTTTTACATATTTTTTCAATCCTGGAGCACAGAGTCTTGAGGTTTAAAAGTGAGAGAATGTCCTTGCAATTCAACTTTTCCCCCTTTGTCAGCCCCCCCCCCCCTGTCAGTCTATATCCTTTGGAAAGAGATTGCTGTAGCCACTTTGAAAACTCTGGTGTCTGTTGTTGTTGCAGGTAATAAATAGTCTTGTGGTCACAAGGAATTGGGCTGAGGGTTTTCCATCATTGGGTCTGCATTAACATCTGTAGAAGGGATATCCTGTAAAGGTTTTTTTTGCGGGGGGGGGGGGACGACGACAACGACTTAAAGACACAGTTAGAAAAGGGGCAAAAGCCCCTCCAAAAAATCTCCTTGAGTTATCTTGGGAAGTTGCAAATAATAACATCTTAGCTTGTTAAGCATTTTATTCATTTGAATATTATCATCACATTTCCATATAATTATTATTATCTGCTAAGTTTGTTTGCTTTCCTTCACTTAGTTACTCCACATATACAGGAAGAAAAGGGTAGAAATACAAGAAAGGTGAATATATATCTAAAAAAAGAAAATAAAAAATTAGATTACCAGTCAGATGAAAACGGACTTGACACAAAGACATCAGATTTAGAGAAGAATTATTATTATTTTTTAAAAGTTTTTTTATTGATTTTCATACATTAAACCAAACAAAAAAGACATACATAACACATTCACACTAAAAAGAATACATAAAAAATCAACATAGGACAACAACAGATTAACTACATTAACTACAAAACACATAACACTAACTGACTTCCCTTCGTCTCGGTATCGGAATGTGTTATGAAGTTTTTCTATCTGCAGTTTCTTCTCCTCAGACCATTCTCTGCATCACAAGTGTTATATCGCACCTACTGTAATTTTTAGATTTTTTACCTCTGTTTCCATGTATGCCATAAATTTATTCCAATCATTATTAAACTTTGTGTCTTTTTGATTTCTTATTTTCTGTGTCATTTTTGCCAATTCTAAATAATCAAATAGTTTGGATTGCCACTCATTTATAGTTGGGATTTTTGGTGTCTTCCAATTCTGCTCTATTAGTGTTCTGGCAGCCACTGTCGCGTACTGAAAAAGTGTTTGATCTTCCTTTTTGATTTCCTCTCCAGTTATCCCCAGCAAAAAGGCTTCGTTTTTTTTTTATAAAGGTATATTTTAAGATTTTTTTTAGTTCATTGTAAATGGATTCCCAGAATTTCTTGATAGGTTCACACAACCACCACATATGATAAAAATCACCCTCCTTGACCTTGCACTTCCAACATGATTTATCACCAATTTTATATATTTTATCCAGTTTTACGGGCGTTACATACCACCTGTACATCATTTTATACATATTTTCCCTGAGTGTTGTGCATGCCGAAAATCTCATACCTTTATTCCATAGTGCCTGCCATTTATCAAACTCTATATTATACCCAAAGTCCATTGCCCATCTCACCATTACCTCTTTTACTTCTTCATCCTTGGTGTCCCATTCAAGCAACAGGCTATACATTTTCGATAGGAGTTTTGTTTTACTTTCTAGTATTTCAATCTGGAATCTAGATTTTTTTCTCACTTATCCCATTTTTTTTGTCCTCGGTCCAGATGGAATTGATTTGGTGAAATTGGATCCAACCTGTCAATTTGTTCTTTATTTCTTCATATGGCCTAATCCTCCAACCAGTCTCTGTTTTTACTAGTAAATCTTCGTAGGTCCATCTTTCTCCTTCGATGTTTGTTTTTTTTATTGTCAAGATATCAATTGGCGATAGCCACCAAGGGGTATTCTGTTCCAGTAATTTTTTGTTCCTTTCCCACACCTCCAGCAGTGGCCCTCTAAAAATATGGTTGGAAAATCCTTTATGGATCTTTCCCTTATTACGCCATAGGTAAGCGTGCCAACCGAATCTTATATTAAATCCTTCTAAATCTAGCAGATCTTTATTTTTTATAACAATCCAATCCTTGACCCAACAAAGGCACGAGGCTTCATAATACAACTTTAAATTTGGAACTGCAAATCCTTCCCTATCTCTTTGATCTGTAAGTAATTTGAATCTAATTCTAGGCCTTTTTCCTTGCCAAATAAATTTAGAAAGTATTTTCTGCCAATCCTTGAATACTGAAGGTCCCCTAATTATTGGTATATTTTGAAATAGAAATAGCAGTTTCGGTAGTAGACTCATTTTTATTGCCGCCATTCTTCCCGACCAGGAGAGTTTTATTCTGTTCCAAGTATCTAAGTCCTTCCTTATTTCTTTCCATGTGGTTATATAATTATCTTCCATCAGATTAATGTTCTTTGTCGTTAACCAGATTCCAAGGTATTTTACTTTTTTGGTTACTTTAATTCCAGTCTGTGATTCAAGATGATTTTTAACCTCCTCTTTCACATTTTTAATCAACATTTTAGTTTTTGTTCTATTTAATTTAAAACCAGATAGTTTTCCAAATTCTTCTAACAGATCTAACACCTTACTGACACTCTCTTTTGGGTCCTCCAAAGACAACATAAGATCGTCAGCATAAGCTTTCAATTTGTATTCTTTCGCTCCAATTTTTATTCCGCGTATTTCTGAAGTTTTTCTTATCTTATTTGTAATTATCTCTAACATCATAATAAACAAAAGAGGTGACAGAGGGCACCCCTGCCTTGTACCCTTCGAGATTTCAAAGGATTCTGTTAAGTTACTATTGATAATTAATTTGGCACTTTGTTGTGAGTATATTGCTTTTATTCCTTCCAGGAATGTGCCCTCTATCCCTGTATTTTCCAAACATTTTATTAGAAAACGCCAGGATACGTTGTCGAATGCCTTTTCGGCATCAATAAATAATAAAGCTGCAGGAATTTCATTTTTGCATTCTAAATATTCAATGATATTTATTGTATGTCTTATGTTGTCTTTTATTTGCCTATTGGGTAAAAAACCAGCCTGATCGGTATGGATAAGGTTAACTAGGCATTTTTTAAGTCGAGTCGCCATTACGTCTGCAAAGATCTTATAATCATTATTCAATAATGAAATCGGTCTGTAATTCTTAATATTTAGCCTATCTGAGTCAGGTTTTGGTATCAGCGTGATATATGCCTCTCTCCAGGACGCAGGTGGTCTTCCTCCTCTTAAGATCTCATTCATTACTTCACATAGCGCTGGTGTTATAAGTTCTTCTAGGACTTTATAATATTTGGCAGACAAACCATCTGGGCCTGGGGCTTTCCCCAATTTCATCCTCTTTATCGCCTCTTGAATTTCCTCTGCTTTTATGGGTTTATTTAATAACCCTCTTTCCTCTTCCGATATACTGTTAATTCTGTTTTCTTCTAGATATTTTCCTATTTCTATTTCATCTTCTTCTTCTCTTTTATATAGGTTTTCATAGAATTTAAGAAAGCTCTTTTTTATTTCATTAGGGTCTTCCAAGATTTGTTCATCCACTTTTATTTTACTAATAAGATTTTGTTTCCTTCTTTTTCTCAGTTGCCACGCCAGAAACTTTCCAGTTTTATTTGCCGATTCGAAAATTTTTTGTTTCATTAACTTAATTCCCCATTCTACCTCTTGGTTTATTAATGTTGAATATTGTGCTTGTATCATCTTATACAATTGCTTGTTCCCTTCATCACTCGGTTTTTCTATCAAATTCTTTTCACATTCTCTCAATTGAGTGGTTAACTCTTCCTTTTTTTGTTCTCTCACCTTTCTTCTTTGACTATTTTGTTGTATCAGAAAACCTCTAAGCACTGCCTTACTGGCGTCCCAAACTATATCCATGTTAGTCTCCTTGTTGATGTTTAAATCAAAATAGTCTTTTAAGGTAGTTTTAGCCTTATCTATCACTTCTTCTTTTTCAAATAAATGATCGTTCATTCTCCATCTATACATGCCCTGAGTCTTCCAATTTAGATGTAATATTATTGGATTGTGATCGGATAGTGTTCTAGGTAGTATCTCACATTTCAACACTCTTATTGTTAATTCTCTTGATATCCATATCTGATCCAGCCTAAATAAAAATTTTTTTTCTTCCAGTAGCACCTTAAAGACCAACTAAGTTAGTTCTTGGTATGAGCTTTCGTGTGCATGCACACTTCTTCAGATAGTATCTGAAGAAGTGTGCATGCACACGAAAGCTCATACCAAGAACTAACTTAGTTGGTCTTTAAGGTGCTACTGGAAGAAAAAAATTTTTTTATTTTGACTATGGCAGACCAACACGGCTACCTATCTACTACTGATCCAGCCTACTCCAACTCTGATGCGGCTCTGAGAAGTGTGTAAATTGTTTTGTCACAGGATTTTTATATCTCCATATGTCTATTAAATCTAAATTTTCCTCGAGGTCATTAAACGATCTCGGAAGTTTCCCTTGATTTAAGTTCTTCCTTTTCGAGCTTCTATCTAATTCTGGTTTTGGCACTCCATTTAAGTCTCCAAGTAGGACCAATTTGTTATTCTCTAGATCTAATAAAACTCGTTCCAATTTTTTTTAAAACTCCATCCTATTTGTATTTGGCGCGTAGACCGTTACCACATTAAGTTTTTCTCCTTGGTAATTGATTTCTACTCCTAGAATTCTTCGTTCCACGTCCTTACATATTAATTTAGGTTCTAATTTCTCTTTCACATAGATTGCTACCCCTCTTTTTTTCTTTGAGTCTGAATTGATAAATTCTATTCCCAACTTTTTATTTATTAAAATATGTTCGTGTTTTCTGGCAACATGTGTTTCCTGGCAACAAATCACATCAATTTTTTTTTCTTTATAATTTTCTCAAATTTATTTCTCTTGGACTTTTCATTAAAGCCGTTCACATTCCACGGCAAAAACTTAAGGGTCATTTCAACTAACAACACTCTTTCCTAGTTTCTGATTTAAATTCTGGTACTTCTGTTTCCAATAATCTCCACCTCTTCCCCCTCCTCCCCTGATCCTGTATCCTCCGCCTCTTCCTCTGTCCCCTCTCCCCTCTCCCCTCTCCTCCAGTCCCTCGACCTCTTTCCCTCCTCTCCCCTCTCCCTCCCCCATTCTCCTCTCTCCTCTTCCAGATCTTTCTTCTTCCCTACCCAGATCCTTTTCATATCTTCTCAAAAACTTTCCGGCTTCTTGTGTGTCTGTCAGTTTGAACTTTTTATTCTTATAAAAAAAGGAGATCCCTTCTGGGAATTCCCATTTGTACTGTATTGTATTTCTCTTCAGGACACTTGTTAAATGTCTGTATCCTTCCCTTTTGCGAAGAATCCTGATTGGAATTTCTTTAAAGATAATAATTGGACAGACTCCAATCATTAGCTTTCTTTTATAGCTTGTTCTTAGTATAGTGTTCTTCATTTCCATTGAATTAAATATTACTAAGCAGTCACCAGGGATTTTTTTTATTTAATTTGTTGTGATTTCCCTCTTATTCTGAACACATTTTCTATCGTGTGTGCTATTTGTTCTTCTTTTATTTCCAACCATTTTGCAAGTTCTTTAACCATTTTTTCTCTTATAGCTTCATTTACTTCTTCTGCAACTCCTCTGAATTTTAAATTGTGTTGTTTCTGACGCATTTCTGTCATGGCTAAATTGTCCCAAAATTGATCTTGCATTTTATTTAAATCTTTTACTTCTTCCTTTATTTTTTCTGTTTCTTTTTTTTTTTTTGATCTCTCAAATCTTTTTGGGTTTTTTTTATTGGTTTCTTCAATTATTTTTGACTTGGCTGTCAAGTCTTGTACCTTTCTAGAGAGTTCTCCTACAACACTTTCTATTTTCTTATCTATCTGTTCCTGTATTTCTCCTAATTTGTTTTCCATATGTATTTTATTTTGCTTAAATTCCTCTTTAATCTTTAGCCATAAAATGTCTAAATCTCTAATTTCCTCTTGTCGGGATACCTTTCTCTCTCCTGGTGTCCCTCCTACTTTCCCCCCGTTTTTCCCAGCCATTTTATGGGTTAATTCTCAATAGTTGACTTTACTTTTTGCTCTCTCCCCTAGGGGGCTCACAATCTTTCCTTTACCCTTTCTGTAATTTCAACACCTTTATTTATATATTCTTATATCATTTTTGTTTCCCTTGTTGACATATCCTCTTTAATTTCCATCCAGCCTATATTCCCCAAAGGAAAAGAGAGATCTTTCAATGGCTTATTCAAAATTATCCAATCCCACTAGCTTTACCAATAACCTTTTGTTGTCATATATTTAAGTAGTGTTAGTATGTTAGTATAGCTGTTTCAACAACATAAGGGGAGAAAAACAGAACAAAAGGCAAGAATCAAAAATAATAATCTCTTTTGCAGTTCAGAAAAAATTGTTCAGTCTCTGCGCTCTTCAGCCACTTGTCGGCCTAATCCGTTTCACAGAAAATATGTCAGACTTTCATTGTTTTCTATTACCTCAAGTTTTAAGTTTGTTAGTTCACTTTACAGTCCTAAAAAAGATGTGAATATTTCAGGGAGTTCCCAGAGTCTGAAGTTATTCAACATGTCATTTACTTCTCTCAATTATTTAAGTTTAGTTGGTTATTCATCTCAAGATGTAAAAAGACGTCTTGGTTTAAATGCTAGTCCTGCTCAGGTTGGTGGAATCAGGTTAAATTTTCCTCAGGGCTGAGGGTAGGGAAGATAGGTTGTTAATTATGTTAATTAGAATGGAAAGCGAAGGAGAAAGGAGAATATAAGGCAGGGAAAGGAAACAGATAAATGGGGACTAGAAAAGAGAAAAGAGAGGGGCGAAATAACCAGATAATTCTCTAATTTAAAACAGGGTGTAAATATCATAGATAACATAAGGGGAACATGGGAGGAAAGAGAGAGAGTGGGAAGAGAAAAGAAGCCAGAGGTTTATGAGCAGGTCATAAATGCAGCCTCCGCGAGAAATTCCAGAGTTCAAAGGGTCCTAGGGTTCTTCGGATTAAAGTTCAAATAAGCAGTCGTAAAATAAATCCCAGAAACGTCAATAAGTTCCCAAAGTTAGGGGAAGTTAGAAAAAGTTCTTTTTCCAAATATTTCTTTAATTTCTTTGGGTCGTATTTCCAGCTGTCCTTTCAAGCAGCCGTCCTTTCAAGCCGTTCTAAGAGGCTCCGTTTTAAATGACTCTATGAAGTTTCCTTGCTTGTTCTTATTTTTTTTGTCTGCCTCCCCCAAAAAGAGCAGAGAGTGTTTCATAACGGTGGAATGTTACAAATTCTTTTAATTCCCCACAATAAATCCCGAGACGTTTACTTTGTGTTAACTCAGGCAAAGAGATACATTCCTTCTTCCACCTTGCGACTTTGTAGCCTGCGCCATTTATTAAATCGTCTAACATCCGACGTTCTCTTAGTGTATTTTAAAATTTTGTAGCATTAAATGAGTCTACTCACACTAAGGGTTCCGTTCTTACAGTTTTGGAGGTTCATCGCATTCTTCAGTGGGAGTCAGAGGCATCGTAATACAGGGTCATTGCTTTCCCTTTTGTGCTTGCGGTTTCGCTGCCTCAAGATCTTCCAGGAAAAAAACCCCCGAAAAAAACAGCTGACCGCTTCCACACGGCTGGGTATCTCTCCCCCAAGGGTCTCCCCCTTGCGATTTTTGGGGGGCGCAGTGCCTTTGCGACACCCCCAAGCCCCTGTATTACTCGGAAAACTCTTCCGGAGATTTTCCTCACTCCCTGTCTGTTCGCGACGGAAACCGGAAGCCGCCGAGAAGAATTATTATTAAATAATACAAAGATATAATCAAAACCACACAGATTACTACTGGACTGAAAAATGGGAAAACGTTGGGAAAAGGCTTAAAATTCACCATGTGCTATCTGATAAAAAGAACTTCATGGAAATGACTTACATATGGTACCTGATCCCATCCAAATCAGTCAGAATAAATAAATATCAGCAATAAGTTTCGGAGATGCAACAAAATCAAGGAACCTTATTCCACATATGATGGATATGTTCCCAAAGTAAAAAAACAAAACAAAACCCCCACAAAAAACAACAACAACATGACCTATGAGGAACCGAAAATAAATAAATGCTAGGACACACAATTTTTTAAGAAACCCGAAGCTTATCTATTTTGTCATTCTAACAATGAGTATCCCAAATGAAAATAAAAGAGTGTTTCTTGATGTGACAACATGGGCTAGAATGTTAATAGCTAAATACTGGGAAATGAGTTAATACCGAGAAAAAATGAATGGCAATTTAAAGTTGTGCAAGTATCGCGGTGATCATGGGCAGGAGGCGGAGTTACGCTAAGACCAGACCATGTCATTACCGAGGAGGCAGGTTTAGTCGTTGTTTGAAGACTATCCCTGCCTCCGGGTCTGGCCTTGACCAGATGGATACTGGAATCAACAGGGGAAACCCACATAACCTGAAGGTGTTGCTGTGTAATGCCAGGTCAATGGTGAATAAAACCACTGCCATCCACGACCTGATTGTGGATGGAGGATTTGACCTGGCTTGTGTGACAGAGACCTGGTTGAATGAGACAGATGGGCCCGTCCTTGCTGCCGCTTGCCCACCAGGTTTCTCTTACGCACAGCAACCCAGGTCATGTGGGCGGGGAGGGGGGGTTGCAGTGATTTTTAGGAAGTCATTAGTCTGCACCAGGCGTCCTACTGGGAAGACCCAGTTTTCTGAGTGCATGTTCTGGAAGTTGGGCAATAGGGGCAGTACAGGATTCCTTTTGGTGTACCGACCTCCCCGCTGCACCAAGGATTCCCTGTCCGAGCTGCTTCAGGTCGTGGCGGATGTTCTCCTGGAGACACCTAGTTTGGTTGTCCTAGGGGATTTTAACATCCACGCCGACACGACCTTACAAGGGGCCGCTCGTGACTTCGTGGAAAGCATGGCCTCCATGGGGCTGTCCCTGAATAAGTTGGGCCCAACTCATAGTCATGGACATGCCTTAGACCTGGTATTCACCTCTAGCGACGTGGGTGATCTGACACTAAGTAAAAATGAAACCAAAGAAGTGCCATGGTCAGATCACTTCCTGGTGCAACTGGACTTCTCCGCGACCCTTCCCCTCTGCAGGGAGGTGGGACCAATTCGGATGGTCCGCCCCCGCCACTTAATGGATCCAAATGGTTTCCAGAGAGTGGTAGGGGATGCTTTATCCCATGTTGATGGCCTTTCAGCTGATTCCCTGGTGGCCCGCTGGAATGCGGAGTTAACCAGGGCTATCGACTGTCTGGCTCCGAAGCACCCTCTCCGATTGCATGGAGCCCGGACAGCCCCGTGGTTTTCTTCGGAGCTGAGGGCGATGAAACAATCGCTGAGACGGCTAGAGCGTCAGTGGCAGAAAACTCACTCCGAATCTGACCCGACAGAGGTTAGAGCTCAACGTCGAGCCTACCAAGTGGCGATAGCGACGGCGAAGAAGACTTTCTTCGCCGCCTCTATTGCATCTGCAGAAAATAGTAGCAGGAGACTCTTTCAGGTGGTTCGCAATTTAACGGAACCACCTTTACCACCGGGGCCTTGTAAAGACCCCAAGATCTCCTGCAATGATTTTGCTAAGTTTTTTGCAGATAAAATCACTCATATTCGGAAGGAGCTAGACACCACCGTAGGAGCAGGGCCGGGGCGGGAGAGTGCTGGAGCTCTGTCTGGTCAAGTTGCATGGAATCAATTTCAATCCGTTACCCCCGAGGATGTGGACAGGCTGCTTGGACGCGTGAAACCAACCACCTGTCTCCTTGATCCTTGCCCATCCTGGCTTATAAAAGCTAGCCGGGAAGGGCTGGGCGATGGGCTCTGCGGGGTGGTGAATGCTTCCCTCTGTGAGGGAACATTCCCAGATCCGCTGAAAGAGGCGGTCATTAAACCGCTTCTTAAAAAACCATCTTTAGACCCGGCCAGTATGGCCAACTATCGCCCAGTCTCAAATCTTCCATTCTTGGGCAAGGTGATTGAGCGTGTGGTTGCTGAACAACTCCAGGCACGCCTGGAGGATGCGGACCATTTGGATCCCTTCCAATCAGGGTTCAGGCCTCATCATGGGACTGAAACTGCCTTGGTCGCACTGGTTGATGATCTCCGGCGAGCTAGGGACAAAGGTGAGAGTTGTTTCCTAGTTCTGCTGGATTTCTCAGCGGCCTTTGATACAATCGACCATAACATCCTTCTGGACCGTCTAGAGGGGTTGGGAGCTGGGGGCACTGTTATACAGTGGTTTCGCTCCTTTCTCCTGGGCCGTGTTCAGAAAGTGGTGGTGGGGGATTGTAGCACCCTGCTTGTGGTTAACGCTTAGCTGGAATGAAATATTCAACGCAGCAGCAGAGAAATTAAAAAAATAATTTATTTGTCAGACAAATAAATAAGAGGCACAGTGGTATATGATTACCAAGCTCTGGCCTGCCTCCTGCCATTATGGCCAGCACTTATATTTCCTTAATCCAGCCCCCTTTGCTCCTCCTATGGCTGCCTCTGTCCCATCAGCCTGGTTGAAATTCCTATTGGCTGATTGGTATAACCAATCACAAAAATACACTCATATCCTACTGTCCTTATATGGAACACAAAGAGCTATATATTGTTACATCTATAAATGACAAATAAGTAGTAATATATCTTACATGTGTCTCAACAAGGAATCTTAATTACCAGCTCACCTCTTGCCTTCCTTGCCCTCCAAAACAGATGGTTAATCTTAAATTTTTATCTTGAACAGATGTCAGAGACCTGGGTTCATATTCTCATGCATCATCAATGAAATATCTCCTTTTGGAGGTCTTTAAACAAAGGTCTGACAGCCATTTGTCATAAGTGCTCGATTGGCGTCTTCTTGTCTGACAGGGGGCTGGGCTGGCTGACTTAATTTCAGGATAAATCTAGCATTTCTTAAATCCTTTGCATAATTACATTTAAGCCAGCATATTTAAACTTCCTCAAAGTAAAAAGGAAGGAACAGTTTACAGCCTCAAAATAAAATAGGGAAAAAAACCTTTTCCCCTGTTTACACTTCCCCCCCTTCTCCAGCCGGTTTGTTTTCCATGTGCTCTTGGCCTTTTGACCTTAGGCTCAAGTTTAAGGCACACGGTTTTATTTTACTGTTTACCAAACTCTTAATTATGTAGGGTCTGTGTAACCTTGGTCTTCAGCCTGTAATTCCAGCTTTTACAACTTTGAGAAACTTGTCTCCTGCTACTGCTATAAATCAGGGAGGCCCTTGTTCAGGAGAGCAGGAAGATAAACAACTGCCAAAGTACTTAGCCAGCTGGTTTCTGCATGGCATGAAACTTTTGAAAGTCTAAGCCCATTTACCTGATCAAGATATAAGCCAATATATGCCTTGATTAAAAATGCAGTCTATATTCAGATGCCACAATCCCCCCTTTCAAGCTCAAGGACCTTGCTACCAAGCGTCCTTGATAGCTTGATCTTCCTGAGTTAAAGCTCTATATAGTGCCATGATATGAGGTAGAGTTTCATTTGAAACCATCTTGCTAATTGTACTCCTAAAACATGAGATGATACATGGCATCATACATAAAACCATCACTACTGTCAAGAAAAACAAGCAAGACAATAGTATCCCTTTGAGTCCTGTGACATTGGGTAACCATCCCATATCCCATCCTTCCCATGTTTGTACTGGGACATGTGCCATATTCTCCATCCTTGTGGCCAACACACGGATTGCCTCACCATTATCAGAAATGTTAAAGCAACAGGCATTCCCTGTCAAGTTCAAGACTCCACACAGGCCTCCCTGCCTGGCAAGTACATAATCCATTCCCATTTTCAGCTGCAAAATGGGGCTCTACTTTCATCCAACTGTTGTGCAATAAGTCTCAAACTCTGGGCCGTTGCATTGGTTACAAGTTCCACTACTGCTTGCAATCGAATTATTCTGTTTAGATTATAAATAGGATCCCGTGCCCCTTGTATGAGCTCACCAGGATTCCAGGAGGCAGGATCATAATAGGCTATAATGCGCTCTGGTGGCCAATCATCAGTATCGCTCCAACTTTGGGTACTTCCTCCTGCTATATGAGAAATATACTAGTGGGCAAAATCCACATTGGTGGTAATACCCATCCCAGGAAACAAGTCCCACTCCATTTGGAAGGGAGTTTCTTGTATGCCCATTCTCCACATATCCACCACAACCATCGGGTCTGAGGTTTTTGGTACGTGGAGTACAGAAGGCGAAATAGCAAAAGAGGTAGAGAGTTCACAGTGCAGTATGTTAGATTGCCTTTCTCTGTCACAGTTATGTTCCATACCACTTTCCATGCATGAATAAAAGGAGGTGCACAGGGCAAGGTATTCCGAGTTCGATAGGTAGTACCGTTTGCCCAGGTATTCTTAATATTATCCCAAGTATAGTGACAATGAGAAGAGCCTATCATGGTAGAATCAGCTGCATCTGATGATTTATGTACACAGAATTCCCCTTGTACAGGTATAACTCGTAATGGTTTAGTTGAGTTCCATCCGGGGAAATTCTGTACTTCTGTTTGGTGTAGCATTTCGCTTACCATACCAATGGCATTTAATGGTATTGGTAATAGTGATAGCATAAATATTAGTCCCAATATAATTCCCCCAGTGACAGGAATGGGGAACCACCAAGACCAAAACATATATCCCAAGGATCCCCAATGTGTAATATCTCTGATAATTGTTCCACAAGGGGGCAGTCAATCAATTGTATAAGAGAATCTTCCCTTTCACAGTCGCTGGTTCAGACGCTCCTCAAGCTTCAGGCGTGCGCAAGTCAGCCAGCTTCCAGGGTGTGGCTGCAGCAGGCCGGTCGTCTAATGTTGCCCGTGACCTAGCCCGTTCCCGGTAGGGCTAGATACAGGGGTTTTTGGAGAGAGTCAGTTTTAAAGGATTAGAGGGGTCACCTTTGCACGTCCAACTGCCTTCGGACTTCTTCAAACGGGAGTGATGAATCCAGGGGGTCACCTCAGCTACCTTCACCGCTGTTGGAGTAGAGAGCAAGACGGTGTAAGGTCCACGCCACTTAGGTGCAAGTGGATCACGTTTCCACTCTTTCACCCATATGCTATGCCAGCCTGGAGCTGATAAATCGGCTTGGCAATGCTGCACGGCGTGCGCTCGAGGGCCCACCTGTTAAGATAAAAAACAAAACAAAACAAACAAACACGGGAGAGAGACAAAAACACGGGAGAGAGATTGCACTTGTCCCTGTGTCACATGTTCTCCTATTTGTTTGAGGTCAGTTGGAATATCCTGAACAAAGGAGGGCGGCCTCCCATACAGGAGCTCAAAAGGTGACAACTTAAGTCTTTTTGTGGGTGTGCACCGAACACGAAACAGTGTTATGGGTAACACGTCTACCCTCCTGAGACTTTAGACATATTAGTGGGCTTCTGGCATGCCCTGCAGATACCTTGCACAAGCGTCTGGCGATAGGTGGTAAGCCTGGCCAGGTGAATTGCATTGTTTGGATCCCAATTAGGATCTTCCAAGGGAAAGTTTTCCTGGAGATGACGGTCAATATTATAAATATTTCCCACTCTGGCCTGCTCACGCAAATATATCTGTGCCTTTTCAATTATGTCTCTCCTTTCCTCAGTGGTGAAGAGAGTATTCAGGAGCTGGCGGCAATCTGTCCAAGTAGGACTATGAGTATTTATTATTGAAGTCACCAAGTCCATCATAGCCTGAGGTGGCTGTATTGCTTGCTGACCGATTAAGGTCTCCCTGTAACTTCTGTAATAATTCTCTAGGACTTGGATGTACAGGGGTTTGGGGTGGGCAATTAGTTGTTCCACTAAAGGAGACTGTAGATGGAGTTCTACTGGGACTCACAGGTGGAATAACCACTTCTGCTTGGGCTTCATTATAGAACTCCAATGCCTCCTGAAGATATTTATCATAATCTATCAAGGAATCAAGTTCTGTGACTCCACCCCCATTATTCATTCCACTTTCTTGCCTTGGGGTTACAACTGGTGGAGGGTTTGAATTTATTTGGCAAGATTCCTTTCCTAGCTTTGGCCTTTACAGCCAATAATTTGCATCGTTGGACTTTGCATTCCCTTATCCATGGAGGATTTTTATTTAATGTGCTCAGCCAGGAATCTATATATGAAAATTGTTCTGGGCACCCTCCAATTTCTTTGGCGATGTTAGACCAAAGTTTGCTTACTAAATTTATATCAAAGGTTCCTTGAGATGGCCATCCAATATTTTGTTTTGGCCATTCTAGTTCACATAACGTTCTCAAGCGTTCTGGCGTCATTTTGACTCCATATGCCCCTGAGAAGGCTTTCTTAAAATTATTTAACATACATTCAAAAGGTGTATTTCCCCCCTTTGAACCCCCAACTCCCATTGTATGGCCCTGTGAAGTATCCACTCAGTCACTCACACACACACCTTACTGGTAAATGAAGTAGTACTCACTCCACACTTAGGTCAGCTACACATTGTACTTTCTCACACATGCAATGCGCCAGATACTTCACCACACACTACCTCCCATTCTTCCCTTTTCCCTACACCAGATCACCATCTGATATACCCAGCCACCTAGCGTACTCAGTTCCCCTTTACTGAGACGCAGAAGTTTGATCAGGACTTCTCTTCCTCCCAATTAATTGGAGGGCCAAAACCCCTTAGTGCACTTACCCTTAGCTGGTTCCGTTTCCCCCCGGTCCGTCGCCGCCAGTGAGCAGGGTATCAGACAGACGAGACTTCTGCGTTCCCCCTGGAAAAATTTACCAGTGCGCGCTGGGAAGCAGTTTAGAGATCCTCTCTCTTGTACCCTGCTCAGTAGAGCGAAGGCGCTGCGTTCCAGCAGACCACTTATCCGAGTCGCAGGCACCATAAAATGTAGCACCCTGCTTGTGGTTAACGCTTAGCTGGAATGAAATATTCAACGCAGCAGCAGAGAAATTAAAAAAATAATTTATTTGTCAGACAAATAAATAAGAGGCACAGTGGTATATGATTACCAAGCTCTGGCCTGCCTCCTGCCATTATGGCCAGCACTTATATTTCCTTAATCCAGCCCCCTTTGCTCCTCCTATGGCTGCCTCTGTCCCATCAGCCTGGTTGAAATTCCTATTGGCTGATTGGTATAACCAATCACAAAAATACACTCATATCCTACTGTCCTTATATGGAACACAAAGAGCTATATATTGTTACATCTATAAATGACAAATAAGTAGTAATATATCTTACATGTGTCTCAACAAGGAATCTTAATTACCAGCTCACCTCTTGCCTTCCTTGCCCTCCAAAACAGATGGTTAATCTTAAATTTTTATCTTGAACAGATGTCAGAGACCTGGGTTCATATTCTCATGCATCATCAATGAAATATCTCCTTTTGGAGGTCTTTAAACAAAGGTCTGACAGCCATTTGTCATAAGTGCTCGATTGGCGTCTTCTTGTCTGACAGGGGGCTGGGCTGGCTGACTTAATTTCAGGATAAATCTAGCATTTCTTAAATCCTTTGCATAATTACATTTAAGCCAGCATATTTAAACTTCCTCAAAGTAAAAAGGAAGGAACAGTTTACAGCCTCAAAATAAAATAGGGAAAAAAACCTTTTCCCCTGTTTACACTTCCCCCCCTTCTCCAGCCGGTTTGTTTTCCATGTGCTCTTGGCCTTTTGACCTTAGGCTCAAGTTTAAGGCACACGGTTTTATTTTACTGTTTACCAAACTCTTAATTATGTAGGGTCTGTGTAACCTTGGTCTTCAGCCTGTAATTCCAGCTTTTACAACTTTGAGAAACTTGTCTCCTGCTACTGCTATAAATCAGGGAGGCCCTTGTTCAGGAGAGCAGGAAGATAAACAACTGCCAAAGTACTTAGCCAGCTGGTTTCTGCATGGCATGAAACTTTTGAAAGTCTAAGCCCATTTACCTGATCAAGATATAAGCCAATATATGCCTTGATTAAAAATGCAGTCTATATTCAGATGCCACAGGATGAGTGTTCAGACCCTTGGGCCCTCACTTGTGGGGTGCCTCAGGGTTCCGTCCTCTCCCCCATGCTTTTTAACATCTATATGAAGCCGCTGGGAGAGATCATCAGGGGGTTTGGACTGGGTGTCCATCAATATGCAGATGATACCCAGCTCTACCTTTCTTTCAAATCAGAACCAGTGAAGGCGGTGAAGGTCCTGTGTGAGTGCCTGGAGGCGGTTGGAGGATGGATGGCGGCTAATGGATTGAAGTTGAATCCTGACAAGACAGAAGTACTGTTTTTGGGGGACAGGGGGCGGGCTGGTGTGGAGGACTCCCTGGTCCTGAATGGGGTAACTGTGCCCCTGAAGGACCAGGTGCGTAGCCTGGGAGTCATTTTGGACTCACAGCTGTCCATGGAGGCACAGGTCAATTCTGTATCCAGGGCAGCTGTCTACCAACTCCACCTGGTACGCAGGCTGAGACCCTACCTGCCCGCTGACTGTCTGGCCAGAGTGGTGCATGCTCTAGTTATCTCCCGCTTGGACTACTGCAATGTGCTCTACGTGGGGCTACCTTTGAAGGTGACTCGGAAACTACAACTAATCCAGAATGCGGCAGCTAGACTGGTGACTGGGGGCGGCCGCCGAGACCACATAACACCGGTCTTGAAAGACCTACATTGGCTCCCAGTACGTTTCCGAGCACAATTCAAAGTGCTGGTGTTGACCTTTAAAGCCCTAAACGGCTTCGGCCCAGTATACCTGAAGGAGCGTCTCCACCCCCATCGTTCTGCCCGGACACTGAGGTCCAGCGCCGAGGGCCTTCTGGCGGTTCCCTCATTGCGAGAAGCGAAGCTACAGGGAACCAGGCAGAGGGCCTTTTCGGTGGTGGCGCCCGCCCTGTGGAATGCCCTCCCATCAGATGTCAAGGTGATGGACAACTACCTGACATTCAGAAAACATCTTAAGGCGGCCCTATTCAGGGAAGCTTTTAATGTATGATATTTTAGTGTTTTTTGGTTTCTGTGGAAGCCGCGCAGAGTGGCTGGGGAAACCCAGCCAGATGGGCGGGGTACAAATAATAAATTATTATTATTATTATTATTACCTTGAACTAGCCACAATGACACAATTAATAAGAAATACTCAGGCAAAAAGGTAAACAAATACCGTTCCACAAACAATGTTTGGTTGTGCTTAGATTAATAAATGAAAACAGATTATTTGTAACTTAAAAATTGTCAAAGCCACTAATACAAATGCAATTACTTTTCTGAGAACCTCGGATATAGAATATTTAAATTACTGTTTGAATCCCCTCATTATTATTTGTGCTGTTGGAGAAAAGAAGGGACAAACACTTTGTTAATGGGGTTGAGACTTCTTAGAGGTTCACGTATCCTGTTGAAAGGGGAAATTTTTTTCCCCCATGTGAAAATCTTTCAGGAAATGCTGTTCCTAAGATGCATAGGCACACAAACAAAACCGGTTATAAAATTCATTTAAATTCCTTTTGAGGGGGGGACTACTCAAGAGAGGAACTCACAGTGGCAGTGCTCTGATATTTACCTGTGAAAAGAATTTGCATGTTAAATTTGGAACTTGGCAACCTCTTGACTTTTGATGGTCCAGTACTTAACCCTTTTGTCTTAAGTAGCCCCTGGAGCAAAGGACACATAAGGGTGATTTCCCTCAATGGGTCCAAGTTTTACATAAAGAAATTTGAATAAATTTCTCCCTGCAGTCTGCTCTCTCTCCAAACCTCCTTTTTTTTCCCTTTTCCCTCTCTCCCCCTCCTCTATTTTAAGCTGACATAGCCTCTGTGCATGTGCAGAGTTCAAGTTTCAGCAAATCTTTTATACCATAGAGAGAGCCAGTGTGGTGTAGTGGTTAAGAGTGATAGACTCGTAATCTGGGGAACCGGGTTCGCGTCTCCGCTCCTCCACATGCAGCTGCTGGGTGACCTTGGGCTAGTCACACTTCTTTGAAGTCTCTCAGCCCCACTCACTTCACAGAGTGTTTGTTGTGGGGGATGAAGGGAAAGGAGAATGTTAGCCGCTTTGAGACTCCTTCGGGTAGTGATAAAGCGGGATATAAAATCCAAACTCTTCTTCTTCTACTACCATTAAAAGTGTTGCATCTTTTGGCTAAATTACCATTTGAATAAAGGAAGGGAAGGGTAAGGAATAGATTTAAAAAATAGGATTAGATTTAAAACAAAAAAGAGAAACTCAGGAATTCAAGTTTTCACCAAAACCAGCAATAGAAGTTGGTCAAATTGAATTTCTGTTAACTCAGTTCTAAGGGATCATGTCTCCTGCAGCCCAGGCAAAGGGAGTACTGTCTTCTTTATGTACAGGAAATTGGGGTGCAGGTCTCTATTAAAAAATGTGGGCTATCATTATTCTGTGTGCTCCCCCTCTGGTCATTTGTGGAACAATCACCTGCTCCCTTATGTATGGGTAAAAATGGCCAGAGAGTCAGATATTTAACATTCTCAGTCATTTCAGCCCTACCATTTGCAGACAAAATTTTCTGCCCTTTATTTACAGGGATCGGCAAGGCTCATTCTACTTGATTATAAATTTGTATGTGCTTAAACTTTGAAAACTTTGAAGTCTGATTTTTTAAAACTATAGACAAAATGGTAAAAACTGTTAATCACTCAAATGATTGATATCACTAGCTCTGCTTCAAAAACATCACGACTTTCAACTCTCACCTTTTAAAACTTTATTCTAAACTCTAAAAACCAATCTTTCCATCTTTCTGTATGAAATATACTCAGAGTCGAGAGTGGATTTCATGCTCTTTATTCAGCTCATAGTGGTGAGGAGGGAATGGATGTCCCCTCAAAGTATCTGCTTTATATACATTATTTACACAATGGGCTGCACGTGATTGGCTAATACCAGAATTCTCCTGTAGGCCAATCAGGTTGTGGATTCACTTCTATCTGGAGCCGGATTGGGTGGCTCCTGCCGACCAGTCATACTGCTGCATTGTTCTAGGACCAATCAGACTGCTGCATTCTGAATCCTATTGTTCTAGGACCAATCAGACTGCTGCATTTTGGATCCTATTGTTCTAGGACCAATCAGACTGCTGCAGTTTGGATCCTATTCAACTCAGTACATAACACTGTACCAAAAAGCAAAGCTGGGCTGAACTTCAACCCATCACCATACATCAGAATTTAAAAATTATCCTCCAATGCTTTCAGACTCATTGCCTTCCACATAGCCATAAAATTGGGAGAGTTGGAAGGGACCCTGGGGTCACCTAATCCAAGGATTTGTACTACCAGAGAGACACATACATACTTATGTACACAGACACAACTGGGGAAGGAAACACAAGCTATGCCCCTATCATGCAAGCACACACGTGTATACTAAGGAAGAGGAAAATAAAAGTACCCAACTTTATACAGAACCCTTTTAGTAGACCTTAAGATGGTTTGAGTGAGAGTTTAATTCCTTAGACTAAAGAGTGAAAGTTCCTAGAGAAATGATCTTTAAAGAAAGATATAAGTGAACAGTTTTCCTAAGAAAAAATAGGGAGAGAATCTTTTATAAAGAATAGGGTTAATTCAAGAGTTGATATAACCACTCACAAATAATAAAACAGCCATAGATTTGATTTAAAAGGAATACAAAAGTGAACATTTTTTCCTGAACTTGAATAGGAATACTAAGCCTATTTTAGGAAAGTGAGATGCGGGGTACCTTTAGTAAAGATTGCCCCCCCCCCCTTGCAGTTTCCTTGTTAAAGGAAGCTTACTCGGGAGTAAATTTACCTGGCACAGAAGTAAGGGGGGGGGGAGAAAGAGACTGAAATGAGGGGGTGGGGGCATTTTCCAAGAAAAGAGGCCAGGAAATTCTGGCTGATCTTACAGAGACTGATATCAGGAGCCTTACAATAACCCTTCTGTCCAACCGAATCAAAGTTAAAACTGGACTCAGATAGACAATTGCTGGCCATGGAAGCATCTATCTTTAATACCATTTTTCCTAGAAGGAACGCCATATTTTCATAGTCATATAGTCTGCGGGTTTATTTCTTTTGAATGAGTTGCACCCATTTTAAGAATTTAATAGTGCTAGCTTTTACTTTTATACTGCAGTCAGGGTTTTATCCCCACTTTTTCAGGAAACAGAATAAATAACCCACAGTAGACTCAATCTGGACAACTCCAAGGATTAGTACTGTGACACACCACCGTTCGTCTGGCCTGACTTACTAGGCTGGTACAGCTGCTGGCCTTCCTGGCTACTAAGCTAACAGTGCGGTCAGCGATCTCAACCCCCCACTTAGTGGTTATTAAATCAGCCGGGGAGCCCACAGCAACCTCCTGTCTCTTACAATCTAAAATCAGAGTTCCCTACTGGACGCTTGCACAGTGCAGGGCCAGATCGGGACTCAGAAATGAAAGGAAGGAAAGGAATCAGGTGCCCTTGCGTTCTCTGGCTCACAGGTCATCTCTAACAAAGATAGCCATGGCAGAGGTGTGCCTGCGCCTGGGAGTTATAGTTTGGTTCAGAAGTAAGTTCACAACCTTTTCTGGACACCCTGTGAGAGACTAGGTTGGCAAATAGAATTAAAGGGGAAGAGACTCACAAGACCCTCCTCTGGGCAACTCCGATGGATTTGGGTCTTGTGGTGAAAATTAGGTGATGGAATAAGGGAGGGAGAAAGTTTAGATTTGAAGGGAAAAGGAAGAGTTAAATAATTTTGGTTGCTGTGGTTTAGAGAACCCAACCCACTACCCGTGTTTCCTACTTATGCACACTTCTGCATGCGCTGTTCCTGGTGATCCCGGGATCTCTTGACTGATTGTTTAAGGTCAGCCTGATCAAGCTTTGCTTCCTCTGCTTGACCCCGCTGGACCTCCAGTTATTTCCAGACCCTGGGATCGTTGGAGGACTGGTTATGCCTCCTGGCAAACTGGCTGGTGCGCGCTAGATCACCAGTCCTTCCTCGCTCCCAGAATCCGGGTAACCAAACGTCCCTTCGAGCGTCGTCATCTGTTGTAAACAAAATCTGCCCTTTTCCCCTTATGGGATATCCAAGAGCCCGTATAGAGTCCTTACATAGGTTCCCTATTGGTAGGAGAAAATAACAGAGGCCAACCAGAGAATATTGAGAGGCAAAGCACCTAGTAAGCCTGAACTCTATTGATCTGTTGCAACAGGGTCCTCACTCACCACATCACAGGAGGGAGGAGGAACCCAGAACAATGGCGTGCAAGGCCTTATATAGACTTTTGAAATTGCCACCCTGTAGATCAAGACCACCCCCAGGAACATCATACATACATCACAGAAGGGGTTAACCTAAGACCACCCCCCAGATACTGTTAGGATATAGTTCTGTTCCACCTTAAGATGGAACAGGCTGTTGTGTGTCACATGCCTGTTTACTTCCAGCTTCTGCTGGGAACATCTGTTTTGTATATAGCTTTTGTTACTGCTGTTTTCGCTGAAGACGAAGGGATGCAGTCATATTTTTCTTTTATTCCTGACTACGCTGAATAAAACTGTAAATATGCTTGTACATCTCTTTCTGTCTGCATCTTCCATTGTGCATGATTCAAAACACTCTGCTGACAGGGTGTGTGTTAGGGTGTGAAACCTAAGACGCTGGCAAGTTAGCAATGTGATGTGACTTTAAGTAGTCAAGCTCGTTAAGTTGTTAAGTTGCTCAGTATATAAAGAGTGTTTGTTTTCTCTGCCTGTGGGGCGTGAAGCAAAAATGTCCGAAAGCTCCGGAGGTGTTTCTGTTATCTTTCTGCAATAAACCTGTCTTTGGAAAGACAGGCTTCCCTGTGTCGTTATTTCTTTGCTGCTGAGACTCTGAAGCTGGTACTGCAACAAGAATCTCTGCACTGGACTTAATTAATACTCTGCAAAGAGAGCTGTTCCTGGTGGCGCAGTGGAAGCGTTTACTGGACCAGTACACAAACTCTCTTAGGTTATGGATCCTTCTACGTTTCTACAGCTGTATTGTGTGCAGAGAAAGTGAAAGCAGCTTTCGGATGAGAGAAGACCGGCTTGGTCGTAAATCCAGCTCTTAAAGGAACTGAGAGGCTTCAGAGGAGGCTGGAGGCGTCTGAAAAGTGAGTAAGACAAATCCCAAGGGGAAAGAGAAGCAAGGGCACACAGAGGGAGTAGCAGCAGACCCCAAGAATGGCAAAGGAAAATTTCCAGGTTCCCTTTACAAAGTTGAACTCTGCTAATTACGTGCAGTGGTCTAAGAGGGCTCAAGTCTGGTTGGAAGCCAAAGAAGTGTGGGCTGACTATGTCCAGAGGCGAAAGCCGATTGTGGCTGTTGCAGCAGATGCCACAGCAGAGCAACAGGCTGCTGCACATGCTCAGAACAGGGAACATGATAAAATGGACACTAAAGCTAGATGCATGTTGATGGTATCGATAGACGATTCCCAATTACCTCATGTGGAAAATTTAAGGTCTGCATTTGAAATTTGGGAAGCTCTTAGGCGAATTCACCATAGAGCCACGCCCGGAGAGAAGGTGAACATTATACGTGCTTTGTATGAGTTGAAACTGAAGCCAGAGGATAGTGTGGTTGAACACACGTCACAGATGACTGAGTATTTCAACCGACTGTCATCTTTAGGTGTGAATTTTCCTGAAAATATTAAAGTTTATACTCTGCTTAGCAGCCTGCATGCAGGGTTTGAAAACTTAGTACTAACTTTACAAGTTTTGCCAGAGGACCAGCTGAATATGAATTATGTGACTGCTAGATTGTGTGAGCAAGAATATCAACATCATCGAAAACGTATTGATAATTCAAATACCCCAAGGGTTGGATGTTCAGATAATTCCCAGCATGGGGAAACTAGCAGGCAAAGCTGTAAGGAAGCCTCACAAGCGTCTGCTATGGCCAGCAAGTCATGTTTTCGATGTGGCAGCAGGTTTCATTTGATAGCAAAGTGTCCAGAAAAGCAACAGGAATTTCAACAGTCCAAGGCCAGTTCCCGGAGTTACAGGGGAAGACGATGTGAGAACTACAAGAATCAACGATCCAGAGGGGGAGCAGGTGCTGATAAGGGACTATCGGCAATGGCAGCACAAAAGAGTCCTAAAAGAAGCCAACAAACCTTGAAGTGGATAATTGACAGTGGAGCAAGTCACAGTTTAGTTCCAGTGACATCTAGTGGCCGCTTGATGAACTGCAAGACATTGCCAGTTGCAAAAACCGTGACTATAGCAGACAATAGTAAACGAGAAATGAACCTTAAAGGCACAATTTATGTTAACTGTTTGCAAACTAACCTTCCTGTTTTTGTTCTTCCAGGAATGAAGAATGGACTTTTGAGTGTGTCATGCCTGGTAAAAAGTGGTTTTAAGGTTGAGTTTGAAAAAGATGTGTGCACCATTTCGAAACAGGGGAAGGAGCTAGTTAAAATTCCCTGTGAGGATGGGCTTTTTGTTTTGGATGAAGAGCAGTTAGCAGCAGGTAGATGTTCAACAGGTGAAGCGCAAGCTAAGTGTGTAAATAAGGCTCCTCATACAGGTTGTGCACATCTACTACACAGAAGGTTAGCTCATATATGCTTTAAGTATGTAAGCAAGATGCCAGATTTAGCTGAGGAGTGTAACATTAAACCCTGTCCAAATTTTCTGGATTGTTGTGCTTGTAAACATGCTAAGGTTAAGACATGTAACTATCCTAGATCTGATAGAGTAAGCAAGAAACCCTTTGAACTTGTGCACACAGACGTGTGTGGCCCTATGCCAGTCAAATCGCTTGGAGGTGCGAGATTTATGCAAATTTTGGTGGATGACTTTTCAAGGGCTAGTTGGGTTTTCTTTCTGAAAGAAAAATCACAAGCAGCTTCCATCCTGATGGATTGGATTGAAGAAGTCGAATGTAAATTTGACACCAGGGTACGTAAAATACAATCAGATCGTGGTGGGGAATATGTGAACCACACGCTGGAGACGTGGTTAAAAAGGAAAGGTATAGTTCATAGACTTACCAATCCCTATTCACCACAGGAGAATGCAGTTGCCGAAAGAAAATTTCGAACATTACAGGAAGCCATTGCTGCTTTGCTGTTTGATTCTGGACTTCCACAGCGTTTTTGGGCTGAGGCTGCACTGTATGCGAATTATACTTTTAACAGAGTGTACAATAGCACAGTAGGCAACACTCCTTACTTCATGCTATTTGAAAAAAAACCAAAAATTGATCATCTAAGAGTTTTTGGATGTCGTGCTTATGTGCTGGTGCCTAGGGCACAACGTAGGAAAGGCGATCCTAGGTCTAAAGAAATGTTTTTCTGTGGTTACCAAGCAAACACAAAAGGTTGGAGATTTGTGAATGTAGAAGGCAATCAAACGAAAATCACAATCAGCAGAAGTGCAGAATTTTGTGAACAGGATGGTTGGAATAAAATTCATGGAAATCCTGACATACTATTTGATGTGGTGAACAGTAACAATGAAACTCAGGCCCCAGGGCAGGTATTAGTTCCAGAACAGACTGAGGAATTTGAGTCTGAGGACGAGGGTGAGAAATCGTCTAGTTCACACAAGTCTGTAAAGTCAGAATCTTCTAGCTCTAAAAGTTCACCTGTACAGCAAGAGAGACGTGTAAAGTCAGAATCAGAAAGTTCTTCAACTACTAGTGACAAACAGGTGACGACTAGTGATTCTGGGTCAGAGGGGGAAACTGAAGGAACATCTCAGGAACTGTTAAGGCGTTCTCAGCGTGCCAACAAAGGTAAACCTCCTGAAAGGTACCAAGCTATTAGTGTTTGGGCTGATTTGGCAAATTGCGAACCTGAAAGTTTTGAGGAGGTTGAACAATTACCCCAGGAGGAGGCCAATAGGTGGCGTGAGGCCATGCAAAAGGAGTTGAATTCTATGAAAGAACTGGGTGTGTTTTCCATCACCAAACTGCCAGAAGGTACCAAGGCAGTAAGTTGTAGGTGGGTGTACAGGATAAAGACAACAGCGATGGGGAAACCAGAGTACAAAGCAAGGCTTGTAGCTCGAGGTTTTACGCAAAGAAAGGGGTTACATTATTCCGAAGTCTATGCACCCACTTCAAGGAGTGAAACCCTACGGGCACTATTAGCAGTTGCTGCTCAGAAAGGGTTCAAAGTGAATCAATTTGATGTCTTTACAGCTTATCTTCATTCAGACTTGGCTGAAGAGATCTATATGGAGCTACCGCCAGGATTGAAAGTTGGTAAATCAAATCAGGTATGGAAACTACATAAATCTATTTATGGACTCAAGCAATCTGCTCATAATTGGAATGAGTGTTTGAATGACATTTTTGGTAGGCATTGGTTTTAGCAGGAGCAAGGCTGACAATTGCTTATATTTCAGAGGTTCAGGAGATGCTCAAGAATCTTTGCTTGTTTATGTAGATGACCTGATTTATACTTCAAAGACACAAGAACAAGTAAAAAAACTAGCCAAAGAGTTAAACAAACACTTCAAAGTTAAGAATCTTGGTGATGTGAAGGTCTATCTTGGTGTTCAAATAGATAGGACCAAAAATGGCAGTTTTCTACTGAATCAAAAAGGCAAGATATTGCAAATGTTGAAAAAGTTTAACATGACGGAGTGTGCAGGTGTTAGAACACCAATGGAAATGGGTTTTGTAAAAGACAATGAGTTCAAGGATAGTGCTGAATTCAAGCGTGCTGAAATATTTCAGTCAGCACTGGGAAGCTTACTTCATCTTTCGCAATGGAGTAGACCAGATATTGCTTACGCTGCTAACTTACTCAGCAGAGAAGCTTCGAAACCTAGTGTAAATGCATGGAAAGGAATTCAAAGAGTGTTAAGATATTTACAATACACCAAAGATTTTTGCCTTGAATTGTCTTCGGAAGGACAAGCACAGATTACTTGTTGGGCAGATAGTGATTGGGCAAATTTAAAGGATAGAAAATCAGTGTCTGGCTGTGTAATAAAATTTGGTAACTCTCTGATTGGATGGAGATCCAAGAAACAGAACCTGATTGCTTTGTCGTCAACAGAAGCTGAGTTCTGTGCCTTATCTGAGTTATGTAGAGATCTAGAATTTTACAAATGCTTGGCACAAGAGATGTATGAAAAGGCCATCACTCCAGTCACTGTATGGGGTGATAATCAACCGTGTCTTAAGTTAGCACAAAATGGGCAGTTTAAAGGTCGTACAAAACATTTGGATATCCGCTTTCAAAATGTTTGTCAAACGGTAAAAGCAGGAATTGTTAAATTAAATTACTGTCCCAGTCATGAAAATCAAGCTGATGGTTTTACAAAACCGCTTGGGTTTCAGCGGCATGAAAACTTTTGTGAAGAAATGGGTCTGAAGTAATTTTGTTTTTTGTATTGCCAGCGAGAGGGGGTGTTAGGGTGTGAAACCTAAGACGCTGGCAAGTTAGCAATGTGATGTGACTTTAAGTAGTCAAGCTCGTTAAGTTCTTAAGTTGCTCAGTATATAAAGAGTGTTTGTTTTCTCTGCCTGTGGGGCGTGAAGCAAAAATGTCCGAAAGCTCCGGAGGTGTTTCTGTTATCTTTCTGCAATAAACCTGTCTTTGGAAAGACAGGCTTCCCTGTGTCGTTATTTCTTTGCTGCTGAGACTCTGAAGCTGGTACTGCAACAAGAATCTCTGCACTGGACTTAATTAATACTCTGCAAAGAGAGCTGTTCCTGGTGGCGCAGTGGAAGCGTTTACTGGACCAGTACACAAACTCTCTTAGTGTGCACGGGTCTTGGAACGTATCTGAGGCTCGTGTCGCTAATTGACTGATGCTGTTCCACGAGAGACTGGTGATCGTCCGGAGCCAGCTGGGGGCCTGCCTGAAGCCCCCGTCTCCCTGGCAGTATCCCAACAACAGGGTTTCGGGCCCAGATTCACGGCGCTTACAGGAGAGTAAGACTGCTGAAGACTGCGAGATCCTGGCAGCAACAGAGGTATGTGGAAAAGTGAGGCTTTTCTGTGCCACGGCAGAGAGTCTTTGAAGTCTGAGCCAAGTAATTAGGCCAGAGTGAGAGGCAGGTCTCTTGATTTACGACTTGCCAGAGATAAGGAGCCTTTGAAGGGAATAAGGCTCATGGCGGAAGTAAAGAGCTGAAATGGAGCTTTTAAAAGCCTCAGATGGGGTTCTGTGCCCAAAGCTTAATGGCCACAATTATCAGACCTGGGCCAGATGAGAAGGCTTGGTGTGTGGCACATGGTTTATGAGGACCCCCCAGCGCCTCTGACGGATGCATGGGTGGCACAGTATTCAAAAGCCATGGGAGTAATTTTGCTCTCAGTCAACCCTGAAGAGTTAATCACCCTGGCTGGCAAGGCCAGCTCGCGTGAGATGTGGGAAGGGCTTCAGGCCTGTCACCTCTCTTTTACAAGCCTCAGATGGGGTTCCGTGTCCAAAGCTTAATGGCCGCAAGGTATTGCGAGGGTCAGGTGAGAAAGCTTGGTGTGTGGCACACTGTTTCTGAGGATCCCCCAGCTCCTATAACAGATGCATGGGTTGCAGCAGATTCGAAAGGCATGGGAATAATTCTGCTCTCGGTAGCTCCAGAAGAGTTGATTACCCTGGCTGGGAAAACCAGGTCGTGTGAGATGTGGCAGGGGCTGGAGGCCTCTCATCTCCGACAGGAAGCTGGGTCTGTGTTGCTTTACTTCAGAAAGCTGCACAAGTGTAGCCTTTTTAGACTTTACCGATTGGTAGGGTGAGCGTTGCTCCCAGAACAGGGAGGAAGGAGTTAAATGACACCAAGGTTTGGTTCAGAGAAAGAGTTTATTCTGCTCTCCAGATAGCAGAAAGTTCTGCGTGAATCGGTTCACAGCAAGCACAAAAGCAAGAGAAATTGCATACAGTCTATATATCCTCCAGGCACCCTCTCCCCCCTTCCCCAGGAATCCAGACATGTCAGCTTATACACGCAAGTTGACATCCATGACCATAAACAGATGTTCCTGTTCCTGTACTCTTGACCATGAAAGGATGTTCCTGTTCCTGTATTCCTTATCTTGGGGTAAGAAGCTCACCAACTCTAAGAGCACTCCTGGCGTCATTCCCGAGCACGGGGCTGTCTTGCAAGGTCTGTGCATCAGTGTGTCAGGATATTTACAACACACAAGATAAGATAAGCCCCAGCTCTGCCATCCTGTCTCCACTTTGGAACTGACAAGGCCATTCATTAAGCGTCACGTACTGATAAAGGAGAGAGCTTTGTTTATACAGCTGGGTTCTTGGCTCAAGTGCTCAAGTGCTCAAGTTAATGCATTTTAGCTAATGGAGAAGGAAAAATTGGGATTTGGGGGCCCATTTCAGACTGACTGCACAGTCAGATTTTAGATTTGGGAAACCCATTCCTTCACAAGAAGCGTTTGGGGCCAGAGAAAGACCTTAGAGCCCACGTTTTGCATTTGCAGCATCTCAGACAGGAATTGACTCAGAGAGGTTTTAATATGTCTGAGTCTCTGTTTGCAATCCTTATCCTGGATTCCCTAGACGATAGTTACCATGCTGTGGCAAGCCAGCTGGCAACTTTACCTGCGCAGGAGCTCACTGCTTCAAAGGATTTGGAGACCCTCCAAAATGAATATGATAGGAGGAACGCAGCGGAACCAGCTTGTGTGCTTCAGGGGGGAGCAGTGTGGGACAGCATTCCAGCCTCCAGGGGGAGCCAAGGTGTTGGCAGCTGTGAAGTGCTGGCACTGTGGAAACGAAGGCCACTTGCAGCGTCTTTGTCCAAAGGCTAAAGGGAAACAAAAGAAAAAGCCTGCAGATGGCTGGAAGCAGGGAGGGGGTGAGAAAACCAGGCCTGTGCAAAACAAGACTTTGTTTGCTAGCACTGCTGCTCCAAAGGCCAAAAGCCATTTTATTGTCAATTCTGGAGCCACGAGGCACATCTGTGGAAATTGACACCTGTTTATTTCCTTTAAGCCTCAGGATGGGGAATCCAACAGGCTGATGGTAAGACTTTGAGAATTGCAGGAGTCGGGACTTCCGGGTTGGTGCCTCCAGCAATGGCGGAGTTCCTCTGATCGGGAGGAACTTGCCCCGTGGGAATTTGAGTCTGTACCGCCACGGTGAAGGCAGAGTCCCATAAAAATCACAGGCGGGAGAAGCCTGTGAACGTGGGATTTGGCGGGCACCTTTTGCGCCTCCCCTACTCGCGGGGGAACCCGGAGCAACGTGGGGTGAGTGGCGCAGTGCTTCGAATTGTCTGCTTCTTCCACGGAGCGAAGCCGCATAGCTGTTGCCGGAGAGCACTGACTTTTTCCTGTGGACAATTTGACTCCAAAGTAATTACCCATGAGTAGAGCTGATACGGGAGAATCGGATTTTAAAAGTTTAATTTGGCATCGAAAGGGGGAGGATCAAAACAGGAAGTCCGCCTTCCCTATTTGTAAATAGACTGAGGCAAGGAGTCTGTAAGCTGAAGTCTTGGAAAGCCTTTTGTAAAAGATTAAATTTCCATCGGTAAAGAGTATCAAATTCCCCCTTGGAGGCAGGAGAAGAGGGGGGGGGGAGTTGTGGACTGAGTATGCCTGCAGGAGAGAGTAAAGAGAGTTAAAATACTGCCACTCTGACCCTGGAAATGGGCTGCTAGTAGGACTGACGTTTTGGAATGTCCATTGACAGCACTTAGAATGTTCCTTGACAGCTAGCAGAATAAGAGAGATATATTGTTTCTACTGTCTCCGGCTGCTTCTAAAAAGGAGTAATAAAGTAACTGAAAACTGAAACTAACTTTGGATTGTACGAGTTGTGCTTAAAGGTGACATTCTTGCTATTATAAATAGAAACTGTTTCCCCCTAGTGGAAGTTTCTGAAAATGGTTACTTTATAAGAGCTGGGCTAGGGGAGTTTCCAGCTGCAAATTAAAAACTGTGTGACTCTGGGATTTACCTTGAATCTCTTAAGTGTTATGGCAAATGCAAAGGAAAGAACAGTTGAAATGTCAACAGAAGAGGCCTTAGTGGTTGCATTTTTGAAAATAAATGACTTGTTGGAACAGCTTCACAAGAAAACAGAAATGATGAAAGTGAAAGCGGACGCTGCAAATAATAAAATTGATTTAATTGTAGAAAGTTTAAATAATCTGGGACAAAAGGTGAACACCAACACAGAAATCACCCAGAAATTGACACAGGAATCTACTTTAATACGGCAAACTGCAGATGAAGTCAGGGAGAAAACCTTTGCTGCTGAATGTAAAACAACACAATTACTTAAGGGCAACTGTGAAGGACGTCGGATTGAAGAGAAGGGGGATTGGGAAATATGGACAAATCTGAAGTTGTTATGGTTGGGCCGAGCTGTTGTGGTGGGGATGAGGGTTGTTGTGTTGCCGGGGATGTTGCTTTTGTGCCAAAAAGTGCAAGTTCTGGATGGGAGGGATTGTTTCAGGGGGTGGCAGAGGGGTGTTCCTGGATTGGTTTGGCAGGGCAGGAAGCCTCGAGTAAAACTTAAGATATTGACGGATGCTAAAGAAGGAGATGGACTTGCCCTGCCAGACACCTAAACTTTGTTGTGAATCATCTGCTTTTTGCTGGCTGAGAGAATGGTTGTTTTTTAAAAGCACTGAAGTGTTGGATAATGGCAGATGAAGTTGATGGACTAGACAGAATTCGCGGAAACGACTGGCAAGATCCGAGACCAGGGAGAAGAGTCGGTGGAAGAAGACTGGGAAAAGTTTAAAGACTATTTATAGAAATATTGTAAAATTAATGAATGTTAGAAGAATGTTGGAATGAAATTATATGGCTTCAGTAGAAATGTTATAAGGAATTAAGTATAAATAGATTAATAGAGTATTAAAGGAAAATAAGGTTAAAAGGTGTTAAGACAATTATAGGATAGAAAACAGGGGAAGATGGTAAGGAATTGCTGAAATAATTAATAGAAGTGAAATACAAAAAGGGAGGTGTGAGGAGGCAGTGGAAATATGGGAAAGAAAGATAAGATATTGGAAGTTTTTTCTTTTTTCTTTTTTTTCTTTTTTCTTCTTTCTTTTGATGTGATTTTAAAGTGTTTTTGTTTTGTTTTGTTAATTCTTATGTAGTGTTTTTGTATTATACTTTATTGTAGAAAACTAGCATTGCTTGCACAAGATCTAGTGGGAACTTGGATGACCCTAGGACAGGCATGGCCAAACTTGGCTCTCCAGATGTTTTGGGACTACAACTCCCATCATCCCAAGCTAACAGGACCAGTGGTCAGGGATGATGGGAATTGTAGTCCCAAAACAGCTGGTGTGCCAAGTTTGGCCAAGCCTGCCCTAGGAGATCTCGCCAGCAGAATGACAAGTAGTCAGAATGCCGCAACACACACACACGGGAGGATCCAGCAGATTTCAGGGACCCCCCAAGGCCGTGACCATGAGGGTAGATGTCCTTTCCTAGCTGGTTTCACAAGCCATTGATCACATACTTCCAAGCCCATATTTTCAAAGTCTGAAGAGTTGTTGCAGAGAAAACAGGGTGCCAAATCCCCCCCCTTGCGTAGTGTGGCTGTCTCTCACCTGGCTGTTGTAGATTGCATAGACCAGGAATATGTAGAGACCCTGTAGGAAGACAGAGGAAAGAATGAAAACTGAGCTACCTGCATACACATTGTAAAATAAAGCAGAGTATACAAAACACAATAAAAGGTACATACCCAATATTTTTCAACAGAATATGTAAGTGAGATTCATGCTAAGGATCACTCCAAT
The DNA here is from genome assembly GCF_965112155.1 of Podarcis liolepis. Lineage (NCBI taxonomy): Eukaryota > Metazoa > Chordata > Lepidosauria > Squamata > Lacertidae > Podarcis > Podarcis liolepis. Next base: position 8,319,038 of record NC_139568.1, read on the forward strand.
CCAATCAAACCACATTAAGTACTCCAGATTATACAAATACATATCATATAGTCCAAATATTCTGCCAAATTATAAATTTTTGTTGGGGCTTCCCATGCTTCAAGTTCAGTGGGGCTCTAATCATCTTATGTTTCTACTGCCTTGAGTTTCCAATATTTTCTTCTTTAAATCTTCCTGTTGTTATCCTTCCTTCTTTTTGTGGCCTCTGAGATGTTTCCACAGGCAAGTTGAAATAAGCAATAATGTGCTTTTGTGTGAAATTTGATGGGGGAATCGGCGAGAGGGCTCCAGGACTCTTCACCGGACACCAGCGGGGAGAGCACAGGTCCTCCGCTACCCACGCTCACCCTGCACAGAAGACTTCCGCGCAGAGAGAGTAGGAGGAGACTGGGTGTCAAACAACTTTTATGTTGGAAAAGATTTAAGAAACGCCCACTGACGGATTCTGCTAGCGACTGAGGCAGCCACGAAGTGAAGGGCTGCCCAGACTGAAAGGTTTAGCAAGGCAACAAAGCTTGGAGAGGTGGCAACTTACGCACGAGCAACCCATACACATTACAATTCCATTCCAACATACCGGCTTAGATGTTATTCTTAGATGTTATCTTTCTTCCTCTCTGTCACTCTTGGCACCTCAGTGGCTGGCTTAATTGACAGATTAATTACCCCTTCTTCGCTTGAAGTATGTCCAAACCTTAAATCGAAATTTTTATCTTAAGAAATGGAACTAGGTGCGCTCGCGGAGACAGCGTCCAGGAGATCCGAACTCCCTCGGGGGCTTTCCATCCAGTGCCCCCACCCCCTCCTTCTCTACGAACTTGGGGGTGGTTTGTTGGGCACCGCGGATGAGACTGCATCTTCCCTTCCACCGGGAAGAATTTGGGATGCTGATTACTCCCATCTCAGCCTCTAAATTACCTCATGGGAGCTGGAGAAATGGTATTGTCGGCCATCTTCTGTGGCGCCCCTAGCGGAACCCCCTGAAAATGTGGGAATTTTCCAGAGTCACTCACAAGAGGATGAAGAGGCTGAGGAAGAAGCGGAAACTGAGGATGATGATCAGAGTTCAGATTCCAGCTCAGTGGGCGGCGCTGCTGCTGATGTCAGCGACAGTGATGACACAGCAGACTACAAGAGCGCAAAGGCCTCAGTCAGACCATCTGATACATCTGACACTGAACTGGAAGATCCACTGTTCACCATTGGCCACTTTTCTCCTAAGAAAGAGGAGATGAGTGCAGAAGACATGCGTCTAGTACGCAGATCTGAAAGGGCCACCAAAGGCAAACCTCCAAAGAGATTTGCTGATGAGTTTGCTAAGACAGCAACTGCGGTTCTTGGTAGCTCAGAGAAGGTGTGGGAACCTGCAAGCTTCAAAGAGGTTCGGGTGTTAACCTCTAAAGATGCTGAACCATGGCTTAATGCCATGAAGGCTGAAGTTGATTCCTTGGATAGGAACCAAACCTAGTGCCAGTAGTCCCAGGAATGAGGCTGGTTGGCAGCAAAAGGCCAAGACAGACCAGACTGGCAAGGTTGTCAGACACAAAGCCAGATTGGTCGCCAGAGGTTTTTCTCAGGTACCAGGACAGGATTACCACGAGACCTACTCACCCACCGTCAAGTATGAGAGCATTAGGCTAATGCTCAAGATTGCTGCAGAAGAGAAACTGCATGTTTCTCATCACGATGTGAACACAGCTTTTTTGTACGGGGTTTTGGGGGAGGAACTGTATATGCTTCCACCTGATGGAGTGCAGGTACAGAAGGGAATGCTCTGTAAACTACGGAAATGCCTATATGGTCTCAAGCAGAGTGCCAGGTGTTGGAACACAAAACTCACCAAGACATTGCTTTCTCTTGGTTTTCACCAAGGCAAAGCTGATCCATGTGTGTTTGTCAAGGAGGAGGGGCAAAACTAACTGTATTGTTTATGTTTTGTTGATAATCTTCTTTTGTTTTGGAAGAATCAGGCTTTGTACGAAAGCACCCTAGCTCAGCTGAAGGAGCACTTTGACATGAAGGATCTTGGTGAGGTATCCAACTATCTTTCTTTGCAGGTGGAGAAGGACCAAACAGGTAATTTTCTGGTACACCAGACACAGAAAATTGCTGATGTATTGACCAGGCTGAATTTGGTTGATGCAAACCCAGCAGACACACCGATGGTGACAGGTTACCAGGTAGATAGTACTGCTGAAGCATTTTCTGACACCACACTGTACAGATGCATTCTAGGCAAGCTGAATTTCATTGCTAGATGTTCAAGACCTGACATAGCTGTAAGCACTAACCTTCTTAGCAGACATGCCAACAATCCTACTGTTCAGGATTGGAACGCTCTGAAGCGCATAGCCCACTATTTGAAGGGGACTTTGCACTACAGACTGAGGTTCACTAGTCAGAAGACTGGAGGTCTTGAAATCTTTGCAGATGCTTGCTTTGGAAGTGATACCACGGATGGTACAAGCACTTCTGGAGTATGCTACATGTACAACCATTGTCTGTTTGACTGGTTGTGCAAGAAGCAGACAACAGTGAGCCTAAGTTCCTGTGAAGCAGAACTCAATGCCCTGTCATTTTCACTCATGGATTGTGAATGGTTGGTGCAACTGCGTCAGGACATCAGAGCTTCTGTGAAATGTCCTATACAGGTGTATCAAGACAATAGATCCTGTTTGGCTTTGCTGAACTCAGAGAGTTGCAAGCAAAGAACCAAATACTTGCAGATTAAATCCTTGTGTTTATACAATTCTTGTTGTCTGTCTGTATTCATTTACCACTACTGTTAGTTATATTACCGGGTAGTTTCCTTATACATTTCCCTTCTTATTTTCATTATCCATCACTGTTCTTAATCTTTCCTATTATGAGGTCTGTTTCCAATTCTACTGGTTTTACTATTTCATCTTATCTTTCCTGTACACAACATAAATTTTCCCCATTCTTTTTGAAATGTTTCCTCGCCCTGTTGTCGAATTTCCCCTGTTAGTTTGGCTATTTCTGCATATTCCATTACCTTCTGTCGCCATTCTTCTACTGTTGGTAGTTGCTGCTGTTTCCAAACCTGGGCTCTGAAGAGCAAGTATAAATGTAAAATGTAATACAATATGTGTATGTGGAGTATCTAATTGAAAAACTAATAAAGATTATTTGGGGAATAAAGGAAAAAAGGAAAAATGGTGGCTCGTATTTTAATTCTGGTGCCCAGACAAATGCCGTTGCAGAAGGCCAGCATTTGCCCACTGAAGCCAATTAGTGCAGGAGACTAATGAGTCTTTAGCTGAGGATTATGGGGAGGGTGGTGTGTGTGTGCATGCGTGTGTGCCCCTGCCTTTCCGTACAGAGCCGGCCAACTGTCCATGCATAAGAATTGCAAACTCCCCCAAACTGCTGCTATTCCCAGGCTCACTTGTGAGGACACTATTCGAACAGCTTCAGCCATGGGAGGTCTGTAAATAGCCTGCCTACCATCTGCTGCAAAAAGATGTCCTTCAGAGAGGGAGAGAAATGTGCAGAGACAGGGATGTGGCCCTGCTGCTGGAAACTTCTTGCACCCAAGGTGTTGACCACCCATATCATGCTCTCATGGCAGGACTCAGCCCTGAACCTGTAATGTAGTGATAAATTGAGCAGAGTCTCTGAGCAGGTGCAGAGTGCCTTTCTCCATACCGCACTGAATGGTACCCAACCAAAGATGCGGACTTTTTTTGAGAAGGGGAGGAAAAGAAAACACGCACACACAGAGCTATAACTGAATTGAAAACTTTATTGGAATGTCTTATTTGGTAAGATAGTTCACCACTAACCAATGCTCAGAAGGACCTTCTGAGTAAAATGTTGAGAAGGGAGACACTTAAGAGCACTTTTTATTTCAGAAGGAAAAAAACACGTACAGGCAGAGCCTGGCACTTCCAAACTGTCTTCTCCAACTCTTTCAAACCAGAAGAGACACACAAAAGTAGTCCAAACATTATATGTGGAGCAGAAAATGCTGCAAAGTGTAATCAAAACCCACAGGGAAATATATATGAGAATGCAACTAACAGATAACCAACACAAACTATAAAAGGAGCACCGGACTTGCTCAACTCATAGCTGCAAGCTGCCTAGCTCAGAGAAAGGTCTCCCAAAATGAAGCCCCAAGGGGGAGAGTGGTTTCAGTGTATCTGAGGCACAACAAACTCGCTCTCATGGTGGCCCATGGGCCACAGAAATCATCCTTGTGGCCAACCTGGCCACTACCTGCAGAGGGACAGACGGGGTGCGGGGGCCTTCCAATGGGTAGCTGTACTGGGCCTTTTTCTCTCCATCTTTTCCCAGCCATCTAGCTAGAGGACCATGCCTGGAGAGCAGGTGCGGAGCTTGGGCAGATGCCTCCTCTCTCACACACCCTGGGAGAAGACTCCTCTCCCGCCCAGTTAGGAAAGCCAACCCCCACCCAAAGCATCCCCTAAACAGCCTCCAAGGGCAGTCCCCACACAGCTTAGCCCCATGGCTTTTAGAGAGCAAGAGCCTGGAACTCAGGAGGAATCACACCAAAATGCAGGCAAGGGTTGGGGTTTGCACCCGCAGCTGCCTGGTGGGGAAACCAGGCGACCTGGAGCTTCTCAATGGCATGTATGAAAGTCAGAACTGGGAGAGGTCGCCTGTGGGGAGGGGATGACAAGACATTCACCCTTCCCTGTCACCCTACACCCCCCCAATCCCGGGGCCTGACCTATCTGCCACCACCCTTGCACCTCTGCTGCCATGAGTCTCTTCCCCAGACGAAGGGGGGACAGAGAGCCTTGCTTTGCGCTCTCAAGTCCGCTTGGCGTGGAGCATTTGAATCAGGAGGCTGTTGCAGGGCACGTCCCCGCTCAGGTGCTTGTGGTACAGGTACTCCTCCACTTGCATGCTCAGGGACCGGACGTCGGCCAGCTGCATCAGAAGCTGGCGGAACCTGTCTGTGGCGTGTGGGTAGTTGCAGAGGGTGTACTCCATCAGGGCTGCGTTGGCCTTTTCCTGGGCTTCCTTCACCACACTTGAATTCTCCACAAATTTCACATCTGCAGCAGGGGGGAGGGGGAGGGGAAATAAGGGGGGGATGCATTGAATGGGGTAACCTCTCTTGAATGGAGGAACGTCCTCCTGGGCACACAGGCCGCAAACATGGAAGGTGTCGCTTGCAAAGCTCGCACAAGCCATTGGCTGATATCTGCAAAACGACTGAGGTTGATGGAGAGGCTCCCCTGTGAGGGGAGCCTGCAGTGGTCGGGGCTTTTTAGTGTAGAGAAAAGGGGACCGGAGGCGACCTGACGGAAGCATAAACAATTGCATGTGGTGTGGAGAAAGCGGAGTTTTCCCCCTCCCTCTCGCATGATGACACCAGAACTCGTGGGCATCCAATGAGGCTGAATGTTGGAAGATTCAGGACAGAGAAAAGGAAGTAGTTCTTCAAGCAGCGCAACATTAAACTATGGAACTCCCTCCCACAGCAGGCAATGATGGCCACCAATTTGGAGAGCCTTGATGGAGGTTTGGACAAATCCATGGAGGAGGAGGAGACGAGCCACAATTACTGCGCTCTGCCTCCATGGTCAGAGGCAGCTACGCTTCTGAATACCAGATGCAGGAAACCACAGGAGGGGAGATCTGCTCTTGTGCAAGGATCCTGCTTGCTGGTTTCCCACAAGCATCTAGTCAGCCACTGTGAGAACAGGACTAGATAACACATTGGCCTGATCCAGCTAATGGCTCTTCCTACCTTCATAAGATTCATCTGGCCATCTGCCTGGATGAACAGGGTCTGACCTTGCCAGCCTTATGCTTTGCAGATGAGCATCAGGCTGGTAAAGGCTATGCAAGATAAATAAACCATATCTGACAAGCGATCTTCTTCTTACTTTCTGATGTTCCCTAAACAAACCTTCACTTCAAAGCCACTCTGTTGTGTTCCTCTCTAAACACCAGCTGGAGGGATTGGGGCTTAATCTGTTTGGCCTTCCCAGGTGAAAATAGGGCTCAGCTGACATGGAAACCATGATCCAAGGTGCCTCAAGCAGCTCAGCCAAAGAACAAGGGGTAGGAGGATGAGAGAGATGGGTGTGAAGGTGCAGTGATAAGCACATCCCTCTTAAGCTGTCGCCCACCTGCCTGAAAATGTGCCTGCTCTATGCACACTGCTCTTGAAAACTCGGCAAAAGCTGCCAATGCAAACTTCCTTCCTTGGGCCTGACTTCATCTGTGGGGTGTGGAGGGGGGCCACTGGGGGAGGGCAGGGGCCAAGCAACAGCAGTGGGAGGGGGCTTTAGCTCAATGGTGGGCGGCCACCTGTTCCTCCTATTCTTGCCATGCTCACAAGGGGGAGATGAGACAGGGCCTTTTCAAGGCTAACTGGGACGACACAGCGGGCCCTCTGGGGGTGCCGCCAAAATCTCTCCTCCCTCCCTCTCACTTCCAACACTCAGCCTAGAACCACAGAATTCTGGCCTCACCTCCAAAAGAGCATTGGAGGGGCTTTGAAAAAATGGCGGATCAGGTGGAGCAGCAACAAACCACAAATACTGTAGAAGAGCCCTTGGATCTCATCAAGCTTAGTCTTGATGAACGAATTGATGTAAAAATGAGAAATGACCGAAAACTTTGAGGCAGATTATTTTCTTGCTACCAGCACTTAAATAAGATTTTGGGTGATGTTGAGGAGAGTGTGACAACAATAGAAATGGATGAAGAAACCTATGAAGAGATTTATAAATCTACCAAAAGGAATACAGTGGTACCTCGGGTTAAGTACTTAATTCGTTCCGGAGGTTCGCTGTTAACCTGAAACTATTCTTAACCTGAAGCACCACTTTAGCTAATGTTGGGTGTAGTGAAGGGTTAACCTTCTGTGCCTCAAGCCTGAGAGGAGGCGCGTACAAGGGAAGTATGCCAGGACATGACGAAAGCAGCTTGGAATGCTGTGAGCTGAGTGGGAACCGAAAGCAGTTTGTTGCGTAGCTGCAAGCAGAGGGAGAAGATGCAGCTTGAATCAGATGAAAGTTGGAGTTTGTAAATACACTACTTTTGTTTCCAATAAAGAGATATTAGGATAGAAGAAACGTCTGGACTTATTTACTGCCCTTTCAACACAGACGCTGTGTAATTCTGCTAATTGCTTTACGGCCGCTCGAAAGCCACACTGCGTAAACAGAAGCTGCAGAGGCTCGCAGGGGAAGCGTGGCTGGGCACCGAACAATAAAGCAATAAATCTACCGAACAAGGTTATGGGTCAACGTGAAGCATGTGAGAAAGTGCTTGGAAGACTTTAAAAGGCTGAACATCGGCTTGATTGACTGCCAAGGCTTCAAAGAGAGCAGAGGGCAGATCGGAGGAGGCTGACGGAGTGGGAGCTGGGAGCCACATCGTCCGGAGTGCCCGGTTTGGCTGCGGAGTGAGTATTATCGGCTGCTCTTGCAAAAGGCCAACAGAAGGGCTCAGAATGGCTCAGCCCCAAGGACATGGCTTTGAGTTTAAACTGCCGTGTCAGAATCTGACTAGTCAAAATTGGCTGCAGTGGAGCTTTCAAGTGGAACTTTTGCTGGTGGGAGAGCAGCTTTGGGACGTAGTACAGCCTCCACAGAATGCAGCTGGGAAAGCAGAGGCTAAGAGGGCTGTAGAGCAAAGTGAAGTTGAGAAGCGTGTTGTCAGGGCTGCCGCAGGTCCTAGCTCACAAAGGACCAACGCCAGGTTTACTTTATATACAAAGAAGTTTATTGCAGTTCATTTTCCGCTCCACAGCCGAGGCACGCAGCCCTACGTCTGTTACGCTTAGACCGTTGAAGTCCCCTCTGAGTCAGTCCCTCCCCTGCACCAGTTTAAGAAGCTTGCGCTGCTCCACCTCTTCCTTTCTCTCCTTTTCCGCAGGGTCTTCCTGCCCGCTGCGGTTTCGCCCCTCCTGGATTCCCCTGACGCTGAATCCCCAGACTGCTCTCCCTCCCTCCTGCGGGCTTTGGGACCTGGCTCCTCCTCCGGGCTCCCTGTTCTTCCGCGCGCCTGCACATTTGAACTTGGCGCGCGCGCCCAACTTCTAACCTTCCTCTTGACAGTTACACTACTCCCTTCACTACTCCCCTCCCCTTCCGGGAGGATGGCTTGCTCTGACCTCCCCTCCTTTTCTGCTGCCGGAGCTGCTTCCCCTGTCACACTGGAACCTCCTCCCCCTTCGCTGCGCTCTGGTGGGGAAGCTGGTCCTGACTCCCAGCTGCCACTTTGGGATTCCCTGCTGGCCCCTTGCCCTCGCTGCGTCCCCCCTGGGACTCCCCTTGTCTTGACCACAGGCGCCCCCTTCTGGGAATCCTCAGATTCGCTGGAGAGGCTCATGGAATCCTCCGACCCACTGCCATCCTCTTCCTCGCTGTCCTGGGATTCTTCCCCATCGCTCTCCATCTCCTGCCTCCCCTGTGCCTCTGTCCCTGAACCCCTGACACGTGTGCTTGCTTTTTTGGCAGAAAATGTGGGTGCTCATCTAGTGTCAGTTGTCCTGGATGCAAGAAGGCCAGAGGCCACTTGGCTAGCACTCCGAGAGGCTTGTGGAGCTGGGGTGGGAAGCAAGGGCCGAGAAGTGGCTGCATCCGAAAGGGAGAGGCAAGATGGCGCTGGCCACATTCTTGAGAGCCGATACACAGCTGGGAGGAGCTGGGAGCCCCCACAGGGGGGCGAAGGGACTGTTGCTGTTGCTGGCAATGCTGCTGGTGCTTTTGCTGAGCCTGGGAGCTGTTTGGATGCTGCAACATGTCTGTGCGAGGAGCCTGGAGAGAGGCCAAGTGTTGGGAGCCCTTTACCCACCAGAGGGGGTGCAGGAAAACGTCCTGGGAGCCCCGTGAGTAGTGGGGGGGGCAGTGAGCAGTGAAAGCTCAGAGACGCCTCTTTCTCCAAAAGCTGCCAAGAGTTGTTTACGTCGTGAGTCGGAGCCTGGGAAGCTGAAAAGAGCTAGAGGCTCCAAGGCCAGCCACCTGCAGCAAAGACAGATAAGTCCGGAGCAAAGACAGATAAGAGAAGTCCGGTCTCCAAGGCAACTGAGAGAGTTGCATCTACAGAAGCTGTGAAGGTCGTGTTGGGAAACTGCCAGGGAGATAGTGTCCATCATGAGCCCCCAAGCCGGAGTTCTGGACGATCCATCGGCCTCCCGTAGACAGGCAGATCCAGCAGTTAGCGACACGAAGCCTCTGGAAATTCCTAGCCACATTCCAGGGCTGGGTGTACACTGTTTATCAGCAGAAACACAGCCAAAAGCTTGCACCGCAGAAGAGCATAATTTTCAGACTTTATTAGCGTTTAACAGAACAAAAGAAAACGTGACCGTTCTGTGTCAGCATCTTCGGCCAACTGAGAAAACGAAAGGAATATCAGAACAAAAACATCCTGTGATCAGGACATGCGCAGACTCTGTTGCTTACAAAGCCTGCTCCCTTTAAGGTGGAACGGAAATATCCTAACATCCTCCCCCTTTCCGTGTAACCTGTTGTACCTGTGGTTCACCCAATTGCAACTTTTGTACATAAACCTTTAGTTGTTCTCTGTTAACAACCTTAGACAACAGATCAGCAGGAATTTCATTTCCTGCCATGTAGGACACCTGAATCAGTCCTTTCTGAATACACTCTCTTGCACGATGTAGCTTAATCTGCAAGTACTTGGTTCTCTGCTTGCAACTCTCGGAGTTCAGCAAAGCCAAACACGATCTATTGTCTTGATACACTTGTATAGGACATTTCACAAAAACCCCGATGTCCTTAAACAGTTGCATCAACCATTCACAATCCATGAGTGAAAATGACAGAGCATTGAGTTCTGCTTCACAGGAACTTAGGCTCACTGTTGTCTGCTTCTTGCACAACCAGTCAAACAGGCAGTGGTTGTACATGTAGCATACTCCAGAAGTGCTTGTACCATCCGTGGTGTCACTTCCAAAACTAGCATCTGCAAAGATTTCAAGACCTCCAGTCTTCTGACTGGTGAACCTCAGCCTGTAGTGCATAGTCCCTTTCAAATAGCGGGCTATGCGCTTCAGAGCTTTCCAATCCTGAACCGTAGGATTGTTGGCATGTCTGCTAAGCAAATTACAGCTTACAGCTATGTCAGGTCTTGAACATCTGGCAATGAAATTCAGCTTGCCTAGAATGCATCTGTACAGCGTTGTGTCAGAAAACGCTTCAGCAGTACTGTCTACCTGGTAACCTGTCACCATCGGTGTGTCTGCTGGGTTTGCATCAACCAAATTCAACCTGGTTAATACATCAGCAATTTTCTGTGTTTGGTGTACCAGAAAATTACCTGCTTGGTCCTTCTCCACCTGCAGAGAAAGATAGTTGGATACCTCACCAAGATCCTTCATGTCAAAGTGCTCCTTCAGCTGAGCTAGGGTGCTTTGGTAAAAAGCCTGATTCTTCCAAAACATCAGAAGATCATCAACAAAACATAAACAATACAGTTTGTTTTGCCCCTCCTCCTTGACAAACACACATGGATCAGCTTTGCCCTGGTGAAAACCTAGAGAAAGCAATGTCTCAGTGAGTTTTGTGTTCCAACACCTGGCACTCTGCTTGAGACCATATAAGGATTTCCGCAGTTTACAGACCATACCCTTCTGTATCTCCATCCCATCAGGTGGAAGCATGAACAGCTGTTCATTCAAAATCCCATACAAAAAAGCTGTATTAATGTCGTGGTGGGAAACATGCAGTTTCTCCTCCGCAGCGACCTTGAGCATCAGCCGAATGCTCTCATATTTGACTGTGGGGGAGTAGGTCTCGTGGTAATCCTGTCCTGGTACCTGTGAAAAACCTCTGGCAACCAATCTGGCTTTGTGTCTGACTACCTTGCCATTCTGGTCTGTCTTGGCCTTGAAGACCCATTTGCTGCCAACCAGTCTCATTCCTGGGACTACCGGTACCAATTCCCAAGTTTGGTTCCTGTTCAAGGAATCAACTTCAGCCTTCATGGCATTAAGCCAAGGCTCAGCATCTTTAGAGGTCAACTCCTGAACCTCTTTGAAGCTTGAAGGTTCCCATACCTTCTCTGAGCTACTAAGAACAGCAGTTGCTGTCTTAGCAAACTCATCAGCATACCTCTTTGGAGGTCTGCCCTTGGTCGCCCTTTCAGATCTGCGTACTAGACGCAAGTCTTCTGGACTCATCTCCTCTTTCTTAGGAGAAAAGTGACCAATGGTGAACAGTGGTTCTTCCAGTTCATTGTCAGACGCATCAGATGGTCTGACTGAGGCTTTTGCGCTCTGGTAGTCTGCCGTGTCGTCACTGTCACTGACACCAGCAGCAGCAGCGCCGCCCACTGAACTGGAATCCGAACTCTGATCATCATCATCATCATCATCATCATCCTCATCATCATCCTCATCAGCAGCTTCCTCAGCTTTAGCTGTTTGCTTGACATCACCTTCTTCCTCCTCTGGGTAACTCTGGAAAATTCCCACATTTTCCCCCCACTTAGGATTGTACTCAACACTCCTTGTGAACTTTATGGACTTAGAGTCAGTCATCCACACCCTGTATGCACCTTTCTCGTACCCCATGAACAAACCATGTGCCCCACGCTTCCCAAGCTTGTTGGTTTGTTGTGTGCGTACCCACATGTCCGAACCAAAGATTCTCATGTGTTTGGTGTTGGGTTTCTTGCCAAACATCTTCTCATAGGGGGTACAACCAATGGGTGATGACAATCTGCGATTAAAGGAATAAACAAAATTCCCCAGAGCTTCCCCCCAAAACTTATCAGGGAGATTGGCATCATGCAACAAGGTTTTGATTCCTTGCAGCAATGTTTGATTTGCTCTCTCCGCAAGCCCATTCATCCATGGCGATCTGGGCGTTGACATGTCATGCTGGATTCCCTTCTCAGTCAGGAAAGCTTCAAACTGCTGAGAAGTAAACTCCCCGCCCCGATCAGTAAACAAACAAGAAATACGTTTACTGTGCACATTCTCCAACCAAGCACAGAATTCCTTAAACTTTGGAAACGCTTGCGATTTCTGTTCGAGCAAATACACATGAATGTACCTGGAAAAAGAATCAATCAGAATCATGAAGTACCTTGCTCCTCCTATAGAGGGCGCAAATGGACCAACCAGGTCCGCATGCACTAGCTGGTAGGGCTTGGAAGCCTGCCTGCTAGACTCCTTGCCTTTTGGAGCAACCTTCACCTTGTTCTCTGCACAAGATACACATTTCATGTGAAATTTACAAGGTTTGATGTTCAAACCTTCAACCACCTCTGGCATCTTGGCCAGTGCCTTCCAAGAGAGGTGACCAAACCTTCGATGCGCATCGTGAATGCAACCTGCATGAAGAACTTTGTTAGTTTGTGCAACACAACAAGAATCAGCATTATTCACAGCAACAGTGTCATCATAAGTTATATGGAACAAACCATCCATAAACTTTGCATGCAAATAGTCCTCTTTGCCTTTACTGATGACACAGACGCTCCTCTTGAAGGAAATCTGAAAACCACGCCCAGTAAGCTGTGGGACGCTCAACAAGTTGCTTGCAGCGCCTGGAACATATAGTACACCGCTGATGGTTGTGTGCAAACTTGCAAGTTTCACAGTCCCTTCTCCAGCAATTTGCAACGTCCTTCCATCAGCCAGGTGGATCTCACCTTCTTGGGGCTTGAAGGAGATAAAGAGATGCCTGTCCTTGGAAACGTGGCGGCTGGCACCTGAGTCCACAATAAACCTGCCTTTGGCTGTTGGAGCAGTCCTTACAGCAAGCAAACCCTTGTTTTGCACTGGTGTGGGCTTTTGCAGCTTGCCCCCCTGCTGCTCCTGGCCAGCAGACGTGCCTTTAGCCTTTGGTGAAGCTGTGCCAGCAAACATCGCTTTGTTTTTCCCTGGCGCCGCGGGCTTTCCACCCCCCTTCTGCTTCGGGCCATCTGTAGACATCTGTTTACCTTTGCCTTTCCGGCCTCTGCAAAGGCGATGACCTTGGTTCTCACGAGAACCAGAGCTCTCAGCTGCCGACTCCTTGGCTCCCCCTGGAGGCTGGAATGCTGCCTGGGATGACGTGACGGTCAGCTCCCCCTGCAGCTTGCAACCGGTGCCCTCAGCATCCCTGCACTCAATCACATTCTGGGAAACAGCTAGGACCTCCGATGCAGTCAAACTCTGGGCTGGGATTTTTGCTTTGTGAGCTTTTTTTAAAGCAGACCACATTGCACGTGCAGTGGTGTTGCCAGCCAGCGTCTTAATTTCCTCAAGAGATACAGATAGGACTATTACGTCCATCGCTCTCGAATCAGCTGATCTCCATCTCTCTGTCAGAGGAACTGGGGGGGCTTGAGAAACAACATGCCAGACCCCAAACTGACGCAGCAAAGATTCACACCATTTTGCCCAAGTTTCATAATTCTGCCCATCCAACTTAGGGCACTGAGTGGCCTCTGAAGCTTCAAAAGCGTGGAAATACTCCATTCCAGCTTTTGGCAGTAGCCGTGAGTCTATTTTAACTTGAAAGACTCCTTATCTTGGCAGCTCATTAATCACGAAGCCTTTCTGGCTCGGCTCCCAGGCCAATTAAGCCTTGCCGGAGAGGTAAACAGAAAAGCCAAAAGCCTCCCTCATTTCTTTCGCTTTTCCCACCATACCTCTTAAACGCAGTCTGTTGCAGCTTTACTCTCCTGTAGGTGCCGTGAATCTGGGCCCATAACCTTGTTGTTGGGAAACTGCCAGGGAGATAGTGTCCATCATGAGCCCCCAAGCCGGAGTTCTGGACGATCCATCGGCCTCCCGTAGACAGGCAGATCCAGCAGTTAGCGACACGAAGCCTCTGGAAATTCCTAGCCACATTCCAGGGCTGGGTGTACACTGTTTATCAGCAGAAACACAGCCAAAAGCTTGCACCGCAGAAGAGCATAATTTTCAGACTTTATTAGCGTTTAACAGAACAAAAGAAAACGTGACCGTTCTGTGTCAGCATCTTCGGCCAACTGAGAAAACGAAAGGAATATCAGAACAAAAACATCCTGTGATCAGGACATGCGCAGACTCTGTTGCTTACAAAGCCTGCTCCCTTTAAGGTGGAACGGAAATATCCTAACAGGTCGTGGGCAAGTCTTCCTGCTGGGGGGAGTTTGTTGCCGTGACAACCAGAGAGAACACCTGCAGAAGCCCCAAGGAGGGGGGTAGTGAGGAAATTGTTGCCATGGCGACCCAGGAATGTCAACAACAAGACTTTCTCACTGTAATAATCGACTCTGGTGCCACAAATACGCTAGTGCCATCTAGCAGTCTTTTAAGAAATTGCAGGACAGTAAAAACTGAAAGATTTGTGACGATCGCGGATGGAAGCAGAAAAAGACTAACAGAGACAGGCTTTTTCTTCTGTCCTTTTCTTAAGCATGAAGTCAAAGCTTATGCAGTGCCCGGTTTAACTAAAGGTTTATTTTTATTTTTTAAAAAAGAATGTATAAGGTTTGAAGATTACAGAAAAAAAAGAAAGAAACAATGAAAAGTTAAAGAAAACAAAATAATACCTTACAATACATCAGAAAGAAAAAGAAAAAAAGAAAAAGAAAAAGCAAAACAACAAGAAAAACAAAAACATTTAAAAACACATCCAATATTTCCGTATCTTTATCTTTCATTTACTTGTTTCATCGACCTCCTCACACCTCCCTTTTTTGTATTCTAGTTCAATTAGCTATTTCAGCAAATCCTTTCCATCTTTCTCAATTTTTGTTCTATAATTTATCTTAACACAATCTAACCTTAAATTTTCCACTTTGGCCCATTAACAATCTATTTTTACTTAATTCTTTATAACATTTCTGCTAAAGCCATATAGCTTCATTCCAGCATCCTTCTAACATTCATTAATTTTGCAATATTTCTGTAAATATACTTTAATTTTTTTCCAATCTTCTTCCACCGACTCTTCTCCCTGGTCTCGGATTCTGCCAGTCATTTCCACCAATTACATTTTTTTTATATAATTTTTTTTATTGGTTTTTCACAGTTTTTATAAACACAAACAATACACAATACAAACAAACAAACATACACAAAACAAACATGTATAGTTTCAAATCCCTTTTTCTTAAACCTTACTTCGCCGACTTCCCCATACCTCCCCTTTCTACATCCCAATTTCCAAAATTATTTCAGCAAATCCTAACACTTAGTTTTGTCAAATTTTCCCATTATTCTTTTCTTTTACTTAATCTTTTACAGCTGTAATCTCCTTTTTTCCCCTTAAAACCTCGACATTTTAGCATTCATTGATTTTACAATGTTTCTTAAGATAAACTTTAAATTTCTTCCAATCTTCTTCCGCCGTCTCTTTCCCCTGGTCAGGGATTCTGCCAGTCATTTCAGCCAGTCCCATATAGTCTATCACCTTCATCTACCATTCTTCCAAAGTGGGTAGATCTTGGGTCTTCCAATGCTTTGCGATGAGTACTCTTGCTGCTGTGATAGCGTACATAAAAAAAGTTCTGTCTTTCTTTGGCACCAATTGGCCGACAATGCCCAAGAGAAAGGCCTCTGGTTTCTTAGGGAAAGTACATTTAAGTACCTTTTTCATTTCATTATATATCATCTCCCAGAAAACCTTAATCCTCGGGCACGTCCACCAAAGGTGATAAAAAGTACCTTCAGTTTCCTTACATTTCCAACACTTATTGTCACATTTCCACCAATTCCATGTAGTCCATCAGCTTCATCTGCCATTCTTCCCGTGTGGGTAGATCTTGTGTCTTCCAATGCTTTGCAATAAGTGTTCTTGCTGCTGTTGTAGCATACATAAAGAAAGTTCTATCCTTCTTTGGCACCAATTGGCCGACCATGCCCAGGAGAAAGGCCTCTGGTTTCTTCAGGAAGGTATATTTAAATACCCTTTTCATTTCATTATAAATCATCTCCCAGAAATTCTTAATCCTTGGGCATGTCCACCAAAGGTGAAAGAATGTACCTTCAGTCTCATTACATTTCCAGCATTTATTTTTGGGCAAATGGTAGATTTTTGCAAGCTTGACTGGTGTTATGTACCACCTATAGATCATTTTCATTACATTCTCTTTTAAGGCATTACATGCCGTAAACTTCATACCTGTGGTCCATAACTGTTCCCAGTCAGCCATCATAATGTTATGTCCAACATCTTGTGCCCATTTAATCATAGCAGATTTCACTGTTTCTTCCTGAGTATTCCATTTCAACAGCAAGTTATACATTCTTGACAGATTCTTAACTTTGGGGTCTAACAATTCTGTTTCCAATTTTGATTTTTCCACCTGGAAGCCTAGTTTTATGTCCAAATTATATGCCTCCATTATTTGATAATAATGGAGCCAGTCTCGCACTCTGTTTTTTAATTTTTCAAAACTCTGCAGTTTTAATCTGTCTCCCTCTTGTTCCAGAATTTCCCAATACTTCGGCCATTTGGCCTCCATATTGAGTTTTTTCTGAGCCTTTGCTTCCATTGGTGACAGCCATCTTGGGGTTTTATTTTCTAGCAAGTCCTTATATCTTATCCAGACATTAAACAGTGCTTTTCTGACAATATGGTTTTTAAACGCTTTGTGTGCTTTGACCTTATCATACCACAGATATGAATGCCAACCAAATACATTGTTAAAACCTTCCAAATCCAACACATCAGTGTTTTCAAGAAGCAGCCATTCTCTCAGCCAACAAAAGGTGGCTGATTCATAATAAAGTTTAAGGTCTGGCAGGGCAAATCCACCTCTTTCTTTAGCATCAGTTAATATCTTAAATTTTATTCGAGGCTTCTTGCCCTGCCAGACAAATCTAGAGATGTCTCTCTGCCACTTCTTGAAACAGTCCATTTTGTCCAGAATTTGCAATGTTTGAAACAGAAACAACATCCTTGGCAATACGTTCATTTTTATCACAGCAATTCGGCCTAACAGTGGTAACTTCAAGTTTGACCATATTTCTAAGTCCTTTTTCACTTCAGTCCAACATTTTTCATAGTTATCCTTAAATAAATTCACGTTCTTAGCAGTCATGTTAACCCCTAAATATTTCACTTTCTTAACCAGTGTTAATCCTGTCTCCTTCTGAAACTTATCTCTCTAACTAACTAACTGTTTATTAAGTGTGCATGACCTACTAGCTGATGGTTATCATGTCTCTTTTGCAGGTGACAAATGTGAATTTTCCAAGGATGGGAAACACGTGTACACAGTGCAGTCTAAAGATAATTAGTTTGCTGTAAATGTGCCTTTTTCCACAAGAGAGGATGACACCGAAGAAACGAAGGGCCAGTGTGTGAATGTGGTGCCTCACCATGGTTGTTCACATATTTGGCACAGACGCTTCGCCCATTTGAATTGGAGATATCTTCAGAAAGCACCAGAGCTGACACAAGGGTGCAAATTTAATGTTTGTGACAAATTTTTAGATTGCAATGCATGTAAACAGGCAAAAATTGTGACATGCTCATATCCAAAGTCAGAGAGACAGACCACACAACCCTTTGAATTAATTCATGCAGATCTGTGTGGCCCCATGTCAGTTGAGTCACTGGGAGGATCAAAGTATTCTCTGCTTTTGATTGATGATTTTTTGAGGTCTGCTTGGCCCTTCTCTCTGAAAACGAAAGGGGAGGCGGCTAATATGATCAGGGATTGGATCACCGCAGTTGAGGTAACCTTTTCCACCAAAGTTCATGGTTTTCAAAGTGACAGAGGTTCTGAATTCACTGGTTCTGCTTTGCAGGATTTCTTTAGGGAGAAGGGGATTAGCCACAGACTGACCGCTCCTTACTCTCCGCAACAGAATGGGGTCGCAGAGAGAAGGAACAGGACAGTGGAGGAAGCTGTATCTGTGATCCTGTGGGACGCAGGGCTACCCCAGAAATATTGGTCTGAGGCCTGGCGCTACGTAGTTCATACGCAGAATAGAGTGTACAACTCTAGTGTAGGAAATACGCCGTATTTCTTACTGCATGGAAAGAAGCCCAAGGTACACTACCTCCGTGTGTTTGGTTGTGAGGCTTGGGTGCTTATTCCAAAGGCTCTACGCAAGAAAGGTGAGCCAAGATCTAAAAGAATGATCTTTGTAGGGTATGAGCCTGGCTCAAAGGCCTGGCGGTTTGCGTACCCAAGTGGAAACCAGTCTAGGATGGTTATCAGCAATAGCGCTGAATTCTGTCAGCAAGCCGGTTTGAAACGTCTGCACACTAATCCAGACATGATTTCACAGCAGTTCTATGACTCAGATGTTGAGGAGGAAGAGGAACTTGTTGTTGGGGACCACGGTCCAGAGCAACAGGATCCACCACAGGGACAGAGTCCAAGGCAGGGACAGCTCAGGCTCCCTCAGAGGGGGGAACCTAGAACACCTCCTCAGGCAAGTATCAAGTTTGAGCCAAAGAGTGAGCCTTCCTCACCTGCTGGACCAGCTGTAAGGCCCAAGAGGCGCAGCAGGTCAGAGGGGGAAGACACTCAAATTGAGGATGATTTAGCTGGACCCAGTGAAGCAGCAGGGTCACCAAGATTCACACTGAGGAGATCAGCGAGGACAAGGAGGCCTCCTGATCGGTACGACGCTTCAAGCGTCTGGGTAGGTTCTGCAAGATGTGAACCTGAATCCTTCGAGGATATTCAGAGTTTACCTGAGGAAGAAGCAGGCAAGTGGCACAGGGCAATGGACAAAGAGATGAAGTCCATGAAAGATCTAGGTGTGTTCTCACTCACAGAGTTGCCACTGGGCAAGCAGGCTGTGAGTTGCAGGTGGGTTTACCGCTTGAAACCCACTAACACTGGAGAGCCACAGTATAAAGCTAGGTTAGTTGCTCAAGGATTCACTCAGAGGAAGGGAATACACTTCACGGAGGTGTATTCGCCAACGTCACGAGAGGAGACTCTGAGAACGTTTTTAGCTTGTGCAGCACAGAGAGGCTGGAAGGTAAACCACTTTGAAGTGGCTGTTGCCTACCTTAACTCAGATCTCCAGGAGGAGCTGTACATGATTCCTCCTCCGGGGTTTGAGAACTTAAGGCAGGATGTTGTGTGGAGATTGCACAAATCCATCTATGGATTACGTCAATCTGCCAGAAACTGGAACATGTGCCTGAATGAAGTCTTAGAAGAGCTAGGTTTCAGAAGGAGTGTTGCTGATAGTTGCTTTTATTTGAGAGGTTCAGGAGCAACACAAGAGTATTTGCTGATTTGGGTTGATGACGTGCTGTTTTTCTCAGAGACAGATGAACAGGCAGAGAAGTTTGCCAAAGAGCTAGGTAAACGGTTCAAGCTTAAGCAGCTTGGTGCTGTCAAAACCTATCTAGGTGTCAGTGTTGAGCGTGCACAGGATGGAAGCTTCTTGCTCAGCCAGAGAGGCAAAATTGAGCAACTGCTTCAGAAGTTCAGGATGAGTGATTGTGCAGGAGTGAGAAGTCCTATGGAGACTAGTTTTGTGAAGGACAGCCAGCAAGTAGAACGCGCTGCGTTCGGAAATACTGAAGTGTTTCAGTCAGCCCTAGGGAGTTTGTTGTGCTTGTCCCAGTGGAGCAGACCTGATATAGCGTTTGCTGTCAATCTGCTCAGCAGGGAAGCTTCAAACCCTAGTGTGCAAGCCTGGAATGGCATCAAGAGAGTTCTGAGGTATTTGCAGGAAACCAAAGATTTTTGTCTTAGGTTGCCAGCACAAGGAGAAGTCAAACTGACTTGTTTTGTGGACTCAGATTGGGCTAATCTTGAGGATTGCAAGTCTGTGTCTGGACTAGTGGTGAAGTTTGGGAACTCAGTAGTTGGATGAAGGTCCAAGAAGCAAAGTCTTATAGCGCTCTCATCCACTGAGGCTGAGTTCAGTGCTCTTTCAGAGGTGTGCAGAGAAGTAGAGTTCTATGCTTGCTTAGTGCAGGAACTCTGCGAAGTGGATTGTCAACCGATACGTGTTTTCGAGGACAATCAACCATGCCTGCGTTTGGCAGAGTCAGGTCACTTCAAGGCTAGAACTAAACACCTAGACATTCGCTTTCGGAATGTGTGCCAGAGTGTTCAGGAGGGATTAGTTGTGCTGGAGTATTGTCCCTCTGCCAAGAACCTAGCTGATGGGTTCACAAAGCCACTCTCCTTCCAAAGACATGGGAAGTTTTGCGAAGGTCTGGGTTTGGGATGACCAAGGGTCGATTCTCCCCTCAGGCGCGAGGCAAGAGGGGGTGCTGGGTGTAGTGAAGGGTTAACCTTCTGTGCCTCAAGCCTGAGAGGAGGCGCGTACAAGGGAAGTACGCCAGGATGTGACGAAAGCAGCTTGGAATGCTGTGAGCTGAGTGGGAACCGAAAGCAGATTGTTGCGTAGCTGCAAGCAGAGGAAGAAGATGCAGCTTGAATCAGATGGAAGTTGGAGTTTGTAAATACACTACTTTTGTTTCCAATAAAGAGATATTAGGATAGAAGAAACATCTGGACTTATTTACTGCCCTTTCAACACAGACGCTGTGTAATTCTGCTAATTGCTTTACGACCGCTCGAAAGCCACACTGCGTAAACAGAAGCTGTAGAGGCTCGCAGGGGAAGCGTGGCTGGGCGCCGAACAATAAAGCAATAAATCTACCGAACAGTTAATGGGGCCTCCTTCTGTCGCCGCGCCGCCAGAGCATGATTCTGTTCTCATCCTGAAGCAAAGTTCTTAACCCGAGGTACTATTTCTGGGTTAGCGGAGTCTGTAACCTGAAGCGTATGTAACCTGAAGCGTATGTAACCCGAGGTACCACTGTATTCCGATGCTGTTTGTCCGAGGAGATGGAGTTGTACTTGTAGCTCCTCCACTGTGGGTTGGCTGAAACCATGAAGAAAATGGTCATTGAATGCTGGAAGATTCAGGACAGAGAAAAGGAAGTAGTTCTTCATGCAGCGCATTATTAAGTTATATCGTGCAAGAGAGTGTGTTCAGAAAGGACTCATTCAGGTGTCCTACATGCCCGGAAATGAAATTCCTGCACATCTGTTGTCTAAGGTTGTTAACAGAGAACAACTTAAGGTTTATGTACAAAGGTTGCAATTGTGTTGAACTACAGGTACCAGAGGCAACACAGAAAGGGGGAGGATGTCAGGATATTGATGTTCCGTTCCGCCTTAAGAGGAACACATATGTGTGTTGGGATACTGCCAGGGGGACAGAGGCCATCATGACTCCACGTCGCCTCCGGACGATCCATCGATCTCCCGTAGATACGCAGTATCAGTCAATTAGCGACACGAGCCTCTGAAATAACATGCCACATTCCAAGGCTGGTGCACGCTCTTTCAGCAGAGTTCGCACAGTGAAAGATGCACTCAGGAGAGCATTATTTACAACTTTATTCAGCGTTGGTCAGAACAAAGAAAAAAACATGACTGCCTGCTTCGATGTCTCAGGCACAGAGAGAGAAACAACAGCAGAAACTTCCCGTAGGCAGGAAATACGTAGGCTGTGACTCACAACAGCCTGTCCCCTTTTAAGGTGGAACGGAAATATCCTAACATCCTCCCCCTTTCCGTGTAACCTGTAGTACCTGTGGTTCAACCCAATTGCAACCTCTGTACATAAACCTTAAGTTGTTCTCTGTTGACAACCTTAGACAACAGATCAGCAGGAATTTCATTTCCTGGCATGTAGGACACCTGAATGAGTCCTTTCTGAATACACTCTCTTGAACAATGTAGCTTAATCTGCAAGTACTTGGTTCTTTGCTTGCAACTCTCTGAGTTCAGCAAAGTCAAACAGGATCTATTGTCTTGAGACACTTGTATAGGACATTTCACAGAAACTCTGATGTCCTTAAACAGTTGCATCAACCATTCACAATCCATGAGGGAAAATGACAGAGCATTGAGTTCTGCTTCACAGGAACTTAGGCTTACTGTCGTCTGCTTCTTGCACAACCAGTCAAACAGACAGTGGTTGTACATGTAGCATACTCCAGAAGTGCTTGTACCATCCGTGGTGTCACTTCCAAAACTTGCATCTGCAAAGATTTCAAGACCTCCAGTCTTCTGACTGGTGAACCTCAGCCTGTAGTGCAAAGTCCCTTTCAAATAGCGGGCTATGCGCTTCAGAGCTTTCCAATCCTGAACAGTAGGATTGTTGGCATGACTGCTAAGCAGGTTACAGCTTACAGCTATGTCAGGTCTTGAGCATCTAGCAATGAAATTCAGCTTGCCTAGAATGCATCTGTACAGCGTTGTGTCAGAAAACGCTTCAGCAGTACTGTCTACCTGGTAACCTGTCACCATCGGTGTGTCTGCTGGGTTTGCATCAACCAAATTCAGCCTGGTTAATACATCAGCAATTTTCTGTGTTTGGTGTACCAGAAAATTACCTGCTTGGTCCCTCTCCACCTGCAGAGAAAGATAGTTGGATACCTCACCAAGATCCTTCATGTCAAAGTGCTCCTTCAGCTGAGCTAGGGTGCTTTGGTACAAAGCCTGATTCTTCCAAAACATCAGAAGATCATCAACAAAACATAAACAATACAGTTTGTTTTGCCCCTCCTCCTTGACAAACACACATGGATCAGCTTTGCCCTGGTGAAAACCTAGAGAAAGCAATGTCTCAGTGAGTTTTGTGTTCCAACACCTGGCACTCTGCTTGAGACCATATAAGGATTTCCTCAGTTTACAGACCATTCCCTTCTGTATCTGCATCCCATCAGGTGGAAGCATATACAGCTCCTCCCCCAAAACCCGGTAAAAAAAAAGCTGTATTAATGTCATGATGGGAAACATGCAGTTTCTCCTCCGCAGCGATCTTGAGCATCAGCCGAATGCTCTCATATTTGACTGTGGGTGAATAGGTCTCGTGGTAATACTGTCCTGGTACCTGTGAAAAACCTCTGGCAACCAATCTGGCTTTGTGTCTGACTACCTTGCCATTCTGGTTTGTCTTGGCCTTGAAGACCCATTTGCTGCCAACCAGTCTCATCCCTGGGACTACCGGTACCAGTTCCCAAGTTTGGTTCCTGTTCAAGGAATCAACGTCAGCCTTCATGGCATTAAGCCAAGGCTCAGCATCTTTAGAGGCTAACTCCTGAACCTCTTTGAAGCTTGAAGGTTCCCACACCTTCTCTGAGCTACTAAGAACAGCAGTTGCTTTCTTAGCAAACTCATCAGCAAATCTCTTTGGAGGTTTGCCTTTCGTGGCCCTTTCAGATCTGCGAACTAGACGCAAGTCATCTTCACTCATCTCCTCCTTCTTAGGAGAAAAATGACCAATGGTGAACAGTGGTTCTTGCAGTTCATTGTCAGACGCATCAGATGGTCTGACTGAGGCCTTTGCGCTCTTGTAGTCTGCTGTGTCATCAGTGTCACTGACACCAGCATCAGTGCCGCCCTCTGCCGAACTCTGATCATCATCATCATCATCATCCTCAGCTTCCTCAGCTTCTTCTTCTACCTCAACATCACCTGCTTTTTTCACATCACCTTCATCCTCCTCTGGGTAACTCTGGAAAATTCCGACATTTCCCCCCCATGTGATGGCCTGGGATTCCGAGTCTGAGAGTGAACCGAAGGAATCCCAGCCGGCACAGGAGTCCCCGCCTCCAGGGCCGGCTGAACTGGGGCAAGGCCTAGATGCTGAGGAGCCTGCACCTGTGCCAGATCCTCAGGGGCAGGCACCAGGTGAAACCATTCTGGCCCCAGAGGTGCTGGAGGACTCAGTGTCTACAGGTGAGCCTCCCCCGGGGCCCAGTAACCCTTCGGCCTCTCCTGAACTACAGAGGCTTAGAGCAGAGAGGCGAAGGGAACTGGTCTCTCCCAGGAGGAGTGCTCGCCTTAAGGCCAGGAGAGGCGGGGCTCCTGGGGGCCAGGACCGCCCCCGGCCTTAGAAGAAGATAAAGGTCAGACAGCCCGGTCCCAGGTTGCGGGAGCAACGTCGTTGTGGAGTACCTGCTTCTACCCAGACCTAGATCTGCACTCCCGGTGTGCCTGTTCCTCGCCCGGCTTCCTGGTCCTGACTCTCCGGTGTTCCTGTTCCCCGCCTGGCTCCTGCTTCTGCTCTACCAGTGTTCCTGTTACCCGCCTGGCTTCCTGCTGCTGCCCTACCAGCGTTCCTGTTCCCCGGCCCGGCTCCCTGTTTCGGACCTCGCGTCTCATCTAGTGATCGTCTACCCTGCTAGTGACTCTGGACTGAACTTCGGCTACGGTATTAGTACCTCCCCCCCCCCCGGGACCAGCACAGTTTGCTCCCGCCACCCCCGCACTCCCTCTTTGTTGGGGTGCGTTCGGAAAGAGTCAGAGGCCATGGCCGACCAAGTGGCTACACTGTTGGCAATAGCCCAGGAGAACCAGGCCTTGACGCACACCGTGCAGCAGCTCAGTAACGCGGTTACGGCACTTCAGCAGCGGTTGGACACCCTCCCGGCTCCTGGGGCCGACGCCCCGGCTCCTGGCAAGTACCCAGTGGCCTTGCCTGAGAAATTTGATGGTGCCCCGGCCAGCTTTCCCATGTTCCTTGCCCAGGCCAAGCTGTATATTCAGGGGCGCGCCCGGAACTTCCCTGACGACCGTACCAAGGTGCACTTTTTGATTAGTTTGTTAAAGAACCAGGCGGCCAGGTGGGCGTTGCCGCTGCTCAGGCAAGACTCCCCCTTGCTGGCGGACTATGTGGGGTTTTGCAATCTGTTGGAGGCCGCGTTCGGCAACCCCCAGAAGGGGAGTCAAGCCAACCGGGCGATTCGGCGGTTGAAACTGGACAAGTCCACGGTGGCCGCATACACCACGGAATTCCGGCTGCTGGCACAGGACTTGACCTGGAATGACTCTGCTCTTCGGGACCAGTATCTCGAGGGGCTTTCAGACGAGATACTGGACCAGCTGGCCACAATGGAACGCCCCACCACGCTAGACACCCTCATTCAACGGAGTCTACAGATAGACGATCGGCTAGAGGACCGTCGTCAGGCTCGGGGCCGCCGGCACTTCCAGTTCTCGGCACCAGTTTCTACCAGCAGCCCCACAGGCACAGCTGAGTCATTGGAGGAACCTATGCAGCTTGGGGCAGTGTGGCCATGCCTCTCCCCTGCAGAGAAGTCGCGGCGTCGGGAGGGGAATCTATGTCTCTACTGTGGCGGAAGCGGACACTATGCCTGGTCCTGTCCTGAGAAACGCCAGCCACAGGGGAAACTGCCAACCCCAGTAGCTGATGGCCCTGGCTACCTGGGGTCCCAAACCGCACAGAATGGGGCCGCACCAATTGAACTACAACACCTTATGGTTCCGGTACGTCTATACCCTCCAGGTGGACCCTGGATTCTTACCCATGCTCTAGTGGATTCGGGGGCAACCTGGTCCTATATGGACGCTGCTTTTGCTGCCCATCATCGGGTGCCACTTCGGAACAAGCCAGAACCGGTACAGGTGGAGGCAATCGACGGACGGCTCCTGCGTTCGGGTGCCGTTACTCAGGAGACCCAGCCCCTGGTCCTGTGCCTCCAGCAGCACCGTGAGATGCGAACTTTGGATATTGCCTCCATGCCCTGGTTCCCCCTGGTGCTTGGGATGGACTGGCTGGAGGCTCACAATGTGCAGATTGACTGGGTCAAACGGACTGTACACTTCCCAGACCCAAGTTCTTCTGCTGAGACTGAGATGCTAGCAGCTGCGCCCACTGAGGAGGCTGCTGCAACGCTCCCCGCTGAGTACCGGGACTACCACGACGTGTTCGAGGAACGGGGGGCAGACCAGCTGCCGCCACATCGGGCCTTTGACTGCGGCATAGACCTCCAGCCCGGAGCGCCCCTACCGGTGAGTCGCTTATACTCTTTAACAGAGCCAGAGCGCGAGGCTTTGCAGGACTTCTTGCGCAAGAACCTGGAGCGTGGGTTCATTAGGCCTTCTACCTCGCCCACTGCTGCGCCAGTGCTCTTTGTTAAAAAGAAATGTGGGGAGCTCCGCCTTTGCCATGATTACCGGGCCCTGAACAAAATTACCATCCCAGACTGGTACCCCTTGCCCCTTATTTCGGAGTTACTGGAGCGGGTGTAAGGGGCGCAGGTGTTCACCAAGCTAGACCTCCGGGGTGCCTACAATTTGATTCGGATCCGAGCCAGGGATGAGTGGAAGACAGCATTCGGGACCCGGTACGGGCAGTTCGAATAC
Organism: Podarcis liolepis; assembly: GCF_965112155.1. Lineage (NCBI taxonomy): Eukaryota > Metazoa > Chordata > Lepidosauria > Squamata > Lacertidae > Podarcis > Podarcis liolepis. The sequence goes on from NC_139568.1 coordinate 8,345,117, forward strand.
CTGGTTATGCCCTTCGGTTTGTGCAACGCGCCTGCTGTGTTCCAACGGTACATCAACCACGTGTTCCAGGACTTGCTAGACAAGTACGTGGTGGTGTACTTGGATGACATTCTGGTTTACTCCCGTGACCCGGCACGCCACGAGGGTCATGTCCGGACCGTGCTGCAGCGCTTGTGCGAGCACCGTCTGTATGCAAAGCTCAGCAAGTGCGAGTTCCATCAGCGGTCAGTGGACTTCCTGGGTCACCGACTCTCACCAGGTGGGGTGCAGATGGATCCTGGGAAGGTGGCAGTGGTTCGAGAATGGGCGGCACCTCGGAACCGGAAGGACCTACAGCGTTTCCTGGGGTTCGCCAACTATTACCGGACCTTCATTGCGGATTATGCTCATCGCACCACCCCGTTGACCCGGCTACTGCGCCCCAAGACGCCGTTTTCCTGGGACAAGGAGGCAGAGGAGCCATTTCAAGGGTTGAAGGCCTGTTTCCAGAGAGCGCCAATCCTGCAACATCCGGATCCTTCTCGACCCTTTGTGGTAGAGACTGACGCCTCCAGTACGGCTCTCGGTGCCGTCTTGTCTCAGCAGTGCGGACCGGAAGCGCCACTCTAACCCTGCGCCTTCTATTCCCGCCAGCTCCTTCCAGCGGAGCGTAACTATACCGTGTGGGAGCAGGAACTACTGGCCATCAAGGTGGCCTTTGAGGTTTGGTGCCACCATCTTGAGGGGGCACGACACCCAGTGGAGGTGAGAACCGACCACCGGAACCTGGAGTACCTCCAGACCACCCGCAAGCTGAACCAAAGGCAGATCCGGTGGGCGTTGTTTTTTTCCCCGGTTCCAGTTCCGGATCCACTACATCCCTAGCTCCCAAAACCAGAAGGCGGATGCCCTGTCCCGGAAACCTGAAGACAACGCAGACACGGTACAGCAAGCAGTACCCACCACGATTCTACCACCAGCTGCATTCTTGGCCACCCAGGAGGTTGAGCCACTGCAGGCTCGGGTGTGGGAACAGCAGCGGGTCGACGCTTGGGCCCAGGAACGACTCCGGGAACTGGCCGAAGGGTCATGCCTTCAGTATCCAGGGCTGGTCTTGCATCAGGGTCTTCTGCTGCACCACGGGCGCCTGTACATCCCACCAGGGCCGCTGCGGTCTGAGGTTCTCCGGATGACCCATGATGCTCCAGCAGCGGGGCACTTTGGGCGGTATCGGACCACCCATCTGGTAAGCCGTGAGTTTTGGTGGCCCCATCTGAAGGCTGACGTGGCTCGCTACGTCGCTGGTTGTGATGTCTGCAGGCGGGCCAAGGGGCCTACCGGGCGACCCCCCGGCCTTCTTCAGCCGTTGCCGGTTCCACCACGTCCTTGGCACACAGTTTCTCTGGACTTTGTAGTGGAGCTACCCCCGTCTCGGGGCTGCACCTGCCTTCTAGTTTTCTCCGACCATTTCACGAAGATGGTGCACTGTGCCCCCTGCCCATCCGTACCCTCAGCTAAGGAAACCGCTCAGCTGTACCTTCAGCATGTCTTCCGCCTGCATGGCCTACCTGAGCGTGTGGTGTCCGTCCATGGCGTTCAGTTCACGCCCCGGTTTTGGCGTGCTTTGCACCAGGCCCTCGGAACAGAGGTCTGTCTCTCATCTGCTTACCACCCACAGACTGATGGCCAGACGGAACGGGTGAACGCGGTGCTGGAGCAGTACCTCTGGTGTTACTGCAGCTACCAGCAGGATGACTGGGTCGACCACCAAGCCTTGGCGGAGTTCGCTTATAACAACGCGGTGAATGCGTCCACCCAGCAGACCCCGTTCCAGGCCAGCTACGGTTTTCATCCACGGTTGTTTCCGGATGTGCTGCCGGCATCTGCGGTCCCTGCGGTGACAGAGTGGCTTCAGGAGCTCCAGTCCCAGCAACAGCTGTTGATGGAGCAGCTGCGCCAGGCCAAGGAGGCGTACAAGGTCCAGGCCGACCGCCACCACCAGGTGGGGCTGGAACTCCACGTCGGTGACCTGGTATGGCTCTCCACTCGCCACCTCCACCCTTCTCGACCTTCGCGGAAGCTGGATGCCCGTTTCACCGGCCCGTTCCCTATCGTGAACCAGGTCTCACCGGTGGCATTCCGTCTCCGGTTGCCAGCAACCCTGAAGGTTCACCCGGTATTCCACAGGTCCCTTCTGAGTCCGGTGGCCCCACCCGGCGAGTTCCACCCGAACCGTCCCCGACCGCAGCCAGTTTTGGTTCAGGGAGAGCCTGAGTACGAGGTGGAACGCATTCTGGACTCCCGATACCGCAGGGGAAAGCTGCAGTATCTCATAGACTGGAAGGGGTATGGGCCGGAGGACCGTTCCTGGGAACCAGCGGCCAACGTCCACGCGTCTGCCTGCCTCCGAGAGTTTCATGCGGCGTACCCCAACAAGCCGGGTCCGGACCCTCAATTGAGGGGGGGGCCTGGGAGGGGGGATGGTGTGATGGCCTGGGATTCCGAGTCTGAGAGTGAACCGGAGGAATCCCAGCCGGCACAGGAGTCCCCGCCTCCAGGACCGGCTGAACTGGGGCAAGGCCTAGATGCTGAGTAGCCTGCACCTGTGCCAGATCCTCAGGGGCAGGCACCAGGTGAAACCATTCTGGCCCCAGAGGTGCTGGAGGACTCAGTGTCTACAGGTGAGCCTCCCCCGGGGCCCAGTAACCCTTCGGCCTCTCCTGAACTGCAGAGGCTTAGAGCAGAGAGGCGAAGGGAACTGGTCTCTCCCAGGAGGAGTGCTCGCCTTAAGGCCAGGAGAGGCGGGGCTCCTGGGGGCCGGGACCGCCCCCGGCCTTAGAAGAAGATAAAGGTCAGTCCCAGGTTGCGGGAGCAACGTCGTTGTGGAGTACCTGCTTCTACCCAGACCTAGATCTGCACTCCCGGTGTGCCTGTTCCTCGCCCGGCTTCCTGGTCCTGACTCTCCGGTGTTCCTGTTTCCCGCCTGGCTCCCTGCTTCTGCTCTACCAGTGTTCCTGTTACCCGCCTGGCTTCCTGCTGCTGCCCTACCAGCGTTCCTGTTCCCCCGCCCGGCTCCCTGTTTCGGACCTCACGTCTCATCTAGTTATCGTCTACCCTGCTAGTGACTCTGGACTGAACTTCGGCTACGGTATTAGTACCTCCCCCCCCCCCCGGGACCAGCACACCCCACTTAGGATTGTACTCAACACTCTTTGTGAACTTAATGGACTTAGATGTTAGGATGTTTCCGTTCCACCTTAAAAGGGAGCAGGATGTTTGTGTCACAGCCTGCGTATTTCCTGTTCACAGGATCTTTGTTTGCTATTGCTTTCGTTTCTCTCTCTGTCGAAGACACTGACGCAGAACAGTCATGTCTTGCTTTGTTCTGATCAACGCTGAATAAAAGCTTGTAAATAATGCTCTCCTGGGTGCGACTTTTGCTGTCCATTATCTGCTGATAAGAGTGTGCATGAGCCCTGGAATGTGGCAAGGTATTTCCAGGAAACTCGTGTCGCTAATAGCTCATACTGCGTGACTACGGGACATCGATGGATCGTCCGGCAGCCGGCTTGGGGGCCATGATGGACTTTATCTCCCTGGCAGTATCCCAACAACAGGTTTCGGGCCCAGATTCACGGCACTTACAGGAGAGTAAGACTGCGACAGACTGCGTTGAAAGGTATGTGGAGGAAAAGCGAAAGCAAGGCTTTTCTGTTTGCCTTTGAACTCCGGCAGACTAATGGATCTGGGAGCAGCGCCAAAGGCTTTGTGATTAATGGGCTGCCGAGATAACAAGACTCTGAAGTGAAATAGACTCTCGGCTAAAAGGAATAGCTGGTATGGAGTTTTTCCAAGCTTCTGAGACTGCTGAGTGCCCTAAGCTAAATGGGCACAATTATAAAACCTGGGCAAAATGGTGTGAGAGTTTGCTGCGTCAGTTTGGAGTGTGGCATACTGTGTCTGAGGCCCCTCCAGTTCCTCTGACAGAGAGATGGAAAGCCGAAAATTTGAGGGCGATTGACATACTAGTCTTGTCCGTCTCTCTGGAGGAGATTGCAACGTTGGCTGGCCACGTCACTGCACGTAAGATGTGGAATGCTTTAATGTTAGCCCACCAGCCAGTCATCCCAGCCCAGAGTTTGACTGCATCGGAGGTCCTGGCTGTTTCCCAGAATGCGAGTGAATGCAGGGATGGTGAGGGCACCGGTTGCAAGCTGCAGGGGGAGCTGACGTCACGTCATCCCAGGCAGCATTCCAGCCTCCAGGGGGAGCCAAGGAGTCGGCAGCTGAGAGCTCTGTTTCTCATGGGAACCAAGGTCATCGCCTTTGCAAAGGCCGGAAGGGCAAAGGTAAACAGAGGCAGACGTCTGCAGATGGCCAGAAGCAGAGGGAGGGTGAAGAGCCCACGCCAGTGGAAAACAAGGCTTTGTTTGCTGGCACAGCTCAACCAAAGGCTAAAGGCACGTCTGATGGCCAGGAGCAGGGGGGCAAGCTGCAAAAGCCCACGCCGGTGGAAAACAAGGGTTTGCTTGCTGTAAAGACTGCTCCAAAAGCCAAAGCCAGGTTTGTTGTGGATTCAGGCTGTACGAGCCACGTCGCGAAAGATCGCCACCTATTTATCTCCTTCAAACCTCAAGAAGGTGAGGTCCACCTGGCTGACGGAAAGACGTTGCAAATCGCTGGAAAAGGGACTGTGAGACTGGCAAGTCTGCGCACAACCATCAAAGATGTACTTTATGTTCCAGGTGCTGCAGACAACTTGCTCAGTGTCCCACAGCTTACTGGGCGTGGTTTTGGGATTTCCTTCAAGAGGAGCGTCTGTGTCATCAGAAAAGGCAAAGAGGACATTTTGCATGCAAAGTTTATGGATGGTTTGTTCTGTATAACTTATGACGACACTGGTGCTGTTTTGTCCAATGTTGATTCTTGTTGTGTTGCACAAACTAACAAAGTTCTTCATGCAGGATGCATTCACGATGCACACAGAAGGTATTGTCACCTCTCTTGGAAGGCACTGGACAAGATGCCAGAGATGGTTCAGGGTTTGAACATCAAACCCTGTAAGTTTCTCATGAAATGTGTATCTTGTGCAGAGAACAAGGTGAAGGTTGCTCCAAAAGGCAAGGAGTCTAGCAGGCAGGCTTCCAAACCCTACCAGCTAGTGCATGCAGACCTGGTAGGTCCACTTGTGCCCTCTCTGGGAGGAGCAAGGTACTTCATGGTTCTGATTGATTCTTTTTCCAGGTACATTCATGTGTTTATGCTCGAGCAGAAATCGCAAGCGTTTCCGAAGTTCAAGGCATTCTGTGCTTGGTTGGAGAATGTTCACGGTAAACGTATTGGTTGTCTCTTTACTGATCGGGGCGGGGAGTTCACTTCTCAGCAGTTTGAAGCTTTCCTGACTGAGAAGGGAATCCAGCATGATTTGTCAACGCCTAGATCGCCATGGATGAATGGGCTTGCGGAGCGAGCAAATCAAATGTTGCTGCAAGGAATGAAAACCTTGTTGCATGATGCCAATCTCCCTGATAAGTTTTGGGGGGAGGCTCTGGCGAATTTTGTTTACACTTTTAATCGCAGATTGTCATCACCTATTGGTTGTACCCCCTATGAGAAGATGTTTGGTAAGAAACCCAACATCAAGCACATGAGAATATTTGGTTCTGACATGTGGGTACACACCCCACAAAGCAACAAGCTTGGGAAGCGTGGGGCACATGGTTTGTTCATGGGGTACGAAAAAGGTGCATACAGGGTATGGATGACTGACTCCAAGTCCATTAAGTTCACAAGGAGTGCTGAGTACAATCCTAAGTGGGGGGGGGGGGAATGTGGGAATTTTCCAGAGTTACCCAGAGGAGGATGAAGGTGATGTCAAGCAAGCAGCTAAGGCTGAGGAAGCTGCTGAGGATGATGATGATGATGATGATGATGAGAGTTCGGATTCCAGTTCAGTGGGCGGCACTGCTGCTGGTGTCAGTGACACTGATGACACAGCAGACTACAAGAGTGCAAAGGCCTCAGTCAGACCATCTGATGCGTCTGACAATGAACTGGAAGAACCACTGTTCACCATTGGTCACTTTTCTCCTAAGAAAGAGGAGATGAGTCCAGAAGACTTGCGTCTAGTACGCAGATCTGAGAGAGCCACGAAGGGCAGACCTCCAAAGAGATTTGCTGATGAGTTTGCTAAGAAAGCAACTGCGGTTCTTAGTAGCTCAGAGAAGGTGTGGGAACCTTCAAGCTTCAAAGAGGTTCAGGAGTTAACCTCTAAAGATGCTGAGCCTTGGCTTAATGCCATGAAGGCTGACGTTGATTCCTTGAACAGGAACCAAACTTGGGAACTGGTACCGGTAGTCCCAGGGATGAGACTGGTTGGCAGCAAATGGGTCTTCAAGGCCAAGACAAACCAGAATGGCAAGGTAGTCAGACACAAAGCCAGATTGGTTGCCAGAGGTTTTTCACAGGTACCAGGACAGGATTACCACGAGACCTATTCACCCACAGTCAAATATGAGAGCATTCGGCTGATGCTCAAGATCGCTGCGGAGGAGAAACTGCATGTTTCCCATCATGACATTAATACAGCTTTTTTTTTACCGGGTTTTGGGGGAGGAGCTGTATATGCTTCCACCTGATGGGATGCAGATACAGAAGGGAATGGTCTGTAAACTGAGGAAATCCTTATATGGTCTCAAGCAGAGTGCCAGGTGTTGGAACACAAAACTCACTGAGACATTGCTTTCTCTAGGTTTTCACCAGGGCAAAGCTGATCCATGTGTGTTTGTCAAGGAGGAGGGGCAAAACAAACTGTATTGTTTATGTTTTGTTGATGATCTTCTGATGTTTTGGAAGAATCAGGCTTTGTACCAAAGCACCCTAGCTCAGCTGAAGGAGCACTTTGACATGAAGGATCTTGGTGAGGTATCCAACTATCTTTCTCTGCAGGTGGAGAGGGACCAAGCAGGTAATTTTCTGGTACACCAAACACAGAAAATTGCTGATGTATTAACCAGGCTGAATTTGGTTGATGCAAACCCAGCAGACACACCGATGGTGACAGGTTACCAGGTAGACAGTACTGCTGAAGCGTTTTCTGACACAACGCTGTACAGATGCATTCTAGGCAAGCTGAATTTCATTGCTAGATGCTCAAGACCTGACATAGCTGTAAGCTGTAACCTGCTTAGCAGTCATGCCAACAATCCTACTGTTCAGGATTGGAAAGCTCTGAAGCGCATAGCCCGCTATTTGAAAGGGACTTTGCACTACAGGCTGAGGTTCACCAGTCAGAAGACTGGAGGTCTTGAAATCTTTGCAGATGCAAGTTTTGGAAGTGACACCACGGATGGTACAAGCACTTCTGGAGTATGCTACATGTACAACCACTGTCTGTTTGACTGGTTGTGCAAGAAGCAGACGACAGTAAGCCTAAGTTCCTGTGAAGCAGAACTCAATGCTCTGTCATTTTCCCTCATGGATTGTGAATGGTTGATGCAACTGTTTAAGGACATCAGAGTTTCTGTGAAATGTCCTATACAAGTGTCTCAAGACAATAGATCCTGTTTGACTTTGCTGAACTCAGAGAGTTGCAAGCAAAGAACCAAGTACTTGCAGATTAAGCTACATTGTTCAAGAGAGTGTATTCAGAAAGGACTCATTCAGGTGTCCTACATGCCAGGAAATGAAATTCCTGCTGATCTGTTGTCTAAGGTTGTCAACAGAGAACAACTTAAGGTTTATGTACAGAGGTTGCAATTGGGTTGAACCACAGGTACTACAGGTTACACGGAAAGGGGGAGGATGTTAGGATATTTCCGTTCCACCTTAAAAGGGGACAGGCTGTTGTGAGTCACAGCCTACGTATTTCCTGCCTACGGGAAGTTTCTGCTGTTGTTTCTCTCTCTGTGCCTGAGACATCGAAGCAGGCAGTCATGTTTTTTTCTTTGTTCTGACCAACGCTGAATAAAGTTGTAAATAATGCTCTCCTGAGTGCATCTTTCACTGTGCGAACTCTGCTGAAAGAGCGTGCACCAGCCTTGGAATGTGGCATGTTATTTCAGAGGCTCGTGTCGCTAATTGACTGATACTGCGTATCTACGGGAGATCGATGGATCGTCCGGAGGCGACGTGGAGTCATGATGGCCTCTGTCCCCCTGGCAGTATCCCAACACACATATGTGTTCCTCTTAAGGCGGAACGGAACATCAATATCCTGACATCCTCCCCCTTTCTGTGTTGCCTCTGGTACCTGTAGTTCAACACAATTGCAACCTTTGTACATAAACCTTAAGTTGTTCTCTGTTAACAACCTTAGACAACAGATGTGCAGGAATTTCATTTCCGGGCATGTAGGACACCTGAATGAGTCCTTTCTGAACACACTCTCTTGCACGATATAACTTAATAATGCGCTGCATGAAGAACTACTTCCTTTTCTCTGTCCTGAATCTTCCAGCATTCAATGACCATTTTCTTCATGGTTTCAGCCAACCCACAGTGGAGGAGCTACAAGTACAACTCCATCTCCTCGGACAAACAGCATCGGAATACAGTGGTACCTCGGGTTACATACGCTTCAGGTTACATACGCTTCAGGTTACAGACTCCGCTAACCCAGAAATAGTACCTCGGGTTAAGAACTTTGCTTCAGGATGAGAACAGAATCATGCTCTGGCGGCGCGGCGACAGAAGGAGGCCCCATTAACTGTTCGGTAGATTTATTGCTTTATTGTTCGGCGCCCAGCCACGCTTCCCCTGCGAGCCTCTACAGCTTCTGTTTACGCAGTGTGGCTTTCGAGCGGTCGTAAAGCAATTAGCAGAATTACACAGCGTCTGTGTTGAAAGGGCAGTAAATAAGTCCAGATGTTTCTTCTATCCTAATATCTCTTTATTGGAAACAAAAGTAGTGTATTTACAAACTCCAACTTCCATCTGATTCAAGCTGCATCTTCTTCCTCTGCTTGCAGCTACGCAACAATCTGCTTTCGGTTCCCACTCAGCTCACAGCATTCCAAGCTGCTTTCGTCACATCCTGGCGTACTTCCCTTGTACGCGCCTCCTCTCAGGCTTGAGGCACAGAAGGTTAACCCTTCACTACACCCAGCACCCCCTCTTGCCTCGCGCCTGAGGGGAGAATCGACCCTTGGTCATCCCAAACCCAGACCTTCGCAAAACTTCCCATGTCTTTGGAAGGAGAGTGGCTTTGTGAACCCATCAGCTAGGTTCTTGGCAGAGGGACAATACTCCAGCACAACTAATCCCTCCTGAACACTCTGGCACACATTCCGAAAGCGAATGTCTAGGTGTTTAGTTCTAGCCTTGAAGTGACCTGACTCTGCCAAACGCAGGCATGGTTGATTGTCCTCGAAAACACGTATCGGTTGACAATCCACTTCGCAGAGTTCCTGCACTAAGCAAGCATAGAACTCTACTTCTCTGCACACCTCTGAAAGAGCACTGAACTCAGCCTCAGTGGATGAGAGCGCTATAAGACTTTGCTTCTTGGACCTTCATCCAACTACTGAGTTCCCAAACTTCACCACTAGTCCAGACACAGACTTGCAATCCTCAAGATTAGCCCAATCTGAGTCCACAAAACAAGTCAGTTTGACTTCTCCTTGTGCTGGCAACCTAAGACAAAAATCTTTGGTTTCCTGCAAATACCTCAGAACTCTCTTGATGCCATTCCAGGCTTGCACACTAGGGTTTGAAGCTTCCCTGCTGAGCAGATTGACAGCAAACGCTATATCAGGTCTGCTCCACTGGGACAAGCACAACAAACTCCCTAGGGCTGACTGAAACACTTCAGTATTTCCGAACGCAGCGCGTTCTACTTGCTGGCTGTCCTTCACAAAACTAGTCTCCATAGGACTTCTCACTCCTGCACAATCACTCATCCTGAACTTCTGAAGCAGTTGCTCAATTTTGCCTCTCTGGCTGAGCAAGAAGCTTCCATCCTGTGCACGCTCAACACTGACACCTAGATAGGTTTTGACAGCACCAAGCTGCTTAAGCTTGAACCGTTTACCTAGCTCTTTGGCAAACTTCTCTGCCTGTTCATCTGTCTCTGAGAAAAACAGCACGTCATCAACCCAAATCAGCAAATACTCTTGTGTTGCTCCTGAACCTCTCAAATAAAAGCAACTATCAGCAACACTCCTTCTGAAACCTAGCTCTTCTAAGACTTCATTCAGGCACATGTTCCAGTTTCTGGCAGATTGACGTAATCCATAGATGGATTTGTGCAATCTCCACACAACATCCTGCCTTAAGTTCTCAAACCCCGGAGGAGGAATAGGAATAGGAATAACAGGTTTCTTAATAAATGTGTTTTTCAACACTTTTTTCAGTTCATTATAAATCCTTTCCCAGAAGTCTTTTACTTTGGGGCACGTCCACCACATAAATTTTTATTCATTTTCCATAAATAAAGAATAAAACAAAACAAAAACATAAATAAACACAAAAATGACTTCCCCATACCACCCCTTTTCTGCATTCTTGTTTCAAGATTTTCCAGCAACCCTTTTGTATTACACTTATTTCTATTTCGTGAATTTAACTTCCAAAAGATATTTAAAACAACTGTAGTTCTTTATCTCTTATAACCCTGATCCTCTAATTTTCCAAATTACAACAATTTTTAAGGTAAACTTTAAACTTGTTCCAGTCTTCATCCACCGCCTCTTTCCCTCGGTCTCGTATTCTGCCAGTCATCTCTGCCAGTCCCATATAATCAATCACCTTCGTCTGCCATTCTTCCAACGTGGGTAGATCTTGTGTCTTCCAATACTTTGCTAGAAGTATTCTTGCTGCTGTTGTGGCATACATAAAGAATGTCCTATCCTTCTTTGGCACCATTTGGCCCACCATACCCAGGAGAAAGGCTTCTGGCTTTTTATTAAAGGTTCTCTTCAGAACTTTTTTAATTTCATTATAGATCATTTCCCAGAAAGCCTTAATCTTCGGGCAGGTCCACCAAAGGTGATAGAAGGTTCCCTCCGTTTCATTACACTTCCAACATTTGTTATTGGGCAAATGATAAATCTTTGCTAACTTAGCCGGAGTCATGTACCACCTGTAGATCATTTTCATAATGTTTTCTCTTAAGGCATTACATGCCGTAAATTTAACACCAGTGGTCCATAACTGCTCCCAGTCAGCAAACTCAATGTCATGCCCTATATCCCGTGCCCATTTAATCATACTAGATTTCATCATTTCATCTTGAGTATTCCATTTCAACAGCAAATTGTACATTCTTGACAAGTTTTTAGTATTGGGTTCTAACAGTTTTGTTTCTAATTTCGACTTCTCCACTTGGAAGCCTTTCTTTCTGTCCTGTTTGAATACCTCATTTATCTGACGATAATGTAACCAATCTCTCACCTTAAACTTCAATTTCTCGAAGCTCTGCAATTTTACTTTTTCACCATCTTGTTCTATCATTTCAAAATATTTAGGCCAATTAGAATCCATATTCAATTTTTTCACCTCTTTTGCCTCCATTGGTGACAGCCACCTGGGGGTTCTACTTTCAAGCAAGTCTTTATACCTTATCCAGACATTATACAAAGCTTTCCTTACCATATGGTTCTTAAAGCCTTTATGCACTTTTACCTTGTCATACCATATATATGCATGCCAACCATGTCTATTATCAAACCCTTCAAGATCCAAAATGTCTGTATTCTTGAGGAGCAGCCAGTCTTTCAGCCAGCAAAATGCTGCTGATTCATAGTAAAGTCTTAAGTCCGGCAGGGCAAACCCTCCTCTATCTTTTGCATCTGTTAATGTCTTAAATTTTATTCTTGGCTTTTTGCCCTGCCAAACAAATTTCGATATGTCTTTCTGCCACCTCTTGAAACAGTCCATCTTGTCTATTATTTGCAGTGTCTGAAACAGGAATAACATTCTAGGCAATACATTCATTTTGATAACAGCAATTCTGCCTAACAAGGAAAGTTTCAGCCTTGACCATATGTCTAGATCTTTCTTAACTTCTGTCCAACATTTATCGTAATTGTCTTTAAATAAGTTCATATTTTTAGCTGTCAAGTTCACCCCCAAGTACTTCACTTTTTTTACTATCTCCAAACCTGTTTCCTTCTGAAATGTCTCTTTTTCCTCATTTGTTAAGTTTTTCTCCAGCACTTTAGTTTTTTGTTTATTCAATTTAAATCCTGCAACTTGACCAAATATCTCAATCAGTTCTAAAACTCTTTTTGTACTGGTGCTTGGCTGCTGTAGGGTCAAAACTAGGTCATCTGCAAATGCCCTCAGTTTATACTCTTTCACTCCGAGCTGAATTCCTTTAACCAACTGGTCCTTTCTAATCATATTTAACAAGACCTCCAGGACCAGTATAAAAAGTAGAGGGGAGATAGGGCATCCCTGTCGTGTTCCTTTCTCTATAGCTATCTCTTCCGTTACCACATTATTCACAATTAGCTTTGCCTTCTGCTCAAAGTATATTGCACCTATACCGTTTTCAAAACCTTGGCCTACCCCCATCCCTTGGAGATTCTTTTTCATAAAACTCCAGCAAATATTGTCAAAGGCTTTCTCCGCGTCCACAAAAATCAAAACCGCCTTTCTGTTGATGTTTATTTCCAGCAATTCCACAATGTCTATTATGTTCCTCACATTGTCAGACATATGTCTTCCCGGGAGAAAGCCAGCTTGGTCCTTATGAATCTCACCTATCAGTACTTTCTTCAGTCTTTTTGCTAAAATGTCTGCAAATATTTTGTAATCCACATTTAGTAATGATATCGGGCGGTAGTTCTTGACCTGGTTCTTTTCAGTCTCAGTTTTTGGTATAAGCGAAATAAAAGCCTCTTTCCACGTTTCAGGTGCCTTTTTCCCCTCCAGTATTTCATTGCAAACTTCTTTCAATGGTTGCACTAAACATTCTTTCAAAGCTTTATAGTATCTGGCCGTCAGACCATCTGGTCCTGGAGACTTTCCCAATTGCGCTTTTTGAATGGCCTCCTCTATTTCTTGCTCTGTTATTTTCTCATTCAAAGTCAATTTGCTTTGTTCTGAAATTTTAGGTAGTCCATGATTTTTAAGGAATTCATCTATTTCTTGTTCATTCACTGGCCCTTGTGTATATAGCTTCCTAAAAAAGCTTTGGAAACAATTACTTATCTCATTTGGCTTATGGATATTCTTTCCCTCTACCTCCAAACAAGTGACTGTATTCGATTTTTGCCTCTTTTTCAATTGCCATGCAAGAAGCTTCCCACATTTGTCTGCTGACTCGAAAGTCCTTTGTCTCATTTGTTTAATTTTCCATTCTATCTCTTGATTTGTCAATTCCATATATTGCGTCTGGTAGTACTTTATTTCTCTCAAAATTTCTTGAGACTTTGGTTTAGATCTCAATTTCTTTTCTCCTTCCTTCATTTTCTCTAAAATTCTTTCTTTCCTTTCATTTTGCTTTTTCCTCTTAATTGAATTCTGTTGTATCAGGAAGCCTCTCATCACGGCTTTACTCGCGTCCCAGATTGTTCTTTTTTCCACTTCTGTTCTGAGGTTTATCTCAAAGTAATCTTTCAATGTCTTTAGGGCCTTTTTACAGAATTGTTCGTCTCTGAATAGGGAGTCATTCATTCTCCATCTAAAGGATCCAGTTGTTGTCATTTTCATTTCCATCTTTACTGCATTGTGGTCGGAGCAGGTTTTTGGGCAGATTTCTACTTTCTTTATCTTCGTAGCCATCACACTAGATACCCAGATTTGGTCGATTCTTGTCCATGTCATTTTAGATTCTGAGAAAAAGGTTCCCTCTCTCTCAAGAGGGTTCTTTGTCCTCCAGATGTCAATCAAGTCCGTCATTTCAAAGAAAGTTTTTGGTAATCTTCCTTCTTTAGAAATTGTCTGTCTTTGTGCCTTGTCCATATTTGTGGAGACCACTCCGTTCATGTCCCCCATCAATATTATTTTGCAGTCGAGGTAGTCCAGTAGGGTTTCATGCAACTTCTTAAAGAATTCGGCCTTCCCATCATTAGGTGCATATATTCCAATTATCAAATACTTTTCTCCCTGAATCTGTACTTCGATTGCCAAGTATCTTCCTTCTTCATCCTTAAATTTCATTTTGGGGTCCAATTTTTCTTTTGCATAAATCACTACTCCTCTCTTTTTTACTTTATCGGAAGATATAAATTCTTGTCCTAATCTTTTGTTCACCAACAGTTTCCTGTGTGCTCTGGTTATATGGGTTTCTTGTAGACATATCAGGTCCAGTTGTTCCCTTTTCAAAATATGAAAAACTTGTCGTTTTTTCCTGGGATGGTTCAAACCGTTGCAGTTCCAACTAAGAAGTTGCAGCGACATTTTGTTTATTAGATGTTTGACCCTCCGACTGCTCCAAGCTTTTCTTCCTCTTCAGTTGGCGGTTGTGGTAATCCAAATGATAGATTTGCAATGTCTGTTAGCCCTCCTCCTTCTGGTGTTGATTCTTGTCCTCCTCTTGCTAGGCCCACCGTACCTTTCTGTAGGTCCTCTAGATTCCTTTCCAAGAAGTTTTCTTTTTCCTGTACTGATCTTATTCTTCTTTTCTTCCCTTTGTAGTTAAAGGACAACCCCTGTGGAAATTCCCACCTGAAAGGTATAAAGTTCTTCCTCAACAAATTGGCCAAGTCTCTATAAAAAGTCCTCACTTCCAAGATATACTTAGGGATGTCCTTAAAGATTTGGACTTGAGTGTTTCCAATTACCAAGGCTTTTTGATAGTGAAGGTCCAATATCTTGTCTCTTTCCTCTTTGGTTCTAAAGGTGATCAGGCAATCCCTTGGCTTCACACTTTGCTTCCTACCAAGTCTGAAAGCAGTTGTTATCTCTAGTTCATCCTCCTCCAGATCTCCTTGCCAATTTTCTAAAATTGCCTCTGTGAGAAATTCCTTCAGGTTGTCCTTTTCATTCTCTGGAACCTGTCTTAATTTCAAGTTCCGTTCTTTCCGTTGTAGCTCCAGTAAGGAGAGGGCCGCTTCATGCTCATTCACCTTTTTCTCTATCGGTGCAAATTTTCCCTGTGTCTCCTCGGCAATGGATCTTGCACTCTCTGCAATTTTCTTAGTTTCTGTAGATTCCTGAATCAGCCTATTTATAGATTCTGTATTAGTTGCCACTGACGTGGTGTTCAAGTCCAGTCTTGCTGTGAGTTCTGTCAATTTCTTTGAATTTTCTGTAGATTGCTTTGTTAAGGCCTCTAGGGATTGATTTATTTTAAGCAGTGCCTGTGTCATAGATTCCATTGATGCTGTTGTCACACTTTCCGGCGCAGGCACTGTACTGCCAGAGATTGAGCCTCTTTTCTTTTGTGTCACTTTAGCCTTAGATCTGGTTCTTATCTCCTCTGCCGTGCCACTCATATCCCAAGGCCGTTCTCACAGGAAAAGCTTATAATGAAAAATTCCACTGTCAGCCAGTTACTTCACAGTTTTTCCCTCTTGGTCCTCCAGAGGGAGCAATTAATAGTGTCCAGGTTAAAGGAGACAAAGAAACAGAAAGCCGGATGTAACGAATCAAGAGTCCGCCATTAAAGTTCTTTAAAACTTTTTCTCCAGGTACAATCAAAATATCTGTAACAAAGTCCCGTTCAAGTCTTAAAATTCGTTCACCATCTATATCCACTTCATACCTATTTTAAAGGACAATTTTCCCGGTGTTAATTCCTGGCAGATCGTCACCAGGGGATCAGGGCAGTGGAAAGCTTTGTTTCCTTTAAATTAAAAGTATCTTCACCAAATTGTCTTTTTCCCCCCCCCTTCTCCTCCGATCAGGGGGAAGGAGATACTTTTGACAGCTCAGGGTTGACAGTTCGCAACTAAGTATCTTGTAACTGCAGCGAGGTCTTTCGTTGCTTTAAATTTCTGCAGTCCGGGGGGGGGGGCAGACTTCCTTATTTTATTCCCTCCCGTTTTCAGCCAAATTTTCAAGTTTTAAGGGGTCCCGATTCTTTTTCTGCTCTTACTCACGGGAATTCAGTCCAGATTTTCCTTTCAGGAAGAAATCGGCGCTCTCCGCTTATGGCGACGCGGCTTCACTCCGCAGGCTGGGTAACGACTCTCAGCACCGCGCTCACTCCCGATGCCGCTCCGGAGCCTTTAAAAAGGCTCTTTCACAGTACCGGGGGGCGCAAAGGTGCCCACCGAATCTCCTTGCTCTCAGGCTTCCGCGCCTGAGATTTTAGGGGTCCCCCGCTCGCCGTAGCGGGTAAGACCCGAACTTGCGGAGCAGTCCTTCTCCGGATCTCGGAGGGAGGACCGCCATTAAGCGCTGGCACCGACCGGAAGTCCACTTGTTCATCTTTCATATGCCATTCCAGCAATAAATTTTACATCTTAGATAGGTTTTTCGTTTTTGTATCTAATAATTCCGTTTCCAGTTTTGATTTCTCTGTTTGAAAACTGATTTTCTTATCCATTTTAAACACTTCATTTATCTGGATGTACTGGAACCAATCATCTAATTTATCTTTCAACTGGTCGTAAGATTTTAATCTAAATTGGTCCCCTACTTCCGTTTCTTATTCAATTTGGAACCTGCAACTTATCCGAACTCTTGAATTATCTTCAGTGCTTTGATTGCACTGATCTCAGGGTCCTGTAAAGTCAATACCAAATCATCAGCAAAGGCTTTTAACTTATATTGTTTAGTTCCCACTACTATGCCTTTAAATTCTTCATCTTTCCTTATCATATTCAACAGCACCTCTAGGACAAAAATAAAAAGCAGGGGGGAAAGTGGGCACCCTTGCCTGGTTCCCTTCTCAATCCTAATTTCTTCTGAAACCACATTGTTAATTATAATTTTTGCTTTCTGCTCAAAGTAAATTGCATCAATACCATTTAATTTTTTTTGACCTACCCCCATATTACATACGTTCTGTTTCATAAAACTCCAAGAAACATTATCAAAGCCTTTCTCTGCATCAATAAATATTAACATTGCTTTAGTATTCTTTTTTACCTCTACTCTTTCCAACACATCCACTATGTTCCTAATATTATCTTTCATATGTGTCAGAGCCGCTTCCAGGTCCCAGCTCACAGAGGACCACGCTAGCCGGCAGTACTGTACAAAAGTCTTTATTGAGTTACAGTTTCCATTTCAAAGCCGCAGCGCGCAGCTCTACGTCTTAGAAGCTAGACCGGCGAAGCTCCGTCTGAGTCTCCGCCTCCTGTACACCAACTTAATACTCTCGCCTTGCTCCACCTCTTCCTTCTTTCCTTTCTCCTCTGGGTCCCTCTACCCCCCGTGGTCTCTTCCTTCCTGGACTCTTCTGACGCTGACCCCCCCGACTCTTCTCCCTCTTTGCGGCGGGCTTTAGGACCTGGCTCTCTATCCGGGCTGCTTACTGTGCCGCCTTCCTGTGCATTTGAACTTGGCGCGCGCGCGCGCAGCCTTCAACCTTCCTCTCGACCGTTTCCTCGCTCCCCGATGGAGGTGTGGCCAATCCTAACTCCTGTCCTCCCTCTTGCGGAGAGCCGCCAGATCCCGATACCTGGGACTCCTCCCCCCTACTGCGCTCTGGTGGGGACGCTGGTCCCGATTTCCAACTGCTGCTCTCTGAGTCCCCTCTGGTCCCTTCTTCCTGGGGTGTCCCCCTAGGCGCCCCCCTTGCTCTGACCACTGGCGCCCCTTTCTGAGAATCTTCCGACTCACTGGAAAGACTCGGAGATCTCGGTCCGCTGTCGTCGCTCATATTACCTTCGGATTCCTCCCCCTCGCTCTCTGTTTCCTCCCTTTCCTGTGCCTCTGCTCCTGAACCCCTGACATCCATCCCCCCTCTAAGCCCCCCTTCCCCCCTCCCCTCTTTCAGGCGTGGGTGCTGGGTGCTCCGGTGATATGTGGGTGAGTGCCGGATACAGTTCATCCCCCGCGGCGTACATCCAACTGGAGAAATCCGGCTCTTCCTCCTTGCACTCGTCGACGTCGATCTCCTCTGCTTCCATCTCTGTGCCGCCGTGCTCGAACCCAAGGTCCTCCCCGAACACGTCCATGTCCGTCTCTCCCTCGGTTCCTTCTGGGGACGTCGCTCGTCCTGGACCCTCCAGCCACTTCCTGCGCCACTGCTCCTCTGGTCGATCATCCCACCAATACGAGGGTTCTGAGGCAGAACCCGAGGGTGACCCCTCCTGGGAACGTGCGTTCAGTGTCGGGTCCTCGTCCGAGTCGAAACCCTGGAACGTGCTGTCTGAAAGTGTGGGCGTGAAAAGCCAGTCGTCGAAAAACTCGGCTGGCATGGGCCTGTGTGGAAAGAGGGCATGAAACTCGTCTTTTAGCAGCGGTTCGTCCAAGGCGTAACCCGGCACCCAGCTGTTGGCACTGACTGGGGTGCCTTCTCTGGCGAGAAGGTATTCTACTCCGTCTTCCCCCCACCTTGAGTCTAAAATCTCTGTGACCTCGTTGAGAGGCTCCCCCTCTGGTGACCCCCTCTGCTCTGTCCTGTCCCTGAGCGGGCTTGGTGCCGTCCCGGGCTCCTGAAATCTGTGCGGTGCCTTGTAGGGAGTGAGCACTGACCTATGGAAAACCGGATGCATCCTGGACCCCTCCGGAAGTGTCAGCCTGAAAGCCACTGGGTTGACCTGTGCCTCGACTTGGTAGGGCCCTAGCTGCTTATGGCCGAGCTTCTTTTTCGCTAACGACCTGGCCGGCACTGCCTGGGCTGCCAACCAAACCCAGTCTCCCACCTGTATGTCTTCCCCAACCCTCCTGTGTCTGTCTGCCTGCAGCTTGTATGCGTGCTTAGCTAGCTCTAACTGCCTTCGAAGCTGTTCGTGGACCTCCTGCAACTCCGACGCAAATGCGTCCGGTGCCTGTGGCTCCCCTTCCCCCACTCTCTCTAAGCCCGGGAAGGTTCTGGGATGCCTCCCATTGTTGGCGAAGAACGGCGTCACCCCTGTTGACACGTGCTTCGTGTAGTTGTAGGCGAACTCGGCGAGAGGCAGGTAGTCCACCCACGTAGCAGGCTGCTGATTTGCGTAACATCTCAGGTACTGCTGCATGATGGCATTGACCCGCTCTGCTTGGCCGTTGGTCTGCGGGTGTCTCGCCGACGCTAGGTTGATCTTGACGTTCAGGATGCCCATCAGCTTCTGCCAGAAGTTCGAGATGAACTGTCGCCCCTTGTCGGACAGTATAGACCGTGGCAGACCGTGAACTTTGAACACGTGATCTATGAACAGTTTGGCGGTCTGTTCCGCCGTGGCCACCTTCGCACACGGAATGAAATGTGCCATTTTGGTTAACAAGTCCACCACCACTAGCACTGCTGTTTTGCCCCTCGAGCTGGGCAGATCCGTGACAAAGTCCAGAGCTACTCTCTCCCACGGTTCGAGCGGCGTTTGCAGCGGTTCCAGCAGGCCCGCCGGCAGTTTGTGCACTGGTTTAGCCCTCTGGCAGGTGTCGCACCTCGCTACGTAATCCGCGACTTCCCCCCGCATCTTGGGCCACCAGAAGTCCCTGGTGACTAATTCTATTGTCTTCTCTTTGCCAAAGTGCCCAGCGGTGGGTGCGTCATGCAACTGCTGCAGTACCTTCGCGCGGAGTTCGTCTCCCGGCACGTAGAGGGCCCCTTTGCGCATGAGCAATCCTTCGCGTATCTGAAACTCGTCGCCCTTCGCTTGGCCCCTGTGCACCTCCTCCATCTTCGCTCGTGCGAAAGAGTCGTCCTGCAGCGCGCGACGTACAGCATCCAGGTCGACGGTTGCCGAAGCGCACGCCCACGCTTCTGGTGCGAAAATGTGCTTGGCCGCCACTGGTGTTGCCTCCTCGAGGTATTGCGGCTTCCTGGACAGTGCATCTGCCATGATGTTGGTGTCACCTGGGACGTACTCTATCCGGAAGTTGAAGTCCGCGAAGAACTCCGCCCAACGTAAATGCCTCTGGTTCAGGAACCTCGCCGTGCGCCAGTACTCTAGATTCTTATGGTCCGTGCGGACCTGCACTGTCTGTTTGGCTCCGATCAGGAAGTGCCGCCACGCCTTGAATGCTGCATGAATGGCCAGCAACTCCCTGTCCCAGATGGTGTAGTTCTGCTCCGACTTGCTGAGCTTCCTGGAGTAGAAGGCGCACGGTCTCCAATCCCCATGCGGGTCTTGTTGCAACAGGACGGCTCCCACGGCCCTGTCTGAGGCGTCTGTCTCAACCCTCATCGGTTTGCCAGGATTCACATGCAGTAGCTGCTCTTCGGACGAGAAGAGACGTTTGAGTTTCTGAAAGGACTGCTCCGCCTCCTCCGTCCAGATGAACTTTTGCTTCTTGGAGCTGAGCGTGTCGGTAATGGCCGCCGTCTGCATCGCGAACCCCTTGATGAACTTCCGATAGAAGTTAGCAAAGCCGATAAACCGCTGGACCTCCTTCCGGTTGCGCGGGCTCTTCCAGTCCAACACTGCGCGAACCTTGGCGCTGTCCATGGCGAGCCCCTTGTCCGACAATTTGTAGCCCAGGAAATCCACCTCCGTCACGTCGAACTGGCACTTCTCCAGCTTGGCATACAGTCTATGCTCCTGTAGCCTTCGCAGAACTTCCTTGACGTCTCTGTTGTGAACCTCCTGCGATTCTGAAAATATCAGGATGTCGTCCAGGAAGCAGACACACTTCTTGTAGAGGAGCCCAGCCAGCACGTGATGCATGAAAGCTTGAAAACAGTGGGAACCATTTTGTAATCCAAAAGGCATAACTCTGTATTCGTAGGTGCCCAGGGGCGTGAACATGGCCGTCTTCCACTCGTCGCCCTCCCGTATGCGGATCAGATTGTACGCCCCTCGCAGGTCCAACTTGGTGAAGACGCATCCTTTGCGCACCGTCGCGAGGAGGTCGTCGATCCTGGGCATGGGGAAAGCCGTGGGCTTGGTTTTAGCGTTCAAAACGTGATAGTCCACCACCAGCCTCTTTTGGGGCGTGTCCCGCTTCTTCACAAAAAATACGGGACTGCCCCCCACTGCCTGGGATTCCCGGATGAACCCGCGCTTCAAATTATGATCTATGAACTCCCTGAGTTCCTGTAGTTCATCCTCAGACATGGAATACAAGTGCCCTGTCGGTAGCGTCGCCCCTGGCAGAAGGTCAATCTTGCAGTCATAGGGCCTGTGTGGAGGTAGCTTGTCCGCCTCCTTCTCGCAGAAAACCTCCAAAAATTCTGCGTACTTGTGGGGCACTGCTTGCAGCGTGCCCAATTGCAGCTGTGCGTCCTCTTCTTCCCCCTCCAGTCTAGGCAGGATGCAGTGTTCTGCACAGTAAGAGGAGCCGAAAGTTAGTTGTCGCTGGTACCAAGCCAACGTTGGACTGTGCCTGTCCAGCCAACTCATGCCCAATACAACAGGCGTGTCCGACAGTTTGGTGACATTAAAGCTGATGACTTCCCTATGATTTCCGATCTGCATCACCATCGGCGGCGTTTGCTTCACCACTTGCCCCCCTAGCAACTCTCTGCCATCCACCGTGACAACCTTCAGGGGCAGCGTGTCTGGCAGTAGCGTTAACTTGTGCTGCTGGACGAAATCCTGCCCTATGAAGTCCGCGTTGCTGCCAGAGTCAACAGTAATTGGCACTTCTATTGTAAGTCCATTGGGTAGCTGGAGCAATGCGGTGAGCTGCACAACTGGTTTGGGCGGGAGGGGGTCTGTGGGCTGCAAAATCTCTGGGGACTGCTTCACTGACTCGTCTGGCTGGGCCCCAGTGCCTCTGTTTCCAGCCAGACTCCGTCGTTTCCCTGCAGCGGTTCTCTCTGCTGAGTTGCTTCAGTTACCGTCGCTGAGGCTGCAGTATGCTTGTGGAGCCTCTGGGGACACTCTTTCGCCATGTGTAGAGGACTGTCGCAGAGGTAGCACTTCCTATTCCCTCTAGGAGGCTTCGTCTTGACTGCTCCTGGTGCTATGGCTCTGGTTGCTGACTGAGCCCTGGCACCTCCAACCTCCATAGGTTCCCCTCCTCCTCCTGGCGGAGGCGTGGATTGCGCACGCGCTGCCTCCCTGGGAAAGAAGGAAGGCGTTCTCGCCAACTCGCGCCCTCCACGCCCTTCGTCCCTGCTCCATGGACGTTCTTCCAGCCGCACTCCAATCGTCAGCGCCCTCTGAACGATCTCCTGAGTGCTCCGGGGCCTCTCCCCCCTCGCAATTTCGTCTTTTACAGCACTGTTCAATCCTTCCCAGAACAGGTCTCTGACCGGGGCTGAATCTTTGTCCCATTCCAGGGCACTGACCAGTGCAAAAAAGCGGGAATGATACTGCCTCACACTGGCTCTCCCTTGCTTCAGCCCATGTATCTCCTTCCGGGCGATATCAACGTCTATATTTGATAGAAAACACGAATCCATCGCTTTAATGAAGGCATCCGCACTTCTGAGCGCCGGATCCTTATCCCTCCATAGATTGCGCAGCCACGCTTTGGCGTCTCCATGCAGATGGGATAAAATAAACCCCACCTTCTCCTGCTCATCTCTAAAGTCTTTATCCAGCAGTTGCAGCGCAAACTGCACATCTGCCCTGAAGTTGGGGTACTGCTGCAAATTACCATCGAAATGAGATACAAGGCTGCCACCTCTTCTCCCCAGCCCAATTCCCTCCGATTTGGGTCCCGGTTGCCCCTGCTTCGTAAGCACTTCCAACCTGACTTGGAGATCCTTGTAGGCGGCAGCCGCTTCCTCCTCCCTCTTCCTGGATGCGAGTATTTCGGTGTTTAGATGTGACACTGCATTTTGCAGGGCTGCTATCTGCTGTTCAGTAGTCATTTCGTCCGATTTTCGTGAGCTCTCGAAGCACCAATCTTCACCCCTCGCTGCGTCCACTCACGCTGCGAGGCTCTTGGTGCAAAAGAGAGACGGAGCTTACTGTCAGAGCCGCTTCCAGGTCCCAGCTCACAGAGGACCACGCTAGCCGGCAGTACTGTACAAAAGTCTTTATTGAGTTACAGTTTCCATTTCAAAGCCGCAGCGCGCAGCTCTACGTCTTAGAAGCTAGACCGGCGAAGCTCCGTCTGAGTCTCCGCCTCCTGTACACCAACTTAATACTCTCGCCTTGCTCCACCTCTTCCTTCTTTCCTTTCTCCTCTGGGTCCCTCTACCCCCCGTGGTCTCTTCCTTCCTGGACTCTTCTGACGCTGACCCCCCCGACTCTTCTCCCTCTTTGCGGCGGGCTTTAGGACCTGGCTCTCTATCCGGGCTGCTTACTGTGGCGCCTTCCTGTGCATTTGAACTTGGCGCGCGCGCGCAGCCTTCAACCTTCCTCTCGACCGTTTCCTCGCTCCCCGATGGAGGTGTGGCCAATCCTAACTCCTGTCCTCCCTCTTGCGGAGAGCCGCCAGATCCCGATACCTGGGACTCCTCCCCCCTACTGCGCTCTGGTGGGGACGCTGGTCCCGATTTCCAACTGCTGCTCTCTGAGTCCCCTCTGGTCCCTTCTTCTTAGGGTGTCCCCCTAGGCGCCCCCCTTGCTCTGACCACTGGCGCCCCTTTCTGAGAATCTTCCGACTCACTGGAAAGACTCGGAGATCTCAGTCTGCTGTCGTCGCTCATATTACCTTCGGATTCCTCCCCCTCGCTCTCTGTTTCCTCCCTTTCCTGTGCCTCTGCTCCTGAACCCCTGACAATATGCCTCTCAGGTAAAAAACCTGATTGATCTTTATGCATGTGCTTATTCAAAACCTTCTTCAGTCTTGTAGCCAAAATATTTGCAAATATTTTATAATCCACATTCAACAATGAAATTGGTCGGTAATTCTTTGTTGGGATACTGCCAGGGAGATATAGTCCATCATGGCCCCAAGCCGGCTGCCGGACGATCCATCGATCCCTGTAGTCACGCAGTTCCAGCAATTAGCGACACGAGTTTTCTGGAATACCTTGCCACATTCCAGGGCTCGTGCACACTCTTTATCAGCAGAAGCACAGCCAGAAAGTTGCACAGCAGAAGAGCATATTTACAGACTTTATTCAGCGTTGATTAGAACAAAGAGAGACCTGACTGTTCTGCGGCAGAGTCTCCGACAGACTGAGAAATCGAAAGCAATAGCAAACATAAACATCCTGTGAACAGGACATGCACAGACTCTGTGACTCACAAAGCCTGCTCCCTTTTAAGGTGGAACGGAAATATCCTAACATTCTTTACATGAGCTCTATCTGTATCTGGTTTGGGTATCAGAGTGACGAATGCCTCTTTCCAGGACTCGGGTGCTTTGTCCCCCTGTAATATTTTGTTACAAAAATGCATCCATGATTGTATCAGCCAATCCTTAAATATTTTATAATATTTGGATGTTAAACCATCAGGTCCCGGTGCTTTGCCTATTTTCATTTGGGCAATTGCCCCTTCAACTTCTTGTCTTGTAATCAGTTCATTTAGTAGGTTCCTTAAATATTTTATAATATTTGGATGTTAAACCATCAGGTCCCGGTGCTTTGCCTATTTTCATTTGGGCAATTGCCCCTTCAACTTCTTGTCTTGTAATCAGTTCATTTAGTAGGTTCCTTAAATATTTTATAATATTTGGATGTTAAACCATCAGGTCCCGGTGCTTTGCCTATTTTCATTTGGGCAATTGCCCCTTCAACTTCTTGTCTTATAATCAGTTCATTTAGTAGGTTCTTTTTGTCCACTGGAATTTTCTGCAATCCATTTTTCTCCAAAAACTATTCCATTTTTTCCTTTTCTTCTTTTTCTTTTTTGTAAAGCCGCTTGTATTACTTTTGAAAACATTTTCTAATCTCTGCTGGGTTCTCAATATTCTTACCATCCTCCATAATATTAATTATTGTACTCTCCTTCTGTCTCTTTTTCAATTGCCAAGCCAGTAATTTTCTGCATTTATTTGCCGATTCAAAAGTCTTTTGTTTCATCAATTTAATTTTCCATTCAGTTTCTCGGTTTACTATTTGTGAATCCTGAGATTGTAACGCTTTAATTTCCTTTTGAATCTGTTGATTTTTTTGGTTACATCTCAGTTTTTTCTCTTTCTCCTTTAATTGAGACAGAATTCCCCCCCCCCTTTTGTTCATTCTGTGCTTTCTTCCTGATAGAATTCTGTTGAATCAGAAAACCTCGCATTACCGCTTTACTTGCATCCCATACAACCCTTGCTTCAATTCCAGGATTCAGGTTCAACTCAAAATAGTCCTTTAGGGTCTTCTGAGCTTTATTGACAATCAAATCATTTCTCAGTAAAGCATCATTCAGCCACCATCTAAAAGAACCTTGTAGAGACAATTTTAACTCTGTCACCACAGCATTATGATCGGAACAAGTCCTTGGGCAAATATCAGATTTAGTCACTCTTGGGGTTAAGTCTTTAGTTAGCTATATATAATCCAGACGACTGCACAATAGATTTACAACTGAAAAAATGTAAAATCTTTCTCCATTGGATTCCTCAATCTCCAAATGTCCACCAGGTCAAACTGGTCCACCATCTCAAAAATGTCTTTGGTAGCATCCCATCATTAGTAAGTTTTTGCCTTTGGGTTCTATCCATCATTGTTGAGACTACACCGTTCAAATCCCCCATCAAGACAATTTTGTAATCCATAAGAGTGGCCTGTAAATTTTTAAAGAATTCCGACTTGCCCTCATTTGGTGCATAGATTCCAAGCATCAAGAGTTTTTTGCCTTGTACTGTCAATTCCACTGCAACATATCTTCCAACATCATCCTTGAAGATCATTTTGGGACTGAATTTCTCTTTAACATAAATCACAACACCTCTTTTTTTAACCTTATCTGAAGAGATAAATTCCTGGCCTAATTTTTTATTTTGCAGAATTTTCCTGTGGGTTCTTATTACACGAGTTTCTTGTAAACATATCACATCTAAATTCTGTTTTATCAGCACATGATGCACTTTTTGTCTTTTAGACTGTGAATTAAGCCTGTTAACATTTCAAGATAAAATTCTTAATGCCATATTGTCTCAGTCCGAATCTGAAGGTCTGATTCCTGCCCCAAGTTCTGATCCTGATTCCGGAGCTGCACCTGTGCCTGAACCAACTCCTGCTCCTGTGTCAAATCCAAAATCGCAAGCGTTCTTTTCCAGGAATCTTCTCTTTTCTTCAATTGATCTGATCCAATATTTCCTTTGCTGGTATTTAAATGAAAGGCCTTGTGGAAATTCCCATTGAAAGAAGGTGTTTTTTCTTCTCAAAGCACTTGTAAGATCCAAATAGTTATTCTTTTTTGCCAAGAAAAGTTTTGGGATTTCTTTAAACAAAACAATTGAATGCTGCTGTACTTCAAAATTCTTCTTGTAATGCAATCCCCAAATTTTATCTCTTTGATCCTTTTTTTGGAAGACTACCATGCAATCATTTAAAATTTTTGAGTCCTTTTTACCTCTAGGTCCAAATCTGTAGGCCTTTACAATTGTAGATTCCACCTCTCCCTTTGTTAGGTCCCAGAAGTACACAAATTCCTGGACACTTTCAAATTTCCTTGTTCAATCTCTGGTAGACCTCTCAGATGAAGATATGTCTCTCTTTCCTTAAGTTGTATAAAAGCTATTGCTGTTTGCGATTCTTCCTGTAATCTTTCTAAGTCTGAAAGTTTAACAGTTTCAATCTCTGATACTCTTTTCTGCAAACCTGCAACTTCTGTTTTGACCTCTTGGAGATCTTTGTGCAGAATTCCAAAGTCTTTTTTAAATTCCTGGAGACAGAGTGTATTAGCTCTGACCTCTGTTGCAAGACTCTGCAAACCCTGCTTATTGTCTTTCATAAACTCCAATATTTGCTCTTGGAAAGCCTGGTCTTTAGATTCTCTTCTAGTGTGTGGTTTCCCCCCCCCCTGCTCTCCCACCATAACACCGTTGGTGACTCAGATTTCCAAGGTCAAAGATGCTTTTATTTCCACAGAGTCAGGAGTAATGAGCTAGTAGTCATGCAACAGCTCCAGTTTGCGGAACAAGACAGTTAAAATACAGTCCCAATTTTTTTTCCAACCTGCCTTTCTTATTTATTTTCCTTTTTCACTCCTCAAGCAATTCAAATATGTTGCCAGTTTTCAATTTAAGGGTTAAAATTCAGTTCAGCCTGCTGCAGCACTTCAAAGTATCCCAGTAGGAAACGAAAGTAATTGACATTCCTTCATTGTTGCATCACAATGGCTGCTCTCTGCTCTGACCAGTCACCCTTCCAGAGAGTCAAGTGGCTTTTAAAAGTCCTTTTTGAAAGCTTTTGCAGGTATTTCAGTAATGTTAAATTCTCCCCCCCCCCTTCACCTGCTTTTGGGGGGATAATAGATTCAGTCTTTGGAAGTTTACAAATCTCTAAATCTTTTCTCTTGCATCGGAAAACGTCTCTGTTTTCCTATTCTACCAGCAGGTAGGGACTGGCTTCCATTTTTTAAATTCCTTTTCCCTTATCCAGATTGTTTCAAATTTTTAATCCAAATGTAAAATGTTGTACTGCTGTTTTGCTTGGACACAAAGGGAAGCAGACATGTTTTTTCCTTTGTTCCTGAACTATGCTGAATAAACGCCTGTAAATATGCTTACATATGTCTCTGTCCTCCACTTCCGTTGTGAGAAGTTATTCATTCTGCTGATTAAAGAGTGCCAAGTCTCTAAAGGTCTCTGAGGCTTGTGTCACTGATTGATGCTGTTCCGAGAACCGGAGTTTGCCCGGCTGTCAGCTGGAGCCAGCTGGGGGCCTGCCAATTGCCCCGTCTCTCCAGACGCATCCCAACACATTATCCCCCTGCTGAAATCCTGCAACTTTTCATACTATGATTAGAGTTGGAGGGCAACTGGTTGAGCCCACTTTTGCAATGCGATAGGGCAAGAATGCCCCTCAGGATGGCCATACAGTGGTACCTCGGTTTACGAACTTAATCCTTTCTGGAAGTCCGTTCTTAAACCGAGGTGTGCTTTCCAGGGCTGTCTTAAGCATATGCGGCACCGGGGTGCAAAGATCTGCCCAGTGCCCTGAGAAGATTTATTGCTCAGATAAGCCTGGTGTCCGGCCCGCTCTCGCTGCCAGGCCTCTGCATTCTAAAGTTCGCATTCCGATGCTCTGAGCAAAATAGCAGAGTTCGCAGCAGTCAGAGAAAGCTGCTGTTTTCCGTGCTTCTGTGTTCACAAAACAGAGTCTCACACAGGGTTCTAATAACTAAAAGCAGCTTTATTTACAGCAGATTCTATCCATTGTCTAACACAGCACGCAGCATCGTGAAACACGTCTGCTCTTCTCAAAAGCGAAAGCAGAGAGGACAAAGAGCTGAGACTCTCGGAAGTGACGCAGAGTCTCTCCCCACCCCACAGTAGGCAGGACGTACACTTTGAACTGTTTAACCCTGTAAGCTCAGGTTCTCCTCACATGCCCCCCCCCCGGTTACCCAGTCCCAGGTAGCCAGGAGGGTGGAGCCAGCTGGCTGCCTCAGTGTCTCGCTGGCTTGGTTGCCCCCAAACTCGCAGCGCAGAGCCGCCCACAGCAGAAGAGCCCACCGCAGCACTCTGACCGACAGGCAGGCTCTTCCCCGGACTCAACTCTTGGGCCCTGGACTCTTGGCCTGGTGCCCCTGAGAGCCCGGCGCCCAGGTGCCCCACACCCCTATTGCCTATGGGTAAGACGGCCCTGGTGCTTTCCCTAATGAGCCCTCCCGCTGCCGGTGCCCTTCCACCGTTCTGATTCCGTTCTTAGACTGAGGAAAAGTTCTCAAACCAGGACACTATTTTCGGTTTTGCGGAGTTTGTAAACCGAATCATTCTTAAGCCAGACTATTCTTAAACCAAGGTACCACTGTAATGTGGTCACACTGGGAAGCATTGCAAAACTACTAATAAAGTGGGGCAATGTGTGTCAAACAATTGCTAATGCACTGTTATGGCATCAACAGCATGTTTCAGAATATCCCCACAAAACCCCCAAAGTCTGGAGGGCCTTCGGTTCAAATAAAACTTCTTTCAGGTCAACCTGAGCACCCAATGGACAGCCACAGCTTAAAGGCCTTTTGTGTTCCACCTTTGTCCTTTCCTCTTTGAGCTATGAACAGTCACCTAGGGCTGGCCCAAAACACATAGTTGCCTGGGGCAAAAAAGGACAAGTTGCCCCCCCCATCACCCCATCACCTGATCCAAATAAAGAAGCAGTTGGATCTTATTTCACCTATGGAAATTATGTGAAAGCCATCTTCAAATATCTGAAGGGCTGTCACAAGGAAGATGCAGGGAACTTGTTTTTCGCTGCTTTGGAAGATTAGACCTGAAACAATAGATTGAAACGGCAGGAAAGAAGATTCCTTATGTTCAAAGGAAGAGCCTTCTGGCAGTAAGAGCTGTTAGGCAGTGGAATGGACTCCCTTGGAAAATGGTGGACTCTCCCTCCTTGGGGGTTTTTAAGCAGAGGTTGGGTGGCCACCTGTCAGGGATGCTTGAGCTAAGTTTCCTGCATTGCAGGGGTCCCTTCCAACTAAGATTCTATGAGAAAAGAGAAGCAGACTGGCTTAGGTGGAGCAGGAGAGGCAGAGGGGACACCTGAGGAGCTCCAGGCGAATGCCTGAGGAATTGCCCCTGCTGCCTGAGGCAGTCACCTGAGCCATTTGGGTAGCCCCTGGCAACTAATAACCCAGTGGCCACGGTCACAGATACACTTCACCATACAGTGGTTAAGATGGGAACAGGGTTTGTCTAAACTGGATCGAGCCATCTGTATGAGTACAGACTTTAAAAAGACGGAGGAGAAGGAGAATCAGAAGTCAGCTTGGCTGCCTGCCCTATCTTTCCCTCCCTGCTTCATCACCACTGGGACACAGACCCCATCCAGTCACATAGTAAAACCGCATCCGCTGGTCATCGCTCATGTTCACAGCCACCACTTTGCTCCACAGGAGAAGACCTTCCACCAGCATCCAGGCAAAGGCAGCCATGAAGAAGAGGTGCAGGAAGGCCGTGACGGCAAAGCACACTCCCTGGGGGAGAGGAATGGAAGGAAGGGCAGGAGGCTGTGGGAGGTGAGGGCAAGGGGCTAGGGATCCATTGGCAGGAAGCAGGACCAGAACAGGTCTCTGTCTGGCTGGCAAAGGTGGGTAGGTCCCCCATGAGGTCTCTCCCAGCTGCCTGCCCTTCCTACCTGGTTGGTTTTGGCCAATTCACTGAACATGAGCAAGGCCTCCGCAGCTACCAGTGCAAATATCAGGTTCTTGTGCACTGTGGTCCTCTCACTCTTGGGGACACTGCAGGGAGGGAGGGGGATGGGGTGATGGGAGTCAAGAAACAAAGCTGGGAGTGACCCCCTTTTTTACTGTTCAATTTTTTTTAAAAAAAAATCTCACTACAAGAACAGCTACGAAAGCTACAAACAGAATACGTATAATATGGAGACTTCTCCTAGAGGCAGTTCTCAACCCCCACCACCTACAGAGGGTAGCAGCCCCCTCCCAGCTCCCACCCGGGATCTCTCCTTTTTCCTCCCTGCCTCTCACCCTGGAGAACCAACACTTCTGGGAGTGCCATTCCTGATACCCAGCCCCCGTGCTGGTCAAGTCCCATCACATGCTTAGGAGATGGGATGCAGAACCTGCAGCCACCCCCCCCCCATGACCATGCACTCTGCTGGCTGGGGCTGATGAGAGTTGGAGTCCCTGCAATGCCTGATCCCTACGGTGGAGCCACAGTCAGGAACGACTCATACAAAGTACTCAAGCAAGAACAGGGAGCGCTTTGCACCCCTTCATAAGGAACATAGCATGCCTGCAGGATCAGGTCCATGATGGTCCACCTAGCCCTGATTCCTGTTCTCACAGTGGCCAAACAGTCCTCTCCCCTCCTGGTGTTTCCAGCAACTGGCATTCAGAAGCATTGTTGTCTCCAACTGTGGAGCTGCAGCAGAGCCGTCCTGGCTAGGAGCCATCAATAGCCCTCCTCCTCCTCCCCACTCCCCCTCCCCCTCCTCCATCTCCATGAATTTGTCCAGTCCTTTGGAACTCACTTCCACAGGAGGCAGGGGTGGCCTCCAACTGGGATGGCTTTGAAAGAGGATGAGACAAATCCACAGAGGAGGAGGGGGCGGACTAGGGATGGCTGCTAGCCAGGATGGCTCTGCTCTGTCTCCACAGTTGGAGGCAGGAATCTGGCAGGGACTGGCAGGGCACTGACGAGTGTGCACTGGGGGAAGGAGGCATGGAGTCGGACTCAGGAGCGGGGGGCAGTGGGTTGTGGAGGCCTGTGGCAGCCAGGAATCAGAGGTAGAGGCAGCTTCCAAGCTGGAGGAAGAGGCAGGCTGGGCAAGTGAACTGCCAGGCGCCTCCCCTGCACTATGTCTTCCAAACCAGGAAGGGACTGAAGAGGGAAGAGCAGAGGTATCTTCCATGCAGGTGTAGCCTCTGGCTACATGCACACAGCCCACTGGGGAAACGTGCATATGGGGGAGGGGGAGTGGTTCCTGGTTGCTGCAAGTGCTTCCTAGAGCACAGACCTGGGGCAGCTGCCTAGTTCTTAGACTGGTGTGTGTGGCTATCCAAGATAGCACAAGAGGGTTCTTGTGCTCGGATTTTGCTTGTGGGGTCTCCCTCTAGCATCTGGGGGGGCACTGTGAGAACAGGATACTGGACTAGATGGGCCCCCATTGGCCTGATCCAACAGAGTGTCATGATGTTCTTCTGTAAGGAAATCATCCCCATCCTACACCTGTGTTGCTTCTGGAGACGTGGCCCTGCTCAAGCCTTACCCAACTGCCAGGAAGAGGACGAAGGTGACAATCAGGGCACAGAACGAGACACCACAGCCAACAAAGGTCAAGGTCTTCAGGCTTGACTCCTCCTCTGCACTCCTCTGCTCAAACACACAGGAACAACTTGCTAAGCAGAGTCAGCTTACTGTTAGGCAAAGTGAAGCAACTGCCTCAGTTGGCAGGTGTTGGGGTAGGGGCAAACCACCTGCCACCCATCCTCAAAAAGCCCACTTGACTGAGGTGTGGTCGACTGTCCCATTATTATTATTATTACTACTACTACTACTACTACTACTACTACTACCATTTATTACCCATTCATCACCCCAAAGTCCCAGGGCAGGTTACAACAACTAAAGCACAACATTAAAATCAATTTAAAACAACTTAAAATTGTTGGGAAAAAGCAAATACATTTCCTTCTCTTGAGCTTCTATTTCATGCATGTGTTGCTTCAAACCACATGAGGACGCTGTTTGCCTAGCAATCTATCCAACACTTGCTTGTGGCCTCTATAAGTTAACTGCACCACTAAAAGCTGAACCATTTTGTGCTCTCTCTTCCAACATGTTGAGACAAGATGTCTGGTACTTCTCTCTTTTATCCCTACTCATCCTGTTAATAGCTCCTGCACGAATAAAGCCTTTGAACTCCAGAAACAGTAAGTGATTATTTCAATCTAATTTACCCGGGCTGCAAGCTCTCCTAACAAAAATTACAGAAATTAGATGGGTCCAAAAACATACACCTCAAGTGTCAAAAGCCAAGGTAAAGAGGTGTGTCTTCAGTATTCGAGTAAAGCTGTATCTGTATAATGAAGATGCCAAACACACCTCTGTGGCGAAAGAGTTATCCAGCTGCTAGTGCAAACCTGTGGCTTTTGTATGTGGGGTGGAGGAAGAGGTACCATATTGCCATTCATTGCAGGCAGAAAAAAACATTTTGGGATGGCACTAAGGCCTGTTCCCCTGCCCCCCAACCTGCCCGCCCCCTGGTTCCCTTAAGCAAAGGGTTCAGTCTCTCTCATCTGCACCTCATAGGCCTGCAGCAGCACTGCAAAGTTGGTGGTGTGGTTGCAAGAGCAGGTGGTAAATTCCAGGTGGGAGGTGATAACAGAGCAGCCTGCAGTGGACCAGCCTCCTCCTCTTCCACCTTTGGGGCTAGCATGGCATGAAAGGAGAGGTGGGGTGGGGGGGGGAGAAGCCCAACAGGGACTGAAGGACAAATCTCTAAGTCCAGCAGCACCCAATGAGGGGAGTCAGCAGCAAACAGCTGTTGAAACCAGAGAGAAGCACAGAGCTTCAGTTGCCTCAGAAAGGCTTGCTGCTAACCGGAGGCCTCTTAGCCAAACCAGAGTGCTCCTCCCACCCCCACCAACCACCCCCAAGGGTTTAAGCAGTGAGATTACTTAGAGGGGTATTAAGAGGCAAGGGGGCAGCAGAGGTGGGCATTGGGGGTGTGAAGGGCTCATCAGACATCACTGGATCTAGCTCATCAGTTTTGTTGAATTAGAATTGTAGTATTGGAAGGGATCCTGAGGGTCATCTAGCCCAACCCCCTCCAACACAGGAATGAAAGTAAATAGTTTGGATTGGATTGGATTTTGAATAAACATGCAATTATTTGCTGCTGTTTTGAATTTTATTGTGTTGTTGTCCTTCTTAGTGGGTGGAGCAAACTGCTATTCTAAATAATGGTTTTGATAGGGAATCCAGCACTAGGGATCAGTTTGTGGAACCCTGGAAAGGTATGGGTACAACTGGACTGATGATCTGCAGAGCTGGGTTTCCAGTAAGCCCAGTCCCAGCCACCATGACCGGAAGAAGGAACAAGGCACTGACAAGCACTCAGCAGCTCCCTCAACACAAGGAACATGAGAAGAAGCTGCCTTATGCTGAGTCAGACTATTGGTCCACCCAGCTCTGCACTGTCAACTCTGGCAGGCAGCAGCTCTCCAGGATTTCAGGCGCGCGGGGGGGGGGGGTGTGTCTCACCCATCCCCACCTGGAAATGCCAGGGATTGGACCAGGGACCTTCTAAATGCAGAGCAGTTGCTTTTTTGGGAAGCCATGGTGCCTCCCTTAAAAACAAAGTAAGGTGCTATTCCTCACAGCTGTGCTTGAGTTGAATTAGACAGGAACATAGGGAGCTTCCTTGTATTTCAGGCAGGATTCTATCATGTCACCCCCTACTCACCTTGAGTTGAGTCCCAAGTGCTGCCACCTTTCCGCATAGGGTTCCAAATTAGCACAAAGGTTCTAGACCTGAGAAGGATCCTGCTTGGTGAAGGCCAACCCCCCTCCCCCTGGAGTTTTCGGCAAAGCCCCAACATATGCTCCTTGATGACCCAGACAAGGAAACAACATCCCACGTCAGACCATATTTATGGTGCACTGAGCATCCTGCATTCCCCATGGGCCATAATTCTCCAAGCGACTCTACTCTGTCACAGGCTGGAGGCATAATTCAGTGGGGCCTCCAGGGAAAGGTCACTCATTTGCGAATAACTTTGCAGAAGGAAACCTCCCTCAGCAACAAAAGGCTCCTCGTAGTTCCTTTCACACTTCCACATGACTTTGCAATTTCGTTTTATTTAGAAAAAGTCCTCATGACAAATTATCAGCCATTTTAGTGCAAATTTCTCTTGACATACACATTTGTGTATGCAATTCTGGCTGACAAATCCATTTTTGCAAAACTATTTTCTCTAGTACAGCGCATGTTTGTATATTATTTCCACTAATATGTGCATTTTTATTCACACTTTTAACCCAAGTATATGTATTTATTTAATTACTTGTCTGGAGAACTGCTTTGCAAAAAAATCTGAAAGGTGTGGATTTTGAAGATGTATTTTATATAGTTGACTTCTTATTTTTATTTTTTGTATATCCTATTGTTGTATTATTGCTATGGCCGATGGCTGACGCAAATAAAGATCCGTTCATTCATTCTACTTCACTGGAGATTTTAAAGCAGAGGTTGGATGGTCATCTGTCAGGGATCCCTTACTTGTGAGTCCTGGATTTCAGGGGGTTGGACTAATGACCCGTGGGGTCCCTTCCAATTCTACAGCTCTATGCTTCTATGGCCCTCCACCCTACAGACTGCTGCCCTCCCACCCGCAATCTGAGCTTCCATGCCCACTAAGATCTTCCACTCTCCATCGCTCCCTTCGTAATGCAGCCAAGACAGAGGTTTCCTTTCCTGAGCTACCTACCTTCTGCTGAAGTTCCAGAAGGCGCACACTGGCTCCACAAACTGGTGGGACGGAAACAGTGGAAGCCTTGAGCCCTACAGAGAAGCAGCTCTGGATCAAGCCCAAAGGGGATCCACTCAAAACAACAGGGGTAACTCCACCCTCTCGATCACTGCCAATTCAAACACAACACCACGCTCAGCACCAGTTGGGACGTGGCCTGTTACACAAAGGCAGCCACCCTGCAGCTACATGGGCCACTTTGAGGAAGGGGAGCCGGGGCGTGTAGTGGTTAGAGTGCCATGGAGGAAAAGGTGGGGACATAAATGCAATAAATGCAATAAATGCAATAAATAAACAATAAAAGGGCTCACCACCACCTTGGGATGACCACCAACATGGAGAGCTTTAAAAATGAATTAGACAAATTTACAGAGGAAGATAAGGCTGCCCACGGCTACCAACCACAATGGCTGTATACTCCTGTTATGGAACCTCTACCTGTGGTCCTAATTAGGCTTTTGGAGACATCCCCATTTGGCCCCACCCACCTGGCCATCTCCCCAACATCACAGGATGCAAGAGATGTAAACACTGAAAGGGCTGCTCTGAAAATGGAGAATTGGGACTGCACTCATAATATTTCCTTTCCAGAGGAAGAACCCTGAACTTTCTTTTACAAGCTGCCAGGCTCAATCCTGCCATTCAGCCGTTCATTTATTTGTTTTACATTTACAGTATATATCATCTTTTCCTTCAGGGAGCTCAATGTGCTGCTCTTTCCCTCCTGGACTGTCTCTGACCCTCCATGTCATCCACAAACATAGGATTGGGGTATGTGCACAAAAACACATTACTCTTTTTTTTTTAAAAAAGTCATATGGTAATTGTCAGGGAACTGCCATCAGCTCAGAGGCGAGAGGTGGAAGGGCAGCTGGATTACAGAGAGCCTCCAAAGATTGTGGGAAGCAGCACTTCCTCAGCGGAGGAGGAAAGCCCCGCCTCTAGTGGGGAAGAGCTGCAGGGCTCGGAGGATGCAAGAAAGAGCCAAGACACTGTGCCTGAGCAAAGCAGGGGGGAGGGAGGTCCCCCTTTACCCAAGCCTTCCCTGCGCAGTAGGTTTTCGCGCAGAGAGGGGAGGCGTCGGCTGGGGGTCAAGAGACTACTCTGCTGGGGAAAGTTTAAGGACCGCCCACTCTGAGATTCTGCTAGTGAGTGAGCAAGACATGAAATTGAGGCGCTCTGCACTGTAAATGTTTTGCACCAATAATAAAGCCTTTGAAAAAACCAGTGAGGGATCTTGCCTGTTCGCTCTCAAGCAACCAAGCCGATAGGCATAACGGTAATTCTCGACCAGGGCCGTCCCTGTCATTAGCCAGAGTGAGGTGGCAGCCTCTTGCAGCTCCAGTGACAGCCTCCAGCCCTGTGTAGGGAAGCTTTTAATGTTTAATAGACTATTGTATTTTAATATTCTATTGAAAGCTGCCCAGAGTGGCTGGGGAAACCCAGCCAGATGGGCGGGGTATAAATTTATTATTATTATTATTATTATTATTATTATTATTATTATTATTATTATTCAGCAATTCTTCCTGAAGCCACTGGCTGTGCCTCACGGCCTGGCCTGGCATTGGCCATCCTAAGCTAGCCTGCTTCTCTGAAGTGTGAGGTCGGACTCTGTTCTCATTGTTTCACCTGCCGGTCCACTCACCTTCTGGGTGAGGAATGTGAGGAGGGCACAATCTTACCCTTTGCCTCAGGCAGCAAAACATCTTGGGCAGCCCTGGTCTGCACCAGTGTCCCTTCACAGGAACATAGCAAGTTACCAGACCTTTGCTCCATCTATCTAGCTCAAAGGTTCCCAAAGTGGGCAGTAGCACCCCGGGGGAGCAGTGGAATTACCTGAGGGGGGCACTGAGAGGTAGGGGGGCATTGGAAGTGTAAGTGACTATCAGGCTCTGAAGCGCTGGTATCACTGGATCACTTCAAGTTCATCCGTTTTGCTGAGTTAATGAAACTTACTAGTTGCAACTGCATTTTGAACAAATGGGAAATCAACACTGTTTGACGGTGTTGTGATCTTTTTTTAGTGAGTCGTGCAAATTGCTAATCTGAATAATGCATTTTATAAGGTAGAGTAAAGTCACTGGGGATGAGTTGATGAAACCAAGGGGGCAGTGGCCCCCAAAAGTGGGGGAGCCACTTCTCCACACCAACTGACAGAGTTTCAAGCAGAAATCTCTTCCAGCCGTACCTTGATCTGTGGCTGGGGATCGAACCCAGGACCTTCTGCTCTGTCAATGAGCTATGGTTCTGCCACATACTCCATGCCCTTCCACAACCACTGCCTTCTTCTCCCCTGCTCCACATGTTTATCCACAAAGATGCCCATTTGCAGCAGGATTGGACTGCAAAGTCTCACCTGGACCCGGTGCCAGAGGCGGTAATGCACGGTGGTGCTGATTTCCTCGTAGTCGCTGACCAGAGAGGAGGAGATGATGGAGGAGCCTGCCTGGGTGCTCAAGTACCTGGGGCAGAAATGGAAAAAAGTTTGTTTGTTTGTTTGTTTAGTAGACACTTCTGTTTTGTTTTTTCCCAAAGCAACTCAACCACTCACCAACAAAAAACCCCACATATATACATTAAAATATGGCAGGGATGGGCATACATTAATAGGGTTGGTAGTTTTAAATACCTGGGCATTTATATCTCGGAGGACCTCTCATGGACTGCAAATATTAATATGGTTGTGAGGAAGGTGCAGGGGAGGTTGTATTTCCTGAGAATGCTCAGGGGACTGAATCTATCCCAGCACCTACTTCTGTCCTATTATCATAGTACCATCGAGAGTGTCTTAACCTATAGTATATTATCGTGGTATGGGAGCAGCTCTGAAACGGATAAAAAAGCTTTACAGAGAACAATTAAAATTGCCCAGAATGTTATTGGGCTCCGACTACCAACCCTGGATGAGATCTTCACGTCTCGCATCTTGAAGAAGTCACATAATATTCTGAGAGATCCCACCCACCCTGCTCACAACTTCTTTGAACTATTGCCTTCGGGCAGAAGATATAGGACAATGAAAACACGAACCACACGCCTTCTGAATAGTTTCTATCCAAGAGCTCTGATTGCACTAAATAATGATCTCAGGGCCAGTTGCAAGGTTTAGTAAGCAGGGAGTAGGAAGGAATGAGATAGGTTTTAGGTTATGTTATGCCTTTAATAGGTCGTGCTATATTCTGGATTATGTTATGTTTTATAGATTATGTCTAAATAGGATGAGAGTGTCGGAGATACGTGCAAATGTATATGTGAACCCGGTCTTTGGGTAGGTGTTTGATTTTCGTTGTTGTGTATACTGTGTATATACGGACAATGACAATAAATTTATCTTATCTTATCTTATCTTACATCCCACTTACTGTAAAAGGCATAGGTAAAAGCCTTGTTTAAAAGGAATGTTTTCACCTGGCGCTGAAGATATGTAACGATGGCACCACGACACCACCTCCCCGGGGAGAGCGTTCCACAAGCAGCAGAGGTACCATGATGACCCTCACTTTTAGACTCCAGGGCCAAATTCATTCTGCTCACTTGAGCTTTAGTAGTCATTCATTTGTATTAGTAGGTGTGTTGCATCCACAGTTCTGCTTAATTCATGAATGCTCATTGCTGTCCTGAGGATTCTTGTAGCAAACTTTTGTTATTTCCTGCTGTGATTTTATACTGAATTCTGTAAAGTGTCCTGAAGATTTATTTATTTATTTTTATAAAATTTTTATTGATTTTACAAATTTTTAAAGACAAACTAACAACTAAAAAGACATACAAACACGTATAGTTTCATAGCATTTTTTCATAAACCTCTCTTATTTTATTTTATTTTTTTAAGGAACAAGCCAGGCTGCAGATTCTTAAGATAAACACTGACGAGATTTGTGGCACCTAAACAGATTTGTTATGGCATGAGCTTCCCTCTGCATTAGATACAAGAATAAACCTTTAAGGTGTTTTTGCTGCAAAACAAATTGCTAACATACAGTGGTACCTCGCAAGACGAATGCCTCGCAAGACGAAAAACGCACAAGACGAAAGAGTTTTCCGTTTTTTGAGTCGTTCCACAAGACGAATTTCCCTATGGGTTTGCTTTGCAAGACGAAACGTCTTGCGAGTTCTTGCGAGTTTGTTTCCTTTTTCTTAAAGCCGCTAAGCCGCTAAGCCGTTAATAGCCACTAAGCCGCTAATAGCCGCTAAGCCGCTAATAGCCGTGCTTCGCAAGACGAAAAAACCGCAAGACGAAGAGACTCGCGGAACGGATTAATTTCGTCTTGCGAGGCACCACTGTACGCAAATATCTTTGCCTGGGCAGACCTGAACTTCTCCGTTAGCCAGCCTAGTACTTGTTTTGATTAATACAAAGAGTGAACTAGCCACACTCACTCACACACACCTGCCTAGCATATAAACCATTTTTGCTGTTCCCATGCCCACAGAAGCTCCGCCTCCCTATCTGAAACGCAAATGGTGCCAGCGCCACCTTGTGTCCACCCCCCAAAAAACCACACAAGGGTGGTCCACAATCTATTGCTTATCACACACAAATACTGTACCTGAGCTATAATAATACAAGAAGAGTTTTTCTGGATGAGGCCAATGGCTCATCTAGCCCAGCCTCCTGTTCTCACAGTGGCTTATTATGGGAAGCCCACAAGCAGGATTCTAGCACAAGAGCCCCCCCCCCTCCTGTGGCTTCCAGCAATTGGAGTTTGCACGTGTTGCTGACTCTGACCGTGAAGTCAGAGCATAGCAATTGTGGCCAGGAGCCATTGATAGCCCTCTCCTCCTCTGTGAATTTGTCTAATCCTCTTGTACAGCCATGTAAGTTGGTGGCTCTCACTGCTTCTGCCTTCTATGGGAGCGAGTTCCATAGTTTAGTGATGCACTGCAGGAAGAAGACCTTTCCCAGAATAACCATTCGATTCTGCAGTTTTCACCTCAAGGCAACAAATTTTGTGTCCGGATTTTCACTTTTTGAAACATGGCAACCCTAATATACATCCTTCTTTCCATCATGGAAACACACATCTGGTTCCCAGGTGGTCACCCACCTATAAAGTGACCAGACCTGGACCTGCTTAGCTTCGGCTAAATGGCTAAATGGTGCCATTATTTGCTTTAGGAAGCTGCTCTATACCAAGAAAAATCATTGGTCCACCTAGCTCAGGTGAGTCTACATTGCCTTGGTCAGACCACACCTGGAATACTGTGTCCAGTCCTGGGTGCCACAAATTAAGAAGGATATTGACAAGCTGGAAGGTGTGCAAAGGAGGGCAACCAAGATGATCCAGGGTCTGCAAACCAAGTCTCATGAGGAACAGTTAAAGGAGCTGGGTATGTTTAGCCTGGAAAAGAGGAGGCTGAGAGGAGATGTTAGAGCCAACTTCAAATATCTCAAGGGCTGTCGCATGGAAGAGGGAGCAAGCTTGTTTTCTCTTACTCTGGAGGTGAAGACTCAAACCAGTGCCTTCAAGTTACAAGAAAGGAGAAATTCTGACTAAGCATCAGGAAGAACTTTCTGATGGTAAAGTGCTGTTTAACAGTGGAACGGTCTCCCTCAGGAGGTTGTGGGCTCTTCTTCCTTGGAGGTTTTAAAGCAGAGGTTGGATGGCCATCTGTCATGGATGTTTAGTCGGAATCTCCTTTCTTGTAACTTGAAGCCATTAGTTTGAGTCTTGCCCTCCAGAGCAGGAGAAAAGAAGCCATGTGACAGCCCTTAAGATATTTGAAGATAGCTATAATATCTTCTCTCAGTCTCCTCTTTTCCAGGCTAAACATACCCAGCTCCTTCGAGCACTCCTTGTAAGGCTTAGTTTCCAGACCCTTAATCATCTTGGTTGCCCTCCTCTGCACATGTTCAGAGGAGAGGAGAGATATAGTGGTCATGGAAGACTTCAACTTCTCCAATATCTGTTCAAACTCAAACTCTGCCAAGAATGTAAGGTCCAACAAATTCCTCCATTGCCTCGCTGACAATTTCATTTCCCAGAAGGTGGAAGAAGCAAGAAGGGGATCATCTATCTTGGACCTGGTCCTCACCAACAGGGAGGAGATGATTGATGAAGTGGAAGTGCTCAGAAACTTGGGAGGAAATGATCGTGTCCTCTTGGGTTTCATGATACAGAGGCAAGGGAAAGCTGAGCGTAGTCAGACATGCACTCTGAACTTTAAGGCGGCCAATTTTAAAAAGCTTAAGCAGCTACTAGGTGAGATCCCATGGTCAGAAATACTCAAAGAGAAGGGAGTCCAAGATGGATGGAAGTTTCCAAAAGGAGAAATATTGAAGACCCCCAATTGCAGACAATTCCAACAAGAAATAAAAGTGGGAGGCATCTAAGGAAACCACTGTGGCTGCATAAGGAGCTTACAGATGAGCTGAGAGTAAAGAAATGGCAAAAGGGGGAAATCACTAAGGAGGAGTATGCACGAGTAGCCAACAGTTGCAGGAGCAAAGTCAGGCTGGCTAAAGCTCAGAATGAGCTCAGCCTTGCAAGAGAGGTTAGAAATAATAAAAAAGGGGTTGGGGGCTATGTCCGAAGTAAGAGGAAGAACAAGCAAGTGGAGGGTCCTCTGCATGGAGAAGAAGGGGAAAGGCTATTGGGCGACAGAGAGAAGGCGGAACTACTCAACACCTACTTTGCCTCTGTCTTCACCCAAAAGGAAAGTGATGCCCAATCTGGTGCTAACCAAATCAATGATGAATGGAGGGAGCTGCAGTCCAAGACAGGAAAAGAGATGGTAAGGGAACACCTAGCTACTTTAAATGAATTCAAATCTCCAGGGCCTGATGAGCTGCAGCGTACTAAAGGAGCTAGGTGAAAAATAAATCAGGAGGTTGGGGCAGGTAGGAAAGGCCTGAGCAATGACCTGATTCACCTACCTCCTGCCTCTGTCTGACACTGCTGCATCCTTGAGCACAGCATTGCCACTGGTGAGATGGCGCTGGAGGGAACTGTAGCCATACCAGGTGTTGGTCATGGTGATCTGGTGCAGACCTGGGCGGGAAGTAACAGAAGCTCCGTGGCCTGGTTGTGGCAGGGACCAGGCTGTCCGTCATTTATTTGCATCATGTATATTGATTATTGGTTATTTAATTTCTACACCACTTAATATATTAAATATATCTGTGAGTGATGTACAAAAACCAGATAACTCAAACAAAATATTACTAAAATACTCAGTTGTTATATTAGTACAAAGTTACAAAGATATATAAAGCAATATCAAATCATTTCCCTTATGACATACCCTGTTTGGTGGGATTTCATCTTACATGCAACAAACACAGACACACAGGGCGCATCTCTCCATTTTACAATGTGAAATTTGGCTTTCCTGGCAGTCTTAAGTGCCTCACCAACCAAATACTGAGTCTCTCTCAGATATACTGTGCTGCCTTTTTGCACTTCTAGGATTTTTTTATTGTATTGATCTGTTTGATTTACTTCAGTAAAAACCTTTAGAGAAGAAAATCTCTAAGCAATGAACAACATCCTAAAAACAAACACCACAGATAATTATCAAGTAAAAATTCTATGCTTCAGAGCAGAACAGAAAACAATCAGATCACCAACTCTCTCAGCCATCTGTACAAGGCAGGGGTGTGGAAACTTTTTCATTCCCCCCCCCAAAAAAAATTTTTTTTATTGATTTTTATAATATTAACGACAAACAAAAACACAAAACAACAAACATAACAAACATAAATCATAACCTTACTGAAAATAACAGTTATTAACTTTGTAAAGTGACTTCCTCGTTTCCCCTTAGTTGAATTTCATTGCAAATCCTTATAACGGTTTTCCAAAACCCAATTTTTATACACTTTAAATTGAACATTAACATCTTTAAATCTTCTCCTTATAGTATTAAACACATTATTTTATCAGTTAACATAAATACAATCCTAAGCCCATTAAATATCTGAAAGCTATTTCCGATTAGTTTAGCTTAACAAATTTAGCTAAATAATCATTAAATTTATTCCATTCTTCGTGGTGTTCCTCCTCCTTCTGGTTGTGGACTCTTCCGGTTAGGTCGGCTAGCTCCAAAAAGTCCATCATCTTCATCTGCCATTCTTCTACTGTTGGTAATTCTTTTTTTTTATTTATTTAAAGATATTTATTAGAGTTTAAATATTACAAAAAGAAAAGAGAAAAAAAGAAATACATACAATGAACAGCTACAAAGCCTCAAAGACAAAAGAGAATACAATAAAACAAAACAGCAACAGTACATCAAAACATTTTTTAAAAAAGATAGAAAAAAAGAAGCAAAAAAGAAACCCCGTAATTTCATATCCATCTCTTTCATTTGCTTATTTCCTCGACTTCCTCACACCTCCCTTTTTGTATTCTAGTTCAATTAATTGTTCCAGCAAGTCCTTTCCCTCTTTCTCAAATTTAGTTCCATAATTTATCTTAACACAATTTAGCCTTAAATTTACACCTTTATCCAATGTCAATCTATTCATACTTAATTCTTTATAATATTTCTGCTAAAGTCATATAACTTCTTTCCAGCATCCTTCTAACATTCATTCATTTTACAATATTTCTGTAAATATACAGAATTTTTTTTCCAATCTTCTTCCACCGACTCTTCTCCCTGGTCTCGGATTCTGCCAGTCATTTCCGCCAATTCCATATAATCCATCAGCTTCATCTGCCATTCTTCCCTGGTAGGTAGATCTTGTGTCTTCCAGTGCTTTGCGATAAGTATTCTTGCTGCTGTTGTGGCATACATGAAAAAAACTCTGTCCTTCTTTGGCACCAATTGGCCCACCATGCCCAGGAGAAAGGTCTCTGGTTTCTTTAGAAAGGTAATTTTAAACACCTTTTTCATTTCATTATAGATCATCTCCCAGAATGCCTTAATCCTTAGGCACGTCCACCAAAGGTGAAAGAATGTACCTTCAGTTTCATTACATTTCCAACATTTATTATCGGGCAAATGATAAATTTTTGCAACCTTGCCTGGTGTTATGTACCACCTGTAAATCATTTTCATTAAATTCTCTTTTAAGGCATTACATGCCGTAAACTTCATGCCAGTGGTCCATAACTGTTCCCAGTCAGCCATCATCATCATAATAATAAATTTTATTTATATCCCGCCCGCCCCAGCCGAAGCCGGGCTCAGGGCGGCTAACAACAATAAAACAGTATAAAAGTATAGCATAAACAACACTCTAAAATCATTCATTATAAAATTACTTAATTCAGGCCACTGGCAACCATTGGGCCAGAGCTCCGCAAAGATTGCCGAGGGAGGGAGTCAGGCTGTGCCCT
This sequence comes from Podarcis liolepis, assembly GCF_965112155.1. Taxonomy (NCBI): domain Eukaryota; kingdom Metazoa; phylum Chordata; class Lepidosauria; order Squamata; family Lacertidae; genus Podarcis; species Podarcis liolepis. The sequence goes on from NC_139568.1 coordinate 8,389,317, forward strand.
GGCCAAAGGCCTGGTGGAACAGCTCTGTCTTGCAGGCCCTGCGGAAAGATGTCAAGTCCCTAAGGGCCCTGGTCTCTTGTGACAGAGTGTTCCACCAGATCGGAGCCACAGCCGAAAAAGCCCTGGCTCTAGTTGAGGCCAGCCTAACTTCTCCGTGGCCTGGGACCTTCAAGATGTTTTTATTTGAAGAACGTAAGTTTCTTTGTGGGGCATACCAGGAGAGGCGGTCCCGTAGGTATGAGGGTCCTAGGCTGTATAGGGCTTTAAAGGTTAAAACCAGCACCTTAAACCTGATCCTGTACTCCACTGGGAGCCAGTGCAGCTGGTGTAGCACCGGGTGAATGTGTTCACGCAGCGAAGACCTCGTAAGGAGTCTCGCTGCAGCGTTCTGCACCCGCTGGAGTTTCTGGGTCAGTCTCAACGGCAGCCCCACGTAGAGCGAGTTACAATAATCCAGTCTGGAGGTGACCGTCGCGTGGATCACAGTGGCTAGGTCAGGGCGAGAGAGGTAAGGAGCCAACTGCTTAGCTTGGCGGAGATGGAAAAATGCCACCTTTCTTATAGCTGCAATCTGCGCCTCCATGGAAAGGGAGGTGTCAAAGATTACACCCAAACTCTTAACGGACGGTGCTGGCACTAATTGCGCCCCCGCAAGAGATGGGAGTTGCCCCCCCAATCCCATATCGCCCCGTCCTAGCCACAGGACCTCTGTCTTCGAAGGATTTAGCTTCAACCGGCTCCCACGTAACCATCCAGCCACAGCTTCCAAACATCTGTTCAGTGTGTCTGGGGCCGAGTCAGGATGGGCATCCATCAACAGATAGAGTTGGGTGTCATCGGCATACTGATGGCAACCCAGCCCAAAACTCCGGACAAGCTGGGCGAGGGGGCGCATAAAGATGTTGAAAAGCATCGGGGAGAGTATTCTACTTACAGTGGTAATTAATTCAACAAATAATACTGGAATAGATTGTAATAAATAACAATAACAATAAATAATAGAATAACAACAACAATAAATAAATAAATAAATAAAAATGAATAGATAAATAATAGAATAAAAATACTACTAATAATAAATAAAATAAGTGGATTTAATTTTTTTTAAAAAAATATTATAATAAATAAATAATGATAAATATACATTAATAATAATAAAAGAGAATAAGTGGAATGACGTCACATACCAAGATTAAATTGATTAATTAATTAAACAAATCTATAGATAAATATATAAATAAATAAACAAATAAAATAAAAAATAAAATAAAATTCATTAATAATAAATAATTTACATATATTTCTGAACCCTCAGTTGGTTAGAGTGTGGTGACAATAACGCCAAGGTGGCAGGTTTGATTCCTGTATGGAACAATTACATATTCCTGCTTTGCAAGGGGTTGGACTAAATGACCCTCGGGGTCCCACACAATTCTAGAGAGCCTGGATAACTCAACTGGTTAGAGCATGGTGCCGATAATGCTAAGGTTGCCGGTTTGATCCCTGTATGGGACCCAGGTATATTCTGCATTGCAGGGGATTGAATGAGATATTATAATATGACGTAGGAAGCATCTTATTTTTAAGAAAAATAAATAAATAAAAATAAATAAAAAATAAATGAATAAATAATAATAATAATAATAATAATAATAATAATAGATATTAATATATAGAGAGAGTAATAAATAACACACGCACGCATATACTAACGGGATAAACAATTAAACATTTAACTGAAGGCTTGGGAATCATTGTTTATTATAAGTAAAGCAATCGTTAATTAGTATATTCGTTTCAGAATCAATAACACGTCCCTATACAACCGCTTGTAAGCGGTAGCACGTGTTTGTGGCAGTAGCTTTAGCATGTTATCCATGGCGCCTAAGAGGAAGCGCTCTGTAATGGAATCAGCTCACACCTCAGGCTGCATGGGTGCCAATAGCTGTAATTCATCGGGGGGGCGGGAACAGAAGATAAGGCAGTTTCTGAATTGGCGTTTACCCCGATTAAGCTGGCCCCACTTTGCGATCTCCTATCCTACTACCCAGATAAACAGGCGGCAGCTTATCTTCGGGAGGTTTTTCCAACGGTTTTCGAATCCCAGTAACATGTCCCTTGATAGCAAAAGATTCACCCAACCAGAAGTCTGTTAGGGAGAGGCCGGAAAATGCCGAGCGGAAGATAGCTAAAGAAGCGAGCGCCGGCAGAGTAGCTGGCCCGTTCGATAGTCTCCCAATACCAAATCTACATATATCACCGTTAGGAATAGTACCCAAGAAAACCCCAGGGGAATTTAGGCTCATTCACAATCTTTCTTACCCGAAAGGGGGATCGGTGAACGATGCCATCCCAGCTGAGTTAACTTCGGTGAAATATGCCACATTTGATCAGGCAGTAAAACTAATTAGGCGCTTTGGTCAAGGGGCACTCTTAGCCAAGTGTGATATAGAATCAGCCTTTCGCCTTCTGCCAGTGCATCCCAACGACTTTTGTCTGTTGGGTTTCAAATTTCAAGAGAAGTATTATATCGACAAGGCTATGCCGATGGGCTGCTCTGTAGCTTGTTCGGCATTTGAATCATTTAGCACATTCTTGGATTGGGCCATACGCTTTTGAACTCACGCCACAGGGGTCTCACACTACCTAGTTGATTTTCTTTTCGTGGGGAAGCCAAACACTGGGGAATGCGCCTCTCTGCTTGGGGCCTTCTCAGCTCTGGCCCAGGACCTAGGTGTTCCCCTCGCAGCAGAAAAAAACGGAAGGCCCGACCACGTGCCTCACCTATTTGGGTATTGAGCTGGATACAGTTGCTCAATCATCCCGCTTACCGGGGGAGAAGATTGATACCCTTAAGGATTTAATTCATGCTACCCTTCCACTTATGAAAATCACCCTCAGACAGATACAATCCCTGTTGGGCCATTTCAATTTTGCTTGTAGAGTGGTTTCCCCCGGACGCCCTTTCTGTGCCTGCCTAGCCAGGCTTTTGGTGGGTCTCAAGCATCCACACCACAGAGTCCGTCTTCCGAAGACAGTTAAGGCCGACCTGGAGGTTTGGGCGACATTTTTGGAAAACTATAATGGAGTGTCCCTATGGCAGGATGTCCTTAACTTGTCCTCAGATTTTCAGGTCCAATCTGATGCAGCAGGCTCTCTGGGCTTTGGCTTGTATTTCAAGGGTCGATGGTGCGCTCAACATCAGCCAGCAGGTTGGCAGGGCAAGGGCATCACGCGGGATCTCACTTTTCTCGAGTTTTTTCCGATAGTAGTGGCCGTGCATATCTGGACGGAGGAGTTCCGAAATCACAGAGTGTGCTTCAGAACCAACAACCTGGCAGTGGTGAACATTCTAGCGAAGCAGTCATCCCGGTCGGAGAGGGTCTCCTCCCTTCTGCGGTTGTTCGTCCTCCGGTGCCTTAAGTACAATATAATTTTTTCGGCCAAATTCATACCGGGGGTTAATAATGATATAGCCGATGCATTATCTCGCTTTCAGATGTCTCGCTTCCGGTCGCTGGCACCTGGAGCACAGCTGTTGCCCGAACCCTTTCCGGAGCACCTGTGGAACGTTGGAGACGCAAAGTGATCAAGGGAGTATTAGCGTCTGTCGCACCCTCCACCCTCAGGTCTTACAAGAAGGCCTGGTGCGATTTCTTGGGCTTCAGGTTTGGGTCTTCGGGGGCTTTCTGCTAGCGTGCCTCCCACCCCCAATGACGTTTTGCAATACCTTTCACACCTTGATGACCTAGGACGCGCCTAAAACATTAAAAATACATGTAGCCGCCATTAGCTTCTTCGCTAAGGCCACGTTCTCCTCCGATCCATGCAGCGACTTCCTGGTCCGTAGAGCTATCGAAGGCTGGGGCAGGTTACAACCCCCTAGGGTTCAGGGCCGTAAGCCAATTTCTTACGGGTTGCTCTCTCAAATACGCAAAAAACTCCGGGCAATTTGTTGGTCCCGGTTTGAGGCCCGCCTCTTTTCTGCGGCATATGCCATCGCCTTTTTTGCCGCCCTAAGAGTGGGCGAGGTTGTAGTCGAAGGTAGTGCGGATGGTGTGATGCGGGGCCTCCTTATGGAAGATGTACAGCTGTCTGAGGCGAGCATGTTGGTACGGATACGACAATCCAAAACTGATCAGGCCGGTAGGGGTGTCCTTCTAAAACTCACAGCGTCCGGGGGGCAGGGCCCTTGTCCGGTAAAGGACACCAGGCGGTATCTTTGCCTCAGACCACCTGGTCAGGGTCCGCTTCTGATACACAAAGACGGGTCCCCCTTACTGAGACACCAATTCACCAGGGTACTCCGCAAATCTATTGATGCTTGCGGTTTAGCTTCCCGGGCTTATGCCGCCCACTCCTTTAGGATCGGTGCTGCCTCAACTGCCGCGCGCCTGGGCTTGCCTGCGGACAGGATTAAAGAGATGGGCCGATGGAAATCCAATGCTTATAAGGGTTATATACGTTAGTTTGCGCTCCGCTACACTGAATCTACTTACCCGCTTTCTACTTTCTTTCGTTCTCAGCTGTTTCTGGGGGCACCGTGTGGATTTGCGGCCACAGTATTGTTCATTGGGCCCGCGTTCGGGCGGTCAGCAGCGGCCTTACCCATCATCTTGGTTTGCCTCCTGGGATACGAGTTGCCTGGTTGTCACGACGCGGCATGCGGTGGGAAGAGCTTATGCCATTGCTGATTTACAGAGTTGCCATGTTTGGCCCTCCTGACATCCTTATCATTCACTTGGGAGAGAATGACCTGGCCAATAGGAGAAGCAGGGATTTGTTGTGGTGCATAAAAAGAGACTTGGAGTCGATTGCGGCCTTGTGCCCTGGAACAATGGTGTTCTGGTCCTCCTTCTTGAAAAGAATTGTCTGGCGCGGTGCGCAGAACTGTATGGCCATTGAAAAAACCAGGAAACTCCTGAACCAGGCAGTAGCCCGTTGGGTGCGCTTTATGAATGGCCGAGTCATTTATCATGACCGTATCCGGATCGGCGACCAAGCCATGTACCGGAATGACGGAGTTCATCTAATGGACATTGGGAATGATATATGGTTGGACAGTGTCATTAGCAGCACTAGGGATTGGTTGCAGCTGTGAGGGTATTGGCGGCGAGCCCCTTTGCGGCGCGGGTGGCGGTTAGGCATTGGATTCGTGTGTTGTGCTGTGTCAAGGGCTAGGTGTGGCCATCGCCTATGCTATCTACCGTGGGTTATTCCGTTAAAGGAATCTGGCGGTCGTGTATTCCGTCCGATGCCTGCTTGGCGGGAGGCCATGGCACGACCCTCGGTGACATCAGGGGGTGAGCCTATAGTTGGATGAGCATCAACAGGCTCCACCTACTGTTGAATAAACCCACCACCTATAGTCATCCAATGCCTAAACCAATACCTTTTCACTGCTGTAATCAATAAAGTTGTGGCCTTTTCTTGCCCATTAACCTTATATCACGTGTCCTTGTGTATTTATTTCACATAGCGGGGTCGGGCCCTCGATCCACAACCAAACACATTATCGAATCCCTCCAAGTCTAATAAGTCTGTATCTTCTAATTTTATCCAGTCTTTAATCCAACACAGTGCAGCAGCTTCAAAATAATTTTTTTTAATCTGGCAGAGAGAATCCCCCTCTTTCTTTGGAATCCGTAATTTATATTTAATTCTGGGTTTTCTCCCCTGCCAGATAAATCCAGAGAAAGCTTTTTGCCATTCTTTAAAACCTTAATAATTTTAGCTTTTTGTTCTTGATAGATCTCTTTAATACCATTTATAAAATCATGACCCATCCCCATACTCTCTAAGTTATGTAACATAAAACTCCAAGAAACATTGTCAAAGGCTTTTTCAGCGTCAATAAACATTAACATTGCTTTACAACTCTTTGTTGCTTCTAGCTTTTCCAAAATATCCACAATGTTTCTAATATTGTCTTTCATATGTCTTCCAGGCAGTAATCCTGCCTGATCTTTATGAATATATTCAGATAAAACCTTCTTTAGCCTATTAGCCAATATATTTGCAAAAATTTTATAATCCACATTGAGTGGATTTGTCTGTAGTTTTTAACATTGGATCTATCCTGACCCTGTTTAGGAACCAGAGTAATGTAGGCTTGTTTCCAGGTTTCAGGTGCTTTGCCCCCCCCCCCCCGTAAAATTGAATTAGATATTTCTACCAGAGGTTGCATAAGCCAGTCTTTCAATGTCTTATAATATTTTGCTGATAGACCATCAGGTCCTGGTGTCTTGCCAAGTTGCATTGAGTTTATTGCGTATTCCACTTCCTGACTTGTAATTAAGCCGTTTAGTAGATTCTTTATATCCTTCGGAATCTGTTGCAGTGCATTGTTCTTTATAAATTGCTCGATTTCCCCTAAATCTTCTTTTTCTTTTTTGTACAGTTGTTTATAATATTTATAAAAACATTTTCTAATGTCTGCAGGGTTCTCTACCGATTTTCCTTCTGTAACAATGTTTGTAATAGTACTTTGTTTTTGTCTCTTCTTTAATTGCCAGGCTAATAATTTCCCACATTTATTTGCAGATTCAAAATTTCTTTGTCTCATCCTTCTTATCTTCCATTCAATTTCTTGGTTAACTAACTGAATATTGAACCTGTAAAACTTTATTTATTTTTTTTTGAACCTGCAAATTCTTTGGGTTTCTCCTAAGTTTCTTCTCTTTATCTTTCAGTTGTTCCATAATTTTGTCTTTTGTCTCATTCTGTGACTTTCTCCTAATTGCATTTTGTTGTATCAGAAACCCTCTCAGTACCACTTTGCTGGCCTCCCAAATCACCCTTATTTCCGTTCCTTGATTCATATTAAGTTCAAAATAATCCTGTAGGGTTTTTTGGGCCTTAGTGACAATTGGTGAATTTCTCAACAAATCATCATTCATTCGCCATCTGAAGGAACCCTGAACAAACATTTTCAAGTCCATAGAAACTGCATTATGGTCCGAGCAAGTTTTAGGGCAAATTTCCGTTTTTATCACTTTAGGAACCAAGTCTCTGGATATCCATAGGTAGTCTATTCGCGAAAATACTTGATTTGCATCTGTAAAAAAAGTGAAGTCTCTTTCCATTGGATTTCTAATTCTCCATATATCTGACAGATCAAATTTTTCGGTTAAGTCAAAGAAAGTCTTCGGTAACCTGCCAGAGTTCGTAATCTTTGATCTCTGAGTTCTGTCCATCAAAGTAGATGCAACTCCATTCAGGTCCCCCATCAAAATAATTTTATAATCCATGTATTCCAGCAGACTTGCTTCCAGGTTCCTAAAAAATTCCGCTTTGCCATCATTCGGTGCATAGATTCCTAATAACAAATATTTCTCGCCTTGTGCTGAAATTTCAACTGCAATGTATCTTCCTTCCTCATCTTTGAAAGCAAATTTCGGATTCCATTTATCTTTAATATAGAAAACCACTCCTCTTTTTTAAACTTTGTCAGAGGAAATAAATTCTTGGCCCAATCTTTTATTTATTAAAATTTTTCTATGTAGTCTTGCAATGTGGGTTTCCTGCAGACAAGTTATGTCCAAATTTTGTTTCTCCAAAATGTGATAATTTGTTTTCCTTTTTTGTGGCATGTTCTTGCCATGCACATTCCATGAATAAATTCTCAACGCCATATTGTCTATTTACGAGGAGGCTGCCTCTGCTCCCCGCAGCTGTGGAGTTTGCAATCCAAGTTCTACCGAGTGCTTCTGCATAAATCTATCCTTCTCCTCAAGGTTCTTAATCTTTTGCTTTCTTCCTTCAAATTTGAAGGATAGGCCCTCTGGAAATTCCCACCTAAAAAAGATGTTCTTTCTCTTCAGAATATCTGTCAGGTCCTTGTACTGGGATCTCAAATTCAGAAAGTACCTAGGAATTTCCTTGAAAAGGACTACCAATCTATCAGACACTTTGAGGCCTTTTTTATAGTGATATCCCACGATGATATCTCTTTGTTCCTTGGTCTCAAAGACCACGATACAATCATAAGTTATTTTGGTCTCTTTTTTAGGTCCAAATCTATAAGCTTTCTCCACCCAATCTTCAACTTCCTCTTTTTTCAGATCCCAGAATTCAACAAAATGTCTTATCACACATTCTCTGAGTTTATCTTGATCCTGTTCCAGATTAGGAAATCCTCTCAATCTCAGATGAGATTGTTTTTTGGCCAGCTGTAAATAAGATATAGCTATTGCATTTTCCTGTTGAAAATGTTCCAAGTCCTGGACCCTGACATTCTCCAATTGTGTCAATCTTTCATCATGTGTATTAATTTGCTCTTTGACAACTCGCAGATCGGTGCTTAAATGGTCAATCCTTTCTTCCAGTTTATTTACAGCGCCTGTATTGCGGTCCAGTCCTTCTTTAATGTCGTTTAACGCTGACAATACCGACTCCTCAAATTGTGTTGGTGCTTTAGAGCCACGTCTAGGCCTTTCTTTTTCTGAAGTCATAACTAAAAAATGTCAAGGTCAATCACACAGCTGCCAGAACAATGGAGAGAAACAGTTTCTCTCCTTTCCACCAGCCAAATCTGAAACAGCTTCCTCAGTCTTTAAAACTGCTTTACTCACAACGAAAAATATGGCAGAGAGAAGTTTATCCAAAACTCTCTTTCTTGAGTGGAAGTAAGACAATTTTTTATCTATTTAAAACATTATTAGTCAGTGCAGGACAATTTATAAGCTGTTCAGTGAAGGAAGAGATTAAATTCTTTCACTTCCATTAAAAAATCGCCATGGAAACAGGCCTTCCCTCTCGGATGATCCGCTGCCAGAAGAGGATATCTCAGTCTTATTTGGCAAGTTTCCAATTGAAATAAATCATTCACACACCCCTATGTTCCCAAAGGAGGGAGAGGGGCAAACTTGCTTCCAGTTTTAAAGGATTTCCTTTGCTTTTTAGGCTTCGGTCTTTGCACGCCAATATAATTTGTTCAACAAAAGGGGAGCGACCTCTGTTTTCAGTGTCTCCCTTATCTTCCCAGATGGTTCTAAGAATGATTTAGGAGTACTTACAGTTCCGTATTGCTTATTCTTTTTATGGAGGAATTGGTCACTGATGGTTGCCAGTCTCGGAGCTTCGCGGCTTTGAAGAGAGCAGTGTCGCTGTGCCGCGCCTCCACCCCACTCACTCTCGGGGCTCTTACGAGCTTACCGGGGAATGGGGGAGTCGCAGAAAAGGCATCTGCCAGATAACCAAGTCCTCAGAACGCCCGATCTGAGGTTTTTAATGGGAAACTGTCGCTCTCACAGTCTCTCCCTTCTTCAAAGTGCTGGAGTTCTTTCAGCCGAAAAAACTCTCGACTGCCATAACCACGTGACCAACCAGGAAGTCAGGGGTGGAAACTTTTTCAATCCCTTCTGGATAACCTTCAGGTACGGTTGCTGGATGAGGCCAGAGGCAAAAGTAGGCAGAGCAATTGCGCATACAATAAAAACCACATGAAACCATATTTAAAAAGTTAAAACCAGATAGCTACTGTGGGAAGGCATATTCTTAGCTGCCTGCATAAGCAATAGAAGATAGAAAAGCTTTCAGCAGGTGTTCAAAAGGTTGGCACAGAAGACGCCCGCTGAATCTCTAGTGGCAGAGTGTTCCACAGGACCAGCCCTTGACACTAAATGGCTGGTTTCTTGTTGTCAAATGAGCCTCCCCATCTTATGAAATGACCAGCAATGTGCCTGCAGATTATCTTAATGGCTGAGCTGGAATATAAGAGTTCAGGCGATCCCTGAGGTTCGCTGAACCAAAGTTGATCAGGACTTTGTAAATTTTTTCAAGGACATTGAACCTGGCTTGGTAGAAGATGGGCAGCCAGTGCAGCTGTTTTAACAAGGGTGTCGCATATTGTTGGCCAGGTCACCCCACCAGCAATCTGGACGTCACATCCTGCACCATCTGCAGCTTCCACACTGGGCCCAAGGGCAGCCCCACACAGAGTGCATGGCAGTAGCCCAGCCCCAAGGTTACCAGCACATGGACTGTCAGTATATGAGAACATCGCAGCTGCAGACAGCCAGCTTGTTGACATCACAAGATGTGGCTAGCTGTGGGAAAGAAGATTCCCGGAAGTTCACAGGCTTCTCAGAGCTCTGTGAAGAGTGTAATTTGAAACCTTCCGTTTGCGTATGTACAGGAAGTTTGTCAGATTTGCTAGAAGAACTTAATTGATCGGACATGTTTTTCTGTAGTGCTGTAAAGTCAGAAATAAAAGAATGTAAGTAGACTTTCTGACTGTCTCCTTTCCCTGCTAGGGACGCAGGAGGAGGGGGTGTGCATTTACCCACGCTGGGAAAATGTCGCCTATCAAAATCTCCCTGGTCTGTCCGGGATGTCAGCCAGAGGAGGTTACCGGTAAACAAGCTCCAAGGACAGTGTGAGGGGCCAGCCTCTCTGGAGGGGGCTTGTAAACCAACAAGTGGTAGCAGAGGATGGTTGCTACTAAGAGAGTTTGTGTACTGGTCCAGTAAACGCTTCCGCTGCGCCACCAGCAACAGCTCTCTTTGCAGAGCATTAATTAAGTCCAGTGCAGAGATTCTTGTTGCAGTACAAGCTTCAGAGTCTCAGCAGCAAAGAAATAACGACACAGGGAAGCCTGTCTTTCCAAAGACAGGTTTATTGCAGAAAGATAACAGAAACACCTCCGGAGCTTTCAGACATTTTTGCTTCACGCCCCACAGGCAGAGAAAACAAACACTCTTTATATACTGAGCATCTTAACAACTTAACGAGCTTGACTACTTAAAGTCACATGACATTGCTAACTTGCCAGCGTCTTAGGTTTCACACCCTAACACCCCCTCTCGCTGGCAATACAAAAAAACAAAAATTACTTCAGACCCATTTCTTCACAAAAGTTTTCATGCCGCTGAAACCCAAGCGGTTTTGTAAAACCATCAGCTTGATTTTCATGACTGGGACAGTAATTTAATTTAACAATTCCTGCTTTTACCGTTTGACAAACATTTTGAAAGCGGATATCCAAATGTTTCGTACGACCTTTAAACTGCCCATTTTGTGCTAACTTAAGACACGGTTGATTATCACCCCATACAGTGATTGGAGTGATGGCCTTTTCATACATCTCTTGTGCCAAGCATTTGTAAAATTCTAGATCTCTACATAACTCAGATAAGGCACAGAACTCAGCTTCTGTTGACGACAAAGCAATCAGGTTCTGTTTCTTGGATCTCCACCCAATCAGAGAGTTACCAAATTTTATTACACAGCCAGACACTGATTTTCTATCCTTTAAATTTGCCCAATCACTATCTGCCCAACAAGTAATCTGTGCTTGTCCTTCCGAAGATAATTCAAGGCAAAAATCTTTGGTGTATTGTAAATATCTTAACACTCTTTGAATTCCTTTCCATGCATTTACACTAGGTTTCGAAGCTTCTCTGCTGAGTAAGTTAACAGCGTAAGCAATATCTGGTCTACTCCATTGCGAAAGATGAAGTAAGCTTCCCAGTGCTGACTGAAAGATTTCAGCACGCTTGAATTCAGCACTATCCTTGAACTCATTGTCTTTTACAAAACCCATTTCCATTGGTGTTCTAACACCTGCACACTCCGTCATGTTAAACTTTTTCAACATTTGCAATATCTTGCCTTTTTGATTCAGTAGAAAACTGCCATTTTTGGTCCTATCTATCTGAACACCAAGATAGACCTTCACATCACCAAGATTCTTAACTTTGAAGTGTTTATTTAACTCTTTGGCTAGTTTTTTTACTTGTTCTTGTGTCTTTGAAGTATAAATCAGGTCATCTACATAAACAAGCAAAGATTCTTGAGCATCTCCTGAACCTCTGAAATATAAGCAATTGTCAGCCTTGCTCCTGCTGAAACCAATGCCTACCAAAATGTCATTCAAACACTCATTCCAATTATGAGCAGATTGCTTGAGTCCATAAATAGATTTATGTAGTTTCCATACCTGATTTGATTTACCAACTTTCAATCCTGGCGGTAGCTCCATATAGAGCTCTTCAGCCAAGTCTGAATGAAGATAAGCTGTAGAGACATCAAATTGATTCACTTTGAACCCTTTCTGAGCAGCAACTGCTAATAGTGCCCGTAGGGTCTCACTCCTTGAAGTGGGTGCATAGACTTCGGAATAATGTAACCCCTTTCTTTGCGTAAAACCTCGAGCTACAAGCCTTGCTTTGTACTCTGGTTTCCCCATCGCTGTTGTCTTTATCCTGTACACCCACCTACAACTTACTGCCTTGGTACCTTCTGGCAGTTTGGTGATGGAAAACACACCCAGTTTTTTCATAGAATTCAACTCCTTTTGCATGGCCTCACGCCACCTACTGGCCTCCTCCTGGGGTAATTGCTCAACCTCTTCAAAACTTTCAGGTTCGCAATTTGCCAAACCAGCCCAAACACTAATAGCTTGGTACCTTTCAGGAGGTTTACCTTTGTTGGCACGCTTAGAACGCCTTAACAGTTCCTGCGATGTTCCTTCAGTTTCCCCCTCTGACCCAGAATCACTAGTCGTCACCTGTTTGTCACTAGTAGTTGAAGAACTTTCTGATTCTGACTTTACACGTCTCTCTTGCTGTACAGGTGAACTTTTAGAGCTAGAAGATTCTGACTTTACAGACTTGGGTGAACTAGGCGATTTCTCACCCTTGTCCTCAGACTCAAATTCCTCAGTCTGTTCTGGAACTAACACCTGCCCTGGGGCCTGAGTTTCATTGTTACTGTTCACCACATCAAATAGTATGTCAGGATTTCCATGAATTTTATTCCAACCATCCTGTTCACAAAATTCCGCACTTCTGCTGATTGTAACTTTCGTTTGATTGCCTTCTATATTCACAAATCTCCAACCTTTTGTGTTTGCTTGATAACCACAGAAAAACATTTCTTTAGACCTAGGATCGCCTTTCCTACGTTGTGCCCTAGGCACCAGCACATAAGCACGACATCCAAAAACTCTTAGATGATCAATTTTTGGTTTTTTCCCAAATAGCATGAAGTAAGGAGTGTTGCCTACTGTGCTATTGTACACTCTGTTAAAAGTATAATTCGCATACAGTGCAGCCTCAGCCCAAAAACGCTGTGGAAGTCCAGAATCAAACAGCAAAGCAGCAATGGCTTCCTGTAATGTTCGAAATTTTCTTTCGGCAACTGCATTCTCCTGTGGTGAATAGGGATTGGTAAGTCTATGAACTATACCTTTCCTTTTTAACCACGTCTCCAGCGTGTGGTTCACAAATTCCCCACCACGATCTGATTGTATTTTACGTACCCTGGTGTCAAATTTACATTCGACTTCTTCAATCCAATCCATCAGGATGGAAGCTGCTTGTGATTTTTCTTTCAGAAAGAAAACCCAACTAGCCCTTGAAAAGTCATCCACCAAAATTTGCATAAATCTCGCACCTCCAAGCGATTTGACTGGCATAGGGCCACACACGTCTGTGTGCACAAGTTCAAAGGGTTTCTTGCTTACTCTATCAGATCTAGGATAGTTACATGTCTTAACCTTAGTATGTTTACAAGCACAACAATCCAGAAAATTTGGACAGGGTTTAATGTTACACTCCTCAGCTAAATCTGGCATCTTGCTTACATACTTAAAGCATATATGAGCTAACCTTCTGTGTAGTAGATGTGCACAACCTGTATGAGGAGCCTTATTTACACACTTAGCTTGCGCTTCACCTGTTGAACATCTACCTGCTGCTAGCTGCTCTTCAACCAAAACAAAAAGCCCATCCTCACAGGGAATTTTAACTAGCTCCTTTCCCTGTTTTGAAATGGTGCACACATCATTTTCAAACTCAACCTTAAAACCACTTTTTACCAGGCATGACACACTCAAAAGTCCATTCTTCATTCCTGGAAGAACAAAAACAGGAAGGTTAGTTTGCAAACAGTTAACATAAATTGTGCCTTTAAGGTTCATTTCTCGTTTACTATTGTCTGCTATAGTCACAGTTTTTGCAACTGGCAATGTCTTGCAGTTCATCAAGCGGCCACTAGATGTCGCTGGAACTAAACTGTGACTTGCTCCACTGTCAATTATCCACTTCAAGGTTTGTTGGCTCCTTTTAGGACTCTGTTGTGCTGCCATTACAGATAGTCCCTTATCAGCACCTGCTCCCCCTCTGGATCGTTGATTCTTGTAGTTCTCACGTCGTCTTCCCCTGTAGCTCCGGAAACTGGCCTTGGACTGTTGAAATTCCTGTTGCTTTTCTGGACACTTTGCTATCAAATGAAACCTGCTGCCACATCGAAAACATGACTTGCTGGCCATAGCAGACACTTGTGAGGCTTCCTTACAGCTCTGCCTGCTAGTTTCCCCACGCTGGGAATTATCTGAACATCCAGCCCTTGGGGTATTTGAATTATCAATACGTTTTCGATGATGTTGATATTCTTGCTCACACAATCTACCAGTCACATAATTCATATTCAGCTGGTCCTCTGGCAAAACTTGTAAAGTTAGTACTAAGTTTTCAAACCCTGCATGCAGGCTGCTAAGCAGAGTATAAACTTTAATATTTTCAGGAAAATTCACACCTAAAGATGACAGTTGGTTGAAATACTCAGTCATTTGTGACGTGTGTTCAACCACACTATCCCCGGGCTTCAGTTTCAACTCATACAAAGCACGTATAATGTTCACCTTCTCTCCGGGCGTGGCTCTATGGTGAATTCGCCTAAGAGCTTCCCAAATTTCAAATGCAGACCTTAAATTTTCCACATGAGGTAATTGGGAATCGTCTATCGATACCATCAACATGCATCTAGCTTTAGTGTCCATTTTATCATGTTCCCTGTTCTGAGCATGTGCAGCAGCCTGTTGCTCTGCTGTGGCATCTGCTGCAACAGCCACAAACGGCTTTCGCCTCTGGACATAGTCAGCCCACACTTCTTTGGCTTCCAACCAGACTTGAGCCCTCTTAGACCACTGCACGTAATTAGCAGAGTTCAACTTTGTAAAGGGAACCTGGAAATTTTCCACTGCCATTCTTGGGGTCTGCTGCTACTCCCTCTGTGTGCCCTTTCTTCTCTTTCCCCTTGGGATTTGTTTTACTCACTTTTCAGACGCCTCCAGCCTCCTCTGAAGCCTTTTAAACTTTCACTTACGCACCTCTCTCAATTTTCTGCAGCCTCTCAGTTCCTTTAAGAGCTGGACTTACGACCAAGCCGGTCTTCTCTCATCCGAAAGCAGCTTTCACTTTCTCTGCACACAATACAGCTGTAGAAACGTAGAAGGATCCATAACCTAAGAGAGTTTGTGTACTGGTCCAGTAAACGCTTCCGCTGCGCCACCAGCAACAGCTCTCTTTGCAGAGCATTAATTAAGTCCAGTGCAGAGATTCTTGTTGCAGTACAAGCTTCAGAGTCTCAGCAGCAAAGAAATAACGACACAGGGAAGCCTGTCTTTCCAAAGACAGGTTTATTGCAGAAAGATAACAGAAACACCTCCAGAGCTTTCAGACATTTTTGCTTCACGCCCCACAGGCAGAGAAAACAAACACTCTTTATATACTGAGCATCTTAACAACTTAACGAGCTTGACTACTTAAAGTCACATGACATTGCTAACTTGCCAGCGTCTTAGGTTTCACACCCTAACAGCTACAACAAGTGGTAACACAGCGAATTGCTGAGACTTTGAAGCACTGCTAATGACGGCTGAAGCACCAGGTGGGAGACTTTTTTTTGCTGATAAGCAACGATCCACGGACCTCTGCGATTGCTGATTTATGGCTGGATGGTGAACGCGAATTGAAATCTTCTTCGGTTCACTGAGAAAAGGCTCCTGTTTTGGATAAAACAGAGCGGAAAGAAACCACATACTTCGCATTCCAGAGAAACTGATAAAGTTCTGCTGTTGCCTGCCAAGTTCCGTTGCTAAGCGACAAGACGTGAGTACTTCTTGAGAACAAGTAAGCTTCCAAGACATGAGACAAAAGCTTCCAAAGCGAAAGCTAAGCTGATTGCTGTTGGAATTGCAGCGAGGGCTTGTTGTTTACAGATTCTTGGAAGGGAATTTCCAAGCAGCTGGGCTGACTGCCAAGTGCAAGCAGCTAGTAAACAGCCCAATAGACTTTTGGATTTTCCAGCTTGTAGCTGAAAGCTGCAGCTTGGGATTAAAGATGGCTCTGTTCTCTCAAAAACTGAATAGCCAAAATTGGCTAGAATGGTGTTTTGCAATGGAATACCTGCTGGTGGGAGAGCAGTTATGGGACTTAGTCCAAACCCCACAGCCTGTTGCTGTACAAGCACAGGGGGAGAAGGCTGCAGTCCAAAGTGAATTGAAGCAGCGTGTGCTCAGAATTTTGGCTGAAAATGTGGAAGATTATCTTGTGCCAGTCCTAAAGGGTGCCGAAGAACCAAGGGTCGCTTGGGAGTCACTCCGGAAAGCTTGTGAAGCTGGGGTGGGAAGCAAGGACCGAGAGTTGGTTGCACCAAAGGGGGAGAGCCAAGTTGAAGCTGGCCAGATTCTTGAAAGCTCATCGAAAGCTGGGAGGAGCTTTGAGCCACAACAAGGAAGTGAATAATAATAATAATAATAATTTATTATTTGTACCCCGCCCATCTGGCTGGGTTTCCCCAGCCACTCTGGGCGGCTTCCACAGAAACCAAAAAACACTAAAATATCATACATTAAAAGCTTCCCTGAATAGGGCCGCCTTAAGATGTTTTCTGAATGTCAGGTAGTTGTCCATCATCTTGACATCCGATGGGAGGGCATTCCACAGGGCGGGCGCCACCACCGAAAAGGCCCTCTGCCTGGTTCCCTGTAGCTTCGCTTCTCGCAATGAGGGAACCGCCAGAAGGCCCTCGGCGCTGGACCTCAGTGTCCGGGCAGAACGATGGGGGTGGAGACGCTCCTTCAGGTATACTGGGCCGAAGCCGTTTAGGGCTTTAAAGGTCAACACCAACACTTTGAATTGTGCTCGGAAACGTACTGGGAGCCAATGTAGGTCTTTCAAGACCGGTGTTATGTGGTCTCGGCGGCCGCCCCCAGTCACCAGTCTAGCTGCCGCATTCTGGATTAGTTGTAGTTTCCGAGTCACCTTCAAAGGTAGCCCCACGTAGAGCGCATTGCAGTAGTCCAAGCGGGAGATAACTAGAGCATGCACCACTCTGGCCAGACAGTCAGCGGGCAGGTAGGGTCTCAGCCTGCGTACCAGGTGGAGTTGGTAGACAGCTGCCCTGGATACAGAATTGACCTGTGCCTCCATGGACAGCTGTGAGTCCAAAATGACTCCCAGGCTACGCACCTGGTCCTTCAGGGGCACAGTTACCCCATTCAGGACCAGGGAGTCCTCCACACCAGCCCGCCCCCTGTCCCCCAAAAACAGTACTTCTGTCTTGTCAGGATTCAACCTCAATCCATTAGCCGCCATCCATCCTCCAACCGCCTCCAGGCACTCACACAGGACCTTCACCGCCTTCACTGGTTCTGATTTGAAAGAAAGGTAGAGCTGGGTATCATCTGCATATTGATGGACACCCAGTCCAAACCCCCTGATGATCTCTCCCAGCGGCTTCATATAGATGTTAAAAAGCATGGGGGAGAGGACGGAACCCTGAGGCACCCCACAAGTGAGGGCCCAAGGGTCTGAACACTCATCCCCCACCACCACTTTCTGAACACGTCCCAGGAGAAAGGAGCGAAACCACTGTATAACAGTGCCCCCAGCTCCCAACCCCTCTAGACGGTCCAGAAGGATGTTATGGTCGATTGTATCAAAGGCCGCTGAGAGATCCAGCAGAACTAGGAAACAACTCTCACCTTTGTCCTTAGCTCGCCGGAGATCATCAACCAGTGCGACCAAGGCAGTTTCAGTCCCATGATGAGGCCTGAACCCTGACTGGAAGGGATCCAAATGGTCCGCATCCTCCAGGCGTGCCTGGAGTTGTTCAGCAACCACACGCTCAATCACCTTGCCCAAGAATGGAAGATTTGAGACTGGGCGATAGTTGGCCATACTGGCCGGGTCTAAAGATGGTTTTTTAAGAAGCGGTTTAATGACCGCCTCTTTCAGCGGATCTGGGAATGTTCCCTCACAGAGGGAAGCATTCACCACCCCGCAGAGCCCATCGCCCAGCCCTTCCCGGCTAGCTTTTATAAGCCAGGATGGGCAAGGATCAAGGAGACAGGTGGTTGGTTTCACTCGTCCAAGCAGCCTGTCCACATCCTCGGGGGTAACGGATTGAAATTGATTCCATGCAACTTGACCAGACAGGGCTCTAGCACTCTCCCGCCCCAGCCCTGCTCCCACGGTGGTGTCTAGCTCCTTCCGAATATGAGTGATTTTATCTGCAAAAAACTTTGCAAAATCGTTGCAGGAGATCTTGGGGTCTTTACAAGGCCCCGATGGTAAAGGTGGTTCCGTTAAATTGCGGACCACCTGAAAGAGTCTCCTGCTACTATTTTCTGCAGATGCAATAGAGGCGGTGAAGAAAGTCTTCTTCGCCGTCGCTATCGCCACTTGGTAGGCTCGACGTTGAGCTCTAACCTGTGTCCGGTCAGATTCGGAGTGAGTTTTCTGCCACCGACGCTCTAGCCGTCTCAGCGATTGTTTCATCGCCCTCAGCTCCGAAGAAAACCACGGGGCTGTCCGGGCTCCATGCAATCGGAGAGGGCGCTTCGGAGCCAGACAGTCGATAGCCCTGGTTAACTCCGCATTCCAGCGGGCCACCAGGGAATCAGCTGAAAGGCCATCAACTTGGGATAAAGCATCCCCTACCACTCTCTGGAAACCATTTGGATCCATTAAGTGGCGGGGGCGGACCATCCGAATTGGTCCCACCTCCCTGCAGAGGGGAAGGGTCGCGGAGAAGTCCAGTTGCACCAGGAAGTGATCTGACCATGGCACTTCTTTGGTTTCATTTTTACTTAGTGTCAGATCACCCACGTCGCTAGAGGTGAATACCAGGTCTAAGGCATGTCCATGACTATGAGTTGGGCCCAACTTATTCAGGGACAGCCCCATGGAGGCCATGCTTTCCACGAAGTCCCGAGCGGCCCCTTGTAAGGTCGTGTCGGCGTGGATGTTAAAATCCCCTAGGACAACCAAACTAGGTGTCTCCAGGAGAACATCCGCCACGACCTGAAGCAGCTCGGACAGGGAATCCTTGGTGCAGCGGGGAGGTCGGTACACCAAAAGGAATCCTGTACTGCCCCTATTGCCCAACTTCCAGAACATGCACTCAGAAAACTGGGTCTTCCCAGTAGGACGCCTGGTGCAGACTAATGACTTCCTAAAAATCACTGCAACCCCCCCTCCCCGCCCACATGACCTGGGTTGCTGTGCGTAAGAGAAACCTGGCGGGCAAGCGGCAGCAAGGACGGGCCCATCTGTCTCATTCAACCAGGTCTCTGTCACACAAGCCAGGTCAACTCCTCCATCCACAATCAGGTCGTGGATGGCAGTGGTTTTATTCACCATTGACCTGGCATTACACAGCAACACCTTCAGGTTATGTGGGTTTCCCCTGTTGATTCCAGTATCCATCTGGTCAAGGCCAGACCCGGAGGCAGGGATAGTCTTCAAACAACGACTAAACCTGCCTCCTCGGTAATGACATGGTCTGGTCTTAGCGTAACTCCGCCTCCTGCCCATGATCACCGAGATCGGATGTCCCAGTGCTTCCCCCCCTGTGGAACTTGTCCCAGCCATCGTGTTGGCTGGGGCCTCACTCCCAGGCAGCCCTGATCCCACCCCTTAAAAACAAAACACAAACTATACAGAACCAATAAAACAACAGAAAACAAAAACAGAACAATTACACTAAAATTAATCCCCAACCAAATATCAATTACACCCACCCACCCCCAGCAAGAGAAAAAAGGAAAAAAAGAAATACAAATTTAAATTGCCACCGACTGCTTGAGGACATTTTAAAACACATTGGAACAGGGAAGCAATTGCAGAACACTTCCCAGCTTCCCCAAAAGTTTGTTCCAAATAAGGGCCTGGGCCACGCCCCCTGGGCAGTTGGAGAAGGCCCTGGAAGGGAGCAGGCCCTGCAGTCCTCACCCAGCCGATGGTCCGAGGCTTCCCTGCAGCAGGAGTCCCTTTATAGCCGGGAGAAAGGGCCTGGGCCACGCCCCCTGGGCCAGTTGGAGAAGGCCCTGGAAGGGAGCAGGCCCTGCAGTCCTCACCCAGCCGATGGTCCAAGGCTTCCCTGCAGCAGGAGTCCCTTTATAGCCGGGAGAAAGGGCCTGGGCCACGCCCCCTGGGCCAGTTGGAGAAGGCCCTGGAAGGGAGCAGGCCCTGCAGTCCTCACCCAGCCGATGGTCCGAGGCTTCCCTGCAGCAGGAGTCCCTTTATAGCCGGGAGAAAGGGCCTGGGCCACGCCCCCTGGGCCAGTTGGAAAAGGCCCTGGAAGGGAGCAGGCCCTGCAGTCCTCACCCAGCCGATGGTCCAAGGCTTCCCTGCAGCAGGAGTCCCTTTATAGCCGGGAGAAAGGGCCTGGGCCACGCCCCCTGGGCCAGTTGGAGAAGGCCCTGGAAGGGAGCAGGCCCTGCAGTGCTCACCCAGCCGATGGTCCGAGGCTTCCCTGCAGCAGGAGTCCCTTTATAGCCGGGAGAAAGGGCCTGGGCCACGCCCCCTGGGCCAGTTGGAGAAGGCCCTGGAAGGGAGCAGGCCCTGCAGTCCTCACCCGGCCGATGGTCCGAGGCTTCCCTGCAGCAGGAGTCCCTTTATAGCCGGGAGAAAGGGCCTGGGCCACGCCCCCTGGGCCAGTTGGAGAAGGCCCTGGAAGGGAGCAGGCCCTGCAGTCCTCACCCAGCCGATGGTCTGGTGAAGTGACTGTTGCTGCTGTTACTGTTGATGATCCTGTTACTGCTGCAATGGCTGTAGCTGATGGGGGGAGTGAAGCTTGGAAATCAAGCACCCCCACTACAATTGCTACAGAGGAAAAAGTTGTAGCTCTGAACGCTGTTCGTCAGGACACACCACATCAGGAGAAAGAAGCTAGAGGGAGCTCTGTAAAGCCTGAGGCTTCAAACAAAGGTCGTACCCAGTCCCAGGCAAAACCAGCTATGCCTTTGATGTCGCTAAAAG
This sequence comes from Podarcis liolepis, assembly GCF_965112155.1. Classification (NCBI taxonomy): domain Eukaryota; kingdom Metazoa; phylum Chordata; class Lepidosauria; order Squamata; family Lacertidae; genus Podarcis; species Podarcis liolepis. The sequence continues at coordinate 8,410,370 of NC_139568.1, forward strand.
CCACATCATCCGTGGAGAACGCATTTATTGTAGACACAGGTTGCACGCAACACATGGCATCATGCCGGGAACTGTTTTCTACGTTTGAGAAGCAACGCTTCACTGTGAAACTGGCCCACGGTCAGGAAATGGAAGCAACCGGGATTGGAACTGTTTACCTAGAAAGCCTGAACTTGACTATAAACAATGTTTATTTTGTTCCTGATTTAAAATACAATCTGTTGAGTGTATCTCAAATCACTAAAAAGAAACTAGTGTTGTCCTATGATGAGGAAAGTTGCAAAATCTACAAAGATGGAGAGCTGTATCTTTCTGCCAGAGAGAAAGACGTTCTGTATCTGTTGACTTTTGATGAAAATGATTATAAAATGTGTACAGCATGTGAATCTAAAATGCTTTCTCTTGCAAGTATCTCGAAAGAAGACACGAGAGGAAAGGCAACAAAGATTAACAGTGTTTTTCAGCGAGTGTATGCTGATGTAATTGGTCCTCTAGCACCATCTAGAGGCAATGCAAAGTACTACCTTGTATTTATTGATCATTTCTCTCATTATGTATGGATTTACATTTTGCAGAGTCCCAGAGAAACATTAGAAAGGTTTAAGGAGTTTTGTGATAAGGTTAAGAATGTTCCTGATGCTAATATTGATTTTCTTTTCACTGATAAGAAGCCAATTTTTCTTTCACAGGATTTTCAGGATTTCCTTGAGAAGCAAGGGATAGAGCACAAGGTTGCTGTTTCAGAAGCTGCATGGAACAGAACTGTGTGTGTAAAAGTGAACAAAGAGTTGCAGAATGGCATGAAGGCACAATTGCTGAGTTCACAGTTGCCACATGAGTTTTGGGCTGAATCTTTATCTTGTTTTTGTTACACTTGGGTGAGAAAGGTTTCAAAAGGTATGGAATGTTCTCCTTTTGAGAAGCTGTTCCACAGAAAACCTTCTGTCTCACATTTTAGGGTTTTTGGATCTCAAATCAGGACGGAAACTCCAGATGGGGTGAAGAATGCCAGAGGCATTTTTGTGGGTTATGAAAAGGGTTTCTACAGAGTAATTTTGTCTGAATCTGGTCAGGTGGTTCTCACAAAATTTCTAGAGAGTGTTCCTGGACAGGAGAGAGTAATTTTTCGCACATTTCCCAGTGATGACAATTCAGATGATGATTCTGATTTTTCAGATTATAGTGGTACTGAGAGTGACACAGAAAGCTCAGGAAGCTCTGTTGACACAGTCATTGAGAGAGGTTCACACACGATGGCTAGACCTTCACAGGTTAAGTATGAACCACTGTTTACTATTGGAACTGGTTCTCCAAAAAGTCCATAAGACTGAACCAGTCAGCAGAGAGGATCAGCACCTCATACGCAGGTCTGAGAGAATCACAAAGGGCGTACCACCCAAGAGGTATTCTCAAGAGTTTGCTAGTTCAGCTGTTGCATGTATTACTATTGTTGACAACTCAAGTCAGGTTAAGGGTATGTCTAAGTCAGAGACAAAGACACAACAGGGAGTTGCTAAGCATAACACTACAATCCCTAGCCAAGGTAATGCAGAAGCACTCATTCCTTGGAAAACAGACAACCAGAGAGTTACATTGGTGAAACCAGTGGCAGGTAGTTCCAAGGGTGGAACTGAAACAACAGGGGATTGTTACATGTATAACAACTGTTTGTTTTCTTCTCTGGACCAAGCTTTGTCCGCAGCTAACGATGATTCATATGGGGGAGGATGTCAGTATATGAGAACATCGAAGCTGCAGACAGACAGTTTGTTGACATCACAAGATGCGGCTAGCTGTGGGAAAGAAGATTCCCGGAAGTTCACAGGATTCTCAGAGCTCTGTTAAGAGTGTAATTTGAAACCTTCCATTTGTGTATGTACAGGAAGTTTGTCAGACTTGCTAGAAGAACTGAATTGATCGGACATGTTTTTCTGTAGTGCTGTAAAGTCAGAAATAAAAGAATGTAAATAGACGTTTCTGACTGTCTCCTTTCGCTTCTAGGGACGCAGGAGGAGGGGGTGTGCATTTACCCACGCTGGGAAAATGTCGCCTATCAAAATCTCCCTGGTCTGTCCGGGATGTCAGCCAGAGGAGGTTACCGGTAAACAAGCTGCGGAAGAGAGTCCCCGCGCCACACTGCGCCGGTTTAGCACAGCACGCGGGGACTCACTGAGTGGGCGGCTTGGTTTGGGGGTGGCTTATGGGCTGGTTAAACGGCCTTCGTGGGCCACTTCCGGCCCATGGACCTTAGGTTGTCGACATTGGGTGCAGGGGTTAGAGTGTTGGACTAGGATCTGGAAGAGACCAGGGTTCGGATTCCCGCTCAGCCATGAAGCTCTCTGGGTGACCTTGGGGGCCAGTCACTGCCTCTCAGCTTAACCTACCTCACAGGGTTGTTGTGGGGACCAAATGAGGAGAGGGAGAATCAAGAAAAGTGGCATATAAATGCAATTAAAATGCATTAAAAATAAATAAATCCCCTCTCCACCTCTCACTCTCTCCACTTCTTCCGTTGGGACTTCAGTCTGGTCTGGAGTGTCTTGGTTCAGTCATCAGCTCTTACTCGGTCAAGAGACACACAACGCACTTCTACTGCTGGGGAGCAAAGGGTCAAGGGTAGTGTCATCTTAGAAAATACTGGGCTTCCTGCAAGGAAATGTCTAACCTGTTCATCAGCCAAACAGTCCACCCATTTAAAAGACAGTTGGAGAGGCTCACCTTCAAAGCTCATGGGAAAGGAAAGATCACGTGTGGAAATGCAGGAGAAGAGAGTGTGATAGGAAAACTGATGTGGAAGCCTGTGAGTTTCCCCTCAAAGGAATTCCTCTGGCATTTGGACCCAGAAGAAGTGGAGCCTAAGAGCATATATCTAACCGTCAAGTCGGACTCAGTTGGCAGCAGTTGCGGCAAGGAAGGGGAGGCGAGAGGCTCTCCTGAATACAACCCCTTCCCCACACAAGAGCGCCACTCTTTTCTCTCTTATAAACATCCCTGCACATGAGCAGGAAAAGAGCTTCTACATGTGTGGGCCCAATAACGCTTAACCCCATAACAAATTTAGAAATTAAGTAATACCACATGACATAAGTTTTTTCCCAATTCATGCATTGTTAGTCTTTTAGTCTAACAGTGGGGGGGGGGGGGGACAGAATTCTGCTCAACATTTCACTTGGTAGGTCTGGCCTAACAGAGTAGCCTGACTGTCGGCATCAGGTGCAAGAGGACTTTCAGGAACAGACTCTGCATCACCTCAGCAATGCTCACCCTGTTTTGTACTCGAGATCTCTTCTTCCCACTGACCACCCCCCATCCACTTTATAAGTAATTGGGGCAACAACAATATGTTCTTGCTGTGGCTTAGCCTCAGAAAAATGCTCGCTTGGCGGGGGGACGGGACTTTCCTCTTTTTGTGAAGATAAGTAAGTTATGCGCTGTGCCCTTGAGTATAATCTGTGCATTTTTTTATCTGCAATCAGTGTTATTTTCTTATCATAGCTCAAGATAAATTTGCAAAACCAAAGAACTCAGTATCTCCTCTTCCACACGGCGCCCTCTTGTGGCACCTGTGTCAAACGTCACCATCCTGGCTGATCTTCAAAACGTTGTTGGACTACAACTCTCATTGGCCTTGCTGGCTGGAGCTGATGGGACTTGTAGTCTAAAACACTTAAGAGTGTGTTAAATAGGAGGCCATTTGTGGCTGCAGACCATTGCTGTCACCCAGCTCTAACCTGCAGGCTGAAAATGGCCTGTTACAATAGCCTGAAATCCTGAGGCTTAAGAAAGCACAGCCTACTTGAGAACAGGCTGAGAAGAGCTGTTCTTTGGCTGCTGGGTCAGGCCAAAGGCACAGGGGCCTACTCCTAGGGGCCATGGGGGTTTCGGCCCCCACAATAAAATATTTGAGGGGCCAGGCCTCCACAAAGTGGATGGACATTCCCATTCAAATGGTGTGCGCACACTGCATCATGTGATCAGTTATGCAAGGTGGGGCTTACCTGGCCCCCCACAATATTTTATTTAAGTTGGCACCCCTGGCCAATGGTCCATCTAGCCCAGCCTCCTGTTCCCACAGTGGCCAATCAGATGCCCCAGTGGGGAACTCTCGAGCAGGATCTGAGCACCAGAGCAGTGTGTGTGAGAGTGTGTAGGAACTAACCTACCGCACAAAGGCAATTATTTATAGTAGTTGCTCCACCTACTTCTGCCTCTGGCCTCGCACGCTACTGGCATGTGGCCCTCAGAAGGCTAACCAGAAGGAAAGTTGGCCCCCGGGCTGAAAAAGCTTCTTCACTCCTGCAGCGATAGGACAATGTGGCTTACATGCTTTCATGTAGGCACAGGCAGGGCCGGATTTAGGTTTGATGAGGCCCTAAGCTCCTGAAGGTAATGGGGCCCTTTATATGTCCAGCTGTCCTTTGTCAACAACAAATTGTCACTATTTTTCGTGTTGAATATTGTTATGTACTGACGTTCTCACCCTGGGCCAGCAGGGGGGTACTGTAGATAGTTTTCACTCAGGTCCACATATGCAAATAAGGAATTGAAAGTGACGTTCAGTGATTGGATAGTTACAGAAAGTTGTTACTGTTGCCTTGTAGTTGAGCTCTATATAAGCAGGTTGGCTGAACCCTTCAGCCCAGTTCTGTTATGGCCTGTGAATAAACAAGAGCTGTTTGAAGAATCGCTGTGTCGTCTGATATGTTCACCCACAACTTAACAAATATATGCTATATGGTACTTTATGGACCTAATAGGTATCTCAAGCCATTTGCACATAACAAAATATGTATTTTATCAAAGTAATTGTTGAACTGAAATACAATTAAGAAGAAGTATATTAATAGTGAAATAATTATTAAGCTCTAACTGTACATAGGTTTTATTTTATTTGTTTTTTATCTCATATTTTGGAAATGTACATCCAGTTTTTTTCTCCTTTATTTTTTTTTGGGGCCCCCAAGAGAGTGGGGCCCTAAGCTATAGCTTGTTTAGCTTATATGTAAATCTGGCACTGGGCACAAGGCTGGCTGCAAACTAATTCAGACATAAGAACATATTAAGAGTCTGCTGGATGAAGCCAATGGCTCCTCTGTCCACTTCTGACAGGGGCCAACCAGATGCCCCAGAGGGAAACCCAGAAGCAGGATCCAAGCTTGAGAGCAACTCTTTCCTCCTGCGATTTCCATCAGGTGGTCTTCAGAAGCATTACTGCCTCCGATTGCGGAGGCAGAACATGGCCATTGTGGTTAGCAGCCATTGCGAGCTTTGCCTTCCAAGCGTTTCTCCAGTCCTCTGTTAAATCCATCCCAGTTGGTGGACATCACTGCCCCCTGTGTGGGTGAGCTCCGCAGTTTAACTATGTGGTATGTGAAGAAGGACTTTCTTTTGCCTGACTCTTCCAACTTTCGGCTTCATTGGATATCCCATGTTTGGGTGCCATGAGAAAGGGAGAAAATGATTTCTCTGCCCACTTTCTCCATGGGATGCACATTTTATAGATTTTAATCGTGTCATCTCTTACTCACTAGTTCTCTGTGGGATGTAACATAAGCAGCCAAATACAACACTTCCTGTTTGCCCAGCGTGGACACACACAGAGGAGGACTCACCTGTGTGAGTGCCTGAGGGCCCTGCTCCTGCCACTCACCACCTGGCCCAGGACGGGGCCTGGCAGGCCTCACAAGGATGGTTGCTGTTACTGCTTCTGCTGCCCAGGAGGACCCGGAGGAGGCGCGGAGTTCTTTTTAAAATGTTTTAAAATTTTCCTTTCGCTTTTGACTTTTTTGTATGTGGGGGGTGGGGGTGGAATGGATGTTTGGTTGGGCTTGGGAATTTAATAATAATAATAATAATAATAATAATAATAATAATAATAATAATAATAATGAAAATAATGAAAATAATGAAAATAAATAAAGCCGGGCTCAGGGTGGCTAACAACAATAAAACAGTACAAAAGTACAACACAAGACAACACTCTAAAATCATTCATTAAAAAATTAATTCAAATCAAGCCACTGGCAACCATTGGGCCAGAGCTCTGCGAAGATTGCCGAGGGAGGGGGTCAGGCTGTGCCCTGGCCAAAGGCCTGGTGGAACAGCTCTGTCTTACGGCCCTGCGGAAAGATGTCAAGTTAAAAAAAAAATGGTTTGATTTTTATGGATTTGTAATTTTTACAGTTTTTTGTTTGTATTGTTTTATTATTTTCTGGGGGTTTTTTTGTTTTGTTTTTGTTTTAAGGTTTTATTTTGTTCTTAAGGGGAGGGGTCAGGGATGCCGAGGAGTGGGTCCCAGCCAACAAAATGGCTGGGGCATGTTCCACAGAGGGGGATGCGCTGGGACAACCGTTCTCAGTGATCACGTGTAGGAGGAGGAGTTACGCTAAGACCAGACCATGTCATTACAGAGGAGGCAGGTTTAGTCGTTGTCTGAGGACTATCCCTGCCTCCGGGTCTGGTCCTGATCGGATGGATACTAGTATCAGCAAGGGATACCCACATGACGTGAAGGTGCTGCTGTGCAATGCCAGGTCAATGATTCATAAGACCACTGCCATCCATGACTTGATCATGGATGGAGGACTTGACCTGGCATGTGTAACAGAGACTTGGTTGGATGAAGCAGATGGGCCTGTCCTTGCCGCTGCTTATCCACCAGGTTTCTCTTATGCACAGCAACCCAGGCCTTGTGGGCGGGGAGGGGGGGTTGCAATGATTTTTAGGAAGTCATTAGTTTGCACCAGGCGTCCTATTGGGAAGACCCAGTTCTCTGAGTGCATGTTCTGGAAGTTGGGCAATAGGGGCAGTACAGGATTCCTTTTGGTGTACCGACCTCCCCGCTGCACCAAGGATTCCCTGCCCGAGCTGCTTCAGGTTGTGGCGGATGTTCTCCTGGAGACACCTAGTTTGGTTGTCCTAGGGGGTTTTAACATCCATGCCGACACGACCTTACAAGGGGCCGCTCGGCACTTCGTGGAAAGCATGGCCTCCATGGGGCTGTCCCTGAATAAGTCTGGCCCAACCCATAGCCGCGGACATGCCTTGGATCTGGTGTTTACCTCTATGGATGTTGGTGATCTGACACTAAGTAAAAGCGAAACGAAAGAAGTGCCATGGTCAGATCACTTCTTGGTGCAACTGGACTTCTCCGTGACCCTTCCCCTCTGCAAGGAGGTGGGACCGATTTGGATGGTCTGCCCCCGCCACTTAATGGATTCAAATGGTTTCCAGAGAGTGGTAGGGGATGCTTTATCCCATGTTGATGGCCTTTCAGCTGATTCCCTGGTGGCCCGCTGGAATGTGGAGTTAACCAGAGCTATTGACTGTTTGGCTCTGAAGCGCCCTCTCCGATTGCATGGAGCCCAAACAGCCCCATGGTTTTCCATGGATCTGAGGGCAATGAAACAATCGTTGAGACGGCTAGAGCGCCAGTGGCGGATGACCCATTCTGAAGCTGACCGGACACGGGTTAGAGCTCAATGTCGAGCCTACCAAGTGGCGGTAGCGACGGCGAAGACGACTTTCTTCACCGCCTCTATTGCAACTGCAGAAAATAGCAGCAGGAGACTTTTTCAGGTGGTTCGCAATTTAGCGGAACCACCTGCTACATCGGGGCCCAGTACGGGCCACATTATCTCCTGCAATGATTTTGCAAAGTTTTTTGCAGATAAAGTCGCTTAGATTCGGGAAGAGGTAGACGCCACCGTGGGAGCAGAGCCGGAGCGGGAGAGTGTTAGAGCCATGTCTAGTCAAATTGCGTGGGATCAATTCCAATCTGTTACCTCCCAGGATGTGGACAGGCTGCTTGGACAAGTGAAACCAACCCCCTGTCTCCTTGATCCTTGCCCATCCTGGCTTATAAAAGCTAGCCGGGAAGGGCTGGACGATGGGCTACGTGGGGTGGTGAATGCTTCCCTCTGTGAGGGAGCCTTCCCAGACCCGCTGAAAGAGGCGGTTATTAAACCGCTTCTTAAAAAAACATCTTTAGATGCGGCCACAATGGCCAACTATCGCCCAGTCTCAAATCTTCCATTCTTGGGCAAGGTGATTGAGCGAGTGGTTGCTGAACAACTCCAGGCACGCCTGGAAGAAAAGAACCATTTGGATCCCTTCCAGTCAGGATTCAAGCCTCTTCATGGGACTGAAACTGCCTTGATGGCACTGGTTGATGATCTCCGGTGGGCTAGGGACAAAGGTGAGAGCTGTTTCCTAGTTCTGCTGGATCTCTCAGCGGTGTTTGATACCATTGACCATAACATCCTTCTGGACCGTCTTGAGGGGCTGGGAGCTGGGGGCACTGTCATACAGTGGTTCCGCTCCTTCCTCCTGGGCCGTGTTCAGAAAGTGGTGGTGGGGGATGAGTGTTCATAGAATCATAGAATCATAGAGTTGGAAGAGACCACAAGGGCCATCGAGTCCAACCCCCTGCCAAGCAGGAAAAACCATCAGAGCACTCCTGACATATGGTTGTCAAGCCTCTGTTTAAAGACCTCCAAAGAAGGAGACTCCACCACACTCCTTGGCAGCAAATTCCACTGTCGAACAGCACTTACTGTCAGGAAGTTCTTCCTAATGTTTAGGTGGAATCTTCTTTCTTGTAGTTTGAATCCATTGCTCCGTGTCCGCTTCTCTGGAGCAGCAGAAAACAACCTTTCTCCCTCCTCTATGTGACATCCTTTTATATATTTGAACATGGCTATCATATCACCCCTTAACCTACTCTTCTCCAGGCTAAACATGCCCAGCTCCCTTAGCCGTTCCTCATAAGGCATCGTTTCCAGGCCTTTGACCATTTTGGTTGCCCTCCTCTGGACACGTTCCAGTTTGTCAGTGTCCTTCTTGAACTGTGGTGCCCAGATGAGGTCTGACCAGAGCAGAATACAGTGGCACTATTACTTCCCTTGATCTAGATGCTATACTCCTATTGATGCAGCCCAGAATTGCATTGGCTTTTTTAACTGCCGCGTCACACTGTTGGCTCATGTCAAGTTTGTGGTCAACCAAGACTCCTAGATCCTTTTCACATGTACTGCTCTCAAGCCAGGTGTCCCCCATCTTGTATTTGTGCCTCTCATTTTTTTTGCCCAAGTGCAATACTTTACATTTCTCCCTGTTAAAATTCATCTTGTTTGTTTTTGCCCAGTTCTCTAATCTGTCAAGGTCGTTTTGAAGTGTGATCCTGTCCTCTGGGGTGTTAGCCACCCCTCCCAGTTTGGTGTCATCTGCAAATTTGATCAGGATGCCCTTGAGTCCATCATCCAAGTCGTTGATAAAGATGTTGAATAAGACCGGGCCCAAGACAGAACCCTGTGGCACCCCACTAGTCACTCTTCTCCAGGATGAAGAGGAACCATTGATGAGCACCCTTTGGGTTCGGTCAGTCAGCCAGTTACAAATCCACTGAGTGGTAGCATAGTCAAGACCGCATTTTACCAGCTTCTTTACAAGAATATCATGGGGCACCTTGTCAAATGCCTTGCTGTAATCAAGGTAGGCTACATCCACTGCGTTCCCTTCATCTACCAGGCTTGTAATTCTGTCAAAAAACGAGATCAGGTTAGTCTGACATGACTTATTTTTCAGAAATCCATGCTGACTATTGGTGATCACAGCATTCCTTTCTAGGTGCTCACAGACTGTTTGCTTAATGATCTGCTCCAGAATCTTCCCTGGTATTGATGTCAGACTGACTGGGCGGTAATTATTTGGGTCCTCTCTTTTCCCCTTTTTGAAAATAGGGACAACATTTGCCCTCCTCCAGTCTGCCGGGACTTCGCCTGTTCTCCAGGAATTCTCAAAGATGACTGCCAGTGGTTCTGAGATCACATCTGCCAGTTCTTTTAACACTCTTGGATGCAGTTCATCTGGCCCTGGAGACTTGAATACATCTAAACTAGCCAAGTTTTCTTGTACTATCTCCTTAGTTATTCTGGGCTGTGTTTCCTCTGCTGAATCATTTGCTCCAAATTCTTCAGGTCGGGCATTGTTTTCTTGATCGGAGAAGACTGAGGCAAAGAAGGCATTGAGGAGTTCAGCCCTTTCTGTGTCCCCTGTTTGCATTTCACCATCTTCTCCTCTGAGTGACCCCACTGTTTCTTTGTTCTTCCTTTTGCTACAAACATACCCATAAAAGCCTTTTTTGTTGCTTTTAACCTCTCTGGCAAGCCTGAGTTCATTCTGTGCTTTAGCTTTTCTGACTTTGTGTCTACACGTGCTGGCTATTTGTTTGAATTCCTCTTTGGTGGTTTCCCCCCTTTTCCATTTTTTGTACACATCCTTTTTTAATCTTAACTCAGTTAAAAGTTCTTTAGAGAGCCACCCTGGCTTCTTTAGGCACCTTCCATGTTTCCGTCTCATTGGTATTGCCTGACATTGTGCTTTTACTATCTCCCTCTTAACAAACTCCCAGCCATCATGAACTCCCTTTCCTTTTAGTATTACTGTCCATGGGATCTCACCCAGCACTTCCCTAAGTTTTGTGAAGTTGGCTTTCTTAAAGTCAAGAAATTGAGTCCTAGTATGCTTGGCTGCTCCTTTCCGCTGTATAGTAAACTTCAGAAGAGCATGATCACTCGCGCCTAATGATCCTTCCACTTCTACCCCACTAACCAGGTCATCAACATTGGTTAGGACCAGATCTAAAATGGCTGTTCCTCTTGTTGCTTCTCCCACTTTCTGGACAATGAAGTTGTCTGCAAGGCCAGTGAGGAATCTGTTTGACCTTATGCTCTTGGCTGAGTTTGACATCCAACAAATATCCGGGTAATTGAAGTCCCCCATTACTACTATCTCCCTTCCTTTTGCATGCTTGGCCATCTGTTCCAGGAAGGCATCATCTATGTCCTCCGTTTGGCTTGGGGATCTATAGTAAACTCCCACAATGAGGTCACTGTTATTCTTCTCTCCCTTAATTTTGACCCAAATGCTCTCACTTTGGCTTTGAGGTTCTAAATCTTGGATCTCTTCACAGGTATACACATCCTTGACATATAGCGCCACTCCTCCTCCTTTCTTGTCTGGTCTGTTTCTCTGAAATAGATTGTATCCCCCATTATTACATTCCAATCGTGGGACTTATCCCACCAGGTTTCAGTGATGCCTATTATGTCATATTTAGTTTGCTGTACCAAGAGCTCAAGCTCATCTTGTTTATTTCCCATGCTTTGCACATTAGTGTACAGACATTGAAGTCCATTAATCATTCCCCCGTGTCTCTTATTTAAGAATTTTTTCCTCCCACCACTAGGTCTGCGTGCTGTTTGCTCCATTTGGTCTATGACATTTGGATGATCATCTTCATCAATTGATAGACTCCTACCTTCAGGAGCACTGTCTCCCTCCCCCACATTAGTCAGTTTAAAGCTCTCCTGATGAGGTTTCTGAGATTTTTGGCAAAAACATTTCTCCCAACCGTTGTGAGGTGCAGCCCATCGCTTGTGTCAGGGGTTCAGGAGCAGAGACGCAGAGAAGGGAGGAGACAGAGAGCGAGGGGGAGGAATACGAAGGAAGGATGAGTGGGGATGACGACCCGAGATCACCGAGCCTGTCTAGCGAGTCCGAGGATTCCCAGAAGGGAGCGCCAGCAGCCAGGGCAAGGGGGGAGAGCAGGGGGACACCCCAGGAAGAAGGGTCCAGAGAGGGATCAGAGAGCAGCAGTTGGAGATCGGGACCCACGTGCCCAGCCGGGAGCAGCGGGGAGAAAGGGGACCAGATATCGGGTTCCGGAGACTTTCAGAAGGAGGGAGGGCATGAGTCAGGAGTAGTCACGCCCACCTCGGGGAGCGATGAAACTATCAAGAGGAAAGTGGAGAGTTGGGCGCGCGCGCCAAGTTCAAATGTAGCGGAAGCTGGCGCAGTCAGCAGCCCAGAGAGTGAGCCGGGTCCCAAAGCCCGCCGCAAGGAGGCGGAAGGGTCAGGGGGGTCCGCGTCAGAAGAGAGTAGGAAGGGAGAGACCCAAGGGGGCAGAAGGACCCAGAGACGGAAGGAAAGGCGCAGGAGGTGGAGCAAGGCTAGGGTATTAAGCTGGTGCGCTAGAGGCGGAGACTCAGACGGGTCTTTGTCGTTCTGACCTAGAAGAAGTAGGGCTGCACATTGCAGTTTGGAAATGGAACCTGTAATCCAATAAAGACTCTTTGAAACTGAACGCTGGCTGACTTGGTCCTATGTGAGCTGGGACTGGGTGGCAGCCCTGACAGTAAGACCCGTCTCTTAAGCTTCTGACACCTGATACTTCGCAGCGGAGACAGCAGCAGCTGGAGGAGGGGATCGGTGTTTGGGAGCAAGCTCACGACAGTTGGCAAAGATGACGGAAGCAGAGAAAGTTTCAGCGCTGCAACAGGCAGTTACCCAATTGAATGCGGAGGTACTGGCATCCAAGAAAAGGGAGGAGGATGCGGCAGCCGCCTACCGGGATCTCCACGCCAGGTTTGAAGCATGGGTTAAGCACGGGCAGCCAGGACCCAGACCGGAGGGGGTCGGGTTGGCACGGAGAGCAGGAGGGCTTGTGGCTCACTTCGATGGGAATTTACAACAGTACCCCAATTTTCGAGCAGATGTAATGTGTGCACTGCAACTGCTGGCAAAAGACTTTAGAGATGAGGAAGAGAAAGTGGGGTTTATACTATCCCATTTGCATGGGGATGCTAAAGCGTGGCTACGCAATTTGTGGAGGGATAAAGATCCGGCGCTTCAGAGTGCAGATGCCTTTATCAAAGCGATGGATGCGTGTTTTTTGTCTACCATTGATGTGGATCTTGCCCGACGGGAGATTCATGGACTGAAACAAGGGAGGGCGAGCGTACGGCAGTACCACGCCCGCTTTTTTGCGCTTGTCAGTGCCTTGGAATGGGACCGGGATTCGCCCCCAGTCAGGGACCTGTTCTGGGAGGGTCTAAGCCCTGCTGTGAAGGATGAAATTGCGAGGGGGGAGAGGCCCCGAAGCACACAAGAAGTGGTCCAAAGGGCGCTGACTGTGGGGGTGAGGCTGGAAGAACGTCCATGGTGCAGAGATGAAGGACGTGGAGGGCGCGAAGCAGCGAGAAGTTTCTCTTTCGTTCCAAGGGAAGCAGCGCGTGCGCAATCCACACCTCCGCCAGGAGGGGGGGTGGAACCTATGGAGGTGGGAGGCGCCAGGGCTCAGTCAGCTACCAGAGCCTCTGCACCGACGGCAGTCAAGACTAAACCTCCTAGAGGGACCCGGAAGTGTTACATATGCGACAGCTCTCAACACTTGGCGAAAGAGTGTCCCCAGAGGAGCTCCAAGCACACTGCAGCCTCCGCAACGGTGAAAGCGGCCACGCAATACAGCGAAACTCAGCAGGGAAACGACGATGTCTGGCTGGAGACAGAGGCACTGGGGCCCAGCCAGACGCATCAGTGAAGCAGTCCCCAGCGATATTGCAACCCACGGACCCCCTCCCACCCAAACCAGTGGTGCAGCTCACAGCGTCTCTCCAGCTACCAAATGGCGTCACTATCGAAGTGCCGCTTTCTGTGGATTCTGGAAGCAACGCAGACTTTATAGCACAGGATTTTGTGGAGCAGCACGCTATACCGCTACTGCCTGCCACTCTGCCCCTGCAAGTCGTCACAGTGGATGGCAGAGAGTTGCTAGGGGGGCAGGTGGTGAAGCAGACGCCACCAATGGTGATGCAACTTGGTAACCACAGGGAAGTCATCAGTTTTAATGTCACCCGACTGTCGGACACGCCCATTGTGTTGGGCATGAGTTGGCTGGACAGGCACAGTCCAACGCTGGCTTGGTACCAGAGACAGCTGATCTTCGGCTCCTCTTACTGCGCAGAACACTGCATCATGCCCAGGCAGGAGGGAGAGGAGGAGGACTCACAACTGCAGTTGGGAACGTTGCAAGCAGTCCCCCACAAATACGCGGACTTTCTGGAGGTCTTCTGCGAAAAAGAGGCAGACAAGCTACCACCGCACAGGCAATATGACTGCAAGATTGACCTCCTGCCAGGGGCGACGCTGCCGAAGGGGAAGCTATATTCCATGTCTGAGGACGAACTACAGGAACTCAAACAGTTCATAGATCACAATTTGCAGCGCGGTTTCATCCGGGAGTCCAGAGCAGTAGGGGGCAGTCCTGTTTTCTTCGTGAAGAAGAAGGACACGCCCCAAAAAAGATTGGTGGTGGATTACCGCCTCTTAAACAGGATGACCAAGCCCTCCGATTTCCCCATGCCCAGGATTGACGACCTGCTGGCGACGGTGCGCAAGGGACGCGTGTTCACCAAGTTGGATCTGCGAGGAGCGTACAATCTCATTCGCATGAGGGAGGGCGATGAGTGGAAGACAGCCATGTTCACGCCTCTAGGCACCTACGAATACAGAGTGATGCCGTTTGGTTTGCAAAACGGTTCTCACTGTTTTCAAGCTTTCATGCATCACGTGTTGGCAGGACTCCTCTACAAGAAGTGCGTCTGTTTTCTGGATGACATCCTGATATTCTCTGACTCACAGCAGGCACACGACCAGGACGTTCGGGAGGTGCTGAAGAGGCTGCAGCAGCATAGACTGTACGCCAAACTGGAGAAGTGCCAGTTCGACACGACGGAGGTGGATTTCTTGGGTTACAAGCTGTCGGACAAGGGGCTAGCCATGGACAGCGCCAAGGTTCGTGCGGTGTTGGATTGGAAGAGCCCGCGCAACCGGAAGGAGGTCCAGAGGTTTGTCGGATTCGCCAACTTCTATCGCAAGTTTATCAAGGGGTTCGTGATGCAGACGGCGGCTATTACGGACACGCTAAGCTCCAAGAAAAAGAAATTCGTCTGGACGGAGCAGGCGGAGCGGTCCTTTCAGACACTCAAGCGTCTCTTCGCGTCGGAAGAGCAACTGCTGCATATCGACCCCAGCAGACCGCTGCGGGTAGAGACAGACGCGTCCGATAGAGCAGTGGGAGCGGTCCTGCTGCAGAGGGACCCACAGGGGGTCTGGCGGCCGGGGGCGTTCTACTCCAGAAAGCTCAGCAAGTCGGAGCAGAACTACACCATCTGGGATAGGGAGTTGCTTGCCATTCATGCAGCTTTCAAGGCGTGGAGGCACTTCCTGGTCGGCGCCAAGCACACGGTGCAGGTCTGCACGGACCACAAGAATCTGGAGCACTGGCGCACGGCTCGGTTCCTGAACCAGAGGCAGATACGTTGGGCGGAGTTCTTTGCTGATTTCGATTTCCGAATTGAGTACGTCCCGGGCGACACCAACATCATGGCGGATGCACTGTCCCGAAAACCGCAATACCTCGAAGAGGCGACGCCAGCGGCAGCCATGCACATCTTTGCGCCAACAGCGTGGGCGTGCGCTTCAGCCACAGTAGACCTGGATGCAGTGCGACAGGCGTTGCAGGACGACTCCTTCGCGCAGGCGAAGATGGCAGAGGTGCACAAGGGCACGGCGAAGGGCGACGAGTTCCAGATACGAGACGGCTTGCTCTTACGTAAAGGGGCCATCTACGTGCCGGGAGACGAACTTCGCGCCAGGGTACTGCAGCAGCTGCACGACGCACCCACGGCCGGGCACTTTGGCACAGAAAAAACGGTGGAATTGGTCGCAAGAGACTTTTGGTGGCCCAAACTGAGGGGGGAAGTCGCGGACTACGTCGCGAGGTGCGACACCTGCCAGAGGGCCAAGACGGTGCACAAACCACCGGCGGGACTGCTGGAACCGCTGCAAACGCCGTTTGAACCGTGGGAGAGAGTGGCCCTGGACTTTGTCACGGATCTACCCAGCTCGAGAGGCAAGACAGCTGTACTAGTGGTGGTGGACTTGTTCACCAAGATGGCACACTTCATACCGTGTGCGAAGGTGGCCACGGCGGAACAAACGGCCAAACTGTTCATAGATCACGTGTTCAAAGTGCACGGGCTGCCGCGGTCTATACTGTCCGACCGCGGACGCCAGTTCATCTCGAATTTCTGGCAAAAGCTGATGGGCTTCCTGAACGTCAAGATCAATCTGACATCAGCAAGACACCCGCAGACCAACGGGCAAGCGGAGAGGGTCAATGCCATCATGCAGCAGTACCTGAGATGCTATGCCAATCAACAGCCTGCGACGTGGGTGGATTACCTGCCGCTCGCCGAATTCGCCTACAACAACACGAAGCACGTGTCCACAGGGGTGACGCCGTTCTTCGCCAACAATGGGAGGAATCCCAGAACCTTCCCGGGACTGGACAGGATGGGGGAAGGGGAACCGCAGACGGCGGACGCTTTCGCATCTGAGTTGCAAGAGGTCCACGATCAACTCAGACGGCAGCTGGAGCTAGCGAAGCACGCATACAAAGTACAAGCTGACAAGCACAGGCGAGTGGGCGAAGAGATCCGAGTGGGAGACTGGGTCTGGTTGGCAGCCCACGCGGTGCCGACACGATCATTAGCCAAGAGAAAGCTGGGGCACAAGCAACTCGGTCCATACCGAGTCGAAGGGCAGATCAACCCGGTGGCTTTCCGGCTGGTGCTACCGGAGGGTTCCAGGATGCATCCGGTGTTCCACAGGTCGGTGCTCACTCCCTACAGGGCGCCGCACAGGTTCCAGGAACCAGGAACGGCACCGAGTCAGTCTCCGGAACGGACGGAGGCGGGAAGGTTGCCACAGCAGGACCCCATCAACGAAGTCACGGAGATTCTGGACTCCAGATGGGGGGAAGACGGAGTAGAATATCTACTAGCAAGGGAAGGCACCCGGGCCAGTGCTAATAGCTGGGTGCCGGACTACGCCTTGGAGGAACCCCTGCTAAAGGATGAGTTTCATGCCCTTTTCCCACACAGACCGATGCCAGCGGGCTTCTTCGACGACTGGTTGTTCACGCCCACGCTTTCCTCCAGCACTTTCCATGGTTTCGACTCGGACGGGGAACCAGCACCGCGCACACGTTCCCCAGAGGGGTCACCGGAGGGTTCGGCGTCCGAGAACTCGTATTGGTGGGATGATCGGCCAGAGGAGGAGTGGCGCCGGAAGTGGCAGGAGATACCAGGTCCGGCGACAGACGCAGAGACTGACATGGACATTTGCGGGGAGGATCTTGGTTTCGAGCACGGCGGCACCGAAATGGAGGCGGAGGAGATCACAGTTGCCGAAAGCGGGGAGGAAGACTCGGAGGTCTTCAGTTGGCGGCCAGCAACGGGGAGCGAACTGTATCCGACATTCACTCCCGTGATGACGGAGCACCCACCAACCACCCTTGAAAGCGGGGAGGGGGGAAGGGGGGGCTTCGAGGGGGGGATGGATGTCAGGGGTTCAGGAGCAGAGACGCAGAGAAGGGAGGAGACAGAGAGCGAGGGGGAGGAATACGAAGGAAGGATGAGTGGGGATGACGACCCGAGATCACCGAGCCTGTCTAGCGAGTCCGAGGATTCCCAGAAGGGAGCGCCAGCAGCCAGGGCAAGGGGGGAGAGCAGGGGGACACCCCAGGAAGAAGGGTCCAGAGAGGGATCAGAGAGCAGCAGTTGGAGATCGGGACCCACGTGCCCAGCCGGGAGCAGCGGGGAGAAAGGGGACCAGATATCGGGTTCCGGAGACTTTCAGAAGGAGGGAGGGCATGAGTCAGGAGTAGTCACGCCCACCTCGGGGAGCGATGAAACTATCAAGAGGAAAGTGGAGAGTTGGGCGCGTGCGCCAAGTTCAAATGTAGCGGAAGCTGGCGCAGTCAGCAGCCCAGAGAGTGAGCCGGGTCCCAAAGCCCGCCGCAAGGAGGCGGAAGGGTCAGGGGGGTCCGCGTCAGAAGAGAGTAGGAAGGGAGAGACCCAGGGGGGCAGAAGGACCCAGAGACGGAAGGAAAGGCGCAGGAGGTGGAGCAAGGCTAGGGTATTAAGCTGGTGCGCTAGAGGCGGAGACTCAGACGGGTCTTCGTCGTTCTGACCTAGAAGAAGTAGGGCTGCACATTGCAGTTTGGAAATGGAACCTGTAATCCAATAAAGACTCTTTGAAACTGAACGCTGGCTGACTTGGTCCTATGTGAGCTGGGACTGGGTGGCAGCCCTGACAGCTTGCCAGAAGTCCATTTTCAAGAAACTGCAGTCCGTGATCTAAGAATCCAAACCGTTCCTGTTTACACCATTTACGAAGCCAGCTGTTCACTTCCACTATTTTTCCCTCTCTCCCTGGGCCACATCGTTCAACTGGGAGGACAAATGAGATGACAATTTGTGCATTTAATTGCTTCAATTTCCTGCCCAGAGCCTCGTAGTCTCTTTTGATCTTCTGGAGGCTATTGCTTGCAGTGTCATTGGTTCCCACATGAACCAAGAGGAAGGGGTATTTGTCAGTGGGTTTTATGATTCCTTGCAGTCGTTCAGTTACATCTTGGATCTTAGCCCCGGGGAGACAGCACACTTCCCGAGACATCTTGTCAGGCCCACAGATCACTGCTTCTGTTCCCCTCAGTAGGGAATCCCCTATCACCACTACACGCCTCCTCTTAGGTTTGGTCGGGGTTCTTCCGTGAGCTGTCCGTTCCAAGGTCGCCTGCACATTCCCTGAGGACTGACTTTGCTGCTCGTACCTGATCGACTGTAATGAGGGAGAGATCCTCAACTGGAGTCTGCTCTTCGTCTTCCATGCTAGGGAAGAGGACCTCAAAGCGATTGTGTATTTCTAAACAATCAGAGCGAACCCTGGGCCTCCTACTTCTTTGAGTCACGTTTCTCCATATATCTGGCTCCTGTGTTGGTGAACTAGCCTCCTTCTCAGGGGAGTCCCCTGTCACCTCCTTGGTGGAGACGGTGTGCTCTGTTGCTTCCAAGAAGATCTCCAGCTCTCTAATTCTTTGGAGTGTAGCTACACGTTCCTCCAGCTGCTGGACTTTGTCTTTTAAGAGGGCAATCAACATGCAATTGCTGCAGGTAAAGCTGCCTGCAACCTTTGGCAAGATGGCAAACATTGCGCAGGAACCGCAGGCGACTGCAGCTGTTCCCTCCCCCTCCATCTTGAGAACGTGTCGTTGGGGGTGGCTACAGTGGTCCTCCATCATAAAAAGCGTGAAGACAGGACAAATAACTCCCCCCACAATAAAAACCTAGGTCTCCCCCAACAAACGTTTGAGACTAGCTCCCCTAAATCTAAAAGTTGGATCTAACTGCGCGCGCCGCTAGCGCCGCTGCCCTGCAAGCTCTGATAAGCTCCTCCCACAGCTAATCACCTGCCTCAACAGAAACCCTGCCCCTTTGACCTTTGCACAGGGAGAACAGCTACTCAGCCACAAAGAAACACACACACACCAGAAAAAAAAACCATCTTCTCCTCTGAGTGACCCCACTGTTTATTTGTTCTTCCTTTTGCTACGAACATACCCATAAAAGCCTTTTTTGTTGCTTTTAACCTCTCTAGCAAGCCTGAGTTCATTCTGTGCTTTAGCTTTTCTGACTTTGTGTCTACACGTGCTGGCTATTTGTTTGAATTCCTCTTTGGTGGTTTCCCCCCTTTTCCATTTTTTGTACACATCCTTTTTTAATCTTAACTCAGTTAAAAGTTCTTTAGATAGCCACCCTGGCTTCTTTAGGCACCTTCCATGTTTCCATCTCATTGGTATTGCCTGACGTTGTGCTTTTACTATCTCCCTCTTAACGAACTCCCAGCCATCATGAACTCCCTTTCCTTTTAGTGTTACTGTCCATGGGATCTAACCCAGCACTTCCCTAAGTTTTATGAAGTCGGCTTTCTTAAAGTCAAGAAATTGAGTCCTAGTATGCTTGGCTGCTCCTTTCCGCTGTATAGTAAACTTCAGAAGAGCATGATCACTCGTGCCTAATGATCCTTCCACTTCTACCCCACTAACCAGGTCATCAACATTGGTTAGGACCAGATCTAAAATGGCTGTTCCTCTTGTTGCTTCTCCCACTTTCTGGACAATGAAGTTGTCTGCAAGGCCAGTGAGGAATCTGTTTGACCTTATGCTCTTGGCTGAGTTTGACATCCAACAAATATCCGGGTAATTGAAGTCCCCCATTGCTACTATCTCCCTTCTTTTTGCATGCTTGGCCATCTCTTCCAGGAAGGCATCATCTATGTCCTCCGTCTGGCTTGGGGATCTATAGTAAACTCCCACAATGAGGTCACTGTTATTCTTCTCTCCCTTAATTTTGACCCAAATGCTCTCACTTTGGCTTTGAGGTTCTAAATCTTGGATCTCTTCACAGGTATACACATCCCTGACATATAACACCACTCCTCCTCCTTTCTTGTCTGGTCTGTTCCTCTGAAATAGATTGTATCCCCCCATTATTACATAATACCCCTGGGCTCTCACTTTTGGGGTGCCTCAGGGTTCTGTCCTCTCCCCCATGCTTATCAACATCTACATGAAGCCGCTGGGAGAGATCATCAGGGGGGTTGGGCGGATGATACCCAGCTCTACCTCTCTTTCAAATCAGAACCAGTGAAGGCGGTGAACGTCCTGTGTGACTGTCTGGAGGCGGTTGGAGGATGGATGGCGGCTAACAGATTGAGATTGAATCCTGACAAGACAGAAGTACTGTTTTTTGGGGAGCAGGAAGCGGGCAAGTGTGGAGGATTCCCTGGTCCTGAATGGGGTAACTGTGCCCCTGAAGGACCAGGTGCACAGCCTTGGAGTCATTTTGGACTCACAGCTGTCCATGGAGACACAGGTCAAATCCGTGCCCAGGGCAGCTGTTTACCAGCTCCATCTGGTACGCAGGCTGAGACCCTATCTACGCAGGCTGAGACCCCTTGCCAGAGTGGTGTATGCTCTGGTTATCTCCCGCTTGGACTACTGCAATGCGCTGTACGTGGGGCTACCTTTGAAGGTGACCCGGAAACTACAACTTGAAAGACCTACATTGGCTCCCAGTACGTTTCCGAGTACAATTCAAAGTGTTGGTGCTGACCTTGAAAGCCCTAAACGGCCTCGGTCCAGTATATCTGAAGGAGCGTCTCTACCCCCATTGTTCTGCCTGGACGCTGAGGTCCAGCGCCGAAGGCCTTCTGGCGGTTCCCTCACTGTGAGAAGCCAAGTTACAGGGAACCAGGCAGAGGGCCTTCTCGGTAGTGGCGCCCTTCCTGTGGAACGCCCTCCCACCAGATGTCAAAGAGAACAACAACTACCAAACTTTCTGAAGACATCTGAAGGCAGCCCTGTTTAGGGAAGCTTTTAATGTTTGATGCATTACTGTATTTTAATATTTTGTTGGAAGCCGCCCAGAGTGGCTGGGGAAGCCCAGCCAGATGGGCGGGGTATAAATAATGAATAATAAATTATTATTATTATTATTATTATTATTATTATTATTATTATTATTATTATTATTATTATGTTACTCCAGCCAGGAGGACTTCCTGTCACACCTGGTCTGAAGCATCCTCCCCCTGCGTGTGACCAGGTAGATGGGTGTGACCCTGACAAACCCTGTAAAAGGGTCACACAGCCATATCTCTCTCTTGACCATTTTCTCTTTTTTATTTTATTTTAAATATTTTTTATTAGGAATTTCAACAAGACATTTTATCAAGAAACATATTTTAATGGGATTTGGGGTTGCTTGTGCGTAAACTGCAAACTGCTCCAAGCTAGCCGTATAGCTAAAACTTTCCCTGGTTTGACAGCCCTTGAAATGCGACTGTCTTAGTCACTGGCAGAATCCGTCAGTGGGCGGGACCTAAATTTATTCCAACATAAAATTTGCTTGACTCCAAGTCTCCTCCTAGATTCTCTGCGTGGAAGCCTTCTGCGCAGCGTGGGCGTGCCAAGCGGAGGTCCTGTGCTCTCTCCGCTGATTTCACTGGAAGAGTCTCTGAGCCTCCCCTCCGCCTTACTCTCAGCTTCCCCTTTCTCCCTGGTGTCCCCTGGATTTCTTTCCCCCGTGGAAGCTCTCTCTCTCTCCTTGCTAGTTCCCTCCCCTGCATCACTGGAGCGACTTTCTTCTCCTCTTCCCTCCGATGGCAGTTCCCTGACATCCACCTCCCTCCCAGGGCCCTCCCCCTCTCCCCTCCGTTCCTCGGACGGCGACGCGGGAAACCCCTGGAAGGAGCTCTCCCCTTCCTCAGAGGATTCAAACACCGCTCTCCATCTGTTGCTATCTCTTTCCGCTGCCCAATCTCCCCAGTCGGATTCCTCTCCCTCGGCTTCCCCTCCTTCCTCCTCTGCTGAGGCTGGCCACCCCTCAAACTCTTCTTCATCCTCCGTGGTGCCAAATTGCTCTCCCCAGAACCTGCCAAGGGGTTTGGGCTTCCTTGGGAACCTGCTATGAAACTCCTCCTGCAGATACTCATCCCTGATCTCTTCCGCAGGAACCCAAGCGTTTTCCGACTCTGGTTCCCCTTCCCAGGCCACCAAATATTCCACCCTTCTCCCTCTCCACCTTGAATCGAGGATTTCCGCTCCCTGCCCACTGAATTCCCTTTCCTCCACCCGTGGATGCCTGGGGATTTCTCTTTCTCCTCCCTGCCATTCCCACCCTTCCCGGTACGGTGAGAGCAAGGACCTGTGGAACACCGGGTGTAGCTTCATGTTGGTGGGCAATCTTAGTCTAAAGGTCACCGGATTTACCTGCTGTGTTACTTCAAAGGGTCCCAGTCGTCTCGGCTGTAATTTCTTACACCCCCCTTTGAACGGTAACCCTTTGGTTGACAACCACACCTGATCTCCAACCCTTATAGTCTCCCCTTCTCTTCAGTGCTTGTCTGCCTGCCTCTTGTATACTTCCTTAGCCCTCTCCAGGTTAACCTTAAGTTGTTGGTGTAAAGCTTCCATTACTTCCACAAATTGTTCGGCCGCCGGCACACTCCACCTCCCCTCCCCCTCCCCTGGGAAGGCCCTGGGGTGACACCCGTAATTGGCCATGAAGGGACTCATCCCCGTGGACACATGTTCAGCGTTATTGTATGCAAATTCGGCCAGCGCTAGCTTTTCCACCCAATCGTTTCCCCTTTCGTTGACGTAGCACCGAAGGTACTGCTGAAGTACGCTATTAGCTCTTTCTGCTTGTCCGTTGGTCTCCGGGTGTCTGGCCGTCGAGAAGCTCACTTCGATGTCCAGCAGGCCCATGACCTTCTTCCAGAATCTGGAAGTAAATTGTCTGCCTCTGTCGGACAAAACCCTCAAGGGGGCGCCATGCAACCTGAAAACGTGATCTATAAACAGTCTAGCTGTCTCCTCTGCTGTCACTGCATGCGAGCAAGCAATAAAATGGCACATTTTGGTCATCAAGTCCACTACCACCATGACTGCTGTTTTTCCCCTGGACTTGGGTAAATCGGTCATAAAATCTATGGATACCACCTCCCATGGCCTTTCCGGGGTGGGTAAGGGCTCCAGTAACCCCACGGGTGGTGCCCTCTCCCCTTTAGCCCTCTGGCAGCGCTCGCACCCCCTTACGTATTCTCGAACATCTTCCCTCACTCTTGGCCACCAGAACTGCCTGGTGACTAGCAACATGGTCTTGTGTTGACCAAAATGTCCCGCCGTGGGGTTATCATGTAGTTGTTTGAGTACTTTTCTCCTCAAGTCCCCTTCTGGTATGTACAATGCTCCCTTATAGTACAGCGCCCCCTCCTTTTCCTCAAAACACCCCTGATTTTCTTCTGCGTCTCGTATCTCCCTGATTTTAGTTTGTGCGTACTCGTCATTCCTCGTCAACCCGGTTAGTTCTTGTCTCCCTATCAACACTCCCCCACACACCCATCGGTCCTCGGGTATCACATGTCATGCTTCTGGCTCTCCCTCTCCTTCCACGTACTCTGGTTTACGGGAGAGGGCATCTGCCCTGACGTTTTCTTTTCCGGGCACATACTGAATTTCAAAGAAGAACTTGGAAAACTCCTGTGCCCATCGCACCTGTCTTTGGTTGAGAACTCGAGCAGTCCTCCAATATTCCAGGTTTTTGTGGTCCGTGCACACCTGGATCTTGTGCTTCGCGCCTATCAGGAAATGTCTCCAACATCGAAAGGCTTCATGAATTGCCAGTAATTCCCGGTCATACACTGTGTAGTTCTGCTCTGACTTGTTCAGCTTCCTAGAAAAAAAGGCACACGGCTTCCACTCTGATCGATTTCCTGGCTGGAGCAGCACGGCTCCGACCGCTCTGTCTGACGCGTCTGTTTCCACCCTCATAGGCTTCCGCAGATCCACATGTAAGAGTTGCTCCTCCGAAGCGAACACCCTCTTTAGCTTTTCAAAAGACTCCTGAGCTGCTGCTGTCCATTCAAACTTCTTCTTGCTGCTGAGACAATCAGTTATGGGTGCCGTTAGGTGGGCGAAGTTCTTGATGAACTTTCTATAGAAGTTTCCAAACCCCAGGAACCTCTGCACGTCCTTCCGGGTCTTGGGAGCCTTCCATTCTAGTACTGCCTGCACCTTGCCTGGGTCCATTGCCAGGCCTTTGTCCGACAACCTGTAACCCAGGAACTCCACCTCTCGGGCGTGGAATTGGCATTTCTCCAGTTTGACCCGGGGGTAAGGTACCGTGAGTGTAGCAGAGTCCACACGAAGAGGGGCGAGGTCCGATGCAGAGAGCCAGGCGGGGAACAGGAACGCTGGAACAGAAGGCGGAGCAGGTAACAGGAACGCCGGATGGTCGGGAACAGGAGGCCGAGCAGGGAACAGGAGTACTGGATAGTCAGGAACAGAGAGCCGAGCAGGGATCAAGAACACAGGAAGGTCCGTAGCCAACAACGACGTTGCTCCCGCAACCTGGGGCCGGCCTGACTGGGCTTTTATCCTCTTCTAAGGTCAGGGGCGGTCCCGACCCCCAGGAGCCCCGCCTCCTCTGGCCTTAAGGCGAGCACTCCTCCTGGGGGCAACCAGTTCCCTTCGCCTCTCTGCCCTAAGCCTCTGCAGATCAGGAGAGGCCGAAGGGTTACTGGGCCCTGGAGGAGGCTCACCTGTGGCCACTGAGTCATCCAGCACCTCTGGGGCCAGAATGGTTTCACCTGGTGCCTGCTCTTGAGTTTCCTCAGCATCTAGGCCTTGCCCCAGTTCAGCCGGCCCTGGAGGCGGGGACTCCTGTGCCGGCTGGGATTCCTCCGGATCGCTCTCAGACTCGGAATCCCAGGCCATCACACTTATCAAATTGTACACCCCTCGAAGGTCCAACTTGGTAAAAACCTTCCCTTTCCTTACCCTGGCCAAAATGTCATCAATCCTGGGCATTGGGAAGGTCACTGGTTCCGATACCCGGTTGACGGACCGGTAATCTACGACCAAGCGGGGCTCCTTGGAGTCTCTTTTGTCCACAAAGAACACTGGACTGCCCCCCACCACCCTTGATTCTCATATAAAGCCCCTCTTCAGGTTCTTTTCAATGAACTTCCGCAACTCCTGCATCTCCCTGTCCGACATGGCGTACAGCTTACCCACTGGTAACTGAGCCCCTGGGAGTAGGTTGATCTGACAGTCAAAGGGCCTGTGAGAGGGTAGTCTATCCGCCTCTTTCTCGCTGAAGACTTCTTCCAGGTCTGCATACTGAGGTGGTACTCTCACTGTGATGGCCTGGGATTCCGAGTCTGAGAGTGAACCGGAGGAATCCCAGCCGGCACAGGAGTCCCCGCCTCCAGGGCCGGCTGAACTGGGGCAAGGCCTAGATGCTGAGGAGCCTGCACCTGTGCCAGATCCTCAGGGGCAGGCACCAGGTGAGACCATTCTGGCCCCAGAGGTGCTGGAGGACTCAGTGGCTACAGGTGAGCCTCCCCCGGGGCCCAGTAACCCTTCGGCCTCTCCTGAACTGCAGAGGCTTAGGGCAGAGAGGCGAAGGGAACTGGTCTCTCCCAGGAGGAGTGCTCGCCTTAAGGCCAGGAGAGGCGGGGCTCCTGGGGGCCGGGACCGCCCCCGGCCTTAGAAGAAGATAAAGGTCAGGCAGCCCGGTCCCAGGTTGCGGGAGCAATGTCGTTGTGGAGTACCTGCTTTACCCAGACCTAGATCTGCACTCCCAGTGTGCCTGTTCCTCACCCGGCTTCCTGCTCCTGACTCTCCGGTGTGCCTGTTCCTCGCCCGGCTTCCTGCTCCTGACTCTCCGGTGTTCCTGTTCCTCGCCCGGCTGCCCGCTGCTGACCCACCAGTGTTCCTGTTCCCCGCCTGGCTTCCTGCTGCTGCCCTACCAGCGTTCCTGCTCCCAGGCCCGGCTCCCTGTTTCGGACCTTGCATCTCATCTAGTGATCGTCTACCCTGCTAGTGACTCTGGACTGAACTTCGGCTACGGTATTAGTACCTTCCCCCCCCCCCCGGGACCAGCACAGTTTGTTCCCGCCACACCCGCACTCCCTCTTTGTTGGGGTGCGTTCGGGAAGAGTCAGAGGCCATGGCCGACCAAGCGGCTAGACTGTTGGCAATAGCCCAGGAGAACCAGGCCTTGACGCACACCGTGCAGCAGCTCAGTAACGCGGTTACGGCACTTCAGCAGCGGTTGGACGCCCTACCGGCTCCTGGGGCCAACGCCCCGGTTCCTGGCAAGTACCCAGTGGCCTTGCCTGAGAAATTTGATGGGGCCCCGGCCAGCTTTCCCATGTTTCTTGCCCAGGCCAAGCTGTACATTCAGGGGCGTGCCCGGAACTTCCCTGACGACCGCACCAAGGTGCACTTTTTGATTAGTTTGTTAAAGGACCAGGCGGCCAAGTGGGCGTTGCCGCTGCTCAGGCAAGACTCCCCCTTGCTGGCGGACTATGTGGGGTTTTGCAATCTGTTGGAGGCCGCGTTCGGCAACCCCCAGAAGGGGAGTCAAGCCAACCGGGCGATTCGGCGGTTGAAACTGGACAAGTCCACGGTGGCCGCATACACCACGGAATTCCGGCTGCTGGCACAGGACTTGACCTGGAATGACTCTGCTCTTCGGGACCAGTATCTCGAGGGGCTTTCAGACGAGATACTGGACCAGCTGGCCACTATGGAACGCCCCACCACGCTAGACACCCTCATTCAACGGAGTCTACAGATAGATGATCGGCTAGAGGACCGTCGTCAGGCTCGGGGCCGCCGGCACTTCCAGTTCTCAGCAGCAGTTTCTACCAGCAGCCCCACAGGCACAGCTGAGTCATTGGAGGAACCTATGCAGCTTGGGGCAGTGTGGCCATGCCTCTCCCCTGCAGAGAAGTCGCGGCGTCGGGAGGGGAATCTATGTCTCTATTGTGGCGGAAGCGGACACTATGCCCGGTCCTGTCCTGAGAAACGCCAGCCACAGGGAAACCGCCAACCCCAGTAGCTGATGGCCCTGGCTACCTGGGGTCCCAAACCGCACAGAATGGGGCCGCACCAATTGAACTACAACACCTCATGGTTCCGGTACGTCTATACCCTCCAGGTGGGCCCTGGATCCTTACCCATGCTCTAGTGGATTCGGGGCCACCCGCTCTTATATGGACGCTGCTTTTGCTGCCCATCAGCAGCGTGGGCGTGCCAAGCGGAGGTCCTGTGCTCTCTCCGCTGATTTCTTTTTTTTCTCTCCATAAAATATTTATTAAAGGTTTTAAACAATATAACCAACTTCACATTCACAACAAAAGAAAAGAAAACACCATCACAGTCAATACAAGGAAAACATACAAAACATACAAAAAAGCAAAGAAAAAGCATAAAAAGGCATAAAAAAGAAAAAAAGGATTCAATTTCTTAAGTATTATTTCCATAACCCTCTTTCTTGACTCCCTCACATCTCCCTTTTCTGTGTTCTCATTTGCAAGATCTTATTCAGCAAAACTTCACCTTATTTCAAATCTTATTTTATATTGTACATTTCAACTATTATGTCTCCAACTTTATCCCCTTTATATTATTTGAGCTTGACATAATATTGTTCAAATTTCAACTTTGTTCTTATAAACCAATTTTGCATACTCCTCTCAAATATGTCACTAATGCCATGTTATCTTCATATCCTGCATCATTCTAACATTCATACAGTTTACAATATTTTTGCAAATAGTCTTTAAATTTCTTCCAGTCCTCTTCCACTATCTCTTCTCCCAGGTCTCGGATTCTGCCAGTCATTTCTGCCAATTCCATGTAGTCTATCAGTTGCATCTGCCATTCTTCCAGAGTGGGCAAATCTTCTGTCTTCCAGTACTTTGCGATGAGTATTCTTGCAGCTGTTGTCGCATACATAAAGAAAGTTCTGTCCTTCTTTGGCACCATTTGGCCGACAATGCCCAAGAGGAAGGCCTCTGGTTTCTTAAGGAAGGTATATTTAAATAACTTTTTTAGTTCATTATAGATCATTTCCCAGAAGGCCTTAACCTTTGGGCACGTCCACCAAAGGTGAAAGAATGTTCCTTCAGTTTCTTTACATTTCCAACACTTATTGTCTGGCAAATGATATATTTTTGCAAACTTGACTGGGGTCATGTACCACCTGTAAATCATTTTCATAATATTTTCTTTCAAGGCATTACATGCCGTGAATTTCACACCGGTGGTCCATAACCGTTCCCAGTCAGCAAACATAATGTTGTAGCCAATGTCTTGCGCCCATTTTATCATAGCTGATTTAACCGTTTCATCCTGAGTGTTCCATTTTAACAGCAAGTTATACATTCTTGAAAGTACCTTAGTTTTTGGTTCTAACAGTTCTGTTTCTAGTTTCGATTTTTCCACCTGGAAGCCTGTTTTTTTGTCCTTATTAAAAACCTCCCTAATCTGACCATAGTGTAACCAATCCCGCACTTTATCCTTCAGTTTCTCAAAACTCTGCAATCTCCATGTGTCTCCATCCTTTTCTACTATCTCCCAATATTTTGGCCAGTTGGCCTCCATATTGAGTCTTTTCTGAGCCTTAGCTTCCGTAGGTGACAACCACCTTGGGGTCTTACTTTCTAATAAATCTTTGTATCTTGTCCAGACATTAAACACTGCCTTCCTGACAATATGGTTCTTAAAAGCTTTGTGAGCTTTAACCTTGTCGTACCACAAATATGCATGCCACCCAAATACATTGTTGAACCCTTCCAAATCCAAAATATCAGTGTTCTCTAGAAGTAGCCAATCTTTCAACCAGCAGAAAGCTGCTGATTCATAATACAGTTTCATGTCTGGCAGGGCAAACCCCCCTCTTTCTTTAGCATCAGTTAATATTTTAAATTTTATTCTGGGCTTTTTGCCCTGCCAGACAAACCTAGAGATATCTCTCTGCCACCTCTTGAAACATTCCATCTTGTCCACAATCTGCAAGGTCTGAAACAAAAACAACATTTTTGGCAATACATTCATCTTTATAGCAGCAATTCGACCCAACAAGGAAAGCTTCAGTTTTGACCAAATTTCTAAATCCTTTTTGATTTCTGACCAACATTTTTCATAGTTATCTTTAAATAAATTCAGATTTTTAGCCGTCATATTAACCCCTAAATATTTCACCTTTTTAACCACATTTAACCTTCTGAAACCTTTCTTTTTCCAAAATTGTCAAGTTTTTTTCCAAAACCTTAGTTTTCTGCTTATTTAATTTAAATCCTGCCACCCGACCAAATTCTTGAATCAATTCTAACACCCTTTTCGTACTAGATTCTGGCTCCTGTAATGTCAAAACCAAGTCATCTGCAAAACCCTTAAGTTTATACTGTTTGGCTCCAACCTGGATTCCTTCAACCAACCGGTCCCCTCTGATCATGTTCAGGAGCACCTCCAGGACCGAAATAAATAGCAGTGGGGAAATAGGGCAGCCCTGTCGTGTTCCTTTCTCAATTTTAAACTCTTCTGTCACCACATTATTGACTATCAATTTTGCCTTTTGTTCTGAATAAATTGCATCTATGCCATTTTCAAACCCCCGTCCCACTCCCATCCCTTTAAGGTTTTTCTTCATAAAATTCCATGAGATATTGTCAAAGGCCTTCTCCGCATCAATAAAGATCAGCACTGCTTTTGTACTAGTATTCATTTGCAAAAGTTCCAAAATGTCAATAATGTTCCTTGTATTATCAGACAAATGTCTACCTGGGAGAAAGCCTGCCTGGTCTTTGTGAATCACTTCATTTAACACTCTTTTTAATCTATTTGCTAAAATATCTGCAAAAATTTTGTGATCCACATTTAGAAGGGAGATGGGACGATAGTTCTTAAATTGTGTCTTTTCAGTTTCAGATTTAGGTATAAGTGTGATGAAAGCTTCTTTCCACGATTCCGGTGCCTTCTTCCCCTCCATAATCTCATTACAGACCTCCTTCAATGGATGAATCAGATAGTCTTTCAAGATCTTATAATACTTGGAGGTAAGCCCATCCGGCCCTGGAGATTTGCCCAATTGCATATTCTGAATGGCACCTTCAATCTCTTGTTCTGTTATTTTATAGTTCAGTATTGTCTTATTTTCTTGAGATAGTTTTGGTAATCCGTTGTTTCTTAAAAATTGGTCTATCTCAGTCTCTTTTTGCGGCCCTTGGGTATAAAGTTGTTTAAAGTATCTCTGGAAACATTTTCTTTTTTTTTTATAAATATTTTATTAAGTTTTCAAACACAAAATATAAAGTAAAACATACAAAATCCCTTCACCAAAAAAATAACAGACATAAAAAACAAATACAAATACACCAACAAACAATATAGAAAAGAAAAAGTAAGAAAAACCCAACTGTTCAAAACATTTTTTATATAACTAACTGGACTTCCTCACATCTCCCTAACCCTGCATTCTTTATAATAAAAAATACCAGCAAATTATTACCTTGTTTCATACCTTATTTTGTACTTTTCAAATATTATATTTCTAAATTTAAAGTAGTTTTTGTCAACTCGTTTGTACCTTAAATTAACCATAATATTACTTTAAATTTCAACCTTTTCTTACTTATAACTTAATTTTCTGTATCTCAAATTCAAGTTACTGGAGCCACATTTTTCTGAATCGTGCAATTTCTTAACATTCATACAACTTATAATGTTTTTGTAAATAGTCCTTAAATTTTTTTCAGTCCTCTTCCATTGTTTCTTCTCCCAAATCTCGGATTCTGCCAGTCATTTCAGCCAGTTCCATATAGTCCATCAATTGCGTCTGCCACTCTTCCAGTGTGGGCAAATCTTGTGTCTTCCAATGTTTTGCAATAAGTATTCTTGCTGCTGTAGTCACATACATAAAAAAGGTTCTGTCCTTTTTTAACACTTTCTGGCCGACAATGCCCAAGAGGAAGGCTTCTGGTTTCTTTACAAAGGTATATTTAAATACCTTTTTTAGCTCATTATAAATCATTTCCCAGAAGGCCTTCACTTTTGGACAGGTCCACCAGAGGTGAAAAAATGTCCCTTCAGCCTCCTTACATTTCCAGCATTTATTATCAGACAGGTGATATATTTTTGCGAGCTTGACTGGAGTCATGTACCACCTATATATCATTTTCATAATATTTTCCTTCAAGGCATTACATGCCGTGAATTTCATTCCGGTGGTCCATAACCTTTCCCAGTCTTCAAACATAATGTTATACCCAATATCCTGGGCCCATTTTATCATGGCTGATTTAACTGTCTCATCCTGAGTGTTCCATTTAAGCAGCAAGTTATACATTCTTGAAAGTACCTTAGTCTTTGGTTCTAACAATTCTGTCTCTAACTTCGATTTTTCCACCTGGAATCTTATCTTTTTGTCCAATTTAAAAACCTCTTGAATTTGAGCGTAATGTAACCAATCTCGCACCTTATTCTTTAATTTCTCCAAGCTCTGCAACCTCCAATTGTCTCCAATTTTTTCTATTATTTCCCAATATTTCGGCCAGCCGGCCTCCATATTGAGTCTTTTTCGGGCCTTAGCCTCCATTGGTGATAACCATCTCGGGGTCTTGTTTTCTAGTAAGTCTTTGTATTTTGTCCAGACAGTAAATATTGCTTTTCTGACAATATGGTTTTTGAACCCTTTATGAACCTTAACCTTGTCGTACCACAAATATGCATGCCATCCAAAAGCATTATTAAACCCTTCCAGATCTAGGACATCAGTGTTCTCTAAAAGTAACCAATCCTTCATCCAGCAGAAAGCTGCAGCTTCATAATACAACCTTAAGTCCGGCAGGGCAAATCCCCCTCTTTCCTTTGCATCAGTTAGAATTTTAAATTTTATTCTGGGCTTTTTGCCCTGCCAGACAAACTTAGAAATATCTTTCTGCCATTTTCCGAAACATTCCACTCTGTCCACAATCTGTAGGGTTTGAAACAAAAACAACATCTTTGGCAATACATTCATCTTTATAGCTGCAATTCGACCCAACAAGGAAAGTTTCAATCTTGACCAAGTTTCTAGATCCCTTTTAATTTCTAACCAACATTTTTCATAATTGTCTTTAAATAAGTTCAGGTTTTTAGCAGTCAAATTAACCCCTAGGTATTTCACTTTTTTAACCACATTTAACTCTATCTCTTTCTGAAACCTTTCTGATTCCTCAGTTGTGAAATTTTTTCCCAAAACCTTAGTTTTTTGCTTGTTCAGTTTGAACCCCGCCACCCGACCAAACTCATGAATTAATTCTAAAACTCTCTTCGTACTAGATTCTGGCTCCTGTAATGTTAATACCAAATCATCTGCGAAAGCTTTCAATTTATATTGTTTCTCTCCGACCTGTATTCCTTGCACCAACCGGTCCTCCCTAATCATATTCAAAAGCACCTCCAGGACTGAAATAAATAACAGAGGGGATATGGGGCAACCTTGTCGTGTTCCTTTTTCAATTTTGAACTCTTCTGTCACCACATTGTTAACTATCAATTTAGCTTTTTGCTCTGAATAGATTGCCTCTAATCCATTTTCAAACCCCCGTCCCACTCCCATCCCTTCCAAGTTTTTCTTCATAAACTTCCAAGAGATGTTGTCAAAGGCCTTCTCCGCATCAATAAAAATTAACACTGCTTTTGTATTAATATTAGTTTGCAAAAGTTCCAGAATGTCAATAATGTTCCTAGTGTTATCAAACAAATGTCTACCTGGGAGAAAGCCTGCCTGATCTTTATGAATTACTTCATTTAGCACTTTTTTAAGTCTACTTGCCAAGATATCTGCAAAAATTTTGTAATCCACATTTAGGAGAGAGATGAGACGGTCTCTGGAAACATTTTCTGATCTCCACAGGGTTCTGAATATTTCTCCCTTCAATCTCTAAGTTGGTGACCGTATTCAATTTTTGTCTCTTTTTCAACTGCCATGCTAGCAGTTTTCCTTTGTTTCATTTGTTTGATTTTCCATTCAACTTCCTGGTTTATCAATTTTGTATATTGTGCTTGATAAAGTTTAATTTCTCTCAGAATCTCCTGTGACTTTGGTTTCAATCTTAATTTTTTCTCTCCTTCTTTTATTTTCTCCAAGATCTTATCTTTTTTTCTCATTCTGAGCTCTTTTCTTTATCACATTCTGTTGTATCAGAAACCCCCTCATAACCGCTTTACTTGCATCCCAGATTACTCTTTTTTCAACTGTAGTTTTCAAATTTATTTCAAAATAATCACTCAAAGTCTTTTGGGCCTTCTTAACGATCTCCTGATCTCTTAGTAAGGTGTCATTCATCTTCCATCTAAAGGAACCAGTTGGAGTTAGTTTCATTTCCATCTTTACTGCATTATGGTCGGAGCAAGTTTTTGGGCAGATTTCCACCTTTCTAGTCTTAGGTGCCAGTCCTCTAGTTATCCATATTTGGTCGATTCTTGTCCATGTCATTTTGGCTTCAGAGAAGAATGTCCCCTCTCTTCCCAAGGGGTTCTTCGTCCTCCAGATGTCAATCAAGTCCATATTGTCAGTTAGTTCAAAAAAGGTTTTTGGCAGTCTGCCGTCTTTTGTCAAACTTTGACTTTGCGCTTTGTCCATATTTGTAGATACCACCCCATTCATATCACCCATCATAATGATGTTATTGTAGTTCATATAGTCCAACATTGTCTCATGCAGCTTCTTATAAAATTCCGATTTCCCCTCATTTGGTGCATAAATCCCCCAAATCAGGAATTTTTCCCCTTGTGTTTGAATTTCAATTGCCAAAATTCTTCCTTGCTCATCTTTAAAAAGAAATTTTGGTGACAGGCTCTCTTTTGTATACAGTGGTGCCCCGCAAGACGAAATTAATTCGTTCCGCAATTTTTGTTGTCTAACGAATTTTTCGTCTTGCGAAGCACGAAATCCCATAGGAATGCATTGAAAATCAATTAATGCGTTCCTATGGTCAAAAAAAGTCCAAACAAAGCCAAATTTGGTACAACAACAGTTTATTAACTGCTCTTTAAAGTCACTCATACTGTAAAGAGCAGTTCGAAAATTTAAGGGAAAATAAATTAACTTTATAAACAAAACATGTCTTTGTTTTTAGTCAAAGAAAAAAAGTCGCGAGACGTTTTCGTCTTGCGAAGCAAGCCCATAGGGGAAATTCGTCTTGCGAGGCAAATCGCGAACGGAAAAACCTTTCGTCTAGCGAGTTTTTTGTCTTGCGAGGCATTCTTCTTGCGGGGCACCACTGTATATCACAACTCCTCTCTTCTTCACTCGGTCCGATGAAATAAATTCTTGGCCTAATCTCTTATTAATTAGCACTTTTCTGTGGAGCCTGGTCACATGTGTTTCCTGCAAACAAATGATATCTAATTGTTCTTTTTTTAGTAAATGAAAAATCCTCCTCCTTTTTTCCGGAGAATTACAGCCATTAATATTCCAACTTAAAAGCTGCAGAGACATCCTGAACAAACTATTCTTCCTTTGTTAATGGTGGTGTCTCTCTCTCCTGGTCTTCAGGCCCCAGAGGTGTAGGTATAGGTCTTAATGGCCCGGATCCCGAGGCTCCTAGTTCTTCTACAATCCCTTTCTGAAGGTCTTCGCCGTAGTCACTCAAAAACTTTTCCTTGTCTTCAGCTGTTTTGATTTTCACTTTCTTCCCTTTGAAGATAAAAGATAGTCCCTGGGGGAATTCCCACCTAAAGGCAATTGTGTTACTTCTCAACAGTTTCACCAGATCCCCGTAACAGGATCTAAGTTCCAATAAATGTTTCAGGATATCTTTGTAAATTTCCACTCTCAAATCCTGAATTTCAAGTGTCTTTTGAAAATGTGCACTCAGAATCTTGTCTCTTTCTTCCTTTGTTCTCAGAGAAATCAAGCAGTCTCTCGACTTGCCCTTTCTCACTACTTTTCCAAGTCTGAATGCACTTACAATTTTAAAGTTTTTATCTTCTTCCAAAGGCCAAAATTTTGTAAATTCTCTTGTCAAATATTCAATTAACTCCCCTTTTTCAAGTTCTGGAACTGACCTCAATCTCAAATTATTTTCCTTACTTCTTAATTCTATCATAGACAGATAAGCCTGATGTTCATCAATCTGCTTACGCATAGGTTTTACTTCCTCTTGCACAGCCTCTGCTTTCTGTTTGGCCTCCTCAGCTATTTTACAGTTTTCTGTGGTGGCTTCAAATAGTTTCCCAATTGATTGTGCATTTAAAGCAACTTGTTGGGTCAGATTGTTAACGCTGGCTGTATTTTGGTCGATTTTAGATGATTGTTCAGCCACTTGCTTACTCAGGCCTTCCAATTTTTCAAAAATTTTATCTAATACTGAAGGAGATTCCCCTCCTGCAGCCATTCCTTCCGGCCTGGCTTGCTCAATTTCTTCCTCTTGTGCCACAGAAAGAATAGGGACAGATGATCTATGCAGCTGTGAGATTATGGTCGTTTGTTGTGTTTTAGCTTTGGCTGATCTTGTTCTCCCAGTTCCACTCATCCCACTTCTGTCTACGTGTCAAGGTCAGTCAGTATACAATTCCCATGGGAATCCACAAGTCCACAAATAAGAAGAGAAAAAGGAAAAACAAATCCCCAGTAGTTATAATCCAAAGTCCCTCTAGAGGGAGTTTAAATGTGTCTTAAGGGAAGAAACAAAGTTATTGTTCATGGAAAGTTTCTAAAATTGCTCCAGATCCCTTAAGCATTTGTAACAATGTCAAACAGCCTCAGAATCCCAAAAGACCTTCAGATCTTTTATGTTTAGCAGAGTTAGTCTTTAAGGTACTTACGTCTCTAAAAAGTGCCAGAAACAATGTATCAATGTAGCAGTTCAGGTAGCAGTCCAATGTAACAATCCAATATGACAAAGTCCACAATCTGACAGTTCTAACAGTCTGGCAGCCCGACTACCCGGGTATCTTGATAAATTTGTAAATCCACTGAGAAAGAGGTAAAGAAGCATCCACAAATGAAAAGATAAAATCCACTGGTATCAAGGCGAAATCAATTCAATTGATGCACGGATTAGTTCCTTTTAAGCACAGCTTCAAAGGCATTAGAGAATTTAAAGTCTTTGCTTTGGATCTTTAAACAGTACAGGGAGACGGACTTCCTGGTTGTGTCTCCCGCTTTGGCCGAATTTCAATTTAAATTTAATCCCAAATTTGATCAGTTCCCCTACTCACGGGTTGTTGCTTTTAGCCGAATGTTCCCAGGAAAAGGGTCAGCGCTCACCGACAGCAGCTTTGCGGCTTCACTCCACAGAAAGAGCAATCGACTCACAGCACCGTGCCAGCCCTTTCGCGCTCCGGAGCTCCTTACGGGGTTCCTTCAACGTTTCAGGGGGCGCTGATGGTGCCCGCTGAGTCCCACGGCCACAGGCTATCGCTGCCTGTGGTTTTTCAGCAAGGGTCTCCGCTTCGCCATAGCGGATGACCCATTTCTGCGGAGCTTCCCCTTTACAAAGCAAAGAGGACCGCCATTGTCGTTCGCGCCGCCCCCGGAAGTGAAATCTCTCCGCTGATTTCACTGGAAGAGTCTCTGAGCCTCCCCTCCGCCTTACTCTCAGCTTCCCCTTTCTCCCTGGTGTCCCCTGGATTTCTTTCCCCCGTGGAAGCTCTCTCTCTCTCCTTGCTAGTTCCCTCCCCTGCATCACTGGAGCGACTTTCCTCTCCTCTTCCCTCTGATGGCAGTTCCCTGACACATATCATCCTTAATCCCCCCTAATAATAATAATAATAATAATAAATTTTATTTATATCCTGCCCTCCCCAGCCGAAGCCGGGCTCAGGGCGGCTAACAACAATAAAACAGTACAACACAATACTCTAAAATCATTCATTATAAAATTAATTCAAAACAAACCATTGGCAACCATTGGCCCAGAGCTCCGCGAAGATTGCCGAAGGAGGGAGTCAGGCTGTGCCCTGGCCAAAGGCCTGGTGGAACAGCTCTGTCTTGCAGGCCCTGCGGAAAGATGTCAAGTCCCACAGGGCCCTAGTCTCTTGTGACAGAGTGTTCCACCAGATCGGAGCCACAGCCGAAAAAGCCCTGGCTCTAGTTGAGGCCAGCCTAACCTCTCTGTGGCCTGGGACCTTCAAGATGTTTTTATTTGAAGACCGTAAGTTTCTCTGTGGGACATACCAGGAGAGGCGGTCCTGTAGGTACGAGGGTCCTAGGCCGTATAGGGCTTTAAAGGTTAAAACCAGCACCTTAAACCTGATCCTGTACTCCACCGGGAGCCAGTGCAGCTGGTATAGCACCGGGTGAATGTGATCTCGCAGCGAAGACCCCGTAAGGAGTCTCGCTGCAGCATTCTGCACCCGCTGGAGTTTCTGGGTCAGTCTCAAGGGCAGCCCCACGTAGAGCGAGTTACAATAATCCAGTCTGGAGGTGACTGTCGCGTGGATAACAGTGGCTAGGTCAGGGCGAGAGAGGTAAGGAGCCAACTGCTTAGCTTGGCGGAGATGGAAAAATGCCGCCTCTGTTATAGCTGCAATCTGCACCTCCTTGGAAAGGGAGGTGTCGAAGATTACACCCAAACTCTTAACGGACGGTGCTGGCACTAATTGCGCCCCCGCAAGAGATGGGAGTTGCCCCCCCAATCCCATATCATCCCTTCCGAGCCACAGGACCTCTGTCTTCGAAGGATTTAGCTTCAACCAGCTCCCACGTAACCATCCAGCCACAGCTTCCAAACATCTGTTCAGTGTGTCTGGGGCCGAGTCAGGATGGCCACCCATCAACAGATAGAGTTGGGTGTCATCAGCATACTGATGGCAACCCAGCCCAAAACTCCGGACAAGCTGGGCAAGGGGGCGCATAAAGATGTTGAAAAGCATCGGGGAGAGTATCGCACCCTGAGGTACTCCACACACCAAGGAGTGGCGCGATGACAATTCCCCCCCAAGTGCCACCCTCTGTCCCCGACCAGAGAGAAACGAGCGCAGCCATTGAAGGACTGTGCCCTGGATCCCCACGTCAGCAAGGCGGTGGTCCAGGAGTTCGTGATTGACCATGTTGAAAGCTGCTGACAGATCTAGAAGAATAAGCAGCCCCGACCCGCCTCGATCCAGCTGTCTACGAAGATCATCTGTTAGGGCAACCAGAGCCATCTCGGTCCCATGACCAGTGCGGAAGCCGGACTGGAATGGATCCAGAGCCGATGTTTCATCCAGAAACCCACCAAGCTGTTCAGCAACCGCTCTCTCAATCACCTTACCCAGGAACGGAAGATTCGAAACTGGGCGGTAATTGGATAGATCTAAAGGATCTAATGATGTTTTCTTTAAGAGCGGGCGCACCACTGCCTCCTTCAGTTCCCCTGGGAATGTCCCCGTGCCAAGGGACAAATTGATGATATCCCCCAGGGGGGCCCGCACCTCATCTGGACACGCTCTAATCAGCCAAGACGGGCACGGGTCGAGAGGACAGGTGGTGGGCTTTCCAGCTCGGAGGAGTCTGTCCACATCGGCTGGGGATATCCGGTTGAAGTGGTCCAATACTGGACCTGAGGACAGTCGAGGGGCCTCCAGTTCCTTTATTGTATCCAAAATGGCAGGGAGGTCATGGCAGAGCAACAAGACCTTCTCCGCAAAAAAGCTCGCAAATGCCTCACAGCTGTGTGTCAAATTGTTATTTAAATTTGGCTGTCCCTCAAGGGACGTTAAAGACCTGATTATACTAAATAATTGCGCCGGACAAGAGCTAGCGGATGCAATGGAGGCCAAGAAGTAAGACTTCTTAGCAGCCTTCACCGCCATCTCGTAGGTTTTCATAAAAGCCCTATAAGATGTTCTTGAGGCTCTGTCACAGGCACCCCGCCATACTCTAGCCGTCTGAGGTCCCGCTTCATTTTCCGGAGCTCCTCGGTAAACCAGGGAGCCCGGTTTCTGCGGGGTCGCAGAGGGCGCTTAGGTGCGATCTCATCGATGGCTGCCAGGAGCTGGATATTCCAGCCCTCAACAAGCTCAGTCAATGAGTCACCAGGGGGAGCAAGGTCCCGCAAGGCTTGGCGGAATCTATCAGGGTCCATCAGCCTCTGCAGGCGAGCCCAAATCGGCTCGTCACCTAAGCAGGGTGGGGGTGGAAAGTCAATCCTGGCTTTCAGAGCGTAGTGATCAGACCATGGCACCAAGGAGACATGATCACATCTATACCTACGCCAAAGATCAAATCCAGCGTGTGGCCTGCTTGATGTGTGGGGCACGAAACAAACTGTGAGAGCCCTAGTGTCGCCATGGAAGACACCAGGTCCAGAGCCTTTGAGGAGGGAGTGGCATCAGCATGGATGTTGAAGTCCCCCAATACCAATAGGTTAGGGAACTCCAAGGCCCAGCCGGCCACCGCCTCCAGCAGGCCTGACAGGGTGGCTGCTGGTGCGCTAGGTGGCCGGTACACCAGCCAGACAGCCAAGCTCTCCTCGGAGCCCCACACTAGGCCAACACATTCAATGTCGGGGATCGATGGCGATGGTAGAGCCCTGAAAGGACAATCTTCCCGGATTAATAATGCCAACCCTCCCCCCTCCGGCCCACAGTCCGCGACTGGTGGAGGACGGAGAAACCCGGGGGCGCCATCTCTCGTAAGGTAACTGTTTCCCCTTCGCGCACCCAGGTCTCCGTCACACAAGCCAGGTTGACCCCCTGCGAGGTAAAGAAATCTCGCAGGGTGGCAGTTTTATTGCCTATAGACCTGGCATTGCACAGCACCAGTGACGGAGGTGAGTAATCCTTGCTCACCCTACCCTCGTCCCTCGGGATGAGGCGCAGATTGGAAGGGGTACGAGCATATCCATATCTCGATCCCCTTCGCCTATAACATCCCCTATTCCCCCCCTCCCCATAAAGTAAACCCCCCCCAGACTTCCCTCAGCTCCTCTCTCTGGTTTATCAACAAATGTTATTCTCTGCATGTTACAAAATTGTGTTGATCCTTAATTTATCTAACTAACTATTGTCAATAAAAAGTTTGTGAGTGTTTATTCAAAACCTGCCAAGGAGTCCAGTTCACTTTGTTGTTTCTTTAAGTACTTTTTAAAAGGTTCCCATTCATCTTTCAAGTCACAGTTATCCTTGTCCTGTAGTTTATGTGTCAATTTTGCCAATTCTGCGTAGTCCATCAGTTTCTCTTGCCATAATTCTTTAATCGGGATTTCCTCGTGCTTCCATCCTTGTGCTGTTAAGACTCTTGCTGCCGTTGTCGCATAGGTAAAGATATTTTTCAATTTCCTTCGTCTCCCATTCTAGCAGGATGCTATATGCACCCTTCAATAATTTGACTTTCCCTTCCATCACTTCCCTTTGAAACCTGGATATTGTGTAACTGAATCCTTTCTTAATGTCTTCTTTGTATGTTTCATGTAATTGTTGATAGTGCAACCAACTCTGAAAATGATCTTTTATCGCATCATAATTTCTTAATTTCCATTTTCCATCTTGATTCTTTAACAGGTCAGCACATGCAAGCCATTTTCCTTTCTTTCCAAGTGGTTTGAGCAGTAACGCTTCACGTGGTGAAAGCCACCAAGGAGTCTTTTGTTCTAACAAGTCTTTGTATCTCTCCCATACTCTCATTAATGATTTCCTAATTATATGGTTGTAGAAACTTCTGTGTACCTTTCCTTTCCCATACCATAGATATGCATGCCAGCCAAATCTGTTATCATGTCCTTCCAGTTCTAATGCTTCTTGCTTTTCCAACCTCATCCAGTCCCTGATCCATACCAAACAAGCAGATTCATAATACAATTTAAAATCTGGGAGGGCAAACCTGCCTCTATCTTTTACGTCTGTAAGTATTTTATATTTTATCCTTGGCCTTTTGCCCCCCCCCCCGATAAATTTTGAAATCTCTTTCTGCCATTTTTTAAAACATTCATCTTTCAGGATGACTGGAGTTGATTGAAAAAGAAATAGCATTTTTGGCAACACGTTCATTTTGATCACTGCTATTTTACCTAACAATGAGAGATTCATTCTGCTCCATATTTCTAAATTTCTTTTTACCTCAAGCCAGATTTTTTCATAATTATTTTTAAATAGATTTATATTTCTTGATGTTAACCATATCCCTAAACACTTAACCTTTTTATGGACTTCATTCTCAGTATTTTGTTCTAGCTCCATTTTTTCCTCTTCCTTCAGGTTTTTAACTAATAATTTGGTTTTGTTCCTATTTAACTTAAATCCTGCCACTTCCCCAAATTTCTAAATCTTTTCTATTACTTTAGGGAGTGAAATTTTGGGCTCTTCCACTGTTATCACTAAATCATCTGCATATGCTTTTAGTTTAAACTC
The DNA here is from genome assembly GCF_965112155.1 of Podarcis liolepis. Lineage (NCBI taxonomy): Eukaryota > Metazoa > Chordata > Lepidosauria > Squamata > Lacertidae > Podarcis > Podarcis liolepis. The sequence continues at coordinate 8,451,795 of NC_139568.1, forward strand.
ACTTTCCCCAGTTTTTACACCTGTAATCTCTTTGTCTGCTCTTATATTTCTGGCAAGTACTTCCAGTACCAGGATGAACAATAATGGTGATAATGGACATCCTTGTCTAGTTCCTTTTTGAATCTTACAGTCATCCGTTATCACCTGGTTAATAATTAATTTTGCTTTTTGTTTTGAATAAATTGCTGCTATTCCTTTTAGAAATTTAGAGCCACGTTTAATTTGTTCTAACAACGTTGTCATGAATTTCCAAGAAACATTGTCAAAGGCTTTTTCAGTCTCTTTCATCATTGCCGCTTTCTTTTCATTTTTGTTTTTTAATATTTTATTACGTTTTATCAATAAAGAGATTCAAAAGAATACAAAAACAGAAAAATACAAAATTACAAAATACAAAAATACAAACATTAAACACAAAAAAGGCAGGAAAAAAGGAGGGGGGGAAACACATAAAAAAGAAAACAAAACTCCCTCTTTTTAAATTTCTCTTTAGTTAACTTATTTTCCTGACTTCCTCACGCCTCCCTTTTTTGTATCCCTTTTCTTAAAATTTAGTTCAGCAAATTCATATCCAGTTTAACTTATCTATTATCAATCCCATCTTACATTTTACCTTGGTGCTAGAACCCCATCAGTTCATTTCAACGTCATCAGCATTCAAAAATTTTACAATGTTTCTGTAAATAATTTTTAAATTTCCTCCAATCTTCCTCCACGAGCTCTTCTCCCTGATCTCGAATTCTGCCAGTCATTTCCGCCATTTCCATATAGTCTATTAGTTGCATTTGCCATTCTTCCAGGGTGGGTAGATCTTGTGTCTTCCAATGCTTTGCAATGAGAATTCTTGCTGCTGCTGTAGCGTACATAAAGAAAGTTCTATCCTTCTTTAACACCGATTGGCCAACTATCCCCAGGAGAAAGGCCTCTGGTTTCTTCAGAAAGGTATATTTAAATACCTTTTTCATTTCATTATAGATCATTTCCCAGAAAGCCTTAATCCTGGGGCACGTCCACCAAAGGTGAAAGAATGTACCTTCAGTTTCTTTACATTTCCAACATTTCTTATCGGGTAAATGATATATTTTTGCAAGCTTGACTGGGGTCATGTACCACCTGTACATCATTTTCATAATATTCTCTCTTAAGGCATTACATGCCGTGAATTTAATCCCGGTGGTCCACAACTTCTCCCAGTCAGCAAACATAATATTGTATCCTACATCCTGTGCCCAGTTTATCATTGCAGATTTTACCGTTTCTTCCTCAGTATTCCATTTCAACAGCAGATTGTACATTCTTGACAGTATCTTAGCATTGGGTTCTAACAATTCTGTTTCTAACTTTGATTTTTCCACCTGGAAACCAATTTTTTTATCCAAGTTATAAACCTCTCTCTTTTTTTTTTAATAAAATTTTTATTAGGGTTTTCTCATTTTTTAAGACAAACACACAAAAACATAAACATCAACATTACACACAAAAAACACGTATAATTTCAAAATCTTATTTTCCTAACAACTTTCCCAGACTTCCCCCACCTCCCCTTCTTGCATCCCCATTCAAAATTTAGCCCAGCAAGTTCTTTATACCCAAATTAATCCCTTATTAATATTTTATTTAAATCATCTTAATTAACCATTTTCAATTTTCTATACCTTATTTTAATACCCATATCAACCTCTTTTTCTAAGATCGATCCACCCTCCCTTTCACGAAATTCCCAATTTTATATATTTGCAGAAAATCTTAACAAATAAGAGCATATACTTGTAACCCTTTGGATTCTAAAGTTCCTCCCCCCCTCCCCCGGTTTTGATCCCCCAAAAATTGTCTTTCTATCTGACAGTTCTCAGCCTGGATCTATCACGTCCGAGGCCTTTAAATCTCTTTCAGTCCCTTTCAGCCGGTTTTGTTGACAGTCCTTTATGTTGAACATCCAGTCTCGGAGCATCTTCGACCCAAAAGGTTCCAAATTTTTTCCAACCAGTCCTCCGTGTTCAAAAGAAGAGATCAGATCTTGCTTCTTGTTCTTTCCAAGTCTAAATATCCCAAATGCCTCAAACGATCCAATTTTCACCTTCGCCAAATTTGTAATCCATAAGTCTTTCTGACTCCCCATGGGGAAAAATCCCGACTCTTCATTTTCAATTTCAATTTCAAACCAAATTTTTGACATCCGAACTTTATCTTCCATATATCCTGACCTTGGAGGCCTCTGGTTGTCCTTTTTCAGTTGCATCATTTCTGCTCCTTCTTCACATTCCTCCAAAACAGCACATATATCTTCCTTCCCAGCTGTAGATTCTTCTTGAGTCAAGTCCACCACTTCAGCAGAGTTGTTTATTTTAAAATTCAAGGTTGTCAGATTCATAGCCATAACAGAACTCTGCTCTTGCAGCTTTCCCAGAAGTTCAAAGACCCTACTCAACTCTGCTTGTAACTTTCCATCTGCAGCCATTGTAATGTTCCAAATCCCCTCTAGAGGGATTTTAGTTACTAAGTGTTCTTTTTCCAACAATCCGTATATTTTGTTATTGTTGCCACTCTAATTTTAAAAGCTTACAGTCCAAATGTAACTAAAATAACCGACACAAATGACAAAAAACAGAATTTCTTGACTTTGACAGCTCAGTTGACAGCTGTCAAACTCTGTAAATATCTTCACAGGCTCCCTCGCGGGTCACTCCCGGATCCGGGGGGGGGGGGGGTTGCACTTCAACTCTAAAGACCAGTTCAAATCCTCCAGCAGTTAACTTATAGGTCCAAATCATGAAATTAAGAATTTTATCTCAAAAAAAGAAAAACAGTCTCTCAATCTTAGTTGTTTAATTCTTGCTTTAGATTGCCTGCAAGGGGGGGGGGGGAGGCGGACTTCCTTTTGGCACCTCCCCTGGTCGTACCGAATTCAATTTTAGTTCCAAACTCCAAATTCCGTATTACTCACGGGATGTTGCATTTTAAGTCCAAATATTCAAGGAAAGAAGTCAGCGCTCTCCAGCCATGGCATGCGGCTTCACTCCGTGGAAGAAGCGGTCTACTCACAGCACCACGCCGCTCCCCCGTATCCTCTCCAAAGCCTTTAAAAAGGCTTCTTTGTGGGTCGGGGGGTGCAAATGGTGCCCGCCGAGTCACCAGGTCCACAGGCATCCGCGCCTGTGGTTTCTAAGGGTCCCCGCATCGCCGCCGCGGCAGGACCCCTCCTCCACCGAGCCGATTCCCTCCGGAGCTCGGAGGGAATCCGCCATTAGCTGGTCGCACCAACCCGGAAGTCGCTCTTAAATGAAAATTATGTAACCAGTCTCGCACCTTCTCTTTAAGTTTGTCATAACTCTGCAATTTCAATTTGTCACCTTCCTGTTCTAAGATTTCCCAATATTTTGGCCATTTGGCCTCCATGTTGAGTTTTTTCAAAGCTTTCGCTTCCATAGGTGATAGCCACCTTGGGGTTTTACTCTCCAGAAAATCTTTGTACCTTATCCAGACATTGAACAATGCTTTCCTGACAATATGGTTTTTAAATGCCCTATGTGCTTTAACCTTGCCATACCACAAATATGCATGCCACCCAAATATGTTGTCAAACCCTTCGAGATCCAAAACATCTGTGTTCTCAAGAAGTAGCCATTCCTTCAGCCAGCAAAAGGCTGCTGCCTCATAATAAAGTTTAAGGTCTGGCAGGGCAACCCCCCCTCTGTCTTTAGCATCAGTAAGTATCTTAAATTTTATTCTGGGCTTTTTGCCCTGCCAGACAAATCTAGATATATCTCTTTGCCACTTCTTGAAACAATCCATCTTGTCAATAATTTGCAATGATTGAAATAAAAATAACATTCTCGGCAGTACATTCATCTTAATAACAGCAATTCGACCCAGCAAGGAAAGCTTCAAATTCGACCAAATTTCTAGATCTTTTTTCACTTCTGACCAGCATTTCTCATAATTGTCTTTAAATAAGTTCACATTCTTAGATGTCATATTCACCCCCAGGTATTTTACCTTCTTTACTAATGTTAAATCTGTCTCTTTCTGAAACCTCTCTTTCTCTATCGGCATCAATTTTTTCCCCAAGACCTTAGTTTTCAATTTGTTCAATTTAAAGCCTGCCACTTGACCAAAATCCTGGATTACTTCTAAAGCCCTCTTACTACTGGATATCGGTTCCTGTAATGTCAAAACAAGGTCATCTGCAAAAGCTTTAAGTTTGTATTGTTTAACTCCGACCTGAATACCTTGAATCAGATGGTCCCTTCTAATCATGTTTAGCAAAACCTCCAGGACCGAAATAAAGAGCAATGGGGAAATTGGACAGCCTTGTCGTGTCCCTTTCTCTATTTTAAACTCTTCGGTAACCACATTATTTACTATCAATTTAGCTTTTTGTTCAGAATAAATCACACCTGTACCGTTTTCAAAGTTTTGTCCAACCCCCATCCCCTGAAGATTTTTCTTCATAAAACTCCAGGAAATGTTGTCAAAGGCTTTCTCCGCATCTACAAAAATCAAGACTGCTTTTGTGTTAATGTTCACCTGCGGCTTTTCTAAAATGTTAATTACCGTATTTTTCGCTCTATAAGACGCACCAGACCATAAGACGCACCTAGTTTTTGGAGGAGGAAAACAAGAAAAAAAATATTCTGAATCCCAGAAGCCAGAACAGCAAGAGGGATTGCTGCGCAGCGAAAGCAGCAATCCCTCTTGCTGTTCTGGCTTCTGGGATAGCTGCGCAGCCTGCACTCGCTCCATAAGACGCACACACATTTCCCCTTACTTTTTAGGAGGGAAAAAGTGAGTCTTATAGAGCAAAAAATACGGTATATTCCTCGTATCGTCTGATAGATGTCTTCCAGGGAGAAAGCCGGCCTGGTCTTTATGTATCACCTCTGCCAAAACTTTTTTCAGTCTTCTAGCCAAAATGTCCGCTTTCTTTTCATTTTTGGCCTCTAGGTATTCTATTATATTCAGAATATTCCTTATATTCTCCTTCATTTGTCTACCTGGTAGAAACCATGGCTGATCTTGATGTATATACTCATTTAGTATATTTTTTAATCTATTGGCTAATATATTTGCAAACATTTTGTAATCATTATTTAACAAAGAAATAAGTCTGTAATTTTTAATTTGCAGCAAATCTGCGTCTTGTTTTGGAATTACTGTAATATAGGCCTCTTTCCATGTGTCTGGAATTTCACCTGTATTCAGTATTTCATTCATGACATCTTTCAATGGGTTCACTAACTGTTCGCTTAGTTTTTATAATATTTTGCTGTAAGACCATCCGGTCCTGGTGACTTGCCATTTTTGGAGCCTTTTATTACCTCTAAAAATTATTGCACTGTTATCTGGGAGTTAAGAATGTTCCTTTGTTCCTCTTTTATATATGGCATATTACTACTTCTGATGTCAGCATCGTCCTAGAGCCAGTGCACCAACTGGACTCATGCACCTCAACCCCGACCGGGCTAGGCGAGCTGGGAAGCACCGCCAGAGACCTTCTTTCTCACAGGAACAGGTCACAGTGCTGTGGACTCACAGCTTAGAGCTGAGAGCACCGGATTCACTGTCTCAATAATACAGTCGTTGCGCAGCAGAGTTTTGCAGAGTCTTGCAGAGTATAAACCACTCGGAGAGCAGCTCTGTAGAATATCTTCCTTTTATTCTGTAACTACAACTATGATACAAAACTATATACAGAGCTGAATATTCTAAGCATAAATCAATGCTATACTGAGAGTCTGCAGCTGCACTTAGCAGCAATCTTATCTCTAGAATCTCTAACACTCTCACTTTCTCCGATACACTGACTGACTGTCTCTCACTCACACACACACACACACACACACACAGTGATATGTTGCTGGGCAGAATAAGTAGATAGGCAGGACACGCCTCCTCCTCTCTGGAGAGTCAGCAGAGACCATCAGGAGATCATCAGGAGATTCTTGGGTATGGGAGGGGTGAAATCTCCTCACTCTTCTATCTTGAATGTTTTTTCTTTCCCTTGTCTATACAACTCTGAAAAATATTTAACAAATCCTTCTCTTATTTCCTTCAACTTATCTGTGATCTTTCCATTTAAATTAATTTTATTTATGGAGTTCCTTTGTTCACTTTTTTTTTTTTTAGCTGCCAGGCTACCAGGCTAACAATTTTCCCGGTTTGTTTGCATGCTCAAAGTATTTTTGTTTTACTCTTTATTTTCCAACTAATTTCCTCATTAATTATCATTGAATATTGGGTTTGTAAAGTTTTTATTATCTGCTTCACAGCTTCTTTGTTTACCTTATTTGACAGCTGTTTCTCCTTTTCAGTGATTTCCTCTAAAATTTCTTTTTTCCTTTTCTCTCTCAGTTTCCTTTTATATGAATTTTGTTGTATAAAGAGTCCTCTCATTACCGCCTTATTTGCGTCCCAGACCGTCTGTAATTTTGTTTGTCCTTGATTGTTTATTTCAAAATAATCAGTCAGGACCTTTTTTGTTTTTTCTATAAAATTTTGATCATCTAATAAATCATCATTTAATCTCCATCTGAAAGAGATTTGACTTTCTTTTTCCATAATCAAGGAATTATGATCTGAAAAGTTTCTGGGATTAATTTCGATTTTTTTTACTCTTATCCACAAAGAATCTGTTCTCGAGCTGCTATCATGTACATGGCTGTAATAAGTGAACTCTTTGTCAAACATATGTCTTATTCTCCATATTTTGAGTCATATCAAAAAAAGTCTTTGGTAACACTGGGCAACAATTTTTTACTTTTTGAATGTTGTCTAGATTTCTACAATTGATTTAGGGTATTTTTGAACTGCTGAATCAGGAAATGGCATCCGTTTCTCTCCATCAGGTCAGGTTTTTGTGCTATGTTGATTTGAAAAAAATCAGATCTTGTGACAAAATCAATTACATTTTTGTGGCATTATCAGCTGATTTTTGTCAACACATATTGTCAGGGAACTGACATCGGAGCGAGAGGCGAAGGGGAGGCTCCCAGATGATGCTAGCGAAGGACCCAGCAGCAGGGGGGAGAAACAGCTCAGTAGAGGGGGAAGCCAATCAGCGCAACACCAGGGATAAAGGGGGGCAGACGGGGGAATTGGAGAGAGGGCTCCAGGACTCTTCACTGGACATCAGTGAGGAGAGCCCAGGTCCTCCGCTACCCACGCCTTCCCTGCGCAGAAGACTCCCGCGCAGTGAGAGGAGGAGGAGACTGGGTGTCAAACAACTTTTATGCTGGAAGAGGTTCAAGAAACGCCCACTGACGGATTCTGCCAGTGACTGAGGCAGCCACGATGAGAAGGGGCTGTGCAGTCAGAAAGGTTTAATAAGGCAAATCAACCGAGAAAGGCACCAGTTTACGCATTAGTAACTCATACCTATTACACATATCATCCTAAATATGTTTTTAAGAGAAAAAAATGTTTTTCCAACAACATATATTGATTACCTGATAGAAACATTGATTACTGTAAACTGAATGGTGGGCATTGATAAAGGTAAATTGCTAAAGGTAAAACACGTAAACTGCATGTTGCTTCACCATTTTTCATACTTCAGGGCTTGAACTTCCATTTCTTGGAACTCCTGGAATGCTCAGCAGCAGGGAGGTCTCTCTTCAGAGTCCAACAGTAGTCAGCCATCATGACTGCGTCCCAGTGACCCTGATACCTGGTCTCCATCTCTTTCATGTCCTGATGGAATCTCTCCCCCTGCTCATCACTCATTGAACCGAGGTTCTCAGGAAACCGGTCCATATGTGAAAATAGGTAGTGCATATGGGAGTCGGCACTTAAGAGGTTAAGTTGTTCCCATGATGCCTCAACATTCTGACGTCAGCTTTGGAAGCTGGGAGGAGTTTTTCTGTCTGTTCCTCTCGGTTTCAGAGAGAGAAGGACGCAGTTTGTCATGGCTGCGAGAAGTCCTGGAGTTTTCTGAGAAATGATGAAATAAAGAGCTGTAAATGGACATTACTGTGCTCTGTGTATTTGTCTGAAGCTACGTGAAGCTACGTGACAGCTTTCCCGCTGTGTGTTTACTCTGCAAGGCGTGCCTGGAAGAAGCAGATTGCGCGGCTGACTGGAAGCGCGCTGGACCGCTGTAAATCAATTAGCAGGACACGTCCTTATCAATAAATCACAGGTTATGGAGCCTTAATTACCGCTTGTAAAGCTGTCACTGGAGGCTGTCGGAATGCCTGGATGTCTGCGTTCTGGGGCAGTGGAGCTGACGGAAGCAGAGGCCTGTATCTGAGGCAAGCAAGCAAGCTGAAAGACGCTGTGCTGAATGCTGAAGTGCTGAGAGCAGCAGGAAACCGTTTCTCCATGGACAGGAGCCAGGGGAGCTGGTGATTTGTGAGTACAGCTTGGGGCTTCTGGGGAGAACGGGAGAACATGGCAGATGGCCAGGAGGTGTTTCAAGCTCCGTTTGAACAGCTTGAGGAACTCACCGCCCAAGCGTGGAATACCTGGGCAAGAAGGGTGAGAGCGTGGTTTTTAGCCACGGAAATTTGGGACATTTCCCAGAGAGAACCAGTGGAACTGGTGGACAGAGATGACAGAGATGCAGAGACGCTGCAATCTGTTTCTCTGGAGGAGAAAATGCAGAGAGAGAAAGCTGTGAGAGCTGAGATCTGCATGTTGAGGGCAGGTGTTCATGCTAAATTGCAGCATCACCTGGAAAGCGTTGAATCTGCGTGTGAGGCCTGGCGAGTGCTGAAATGTCTGTGTGAAGACTCAGCAGGAGGCCAAGGGCAGATGAAAGCTGAAAGCCTAGAGATGGCTGGAGCCCCTGTTCCTGATGATTTAGCCTCAAGGAGTGCTAGCGAGCAAGTCGGGGGGGCGAAGAATTCCAAAGGCAAGTTTAAAAAGTTTTCCACTGTGCGTGCTGGAGTGGAGTTCAGAGGGGGCGGATCTGGCAAGGAGTGTTTTTCCGGAAGAAGGAGGGCCAGGCCAGCTGAAAGGAGCCCCGGGCAGTGTTTTTCCACTGAAGGTCGTTGTTGCTACATTTGCAAGTCAGCTGACCACGTACGTCGAAATTGCCCCCACCGGAGCAGAGAGGCAAGGCAGGATGTTGTCAAGGTCAACTCTCATGGGAACCAGTCGGGTTTCCATGGCAACCAGTCTGGAAAAACAGCCAGGCGTGGGACTGAGTCAGGTGGACGTGACAAATACCATGAGGAGACTTATCAAATAACAGCCAGTCTGGCATTGTTTCAGAACAGCTGTGAGAAAGATGCTGAGTTTTGTTTTGTGATAGACTCTGCAGCTAATCGCAATTTGATTCCAGAGACCCCTGCTGTCGAGATGTGGAATTGCAGAGCAGTTCCAGTCGGAAAAACTGTACTTTTTGCAAATGGACAGAAAAGAAATGTGACTAACGTTGCAAATGTTTCTTTTTCTATTCTGCAGGAGAAGTTGGAGTGTTGTACCGTTCCAGGGATACACCACTGTCTTTTGTCTGTGCCTTATTTGTTAAAAAAGGGGTTTAAGGTTTGTTTTGAGGATGATGTCTGCACAATCTCCAAAGGAGGGAGGATGCTTGCCAAGGTTAAAAAGGGGCAGAATGATCTCTTCATTCTTAAAACGTCTCTGGAGGGTGAGGGGAAGGTTGAGAAAGCACAAGCCCTGCGTGCTATAATTCCCACTCATGTGTCATGTGCCCATGTTTGGCATGCTAGGACAGCTCATGGTTCTTTAGAAGAACTACAGACGCTACCTGAGGTCGCCAAAGGTTGTCACATTACAGAATGTGGATGTGCCATAAGTTGTGAAGCATGCAGACATGCAAAGGTAAAAGGGTGCAGTTACCCAAAGGTGGAGAGGGTAACCACAAAATCTTTTGAACTGGTTCACATAGATCTGTTGGGTCCCGTAAAGGAACCAAGTCTGGGAGGGGCCAGGTTTCTGCCGACGATGCAGAATAACTTTACGCAGAATACCTGGACGCATGGTCTCAAATCCAAGGAAGATGCAGCTCAGCTGATCAAAGGTTGGATTGAGGAGGTGGAACTAAGGTTCTCCACTAAAGTGCAAACTGTCACAAGTGACAGAGGAGCTCAGTTCACAGGTTCTGCTTTGCAGAAGTTCTTTCGCAAGAAAGGGATACGTCACACAGTGACTTCACCCAATCAGAGGGGGGCGGCAGAGCTCAGGTGTGAGGTTCTGGTCAGAACTGCAAAGGTGTTGCTGGAAGATTCTGGATTGCCACCAAAGTTTTGGCTGGAGGCAATCAGGTATGTGAGCTTCACCTGGAATCGTACCTACAATTCAATGGTAGGTGACACACCGTTTGGTTTGTTGCATGGCAGGAAACCCCAGATTCATTTTCTGCGCAGGTTTGGTTCGCATGCATCTGTGCCGGTGCCTGAAGTTTTGCAAGGGCCAGATGGTTCCAAGTTCCGGAAAATGATCTTCTGTGGGTATGAGCCAGCAGCGCGTGCATGGAGGTTTGCGTTCCCATCAGGTGATCAGAGTAAGTTGCTGATCAGCAAACACGCTGAGTTCTACGAACAGGATGAAAAGTCAAAGACTCCTGTCAAGCGTGATGTTCTCTCAGAATGTCTCTCTGATTCAGAACAGGAAGGTTCTGGGGAGGAGTAAGGAGAGGCTGAGTCTGCTGATGACAATCAGGTCACTGACCAAGGTCTGAAGCAGGGTGGGGCATCTCCACAAGTTGTAAAAAGAGAGGTCAAGAGTGAGTCTAGTTCTCCAGTGAGTGTAATGGAGAGGATTCGAAGTCGTTTTAAGTCAGAGGGGGAATCCAGAGATGCTGAGGACACACCTGCTGGTGATGGTGAGTCAGGGGAAGCATCTGAGTTTGTGCCCAGGCGATCCAGTCGCACAACGAAGGGTATTCCACCTGAAAGATATCAGGCTACAGGTGCGTGGGTAAGTTTCGCACAGTGTGAGTCTGAGAGGTATGTGGATGTTCCACAGGTAATGTCAGAATGTGATGCAGAGGGGGTATGGGAGTCGGAACTTAAGAGGTTAAGTTGTTCCCATGATGCCTCAACATTCTGACGTCAGCTTTGGAAGCTGGGAGGAGTTTTTCTGTCTGTTCCTCTCGGTTTCAGAGAGAGAAGGACGCAGTTTGTCATGGCTGCGAGAAGTCCTGGAGTTTTCTGAGAAATGATGAAATAAAGAGCTGTAAATGGACATTACTGTGCTCTGTGTATTTGTCTGAAGCTACGTGAAGCTACGTGACAGCTTTCCCGCTGTGTGTTTACTCTGCAAGGCGTGCCTGGAAGAAGCAGATTGCGCGGCTGACTGGAAGCGCGCCGGACCGCTGTAAATCAATTAGCAGGACACGTCCTTATCAATAAATCACAGTGCATCTTGACGCTCATGTTGCAGCCCAGGTTTCTGAAAAGCAGTCAGCATGTTCTTGACAAGTTCTGCGTAGTTTCTGGCCTTATTGTTGCCAAGAAAGTTATTCACTACCAGAACAAATGCCTTCCACGCTTCCAGTTCCACTTCGTTCACTGAGTTTCCGAACTCTAGATCTCTGATGAGCTGACGGATCTGAGGACCATCAAAGACGCCAGCTTTCAACTTCTCCATGGCCAATCCTGGAAAAGCTTGGCACAAGTAAGTGAAGCAGTCACCATCCTTGTCCAGAGCCTTGGTGAACTGCTTGATTAAGCCGAGCTTGATGTGCAGCAGTGGGAAGAGTATTCTGTCTCTGTCTACCAGAGGGTCGTTGATGACGTTCCTTTTTCTGCAAGGCACCAATTCCTCCCGCGCAGGCCAGTCCTTCTTCGTGTAATGCTGAGCACGGTCCCTACTATCCCACATACACAGAAAACATGGGTACTTGGTGAAGCCAGACTGTTGTCCCAACAAAAAGTTCACCATCTTCAGGTCAACACAAATAAACCACTTATGCTGAGCATAACCAATTTTCTCCAGAACATACTTCACCGCTTCATAGTTCTCCTTCAGTGTACTCAAGTGAGCCAGGGGTATAGAGGCAAACTGGTTGCCATTGTGTAGCAGAACACATTTCAGTGATCGCTTGCTGCTGTCAATGAACAGTCTCCAATCTTTGGGTTTGTACTGTGGCACTCCAAGCTTCAGCAGAAGCTGCGCAATATCTGCACAGTACACCAAGTCCTTCTCTTCCGAGAAAAAACGGAGGTACTCTTGATGCCTGTTGCGGAAGAAGCTGATGCGAGCACTGTCAGAGAGGAGTTTTTTTCCCTTCAATCTGGATGCCAACAGTTCGGCAGAGTCCTTTGACAAGCTGAGGTTGTGAACTAGATCATTCAACTCCTTTTGGGAAAATGTCCTTCAACACTGGAGGCATCTTCATCACTAATGTTAGGAAGTTCTCCGAAGATGGGCACTGGAATTTCATCACAATGAGCTACAGGACGATGTGCTGATTGAAGATCAGGATGCTTGAGGCTGCTCCGGTTCTTTCTGTTGATCCCAGTCACATCAACAGCACAGAAGTAGCAGTCAGTGACATGGTTTGTCGGCTCCCTCCAAACCATGGGAATTCCAAAGTTCAGACTCCTCTTGCCATTGGTCCACCCACGTAGAGTCTCGGTGCATGCCTTGCACACCATGTGTGGCGCCCAAGCTTTATCCTGGTCACCAAGTTTAATACCAAAATAAGCATGGTAAGCACGCCTTATGAAACTTGTGCACCAATTTATGGAAGATTTCGAGGTTTTATGACTTCAAACTGATCCCTTTTCGACATAATCACCCAGAACTATCGGACCTGAATACTTCTTGTCATTAAAATAATCATTTCCAATCAAAACAATTTTTCAACATGGCATTTTACCCCCACCAACTTCTTCTAAAATGCTCCTGACTAATGTGGGGGAGGGAGACAGTGCTCCTGAAGGTAGGAGTCTATCAATTGATGAAGGTGATCATCCAAATGTCATAGACCAAATGGAGCAAACAGCACGCAGACCTAGTGGTGGGAGGAAAAAATCCTTAAATAAGAGACACGGGGGAATGATTAATGGACTTCAATGTCTGTACACTAATGCGCAAAGCATGGGAAATAAACAAGATGAGCTTGAGCTCTTGGTACAGCAAACTAAATATGACATAATAGGCATCACTGAAACCTGGTGGGATAAGTCCCACGATTGGAATGTAATAAAGGGGGGGGGGTAAAATCTATTTCAGAGAAACAGACCAGACAAGAAAGGAGGAGGAGTGGCGTTATATGTCAGGGATGTGTATACCTGTGAAGAGATCCAAGATTTAGAACCTCAAAGCCAAAGTGAGAGCATTTGGGTCAAAATTAAGGGAGAGAAGAATAACAGAGACCTCATTGTGGGAGTTTACTATAGATCCCCAAGCCAAACGGAGGACATAGACGATGCCTTCCTGGAACAGATGGCCAAGCATGCAAAAGGAAGGGAGATAGTAGTAATGGGGGACTTCAATTACCCGGATATTTGTTGGATGTCAAACTCAGCCAAGAGCATAAGGTCAAACAGATTCCTCACTGGCCTTGCAGACAACTTCATTGTCCAGAAAGTGGGAGAAGCAACAAGAGGAACAGCCATTTTAGTGTTAGAGGACATTCGGCACAGAAACATGTGTGTATACCTTTAAGAAGTTTCTGGGATTAATTGGCTGCAGGTGACCGTTGCTATAAAGGAAAAAAGCTGAGTTTTGTTGCTTGCCTGCAGGAATAACATCCACCAGAGTTTGAGTTTATTTGCTTAGTAATAAAGCTTTCGTTTTTACTTGGGTTTTTACACCTATGTCTCCTGGAGTCCATCTGTCCTCTGCCACCGGCTGGAAATTCCCCTCCAATAGGTTATGGGCCCAGTCCCCAGTCCTGAGTGGGCAGAGACAGAGCGTGAAAAGAACTCAGAGACTGGAAGCAACTCAGCGTTTCTCAAGCAGCTGGCTGTGTGAAGGCATCGGCAGGGAGTGTCTGTTTGGGACCAGGAGCCGAACTTTTTTCTTCAAGCCACGTGTGAGTAAGAACTGAGTGGAAAGCTGAAAGCTGGGTGGTGCCATGGCTGGACTTGGAGCTGGAGCTCAAGGGGGAGCTTCCTATTTTCCAGTAGAGAAACTGGGAGAGTCCAATTATATGTCATGGAGTTTACAGATGCAGGCGTTTTTAAAGAAAGAACAATGTTGGACTGTTATTGTTAACCCTCCTGTAAAAGGGGAGGATGAAGAAGTAGATGAAGCAGACCAAAGGCTGGAGGACAAAGTCTATGCCAATTTAATTTTGAGTTTAGAGAAGTCTCAGTTATCTCATGTGCGAGACCTTGAAACAGCAAGTGAGATTTGGCAAGCACTGAGAGCGATACATATTAGAGACACTGCTGGCAGCAAAATTACTCTAATGAGAGCTCTGTACCGAGCCAGACTAAGTGAGGGTGAATGTGTTTCAACACACCTTCAAAGAATGCGTGATTTGTTTTCACAGTTAAATGAACTTGGGGAACATTTTTCTGAACAGAGAAAAGTTTATATTGTGCTGTCTTCACTTCCTGAGTCATGGGACAATTTAGTGATGACTCTGGAAGCAATCCCAGAAAGCCAATTAACAATGCATTTCTTAACTGGCCGTTTGCTTGATGAGGAGGAAAGACGCCATGAGAGGAAGGCCACAACCCCTCACCGTAACTCCAGAAATGGGAGGCAGTCCAGTAAAAGATATGCAACTGATGAGGAGCGGCATCCTAAAGAGGTTGTAGACCACAGAGAGGAAGCAGCGTTCACAGTTAGAAGATGCTATCGTTGTGGGTCAACTAAGCATTTAGTACGACAGTGCACTGTGTCTGTGGGAGAAAATACAAGACAAGGGTGGCCTGCGTTTGCTGGGAAGCGAGGAGACAGGAAGAATCGAATCCAGTATGTTTCTGCAGCAGTTCGAGGCACCAGTCACGACGTTGGACAAGACTGGATTTTAGGCTCAGCAGCGACAAACATTTTTGTCAAGTCTGCACAAACCCTTGTAGAAAAGCAGCCTTGTAAATCTGTAAATGTGGAACAGTGCATGAGTCAGCTGGAAAGGGTAGTGTGAATATCAACTGTTTAAGTACCAAGTTTACCAATGTTTTATGTGTACCAAGTTTAGAAAATAATTTGCTTTCAGTTACAAGTCTTGTTAAGCAGGGATTTAAAGTAACCTTTTCTGGTTCAGGCTGTAGAATAGAGAAAGCTGGAAAAGTGGTTACAGCGTTGCTACAAAATGGTTTGTTTGTTTTGAAAGACCAGCTAGTAAGTGAGTCTGGGGCATGTGTTAAAGCCTATAATAGAGCCTTGCATGATGAGTGTCAGCATCTGTGGCATCGTCGTTTGGGGCATGCCAATTTCCGCAGTATTGCGAAAATGCCTGAATTAAGCAAGGGAATTAAAATGAAAAAAATGTTCAGTTTTTCTAGACTGCAATACCTGCAAGGAGTCTAAAAGTAAGCGAGGGTCTTATCCTGAAAGTACTAGAATAAGCAAGAGGCCATTTGCTTTAGTACATTCAGACCTTTGTGGGCCATTTGCAGAGTCTGAAGGAGGAGCAAAGTTTTTTTTGATTCTTGTGGATGATTATAGCCGATATACTTGGGTATATCTGTTAAAACATAAAAGTGAAACTGGTCCTCTGCGCAGAGTCCATTTGAGAGTAGCTGCCGGGACTGCGCTTTTACACTTTCAGCAGCTTACAAATATGCGACTGAAAGAGGGTGGTAATCTGAGAGAGCATTTGACGACGATGCTGCAATTGCACCACCAACTGGCGGAAAGAAATTTTCCTCTGAATGAAGCTGTTTTTTTGTTTTATGGTTATCAACAGTCTAGACAGGGTTGAGTCGTAAAACCCAGAGCGGAAGAGAGAGGAGAAACTCCTCCCAACACACACTGAGAACAGCCTGAGAATAGAGGCTGACTTCCTTTCCCACGCTGTGAGGCACCTGACGTAAACAGCTCCTGCTGTTTCCTGCCAGCGTGGCAACTGGTGGGGGCTGAAATCCCAACACCCTCTACCTTCTCCAGCCCAGACTACTTCAACACCTTCTGCATAACATTTGGGACATAATTGTTCCAGCCTTCTACAAATAAAATTATACACATTTCAAAAATATATCAGAAGAAAGGTAGTGCGAAAATCAATTTTGGTATCAAATAGTGTGCTAATCCTTATTCTAAACTGAGCTGAGATTTATAATAAATCTAATTTGCACACCCCTTTAAGTTTTAAAAGGTACAAATTATAATTAAAGCACATAATGTCCCGTGTTTCACGGGGGTCTTTGGAAACAGATTCATCATACAATCACAGTTAGTGAGATGCAATCTTGAAAAGACTCATGAGGTACGCACACAACACAGGTCTGCAAATATTGCAAACTCCCTTTGCTGCTACCTGTAAAAGTATGTCAAATTTACAGAACCACCTCTATGATAACAAAAAGAGGTCATATGTTTAAATGACCCAGGTACTCTTGCTCTTGCTCTGAGGGTTGGCATGCTATGTAAAATTTGGTAATTTGTAATTTGTGTTCTTGTTATGCATTTGCCTTTCCTTCAGCATCACTATCAGAAGCTGCTCTAGCCATCTTATAATTCAAAAATTTGAAAAATATTCTAAAATCAAAATCTCAAAAATCTCAAAATACAAAACAAATCTTCACTACCTTGGGTCACTGTGAACTCTGAGGGAGGGGAGGGGTTGCTTATCCCCATTGCACAATAGAATAAAGGACCATGTGCTTACCAGTAAGTTCTCTCAGAGTGTGGTTCAACCCAATTGCAACCTCTGTACATAAACCTTAAGTTGTTCTCTATTAACAACCTTAGACAACAGATCGGCAGGAATTTCATTTCCTGGCATGTAGAACACCTGAATAAGTCCTTTCTGAATACACTCCCTTGCACGATGTAACTTAATCCGCAAGTATTTGGTTCTTTGCTTCCAACTCTCTGGGTATTCTTGGCCCCATTTTCTGTGTTTAACATACACACACTGCAAGGGGGACGATTTACTGCCTTGTCCCCCATAACCCGGGACACTCCGAATACCTAGTATTATTTTTCACTCAGTCACCTTTCTCTGCGTCCTGTTAGTGTTGGGATACTGCCAGGGAGACAAAGGCCATCGTGCCTCCACGTCGTTTCCTGGTCTTCCGTGGAACAGTATCAGTCAATTAGCGACACAAGCCTCAGAGATAGCTGTCCACATTCCAGGACTCGTGCACGCCCTTTTCGCAGAGTTTCCACAACGAAAGATGCACCCAGGAGAGCATATTATACAGATTTATTCAGCGTAGGTCAGAACAGGGAATCAAGAGATAAAAGGAACAACTGGCAAGTTTGGCCTTGGAGATCAAAACGAAGCAGGGCAAAGGCTAATAGAGTTCTGTCAAGAGAACAAGCTGGTCATCACAAACACGCTTTTCCAACAACACAAGAGACGACTCTACACATGGACATCCCCAGATGGGCAACATCGAAATCAGATTGATTATATTCTCTGCAGCCAAAGATGGAGAAGCTCTATACAGTCAGCAAAAACAAGACCTGGAGCTGACTGTGGCTCAGATCATCAGCTCCTTATAGCAAAATTCAAGCTTAAACTGAAGAAAGTAGGAAAAACCACTGGGCCGGTAAGATACAATCTAAACCAAATCCCTTATGAATACACAGTGGAAGTGAGGAACAGGTTTAAGGATTTAGATTTGCTGGACAGAGTGCCTGAAGAACTATGGGTGGAGGCTCGCAACATTATACAGGAGGCAGCAACTAAAACCATCCCAATGAAAAAGAAATGCAAGAAAGCAAAGTGGCTGTCCAACGAGGCCTTACAAATAGCGGGGGAGAGAAGGCAAGCAAAATGCGAGGGAGATAGTGAAAGATACAGGAAATTGAATGCAGATTTCCAAAGAATAGCAAGGAGAGACAAGAAGGCCTTCTTAAACGAGCAATGCAAAGAAATAGAGGAAAGCAACAGAATGGGAAGAACCAGAGATCTGTTCAAGAAAATCGGAAATATGAAAGGAACATTTCGTACAAAGATTACCATAATAAAGGACAAAAGTGGTAAAGATCTAACTGAAGCAGAAGACATCAAGAAGAGGTGGCAAGAATACACAGAGGAATTATACCAGAAAGATATGGATGTCTCGTACACCCCAGGTAGTGTGGTTGCTGACCTTGAGCCAGACATCCTGGAGAGTGAAGTCAAATGGGCCTTAGAAAGCACTGCTAATAACAAGGCCAGTGGAAGTGATGATATTCCAGCTGAACTGTTTAAAATTTTAAAAGATGATGCTGTTAAGGTGCTACACTCAATATGCCAGCAAGTTTGGAAAACTCAGCAGTGGCCAGAGGATTGGAGAAGATCAGTCTACATCCCAATCCCAAAGAAAGGCAGTGCCAAAGAATGCTCCAACTACCGCACAATTTCACTCATTTCACATGCTAGCAAGGTTATGCTTAAAATTCTACAAGGAAGGCTCAAGCAGTATGTGGACCGAGAACTCCCAGAAGTGCAAGCTGGATTTAGAAGAGGCAGAGGAACCAGAGACCAAATTGCAAACATGCGCTGGATTATGGAGAAAGCTAGAGAGTTCCAGAAAGACATCTACTTCTGCTTCATTGACTATGCAAAAGCCTTTGACTGTGTTGACCACAGCAAACTATGGCAAGTTCTTAAAGAAATGGGAGTGCCTGATCACCTCATCTGTCTCCTGCGAAATCTCTATGTGGGACAAGAAGCTACAGTTAGAACTGGATATGGAACAACTGATTGGTTCCAAATTGGGAAAGGAGTACGGCAAGGCTGTATATTGTCTCCCTGCTTATTTAACTTATATGCAGAATTCATCATGCGAAAGGCTGGGCTGGATGAATCCCAAGCCGGAATTAAGATTGCCGGAAGAAATATCAACAACCTCAGATATGCGGATGACACAACCTTGATGGCAGAAAGTGAAGAGGAATTAAAGAACCTTTTAATGAGGGTGAAAGAGGAGAGCGCAAAATATGGTCTGAAGCTCAACATCAAAAAAACGAAGATCATGGCCACTGGGCCCATCACCTCCTGGCAAATAGATGGGGAAGAAATGGAGGCAGTGAGAGATTTTACTTTCTTGGGCTCCATGATCAGTGCAGATGGTGACAGCAGTCACGAAATTAAAAGACGCCTGCTCCTTGGGAGAAAGGCGATGGCAAACCTAGACAACATCTTAAAAAGCAGAGACATCACCTTGCCAACAAAGGTCCGTATAGTAAAAGCCATGGTTTTCCCAGTAGTGATGTATGGAAGTGAGAGCTGGACCATAAAGAAGGCTGATCGCCGAAGAATTGATGCTTTCGAATTATGGTGCTGGAGGAGACTCTTAAGAGTCCCATGGACTGCAAGAAGATCAAACCTCTCCATTTTGAAGGAAATCAGCCCTGAGTGCTCACTGGAAGGACAGATCGTGAAGCTGAGGCTCCAATACTTTGGCCACCTCATGAGAAGAGAAGACTCCCTGGAAAAGACCCTGATGTTGGGAAAGACGGAGGGCACAAGGAGAAGGGGACGACAGAGAATGAGATGGTTGGATGGTGTTCTTGAAGCTACTAGCATGAGTTTGATCAAACTGCGGGAGGCAGTGGAGGACAGAAGTGCCTGGCGTGCTCTGGTCCATGGGGTCACGAAGAGTCGGACACGACTAAACGACTAAACAACAACAACAGGTCAGAACAAAGGAAAAACATGACTGCCTGCCTGCGTGTCGAGGCAACAGAGAGAAACAAAAGCTATGTACTAAACAGAAACTTCCTGTGAGCCGGAAGTATGCATGCCTGTGACACACAACAGCCTGCTCCCTGTTTAAGGTGGAACGGAAATATCCTAACATCTAGTGGTCTAAGATGGACTCGCGTCTAGAAACCGCACTTCAAGGACCACACCTCGCTTCGTCAGTGGCTCTGAGCCCCTAACGTCTCATCCACTCAAAACATTCACTGGAGTGTCCCCATACACACACAAATACACATACATACAAACCCCATGCATCTCCCCCATCTCCAAAATTCCCTTTTACCAAAACCCTTCTCCAAACCGACGGCACTCTACTGCTCCTACTGGGCGGGGCTGATCAGACCCCTGGCTCCTACAAAACAAGCTGTGGAGCTTACCTTTCCCCTGGGCACCTGTCCCATGCGGCCGCTATCTCTTTCTCCCGTCTCTGCAGCGTCTCCACTCAGGGATGGGGTGGGGGCTCCCCCTAGAAATGGTAAGGTGCGCGCTTGGAGCCACCAACACCGAACAGAGCTGTTTGCTTTGCAGTGACGCCTCGGTCCTTCGTCCCTCATCCTCAGGGAACACATTTCCCGTCCAATGCACCAAAAAATGTAGCCTTTTTAGACTTTACCGATTGGTGGGCTCTGCGTTGCTCCCGGACGGGAGGAAGGAAGTCAAATGACACCAAGGGTTGGTTCAGAGAAAGAGTTCTTTATTTCTGCTCTCCGGAGCAGCAGAAAGGCACTTGCATGGTCAGTCCACAGCAAGTCCAAAGAAATGAGAAATTTCATGTAGTATATATATCCTCCAGGCACCCTCTCCCCCCTTCCCCAGGAATCCAGCCACGTCAGCTTGTACACGCAGGCTGACATCACAGATGTTCCTGCTCCGGTACTCTTAAGCATAAAAGGGTTTTCCTTCCTGTACTTCTGACCATAAAAGGGTATTCCTGTTCCTATACTCTTATCTTGGAGCAAAAGGTCACCAACTCCAAGAACACACTCTGGCGCTTTTCCCGGACCAGGTCTGTGCGTCAGAGTGTGGTAAGATAAGACCCAGACATGTCATCCCTACTCCACTGGAACAGCCAAGGTCGTCTATTGCCGTGACTGATAAAGGAGAGAGCTTTGTTTATACAGCTGTGTTCTTGTTATGCATTTGCCTTTCCTTCAGCATCACTATCAGAAGCTGCTCTAGCCATCTTATAATTCAAAAATTTGAAAAATATTCTAAAATCAAAATCTCAAAAATCTCAAAATACAAAACAAATCTTCACTACCTTGGGTCACTGTGAACTCTGAGGGAGGGGAGGGGTTGCTTATCCCCATTGCACAATAGAATAAAGGACCATGTGCTTACCAGTAAGTTCTCTCAGAGTGTGGTTCAACCCAATTGCAACCTCTGTACATAAACCTTAAGTTGTTCTCTATTAACAACCTTAGACAACAGATCGGCAGGAATTTCATTTCCTGGCATGTAGAACACCTGAATAAGTCCTTTCTGAATACACTCCCTTGCACGATGTAACTTAATCCGCAAGTACTTGGTTCTTTGCTTCCAACTCTCTGGGTTCAGCAAAGCCAAACACGATCTATTATCTTGATACACCTGTATAGGACATTTCACAGAAACTCTGATGTCCTTAAACAGTTGCATCAACCATTCACAATCCATGAGCGAAAATGACAGGGCATTGAGTTCTGCTTCACAGGAACTTAGGCTTACTGTCGTCTGCTTTTTGCACAACCAGTCAAACAGACAGTGGTTGTACATGTAGCATACTCCAGAAGTGCTCGTGCCGTCTTTGGTGTCACTGCCAAAACTCGCATCTGCAAAGATTTTAAGACCTCCAGACTTCTGACCAGTGAATCTGAGTCTGTAGTGCATAGTACCTTTGAGATAACATGCTATACACTTGAGAGCTTTCCAATTCTGAACAGCAGGATTGTTAGCATGTCTGCTAAGCAGATTAGTCCTTACAGCTATATCAGGTCTTGAACATCTGACAATGAAGTTCAACTTGCCTAGAATGCATCTGTACAGTGTAGTGTCAGAAAATGCTTCAGCAGTGATTGAAAAACCACAAAAGGACCCTACAGAGGTGGGGTCATACAGACCAATTAGCCTATTAAATCAAGACTATAAGATATTTACAAAGATCCTGGCAAGGCGACTGGAAAAGGTACTACCTAAAATAATTAAGGAAGATCAATATGGATTTGTTAAGGGAAGATATATAGGCCATCCTATAAGAAATGTGTTAAACGTATTAACAAGCAGGGTAAAAGGAAAATTGGTGGTCTTAAAATTGGATGTGTATAAGGCCTTCGACACAATTAGACATAAGTTCTTATGGAATATTATGTGGGACATAGGATTAGGAGAGAACTTTGTGGAAGCAATCCAGGAATTGTATAGAGAAGGGAAGGCTGTGGTCAGAGTGAATGAGGGGGTTTCAGATCAATTCAATATACAAAGAGGAGTTAAACAAGGATGTTCACTCTCACCACTACTATTTGTATTGGGTATGGAGTACTTGGCAGACAGAATACAAAACTCAGTAAGGATAAAAGGATATAAGAAAGGAAAGGAAGAAATCAAGTTAAACATGTATGCAGATGCTATCCTATTATTATTTACAAACCCCTTAGAGGGTGTAAGAGAACTTATGATAATCCTGAAGGACTTTAAAGAGGAGTCGGGATTGGGAGTAAATTTGGAGAAGTCTGAAATTTTATTTTGGGTTGTAAATAAAGAGGAGAAGAATGAAATTGCAAAAATGACAAAGATGGATATCAATAGGAAAAAAGTTAAATACTTGGGGGTAAATATTATTAAAAATATTACTAGGATTCCAGATGTAAATTACAAAGAAGCATGGAGGA
Source organism: Podarcis liolepis (assembly GCF_965112155.1). NCBI lineage: Eukaryota > Metazoa > Chordata > Lepidosauria > Squamata > Lacertidae > Podarcis > Podarcis liolepis. Next base: position 8,474,394 of record NC_139568.1, read on the forward strand.
AGATCAAGAAGGACATAAAATCATGGAAAAATAAGAATTTATCTATTCTAGGTAGGATTAGAGCACTTAAAATGTTTCTGGTACCAAAATTATTATATTTCAAGTAATTACACTACCCATTAGGAAAATATGGTTCAAAACATGGAATAAGGTATTTAAAAAATGGATTTTTGGAAGTAAAAGAGTTAGAACCCCAGACATAGTAAATTATTCATCTCAAGAAGAGATGGGATGGGAAATACCGAACTTAGAATTTTACTACGAAACATTCCAATTGAAAAATCTAATAGATATTGGATATAAGGATGGGATTAAATGGATAAGGCTGGAGAATGAAATAAATGAAGGAATAGGAAGAGAAGGGATATTTAATAGAGATATTAATACGGCTTTTAAGAAGACAATAGGACCAAGGAAAACTGTGTTAGGAATCTGGAAGAATTGGAATACGAAATGGATGCCAACATACTCAAGGTGGACGCCGTTAAAATATATGCAGGAGGGTCAAAGGGAACCGGGTTGGTGGAAGAAATTAGAAGATATGGGATTTTATAAATTAAAAGATATGTTCAATGAAGAAGGGAATTTAATTACAAAAAAGGGTTTTTTTAAGGAAAAAATAGGAAAACAATATTGGCTGAAAGTGCAAGGACTTTATGATTTAATAAAAACGGAAAGAGCAGAGGAAACGATGAGGACAGAAATGAAAATAGATATGGTGCTGAACAAAAGACAAATAACGGAGAAAGGGATAGCAGGGATGTTATATAAACTGATGATAAGCGACAAAGAAAGAATGATAAGGATAATTCAGATTGAATGGGAGCAGGAAGGTATGATTCATCCAAACACGGCTCAAGAACTGATGAAGAATATAAACAATATTAAAATAGAAAAGTATAAAGAATTAAGTAGAAATTTTTTATTAAAATGGTATAGAACTCCGGCACAAATGGCGTATATAGTGAAAGGGTTTAGTCCCAAATGCTGGCATTGTGGTCAGGAAAAAGGACTATATTCACACATGTGGTGGGAATGTAATCTGGTTAAGGAATATTGGCAAAAGATTATAAAGGTAATTTCTGGATTATTTCAAATAAACATAGAAGTTAATAGGGATTTGTTATTTTCGGGAATACTGGGAAATAACCAAGTAAAAAGTAATAAGTAAGAGTTGCACAAGATTATGATTTTATGATTTTAGCTGGAATGGCAGTTATTGCTTTGGGATGGAAAGAAAAGGCCAAATGGAATATGGAAAAATGGAATGATGATGTTTTTGAATATGTACAATCAGAAATAAATGCACAGATAGTGGCAGAGGATAGATGGGAAAATAAATGCCAAAGAATCACAAATAATTGGGCATTTTACAGGAACTGGATAGAAAGAGGGGAAGCCAACCCTAACATACAAGCTCGAATGAACAGACTGATTGATTGATTTTGATTGCTTGCTTGCTTGCTTGCTTGCTTGATTGATTGGATAAAGATATGAAGAAGGAAGGCCTGACCGGGGGGGGGGGCTGGAGTGGGGAGGGGGGGAAGTAAACTGGATGGTATTTTGAATTGATTTTGTTATGTAAGCCCTTTTTTTAGAAACCATATATATTAATGTTATGCACTGAAGTATGAATGAATTTTGTTTTGTATTCTTTGTTTTATAGAATACATATAATAATGTTATGTTACTAAGCAAATTTAATAAAACAGTAAACGGGGGGGGGAGAAAAGAAAATGCTTCAGCATTTGTGTCTGCTGGGTGTATCCTCTTTTTCAACAACAGGCGGTGCTGCTACTGATAGTCTTCTTTGTTGTATTTGTTGTAATTTAGTTTTACTTCTTGTTGACTGTAGCTGGGGCTTATCCTGATCCATTGCTTTGTTATTTCAACAATTCAAGGTCGCTTGCACAGTTCAAATTCCTTTCCGATGGGAAGAATTTCAGACCTTGTAATGGAAAGTCCCCAGCTATATTCCAAACCTCCTCTAGGGGAGTACTTCTGCAACAATGTTACTTTCAAAGCAATTTTCCAAAGGCAGTCCTGTCCTACTTTCACTTTTCAATTAAAGGCAACAATTACAAAAAGTTCTTCCAGTTCCAACTCCAACTGTTACAAAAAGTCCCTTCCAGTTCAAAAGCAGAGTAACCTCAAACAGTTACAAATCTTTGTAAACGGTGCAACACTTTCTTATTGTCTCTGGCAGTCCAAAATCAGGGGTTAGGCAGTGGTTTCTCTCCCCCCCTTCTTTTCAATCTCAATCTCAGATTCACAAAATTCCCCTCTCCCCCTCACTCCGGGGGGGGGGGGGGTTCTTGCATCAGACATTGAAATCCGAAGCTTTTCAATTTGGTTTCTATAGCTCCAGCTTTAAAAGTCTTTGTGTTATTTCTATCTACAGGAGCGGAAGACGGACTTCCTTTTTGCGTCTTTCCTGCTTCAGTGCCAATTTTAAAGTCTTTTTTCCCCGATCAAAGGTACTCCAATCCTTTGATCACTTAATTTCAAAGTCTTACTCACGGGTTGCAGTTTGTAATCCGAATTTCAAAGGAAAGAGAACAGCGCTCTCCGGCAACAGCTGCGCGGCTTCACTCCACGGAAGTAGCGATCGTCCCTCAGCGCCGCGCTACCCCCACTGGGCTCCGGAGCCCCTTGCGGGGTTCCCTTGCTAAATGGGGAAGCGCTTCTGGCGCCCGCCGGGTCCCACGGCTGCAGGCTTCTCCCACCTGCAGTTTTTTCGGGTCTCCGCTGCGCCGTAGCGACGAGACCCCCAAAATTCCGCGGAGCTTCTCCTCCTACTCAGAAGGAGACCGCCATTGCCGTTGGCGCTGCCTCCGGAAGGGAAGAGGGGGGAAATTTTAGACCGCGTAAGCCTGCAGGAGAGAGTGAAGAAAGTCAAATTACCACCGCTCTGAACCTGGAAACGGGCTGCTAGTAAGACTGAAGTTTTGGATATGCTCATTGACTGTGAATAGATCGTTTGTTGACAGTAAGTTAAAGAAGAGAAATACATTGTTTCCATTGTCTCCTTCTGCATTTAAAAAGGAGTAAAAGTAATTGAAAATTGAAACTAACTTTATTGCTTGAAATGTGCTTAAAAGGATTGATACAAATAGAAATTGTTTCCCCCTAGAGGAAGCCTATGAAATTGTTACATGAGCTGAGCTGGGGGAATTTCCAGCTGCAAGATAAGACTGTGAGAATCTGGGATTGACCTTGGACCATTAAGAATGTTGACAGAAGAAGCCTTAGTGGTTGCATTATGTAAGATTAATGACTCACTGGAACAGCTCCATAAGAAGACGGATTTGATGATTATAAAAATTGATAACTTGGAACAAAAAGTGACTAATTTGGGACAAAAGGTGAATATTAATACAGAAGCTATTCAGGAATCGATACAGGGACCTACTTTGACATGGCAAATTGAGGAGAAGGCGGGGGAGAAAGCTGTTGTTGTGGAACCTAAAGTAGTACAAGTGGAGAGGGAGAGAGCCCCAGCCTCACAGATGCAATTTGATGACTATAAGTTGATGCCTTTTATGACTGAATTTAGAGAAAGTCAGACTTTGAGGATTGGAGCCCCGCTTGGACTGGAGAAGGAAAATTGGATAGATCCCTTCATGCAGGGATTTATTGACCTTTGGGACCTGGACTTGGGTCAGGAGGAGACTGGAGTTGTGGGGACCGCCAGACTTGGAGGAACTTGGAAATACGACTGGAAATATCTTTTGAATTTTAGTTTTAACTATGGAGATTTGGCTGACTTGTCGAGAAAGAATTAAAACATTGCTAGGTGGGAATTTCCCCGAGATCTACTTTTCAGCATCAAAGGAAGGAAAATAAGAACAAGATCAGGAGAAGACAAAGTAAAGTGCATGTATAAATATGAAGAAGACCTGCAGAAGGGACTTGGAAAAGAGTTAAGAGCCTCGGACAGAAGATCACCAGGTTGATGGACTATATGGAATTGACGGAAATGACTGGCAGAATCTGAGACCAGGGAGAAGAGACGGTGGAAGAATATTGGAAAAAGTTTAAAATCTATATATGGAAATAATGTAAAATTAATGAGTGTTAGAAAAATGTTGGAAGGGAATTATACGGCTTTAGTAGAAATGTTTTAAGGAATTAAGCATAAATAAGTATTATAGTATTAATGGAAAATAAGGTTAAAATATGTTAAGATAATCATATGACAGAAAATAGAGAAAGATGGAAAGGATTTGCTGAAATAATTAATAGAAATGGAATACAAAAAGGGAGGTGAGAGGAGGTCGATGAAACAAGGGAATGAAAGAGAGGATATTGAGATGGTATGATGTGTGTTTTTTGAACTGTTTTTGCTTTTGTTTTGTTTAATGTGTTAATGTTGTGTTGTGTATTGTTTATATATTGTACTGTATTGTTTTTTCTTTTGCTTTTTCTTCTTTTTTTCTTCTTTTTTGTTTTTTCTTTTCTTTTCTCCTTTTTGAAAGGTTTAAAAGTAATAAATATTATTTTTTTAAAAAAGAGAGAGAGAGAGATGGGCATCTTCGGCCAGTCAGGGGTGAAGAGCTGGCAAGATCCCCTGTACTGAGCAGAAAAGCAAACTCTTTGGCCTCCGAGATCTCTCCCAACTCTCAGCAGCCCTCACTGTGAGCCATACTAGAGGAATTTTGTCCTGCTTTTGCTGAGCTACAACACAGGAGCGCACCCCCAGGGGGCCATGATGTGGTAACCCTGGCGAAGCATTGCAGAGCAACTGAGAAAGCAGAATGATGTTTGCGTGAACAGTCCATTAGAAAGCTGCACTATTATTGCATTGATAGCACATTGCAGAATACGGCCCCCCTCCAGGCAAAAACATCCGTCTGGCGGGACAGTAGCTTTCATTTTGGAGGTTGTGGTTTTACATCTTCCTATTTATTTATTTATTTATTTATTTATTTATTCAAAATTATTTATTTATTTCATAAAATTTATACACACCAGATGGTAAGAAACATCAAAGCCGTTTACAGAAAGATAAAACCATAAAATCAGGAAAAACCTAAAGTACATTAAACGCTGAAGAAGTGAATACCGGAATAGATCAGAACTCACTCCCAAGGTAAGGGGAAGAGACAGCTTACTCTATGATGTTAACCCTTGATGCACTAATTAGACTGAAGCATGTTGGTTATATGAGACTGGTTATCCCACACAACATGCTCTCACACAACCCATGCCCTCCAACTGAAAACCCATTTCCTGTGGTTGGAAAACCTTCCCATTGGAAAAGAGGCTTCAACTGTGTGAATGACCTTGAGTTTTTAAAAACAAAGTAATGGAACAGGAAAAACCCCAGCCTACAAGGCCAAAAACTAGATATCAGCAACGAAGACATTCTGTAGTGGGACCCCCTGAAAAGGAAGATACTGGGCAGCCTGGTGTAAAAAAATTAGGCCCTGAAGAGACACTGAATGCATCTTTAGATAAAATATTTGGAGCTTTGGAAAAATTGTCGACAAAAATTGACTTAAACACTACAACTATTGACTTTCCGGAGGCGGCGCGATCGGCAATGGCTGCCTTCTCCGAGTAAGGAGAAGGAAGCTCCGCTGTAAACGGGTCGTCCGCTACGGCGAAGCGGAGACCCACTCAGGAAAACCACAGGTAGCAGAAGCCTGTGATCTTGGGACCCGGCGGGCGCCAGAAGCAGCCCTCGAAACGTTGAAGGGACCCCGTAAGGGGTCGCGGATCGCGGAGGGGGTAGCGGCGCTGTGGGTCGATGCGCAAACAGCGGAGTGAAGCCGCGTCGCTGTTGCCGGCCAGCGCTGTCCTTTCTTCCTGCAAATTTCTGAACTTGGAAAAACTACAACCCGTGAGTAAATTAGACTTTGAGAACTTTATTAAAACTTTTGAGAACGTCTTGAAACTTTTGGAGAACTTATTGAAACTTTTAAAACTTTTTTAAAAAAAGTTAAAACTTGGCTGAAAACGGAGTGGAGACAAGCAGGAAGTCCGTCTCCCGTTACACTGAATCTTAAAGCAAAGTGCAGGAGGAGTGGAGACAAAGAGCGAGGCTTTAATTAACTGATTTGACTCCCGTTTAAACTGCTTTTTGGACTTGGAAAAATCTTTAAGTTGGTGATCTTTGGATTTCTGGATTTAAAGATACCTTTCTTCTGTTGAATTAGTGGATTACAAATTAAATGAAAACCCCAGGTGCTGGAGCTGCCTGACTGAGCACCAGTCTGCAACTTTGGATACATTGAATCTAAACTTTGAAACATCCTGAGCAGGGACTTGATATTTGGAAACAGTTGCAGCCTGGCACTGCCAGAGACACTGTTTTGCTTTAAGTATACTCTGCTTAAAAAATACTACTTTAAGGAGGCTTTCGGATGTGGAATTTGACTTATTAATTTGAATCGGACTAAACTTTCTCTCCAAAGACATACCAAGCTCCCTCTAGAGGATCCCGGTTTTACAGCAGTGACTTGGCTTTACTTTCCTTTTCCTGGTTTTCGCCTGACCATAGCATCTGGGCTTTTATTTTCCCATGGGAACAACTTGGTCTGACCTTGGATTACAGATAACTTTGGAATGAGTGGCACAAGGAAAAGAGGAAGAGCTAAACAGACAACTTTAACTTTATCTGCAGCCTCACAGCGTAGATCATCTGTGCCTGCTTTGCCTTCTACTCTGCCTCCTGAGATAGAGGTGCCTTCCCTGACGCAGCCAGGGGAGGGAGAGACAGAGGAACTGCACTTGGAGGATATGGCTTCAGGAATAAGTGGCTCTGTCTTAGAGAAAATTTTTGAAAAATTGGAGGCTTTGGATAAAAAGGCCGACTTGCAAACGGCTAAAATTGAACAGAACACTGAAAGTCTGAATAAATTGACTGGACAAGTTGCACAGAATGCCCAAACTATTGGAGAACTAAAGGAGGCTGTAGGTGAAAATCGGAAATTGGCCGAAGACACTAGCCAAAGAGTGGGAGAACTGGAGAAAGAAGTAAGACCACTCAGCAAGCAAGTTGGAGAACACCAGATTTACTTTTCGATGACAGAGCTGCGGAATAAGGAGGCCAACTTGAGGATACGGTCAGTACCAGAAGAGGAAGAAGATAATTTAATTGAATTTTTGACCAAGGAATTTTCCAAATTCTGGAAGTTAGAGGAAAAAGACTTTAAAATAGTATCTGCTTTCAGGCTTGGAAGACTCAGGAGGAGAGAGAAGCCCAGAGATTGTTTGATAATATTGAGATCCAAGGAGGAAAGGGATAAGATTTTGGGCCTGCACTACGAAAAGTCACTGGACATTTTGGGTATCAGAATTGAGATCTACAAGGATATTCCTAAACAGCTGCTGGACCTTAGATCTGACTACAAGGAACTTGCAAGATTGTTAAGAAGTAACGCAATTTTCTTCAGGTGGGAGTTTCCTCAAGGATTATCTTTTACCTACAGAGAGAGAAAGATTAAAATCAAAACAGTGGAAGACAGAGACAAGTTTCTTGAAGCATACGGAGAAGACCTCCATAAAGGATTAGGACTTCCAGCGCCCGAACCTCCAGGGGAACCTGCCCTCTCGGACCCTAAAGGACCAAAGAATAAGATACCACCCCAGCAAGAATAACCAGACTTATCCAGGATGGCTCTGCAGCTTCTGAGCTGGAACATAAATGGCTGTAACAGTCCGGAAAAAAGGGCAAAAATTTTTCATATTTTAAAAAAGGAACAATTGGACATTATATGTTTACAAGAAACACATGTGATTAGGCTCCACAGAAAAGTGCTAATAAATAAAAGACTCGGTCAAGAATTTATATCCTCGGACATAGTTAAAAAGAGAGGCGTAGTGATCTATGCAAAAGAGAGCCTTTCACCAAAATTTCTTTTTAAAGATGAAAATGGAAGAGTTTTGGCAATAGAAATACAGTACCAAGGAGAAAAAATTTTGATACTAGGAATCTATGCTCCAAATGAAGGAAAATCGGATTTCTACAAGAAGCTGCATGAGACTATGCTGGATTATCTGGACTACAACAACATCATCATGATGGGAGATATGAATGGGGTCGTATCAACGAATATGGATAAGTCACAGAATCAAAACATCACTAAAGAAGGAAGACTACCTAAGACTTTTTTTGAAATGACTGACAATATGGATTGGATTGACATCTGGAGAGTGAGAAACCCCTTGGGAAGAGAAGGAACATTCTTTTCTGAAGCCCAACTGACCTGGACACGAATCGATCAAATATGGATAACTAGAAGTCTGGCACCTAAGATCAGAAAGGTGGAAATCTGCCCAAAGACATGCTCCGACCATAATGCACTGAGAATGGACATGACACTGATCCCAACCGGCTCCTTTAGATGGAAGATGAATGATGGCCTGTTTAGAGACCAAAAGATTGTAAAGAAGGCCCAAAAAACTTTAAAGGACTATTTCGAGGTCAACATGAGCACTACGGTGGAAAAAAGAACTATCTGGGACGCAAGTAAGGCTGTGATGAGAGGGTTCTTGATACAACAGAATTCTATAAAGAAAAGATCACAAAATGAAAAGAAGGACAAAATTTTGGAAAGAATTAAAGAATTGGAGAAGAAGTTAAGATCCAATCCGAAGTCTCAGCCGATTCTGCGAGAAATTAAACTTTATCAAGCCCAATATTCTAAGCTGATAAATCAGGAAATAGAATGGAAGATTAAAACAATGAAACAAAAAACTTTTGAATCGGCCAATAAATGTGGAAAACTGCTAGCTTGGCAGTTGAAGAGGAGACAAAGACTAAACACGGTAACAAATTTAGAGATTGAAGGAAGGAGTATCCAGAACCCTGGAGAGATCAGAAAGTGCTTCCAGAGATATTTCAAAAAGTTATACACTCAAGGGCCACAAGATGAAAGAGAGATTAAACAATTTTTGGAGAAAAATGGACTAGCAAAGCTGTCAGAAGAAAACAGAACAATTTTGAATGGTAAAATAACACAACAAGAGATTGAGCAGGCCATACAGAGTTTGAAACAGGGCAAATCGCCAGGGCCAGATGGACTGACCTCCAACTATTATAAGACACTGAAAGACTACTTAATACAGCCACTGTTGGAGGTCAGTAATGAAATAATGGAGGGAAAGAAGGCGCCAGAATCGTGGAAAGAAGCATTTATCACATTGATACCAAAGTCGGAAACTGAAAAGACACAACTTAGGAACTACCGTCCCATTTCCCTTTTAAATGTGGATTACAAAATTTTTGCAGATGTTTTGGCACGTAGATTCAAGAAAGTCTTAAGTGAGATAATTCATAAAGACCAAGCAGGCTTTCTCCCGGGTAGACACATGTTTGCGAATACAAGGAACATCATAGACATATTGGAACTTTTGCAAACAAACATAAATACTAGAGCAGTTTTAATTTTTATAGACGCGGAGAAAGCCTTTGACAATATATCTTGGAAATTTATGAAGGGGAACTTAAAAGAAATGGGAGTGGGACGGGGGTTTGAGAATGGGATTGAGGCAATATACTCTGAGCAAAAGGCTAAATTGATAGTCAACAATGTGGTTACAGAAGAGCTTAAAATTGAAAAAGGTACACGACAAGGCTGCCCGATTTCCCCATTACTATTTATTTCGGTTCTGGAAGTGCTGTTGAACATGATCAGGGGGGACCGGTTGGTAGAAGGAATCCAGGTCGGAGCGAAACAATATAAACTTAAGGCATTTGCAGACGACCTAGTTTTGACATTACAGGAGCCAGAATCTAGTATGAAAAGAGTATTACAACTGATTCAAAACTTTGGTCGAGTGGCGGGATTCAAATTAAATAAGCAAAAAACTAAGGTTTTGGGGAAAAATTTGTCAGATATCGAGTTGGAACGGTTTCAGAAAGAGACAGAATTAACTGTGGTTAAAAAAGTCAAATACCTAGGGGTGAACATAACAGCAAAAAATCTGAGTTTATTTAAAGATAATTATGAAAAATGCTGGTCAGAAATCAAGAGAGACTTGGATAGTTGGTCAAGATTAAAACTTTCCTTGTTAGGCCGAATAGCTGTCATTAAAATGAATGTATTGCCAAAAATGTTATTTCTATTTCAGACACTACAGATTGTAGATAAGACAGAATGTTTTCGGAAGTGGCAGAAAGATATTTCAAAATTTGTCTGGCAGGGCAAAAAGCCCAGAATTAAACTCAAAATATTAACAGATGCGAAAGAAAGAGGGGGCTTTGCCCTGCCAGACTTAAAGTTGTACTATGAAGCCGCAGCTTTCTGCTGGTTGAAAGATTGGTTACTTCTCGAAGATACGGATCTATTGGATTTGGAAGGTTTTAATAATGCATTTGGATGGCATGCATATTTATGGTATGATAAGGCTAAGACAAACAAGGCTTTTAAGAACCATATTGTCAGAAAATCAGTTTTTAATGTCTGGTCAAAATATAAAGACTTATTGGAGAATAAAACTCCGAGGTGGTTGTCACCCCTAGAGGCTAAGGCCCGAAAAGGAGCCAATATGGAGGCCAATTGGCCAAAATATTGGGAGATATTGGAAAGAGATGGTGACAATTGGAAATTGCAGAGTTTAGAGAAAATGAGAGACAAAGTGCGAGACTGGTTACACTATGCTCAGATTAAAGAAGTGTTTAAAAATGACAAAAAGGTAGGATTCCAGGTGGAGAAGTCAAAGTTGGAAACTGAACTGTTAGAACCTAAGACTAAAGTACTCTCAAAGATGTATAATTTGCTGCTGAAATGGAACACACAAGACGAAATGGTTAAATCGGCAATGATAAAATGGGCCCAGGATATTGGGCATAATATTATGTTTGAAGATTGGGAAAGGTTGTGGACCTCTGGGTTGAACTTCACTGCATGTAATGCTTTGAAGGAAAATGTAATGAAAATGATATACAGATGGTACATGACCCCAGTCAAATTGGCCAAAATATACCATTCGTCAGATAATAAATGTTGGAAATGTAAGGAAGATGAAGGAACATTTTTTCACCTCTGGTGGTCTTGTCCTAGAGTGAAGGCCTTCTGGGAGATGATATATAATGAGTTAAAAAAGGTGTTTAAGTACACCTTTACTAAGCAACCAGAGGCCTTCCTCTTGGGCATTGTCGGCCAGAGTGTGTCAAAAAAAGACAGAACATTTTTTATGTACGCAACAGCGGCAGCAAGAATACTGATTGCTAAGAATTGGAAGACTCAAAATCTACCCACTCTGGAAGAATGGCAGATGCAGCTGATGGACTATATGCAACTAGCTGAGATGACCGGCAGAATTCGAGACCTGGGAGAAGAAAGGACGGAAGAAGACTGGAAGAAATTTAAGATTTATTTACAAAAGTATTGTAACTTGGCTGAATGTTGATCGGGATGTCAGAATAGAAATGATTGTCTACCACTAAATTAGATTTAAGATTAAATTATATGTTAAGGAACAAAATTATGATTTGGATAAAATGATAATTTGTTTGGAAACAATTGTATAATGATGTAAGTGTTTGCGGGAGGCGTGGGGGAGTCCAAAGCAATAATGGAAAGATGTTAAACAATTAATGTTGTTTTTGTAATATGCTTTTGTATTGAAAAAAACTTTAATAAATATATATTTAAAAAAAAAATAAACACTACAACTATTAGCTCCAATACTCAAGCGATTGACCGCCTATTGCAGGAATCTAAATTGACAAGGAAAATTGCCGATGAGGCTAAAGAAAAGGTGCTGGTGGTAGAAAGAAAATTACAACCTATAAATAAACAACTAGAAGATCATAAGGCACAACTGGCCTTATTTGAATTGAGAGACAAACAGGCAAATTTAAGAATCAGGGCGGTACCGGAACTCGAAGAAGGTAAACTGTGTGAACTCCTCACCCAGGAATTTGAAGAATTTTGGGGCCTGGACCCAGAAAAGGATTTTAAGATATTGACAGCCTTCAGACTTGGCAAAGGAAATAAAGAAGGCAGGAAGAATAAGGTAAGGGATTGTCTGATTACACTTAGATCAAAGGAGGAGAGAGACAGAATATTAGGCCTACATTACCAGAAATCGCTGGAAATTCGAGACTCAAGAATAGAAATTTTTTAAGACATCCCAAAACACCTATTGGACCTTAGAGCTAACTACACAGACCTGATGGACGTATTAAGAAGAAACAGCATTATTTTCAGGTGGGAATTTCCCCAGGGGCTGTCGTTCACGTATAGAGGGAAAAAGGTGAAGATAAGATCTGAGGAGGATTAGGAGAGATTCCTGAAGGACCACGAGGAGAACTTAAAAAAAGAGGCAGAGGGAAGAGAACCAAAACCAAAACCAGGAGTTTTGGATTTGACAAAGCTACCATTGGAATTGGACAAACGAGAAGCGTTACCACCAACAGACCAAGAACAAGAATTGGGTGCAGTTGGAGGAGACGCATAACAATCCCACAATGTCTCTGCAGGTGCTAAGTTGGATTATTAGAGGTTTGAACTCCCCTGATAAGAGGGAAAAAATCTTTCATCTATTAAAAAAGGAAAAATTGGATCTGATATGTCTGCAAGAAACCCATGTGATTAGAACACATAGGAAAGTTTTAATTAACAAAAGACTAGGACAAGAATTTATCTCATCAGACAAAGTTAAAAAGAGAGAAGTGGTGATCTATGCAAAAGAAAATCTATCACCTAAATTTATTTTTAAGGATGACCAAGGAAGATATGTGGCTATTGAAATACAATATCAAGGTGAGAAATTTTTGATAGTAGGAATATATGAACCAAAAGAGGGGAAGTCAGAATTTTATAAGAAACTGCATGAGACATTGTTGGACTTTATGGACTTTAACATCATCATGTTGGGCGATATGAATGGAGTGGTATCGACAAATATGGATAAATCAGAAAGACAAGTGGTGACAAAAGATGGAAGACTACCGAAAACCTTCTTTGAATTGACAGACAATATGGACTTAATTGACATTTGGAGAACTAAGAACCCCCTAGGTAAAGAGGGGACATTCTTTTCTGAAGCCCAAAAGACCTGGACAAGGATTGACCAAATCTGGATAACTACAGAAATGGCTCCCAAGATTCGAAAAGTGGAAATCTGCCCAAAAACTTGCTCCGACCATAACCCTGTGAAGATGGAAATGAAACCAACATTGACTGGTTCCTTCAGATGGAGGATGAACGACGCCTTGTTTAGAGATACAGAAATTACCAAGAAGGCCCAAAAAACTATAAAAGACTATTTTGAGATAAATTTGAAGACCACAGTGGAAAAAAGAACAATCTGGGATGCAAGCAAAGCCGTAATGCGAGGGTTTTTGATACAACAAAATGCAATAAAAAGGAAAACTCAAAATGAGAAAAAGGAGAAGATCCTGGAGAAAATAAGGGAAGGAGAGAAAAAATTGAGACTTAAACCAAAATCTCAAGAGATTTTGAGAGAAATTAAGTTATATCAAGTACAATATATGAAAATGATAAATCAGGACATTGAATGGAAAATTAAACAGATGAGACAAAAGACTTTCGAATCAGCCAATAAATGTGGAAAGTTATTAGCATGGCAGTTGAAGAAGAGACAAAAACTAAATACGGTCACTAATCTTGAAGTCGATGGAAAGAATATACAGAAACCACAGGAGATTAGAAGCTGCTTCCAGAGATATTTTAAACAACTCTACACACAAGGGCCGCAGACTGAGTCGGAAATTGACCAATTTCTGAAATCAAATGGATTACAAAAAAATTCACAGGAAAATAAAGTTTTATTGAACTCTAAAATATCTGAACAAGAGGTGGAAGGCGCGATTCAAAATATGCAATTGGGCAAATCTCCAGGGCCTGATGGATTAACCTCCAAGTACTACAGAACTTTAAAAGACTATCTAATCCAACCTTTGAAGGAGGTTTGTAATGAAATTATGGAAGGGAAAAAGGCACCGGAAACGTGGAAAGAAGCCTACATCACACTTATACCGAAAACTGAGATGGAAAAGACACAACTAAAGAACTACCGCCCCATATCCCTACTTAATGTGGATTACAAAATATTTGCAGATATTTTGGCTAGAAGATTGAAAAAAGTTTTGGCAGAAGTGATACATAAAGACCAGGCCGGCTTTCTTCCTGGAAGACACTTATCGGACACTACGAGGAATATAATTGACATTTTAGAAAAGCTGCAGGTGAATATTAACACAAAAGCAGTTTTGATTTTTGTAGACGCGGAGAAAGCCTTTGACAACATTTCCTGGAGTTTTATGAAGAAAAATCTTCATGGGATGGGGGTTGGGCAGAATTTTGAAAACGGTATAGGTGCGATATACTCTGAACAAAATGCTAAATTGATAGCAAATAATATGGTTACAGAAGAGTTTAAAATTGAGAAAGGGACACGACAAGGTTGCCCAATTTCCCCATTGCTTTTTATTTTGGTCCTGGAGGTTTTGCTGAATATGATTAGAAGGGACCAAATGATTCAAGGTATTCAGGTCGGAGTCAAACAATATAAGCTTAAAGCCTTTGCAGATGATCTAGTGATGACATTACAGGAGCCGATATCTAGCACCAAGAGGGCATTAGAAGTAATCCAGGATTTTGGTCAAGTGGCAGGTTTTAAGTTGAACAAAATGAAAACTAAGGTTTTGGAGAAAAAATTTGACATTGACACAGAGAGAGAGGTTTCAGAAAGAGACAGAATTAATATTGGTAAAGAAGGTTAAATATTTGGGGGTGAATATGACATCCAAGAATGTGAATTTGTTTAAAGATAATTATGAGAAATGTTGGTCAGAGGTGAAAAAGGATTTAGAAATTTGGACAAATTTGAAGCTTTCCTTGCTGGGTCGAATTGCTGTCATTAAGATGAATGTATTGCCGAGGATGTTATTTTTATTCCAATCACTGCAAATCATTGATAAGATGAATTGTTTCAAGAAGTGGCAAAGAGACATATCCAGATTTGTCTGGCAGGGCAAAAAACCCAGAATAAAATTTAAAATTCTAACAGATGCTAAAGACAGAGGGGGGTTTGCCCTGCCAGACTTAAAACTTTACTATGAGTCAGCAGCTTTTTGCTGGCTGAAGGAATGGCTGCTTCTTGAGAACACGGATGTGTTGGACCTTGAAGGGTATGACAATGTATTTGGGTGGCATGCATATCTTTGGTATGGCAAGGTTAAAGCACATAAGGCATTTAGAAACCATATTGTCAGGAAATCACTGTTTAATGTCTGGATAAGGTATAAAGATTTTCTAGAGAGTAAAACACCAAGGTGGCTATCACCTATGGAAGCGAAAGCTTTGAAAAAACTGAACATGGAGGCTAAATGGCCAAAATACTGGGAAATTCTAGAACAGGAAGGTGACAAACTGAAATTGCAGTTATGACAAGCTTAAGGAGAAGGTGCGAGACTGGCTACATTATTTTCAAATAAGAGAGGTTTATAACGTAGACAAAAAAAATTGGTTTCCAGGTGGAAAAATCAAAGCTAGAAACAGAATTGTTAGAACCCAATGTAAAGACCCTTTCGAGAATGTATAATCTGCTGTTGAAATGGAATACTGAGGAAGAAACAGTAAAATCGGCAATGATAAAATGGGCACAAGACATAGGCCATAACATTATGTTCGCTGACTGGGAGAAGTTGTGGACCACCGGGATTAAATTCACGGCATGTAATGCCTTAAGAGAGAATATTATGAAAATGATGTATAGGTGGTACATGACTCCAGTCAAGCTTGCAAAGATATATCATTTGCCCGATAACAAATGTTGGAAGTGTAAAGAAATTGAAGGTACTTTTTTTCACCTTTGGTGGACGTGCCCAAGGATTAAGGCTTTCTGGGAAATGATATATAATGAACTGAAAATGGTATTTAAATATACCTTCCTGAAGAAACCAGAGGCCTTCCTCCTGGGCATAGTTGACCAATCAGTGTTAAAGAAGGGTAGAACTTTCTTTATGTACGCTACAGCAGCAGCAAGAATTCTTATAGCAAAACATTGGAAGACAGAAGATCTACCCACCGTGGAAGACTGGCAGATGCAACTAATTGACTACATGGAGATGGCGGAGATGACTGGCAGAATTCGAGACCAGGGAGAAGAGCAAGTGGAAGAAGATTGGGGGAAATTTAAAATCTATTTGCAGAAACATTGTAAAATTTTTGAATGTTGATGACATTGAAATGAACTGTGGGGGTTCTAGCAACAAGATAAAATTTAAGATTAAACCAACAATAGATAAACTAAAGGGCTATGAATTTGCTGAACCAACCTTTAAAAGGGATACAAGAACGGGGGATGTGAGGAAGTCAGGAAAATATGTGAATTTAAGATATAAAATTAAGAAAGAGGGAATTTTTGTGGTTTTTTATATATGTGCTTTTTCTTTTTTATTATTAGTTTTTTAATGTATGCATTTTTGTATTTTTGTGTGTAATGTTTGTATTGTTGTATTTTGTAGTATGTATTTTGTGTTTTTATATTTCTCTTGTTCTTGTCTTTGTATTTTTTCTTTTATATTGTGCATTGTTAAAACTTAATAAAAAAATTTACAAAAAAAGAAAAAGAAAAAGAAAACCCATTTCCTGGACAATATCAACATTGTGTTTTGTGCCTGTGAACTGCACAGTGAATATTTTTATTAGAAAAGAAAACAGCCTGGTGTTTCAGCTTCTCAGAGTTGTTTTATTCAGTGCGCTGCTACAGCTTGTCACACCCAAATCCTCCAAAGGAATCTGCCAAAGTGCTTTTCCAGGCAACAGGGGGCAGAGGGAGAGAAACCAAGAACCTCAAATTCACTAGACCAGGGATGGGGAATTGTGTGGCCCTCTAGATGTTGTTGGATTCCATCACCCCTGACTGTCGGCCATGCTGGCTGAGGCAGAAGGCCATTGGCTCTGGCAATATCTGGGAGCCCACAAGATTCCCAGCCTCCGCCCTACACAAACAACCAGGCACTCAGCTGTGAGGCATACCTCTTACCGGAGGGAGGGTCACTCCAGAGGCAGCTGTGGCATGAGGGTGCTGGTTCATGCCTTTGTGGGCACATCAGAGGATTAAAGAGGACCCCCTAGGAAGCATGCTTGGAGATCTTCCTTACCACGTGGCTCTCTGGCAAAAACACAACAGTACCAACGGCCATATGGAACCACACCTCAAAGCTGGATCAGACTTCCCAGATCCTGTAGCCTACATCAGGTGGAAGACTGGGGCAGAGGGGCCTAGAGTGGGAGTCAGAGCTGCTCTTAGGGCTGCATGTCTGAAGCATGGGCAGAAATCTTTGGGTGTGAGGTTGCATGGGGCTGTCTCTTTGTGTTTTGCTGGTGCCAAGCCGCCAGCCAGCCACAGGCAGGCAACTAACTAACTGGCTTCAGGGGCAAGCTCCTTTGCAAAGCCAGTCTGACTTCACCAAATGCAATGGCAGAGTGACCATTCAGCCCGTGTTCTGCTTCGCTGTGAAATGGCGTGTATTCCTCAACGCAGAGAACCTCTTTTTCAACGTCAAGCTGGTCTAAGGAAGAAAAACATAAGAGTTAGTCTTGAATCCCCACACACATGTGCTGGGAGATGCCTGCACACCGCACATGTAAAGCACATCTCCTCCCACCCACACCCAAAAAGTCCTGGGAACAATGGTTTGTTAAGGGTGCTGGGAATCGTAGCACTGTGAAAGGAAAACTAAGGTTCTTAGGATTCTTTGGAGCGGGTGGGATGTTGAATACACAGCGGCCACAGGGACGGACGGACACACACACACACACACACACCCCAGCATAGGTTCAACTTTTAGCACAAAAAGTCTTCAGCCAGATGTCATGCAACCCTTTGGCAGGGGCAACTTATCATTTTATTGATTTTCCATAACAAAGAATTAAAAAGGCGGCCAATCTTGCAAAGGAGTGTTGCCATTTAAACTGCTGGTGTGACGTAGGAACCCGAACAAAGAGAAGGAACCAACTACCCAGAGTCTGCTTCCGATTGCCCTTGTTCTCCACCTCCCTCTATGCTAATCAGCCGCAAACAAGAGTTCAGATTTGAAAGCCTTGTTATCACCTCATTCCCTTCAATTAGCCAGCAACAGCAGAAGACCCAGACTCTGGCAAGATGAGCATTTGCCCAGTGGATTCTGGCCGGTCCAGGAGGGAAGACAAGGGATGGTTGCGGTGGCCGCCAGTCCCTTCCCACTCCATCTCAGATACAGAACGCATTTGCTCGGCCACTCCTTGGCTCTGGCGCCACCTACTGTTGGCCTCCTTGCCTTCCACCCTCCCATCCACCCCTGGTCCAGAGGCGCAGAGTAGTAGTTAGGTGATCTTGCGCCCCGGCAGAACCGTCCAGATTGCGCCCCCAGTGACGGACAAGTTAGCTCTTCTTATTGCCTCTCCTCCAACCCCCCCTCCACCCATTCAATTCACCCTGGAAATACAAGTATCGAAAAGTAAAATGTTAGAGATTTTCCCCCACCCCATAGCAATATAATTTGATTCAGCTAGCTGGTCAGTCTACTTTCGGTTTCACTCCTGGCTCCTTGTTAAATTAATACTGCATCAGAAACTTCCCAAGCAGATATCCAAAGTTCTTTGGCATTTCTTTTTTTTAATAAATATTTATTAGAAGTTTTCCATTTTCAAAAGCCAAAAAAGAAAAAAGAAAAATAAAAATTAAAAACACATAAAATTTGAAATCCTTATTTTCTATAACATCTTTCCCTGACTTCCCCACACCTCCCCTTCTTATATTCCCATTTAGATTGTAAATTCAACAAGTTATTATCCCAATTTTTTAACCTTTGCACTATATCTATACTGATACAGAAAATACAGTAGTTAACCTTTTCATGCTTGATTCATTTTTGAAAAAAACAACACCAATTTTACCTTATATACCTCAAAATTTTTACCTTAGTACTCATTCTTAAATCCTTTTTTTCTAAAGTAGACCCGAATTCCTTTCCACGAATTCCCCACTTTTCATACTGATATCAAAACAAATTAAATAAAAAGACAGATTATATTTATACACCCTTTGGATCCCCAAACCCCACCCCATCCCCTTTCCCGGTTTCAATCCCCAACAAATGTCCAACAGTCTTAGTCTGCTATCAGCCTGGAGATCTCACATCCGAGGCCCTTAATTGTCTCTCAGTTCCTCTCTGCCGGATTTTTTGATAGTCCTTAATATTAAACACCAGATCTCGGAGATGCTCTAATCCAGTGAGGACAATGATTCCTCCAGCCAGACAACCATACTTAAAAGTGGAGCCCAAATCTTGTTTCTTACTCCTTTCAAATCCAAATGTCTCCAAAGCTCCAGCTTTCACCTTGATCAAATTTATAGTGCTTGAATCTTCAGATCTCCACATATAGAGATCTTTCCATTCTTCAGCCTCCAATTTGGACCAAGTTTCCATCATCCAATTCTTATTTTCCTTTGTAGCCATCATGTCAGGACTCTGGCTCTCCTTTGTCATCTGCAGCACCACATCTCCTCCTTCCCTTTCCTCAGAAACAACATATGTCTCTTTCTCCACACTCTCAAAGTTAACTTTCTCCTCTTGTCCAGCTGCATGAACTTCCTGGATCAAATCCTTATCAAATTCAATGCACTTTTTTACTGTTAAGTCCAGGGTTGCAACGTTAGTAGCCAAAACATCAATTTGGCGTTGTAACTTTCCCAAGAGAAAGAAAATTCTGTCCAATTTAGCTTGAGTTTTCCCTCCTTCAGCCATTCTTGTAATGTCCCAAAACCCCCTCTAGAGGGATTTTGGTTACTTAGTATTCCATCCAGTTCAAATCCAAAAAGCAAGTTAGTTTGTATCGGTTCTTCCTTATTTTCAACAAGATGTAGGCAAATTGTAACAAATATATCCAGCAGAGACAGAAAACAAAGATCGCTTTTTCCGTCTTGACAGCTAGTTTGACAGCTGTCAAGCTCTTCAATATCTCTCCAACAGGCTTTCTCGCGGATCACTCCCGGGTCCGGGGGGGGGGGGTGACACTTCAGCTCCAAAAATTAACTCTTATCCTCCAGTAAAGATTACTTAAACTGCCGAATCGTGGAATTAATATCTTTTGCCCAACAAGAGGGGAAAATTCCTCTCGACCTTAGTTAGTTAGTCTTTGCTTTAGATTATTTATAAGACGGGGAGACTGACTTCCTGTTTACGCCTTCCCCGATTGTGCCTAATTGAACAAAAAATTTTCCTTTAAATGTCCAATTTCCGTATTACTCACGGGTTGCTGCTTTAGAGTCCAATTGTTCACAAGAAGAAGTCAGCGCTCTCCGACCATGGCATGCGGCTTCACTCCGTAGGAGAAGCAGTCGACTCACAGCACCGCGCCACTCACCCCATCCCCCGTTCCGAAGCCTTTAAAAAGGCTCCTTCACGGGTCGGGGGGCGCAAATGGTGCCCGCCGAGTCACCAGGTTCACAGGCTTCCCCGCCTGTGATTTTTAAGGGTCCCGGCGTCGCCGCAGCGGCAAGACCCGATCCTACGGAGCCGATTCCCTCCAGAGCTCAGAGGGAATCCACCATTAGTCGATCGCGCTAACCCGGATGTGCTCCAAAGTTCTTTGGCATTT
Organism: Podarcis liolepis; assembly: GCF_965112155.1. Taxonomy (NCBI): domain Eukaryota; kingdom Metazoa; phylum Chordata; class Lepidosauria; order Squamata; family Lacertidae; genus Podarcis; species Podarcis liolepis. The sequence goes on from NC_139568.1 coordinate 8,494,964, forward strand.
CTCCAGTTGTTAATGAGATGTCTCTTCTAGTCCAGGGGAGTCTTTTGATCTTCTTCCAGGAAACCAAGAGTCGAAAGCCTTGATTTTCCTTTTTTTCTTTTTCCAGTCATTTCCACAGAGTTAGTCATTGTTAGAGTTATTAAAACCTTATTATATTAACAAATGCAATTTTTTTAGTCTCCCTTGCTTTCCTGGTGACCTTCAGCTTAAACACAAACTGCTCTGGAGTGAGAAAAACCCACCACACTCAAAAAGCCCAGCTGGAGGGACCTGGAAGTGTGCGGGGAAGAGCAGTTTTGTAGTGGCTTTGCTGCACAGGAGCACCAAGTTTACTAACTGGCTGATTCAGATTGAATCCCATTCAAAAAGAGTGCAATGGTGTGTGTTTCAGCCAGCCATCCGGCTGCTGCAACTATTCCCTGGGTGGCACCACACTGTGCTGTCTGTGTGTTTGGAAGGGAATGGGAGCTATGCTCCCCCCGGAGACACTCCACTCCTTCTTCCTTAGCTGTGTTGCTCAACAGTTGAGGCAACCTTCACAGTTCTGGGATGCCGAGGAAGCGAACCAATACTCACGTTCATCTGTACTGGCTCAGTATGACCTATTCTGACAGGTGCGGCCTTTCATATTCACGCCCAAGAGCCTTTCCGCCCCAGAGATCTGGGGCTGAACCCGGGATCTGCACGCCAAGGCTGGAGTAAGAAAGAGCCCCAGTTGACGCGCCAGGCATCCCTGGTTCCCCCTCGGCAGCGGCAGCGGTAGCGGCAGTCTCAGCAGCCCGGAGCCAGCCTGGTAGTGCACTTGGCTCTGGCTGGCTTCAGGAGCTGCTCATTGCCGTGGCACCCACCATTTTGCCTCTCCGGAAGTCCCCATATGATGTGTTTTGTGCCGTTGAACTAATCATGCAACATTCCTTCCCTACTAATAAATCTACAACACTTAAAATATAAATCTGGGGGCCTTATATGAAATCCGGGGACATTCCAGGGACGGATTTTGTTGGGGATAGATTTGTAAATCCGGGGACTGTCCCCGGGAGACGGGGACATCTGGAAATCATTCCGTAATAGGGCTTCTCCTGCCTTTGCCAGTATGTCAGCCTACTCAGCCTCCTTAAAGAGGGCGTTCAGAAGTACTTGTACGTCTGGCCATATGGGATTGTGAGTGGAGAAGGTGGTGCAGTCTGGATGGGTCCCTCTGTCTTGCTCTTTGGTCACTGTGACTGAGCACCAGGGCAGGGCAGGAAGGCAGCATTGCCCAGCGGGAAGGCATTCGGAGACAAATCATCAGCAAGGAGCAGAAAATCCCCTCCCCTTCCATCAAGAGGACTGAAGAATCTCTAGTCGGCCTTCAGGTGAGTTCAGCATCCCAGGTCTCTGGGGTGTTCCTGTCCATTACAAAGCTGACTCGAGGCTCCGTCAACTGAGCCCCTACACTCCTTGCGTACATGAAAGGGGCACAGAAAGGATGGGAGGCAGCCTTTTCCTGGAGCCGTCTTACCTGCAGCAGTTCACTCGCTGGCTGCTGACCCTTTTCCTCCATCACCTGGATGATCCTCTCAAGAGAGGAGAGTTTCCTGCAGAGTCTGGCCAGCTGCTCATCCCTTCTCCCTGCAATCTCCTTCTCCACCTCTTCCACATGATTCAGCAGACGCTTTTCTTCTTCTTCCAGGAACTGGCGCAGTTGTCTCAACTTCTCCACAGTCTTCAGCCTCTCCGGCTCTGAGGAGGTCGGAGTGAGGAAGATGGTCAGCCTTCAAAACATCAGCAAGAGAATTAGGATTTGAATTGAACTGCTTCCACCCTCTCAGCTCACAAGTCCTCAGGCTTCTCCTTGACTGCTTTTCACATAATAAACAACAATGGCAAAGAAACTCCATTTAGCTGCATTCAAAGGTGAACTTACCTAATTCACAATTCTTGGAAAAAATATGGAGACCAAAACAGCAATCTTTTGAAATTCACACCTCTGACTTTTTCAAGGTTGACCCAGCCAGGTAATGGTCACAAAAAATGTATTTATGAGGGCAAAGCACGTATCAAAATATTTATACGAGAAGGTAGCCACCCTAGCATTTGATTCATTTTCAGAATAATAAATAAATAGCAAACCGATATGGGAAAAGGAGAAATGGGGAGAAGTTGAAATGGGCAGATTTCCCCATCCCTCCTCAGTCCGGACTTGCTTCTTGAAGTGCTTGTTCCCTCACTAGTAACAATAGTGACACTTCCAAGGAGGTCTTTGCTTTCCTTGTCCAGGTCTGCTTGATAGGCTTGAATTTCCCCTCCCTCTTTCCTCCGAATCTCCAGGCGGCGACAGATCTCTCCATGACAAGAAAAGGGAAAACTCAGCTTTGATTGAGACACAAAGAGAGGAGATGAATATTCTACTGGCTTCTTGGGTCCAGTGGCCTTGCTATAATAGCAAAGTAATTGACTGGAGGAAAGAAAAGTACAGAACACATACATAAATACCGTAAGTAGTTATCATCACAAAAGAATATGCAGGTAAACCCATGAACAGCCAGGTAAACCCATCAACAGGTTTCCTGCAAGACAGGAGTCTGTTGTAGGCCGCCCCTTCTGTGATGTATGTATGATGTATGGAGGGGTGGTCTTGGGTTCCAGGGTGGGCAATTTCAAATGTCTATATAAGGACTTGGTTCGGGGTCCCTCCTCCCTCCTGCGTGGGGGTGGGGGTGAGCACCCTGTTGCAACAGTTAATAAAGATCTGGCTTACTAGCTGCTTTGCTTCTCAATATTCTCTGGTTGGCCTCTGTTATTTTTTCCTACCGATAGAGAAGCTACAAAAGGACTCTATATGGGCTCTGAGGTACCCCAGAAGGGAAAAGGAGCCCCCAGTCCCCACCCCCTTGCAGCTGACCCCTTGCTGCTCTCTGCTTGGCAGGGTATTGAGGAGGCATCCTGCTAGCCAAAGGAGACATGTGCAATTCACATTTGTAGTGTTCTAAATATGTACAAAGCAACCTTGCTGGGGGATGTGGATGAGGTTAACCCTTTCTCTCCCTGCCATGGTCCCAACCCAAATCTTTGAAGCTGCTGTATTTCAAGGGAAGATCCCTTGGCCCCCCTGGCAGAGAGAAAGACTTCGACTCCCTCCTCCCAGCCATCCCAGCAGCCCTCAGGCTTCCCCTTGGCTGCTTCTAAGGTAATAAACAACCACCAATGAATACCATGCCTACTTTGGATTTGAGAATTAAGAAGATAACCTGCCAAGAAGAATACACAGCTATTTCTCCCCCTCATGGCACCTTGTATTCCTCGACAGCCTCTTCCAGAGGAATTACCTCGTGGTGTTGGTGCTTCTTGGATCTGCCCCAAACCACACAGATGGGGGCTTCATCCTCCTTGCAAAAGAGTTTCAGGGGCTCCTGGTGCTTCTCACAGACTCCTCCTTTTCCTCCTTCCTCCTTTCCCTCTTGAAGACTGAGAGTCTTGGCTACTTCGACAAAGGTAGCCAATTGCCGGTTGCGGACGAGGCTCCTTCTCTGGACTCCAACTTGGCTTTGAGGACAGGAAGCCAGCCTCCTTTTTGCCCCGCTGCACTGGATCAGGCCGGACCGGCAGAAGTTGTGCCCACACTCTGGGATGGTCTCTGTGTCGTAAGAGAGTCAGTGTCAGAGAGGGGAATAAAGGAGAAGGACCCTACCAATATCAAATAGATCGTATTCTGCCTTCACACCCTACAAGAAGGTCAACGGTGCCTTGGGGAATGGATCGTTTTTCGCTGTATCCAATTGTATCCTTTTTGCTGTATCTTTCTCATTGACTTTAAGAATGGATCTGAATGTATTTTTCGACTCAAATGTATTTTTCCTCAAAATGCTGTACTTTTCTAAATGTATCCAAATGTATCCGAATGGGTTTTTGTATTTCCCCCCAATCTCATCGCCTAGAGAATGTTCCTTAAATGTAACAATCACTTGTTCCAAATATATTTGATTCAAATGTATTCGAGCGTATACTTTTATGGGAAAACGTAGCTAGGAAAATGTGGAGATATATATATATATACTGCTTATAGTGCCTTTGAACGGTCAGTGTTCCATCCTCTATCCTTTCACGAGCTGCCAAAAACACTCTCCACACCACACTGCCATCTACTGGGTCTACAAATAATACCACGAATACACACAAATACAAGTTCTAAAATAAATTAGTTTTATTTTCCCATAAGTATGCAAACATAAGACTATCACACCCGAATTGACAGCTATGCAGAACAGGATTCCCCCCCCCCTCCATCGGATAGCTGCCTGCGCGGCTGTCTTTGAGGGGGGTGGAGGGAGGAACGGGCGGGATCGACATCCGATAGCTGCCTGCCTGCCTGCGTGCCTGAACATGCCGTGCACCTGGGGGGCGCTGTGACCGGCGCCCATTGGGAAGGAACAAGACAGGAAAAGGAAGGAAATGGGAGGGGTTTTTGTAAGGCCCCACTTTTCACATGGTGTCCTGTTGTGTGGTCGGAAAGTACTCTTTATTGTTTGATTTGGGTTAATGTCAGAATAAAAGCGAGTTCCTTCAAAATAACACATTCCTTTTTATCTTACCAATTTCTCATATTGTAAGAAGCGGAAGAAGAAACCATAGAGAGCATTCATATTTTCCTTCTGATCAATGAAGTCAAACGTTACAATTATCCATTTTAGAATGAGCACCTATAGGGAGAAGACAGATCTCAGTAAGCCAAAGCAAGGCCAAGACAACAAACCCCTTCTGGAATATGGTCAGCGTGTACAACATCTAGCTGAATCATCACCAGGATAACTAAGTCAGACTGGGGGAAATATCATTCTTCAGAACCAAGACATCATTACCATGCTTTCCAAGTTACCTGAAAGTCACTAGAACACTTGCGAGCACAGAGTCAAGACACAGCTGAAAGAAGAGAATCCTCTGTTATCACGGAAATGGGAATCAGAGTCTTCAGTAGCCTAGTGCTTATCACTGTGCCTGCAAGACACTGAAAGACACTGCTTAACATTCTGAACATCTTCACTCTTGATAATTTCTCACAAGCTCGAAGCAGCCCCGGTTCTTGTTAAGGGAGAAGGCAGGGCAATGCAGCTCCGTTGACATACTTTGCTGCCAAGGGGAAAGAGAAGAAGCCAAAACATGTTTTCTTTCCCAAGCTTGGCACTGAGTGCGATGTTCAGCAAGTTCTGAATTTCTTCTGGTGCCAAGCCTCTCTCTTGCGCAATCTTTTCCACAGTCTCCAAAGGACTCTGCAAAGCTCCCTGCTTCCGTGAGGCACTATCTTGAATTAGGAAAAAGTCCAAGTGTGATTCAAATCCATTCGAAAAACCGTCCTCATGCATGATGGCCTGTCCAATGGCTTGCTTTACCATCAATTGGCAAGGGAGCCCCATTGAGATGCCATGGCATTTGGAAAACTCTGGAATGCTGAACTTGCCTTTTGCTTTCTTGCTCCTTCCTTCAGTGGGTAGGTAGGTGTAGGTCGGGGCAAGTCGAAAGCTTCCTTGGAATTCCTCAGCCCCAGCCAGCATTGCCAAAGGGCAGGATGATGAGACTTGTAGTTCAGCAACGTCTGGAGGGCCAGAGGTTACCCTCACCTGTTTCATCGGTTAGTGTGCTAAGATCTGGGCACAAGCCCAATTCAGCTGACGGTACTTAACAAGGGCTTGCTTTACACAAAACATGAGAGCTAATACACTATTCTGCTCCAATATACAAAACAGCCCCTTCTCTAGAGAAAGCTCAAGAAAATACAAACTTCGGGGTTTGTAGATGGTTGTAAAGGTTGCTGAAAGGTTTCTAGTTCACTAGTTGGAAACAGCTTCCAGGCTAGGCAGGACCAAGGTTGCTTTGTAACTGTTCCTGTCTGCCTGCTTGCCATTGTGCATATTTGTAAACCATTTCTGCCAAAATATATACATCTGCAATAGTAGTTTCTGGAAGCAGACCCTGCGAGAGTGCACACTCCATGAAGTCCATATGAAGAGTGTTACGGAATGGAGGGGGGAGGGCATATGAACGAAGTCTTACTCCCGAGTAAGAGACGTAGAGCCCGAGGCGGATGTCGGAAATCAAGCCTATATCGGGAGAAACTGGCAACTCTCCCAGGCACCCGGCTTGGTCTCCTGTTGACCTCCCTGGCTGCATTCCCCAGCAAGATCCAGGCTAGGTCTCGATAGGCGATTCTTCTCAGCGTGGGAAGAACACACCCCCTCCCTCCTGCACTCCCGGCAGGGAAAAGGAGATAGACAGAAACGTATTTACATGCTTTTATTTCTGTCTTTGCAGCATTACAGAAAACATGACTGCTCTCTTCAAACTCCAGCAGTCAAGTGACAAACACCTCCTGTACTTCCTTTACAAGAGCAAGAGGAAGAGCTCATATTACACTCTGAGCTAATTCCAGTGAATTGCTCTGTGAATTGACTGTCCCTCTGTTTCCCACGGAGCAGTCCCAACATTCCATCATGTGATGTTTTCAAGCTAGCAGTTTGCAGTTGCATTGCACCCATATCGTAACATACTCCCCCATATGAATCAATTTGCGCTGCGAACAAAGCTTGATCCAGAGAAGAAAACAAACAGTTGTTATACATATAACAATCCCCTGTTGTTACAGTTCCACCCTTGGAACTACCCGCCAGTGTATCTCTCTGGTTGTCTGACTTCCAAGGAATGAGTGCATCCGCATTACCTTGGCTAGGGAATGTAGTGTTACACTTAGCAACTCCCTGTTGTGTCTTTGTCTCTGACTTGGACACACCTTTAACCTGTCTTGAGTTGTCATCAATAGTAACACATGAAACAGCTGAGTTAGCAAACTCTTTAGAATACCTCTTGGGTGGTACGCCCTTTGTAACTCTCTCAGACCTGCGTATGAGGTGCTGATCCTCTCTGCTCACTGGTTCAGTCTCAGGACTCTTTGGAGAACCAGTTCCAATGGTAAATAGTAGTTCATCCTTCACTTGTGAAGGTCTAGCCATTGTGTGAGATTTCCTCTCAATGACTGTGTCAACTGAGCTCTCCGATCTATCTGTGTCACTATCAGTACCACTGTAATCAGTAAAATCATCATCATCATCTGAATTGTCCTCAATGGGAAATGTGTGAACAATTACTCTCTCCTGTTCAGGAGCACTCTCTAGACATTTTGTGAGAATCACCTGACCAGATTCAGACAAAATTACTCTTTAGAGACCCTTTTCATAACCCACAAAAATGCCTCTAGCATTCTTTACTCCACCTACAGCATCAGACTTCACATGAGAGCCAAAAACCTTAAAATGGGCAACAGCAGGTTTTCTATGAAATAGCTTTTCAAAAGGAGAACTTCCCAAACCTTTTGAAACCTTTCTCAACCAAGTGTAACAATAACACAATAAAGATTCAGCCCAATACTCATGTGGCAAATGTGAACTCAGCAATTGTGCCTTCATGCCATTTTGCAATTCTTTGTTCAGTTGCACACAGACACTTTTTTACCATGCTCCTGCAGAAACAGCAGTCTTGTGCCTTATGCCTTGCTTATCCAGGAAATCCTGAAAATCCTGTAATAGAAAAACTGGCTTTTCATCTGTGAAAAGACAATCAATGTTAGCATCATGAATACTTTTAACCTTGTCACAAAACTCCTTAAACCTTTCTATTATTTTTTTAAAAAGATATTTATTGAGAATTTTTAAACAAAAAAATCACCAAACATATAAAATACCATCACCAAGATATAACAAACAAAGAAGAACAGAAAAAAAAACAAAAAGATAAGCATAGAATAGAAAAAATACAATAAAGACAACTGTCCATAAATCATATTTCCGTAACCTTTTGGACTTCCTCACATCTCCCTTTCCTGCGTTCCCAATTATAAAATTATAAGCAGCAATTTATTACCTTATTTCAATTCTTACTTTGTAATATTCAAATATTATGTCTCCGACTTTAAATATTTTTATCAAATACTTAATTACTTACTTTAAACATAATATTGCACCAAATTTCATCTTTTTCTTAAACATCACTTATTCTCATGTATCTTTCAACTAAATTGCTGATGCCGTGTTGTTTTCTATCCTGCATCTTCTTAGCATTCATACAGTTTATAATGTTTTTGTAAATAGTCCTTAATCTTTTTCCAATCCTCTTCCACTGTCTCTTCTCCCAGGTCTCGAATTCTGCCAGTCATTTCTGCCAATTCCATGTAATCTATCAGTTGCGTCTGCCATTCTTCCAGCGTGGGCAAGTCTTGGGTCTTCCAATGTTTTGCAATAAGTATTCTTGCTGCTGTTGTTGCATACATAAAAAAAGTTCGATCCTTCTTTAACACCCTCTGGCCAACAATGCCCAAAAGGAAGGCCTCTGGTTTCTTAGGAAAGGTATACTTAAATACCTTTTTTAACTCATTATAAATCATTTCCCAGAAGGCCTTAACCCTCGGGCAAGTCCACCAAAGGTGAAAGAATGTTCCTTCAGTCTCCTTACATTTCCAACATTTATTGTCAGGCAAATGGTATATTTTTGCAAGCTTGACTGGGGTCATGTACCACCTGTATATCATTTTCATAATATTTTCTTTCAAGGCATTACATGCCGTGAACCTCACACCGGTGGTCCATAACTTTTCCCAGTCAGCAAACATAATATTGTATCCAATGTCCTGTGCCCATTTTATCATAGCTGTTTTAACCGTTTCATCTTGAGTGTTCCATTTTAACAGCAAGTTGTACATTTTTGAAAGTACCTTAGTCTTAGGTTCTAACAATTCTGTTTCTAGTTTCGATTTTTTCACCTGGAAACCTGTTTTTTTATCCAAGTTAAAAACCTCCCTGATCTGAGCATAGTGTAACCAATCTTGCACTTTATCCTTTAGTTTCTCAAAACTCTGCAATCTCCAAGTATCTCCAACTTTTTCTAATATTTCCCAATATTTCGGCCATTTGGCCTCCATATTGAGTCTTTTCTGAGCCTTAGCTTCCATTGGTGACAACCACCTTGCGGTCTTGTTTTCTAATAAGTCTTTGTATTTTATCCAGACATTAAATATTGCTTTCCTGACAATATGGTTCTTGAAAACCTTATGAATTTTTACCTTGTCGTACCACAAAAATGCATGCCATCCAACGGCATTATTAAACCCTTCCAGATCCAAAACATCAGTGTTCTCAAGAAGCAGCCAATCTTTCAGCCAGCAGAAAGCTGCTGATTCATAGTACAACCTTAAGTCTGGCAGGGCAAACCCCCTCTTTCCTTAGCATCGGTTAATATTTTAAATTTTATTCTGGGCTTTTTGCCCTGCCAGACAAATTTAGAAATGTCTTTTTGCCACCTCTTGAAACAGTCCATTTTGTCCACAATCTGTAGGGTCTGGAACAAAAACAACATTTTTGGCAATACATTCATCTTTATAGCAGCAATACGGCCCAACAAGGAAAGCTTCAATCTTGACCAGCTTTCTAAATCCTTTTTAATTTCTGACCAACACTTTTCATAATTGTCCTTAAATAAATTCAGATTTTTGGCAGTCATATTTACCCCTAGGTATTTCACCTTTTTAACCACATTTAAATCTGTCTCTTTCTGAAACCTTTCTGATTCCACAGTTGTCAGATTTTTTTTCCAAAACCTTAGTTTTTTGCTTGTTTAATTTAAATCCCGCCACCTGACCAAACTCATGAATCAATTCCAAAACCCTTTTCGTACTAGATTCTGGCTCCTGTAATGTCAAAACCAAGTCATCTGCAAAAGCTTTAAGTTTGTACTGTTTGGCTCCGACCTGAATTCCTTCAACCAGCCGGTCCCCTCTAATCATATTCAAGAGCACCTCCAAGACCGAAATAAATAACAAAGGGGAAATAGGACAACCTTGTCGTGTTCCTTTCTCAATCTTAAACTCTTCTGTCACCACATTGTTAACTATCAATTTAGCTTTTTGTTCTGAGTAAATTGCCTCTATACCATTCTCAAACCCCCGTCCCACTCCCATCCCTTCAAGATTTTTCTTCATAAACTTCCATGAGATGTTGTCAAAGGCCTTCTCCGCATCTATAAAAATCAACACTGCTTTTGTATTAATGTTCGTCTGCAAAAGTTCCAGAATATCAATAATATTCCTTGCATTGTCAAACAAATGTCTACCTGGGAGAAAACCTGCCTGGTCTTTATGAATCACTTGATTTAACACTCTTTTAAATCTATTTGCCAAAATGTCTGCAAACGTTTTGTAATCCACATTTAAGAGAGAGATGGGATGGTAGTTCTTGAGTTGTGTCTTTTCAGTTTCCAATTTAGGTATCAATGTGATGAAAGCTTCTTTCCACGATTCCGCTGCCTTCTTCCCCTCCATAATCTCATTGCAAACCTCCATTAATGGTTGTGTCAGATAATCTTTCAGTGTCTTATAATACTTGGAGGTAAGCCCATCTGGCCCTGGAGACTTGCCCAACAGCATATTCTGAATGGCACCTTCAATTTCTTGTTGTGTTATTTTGTAATTCAAAATTGTCCTATTTTCTTGAGAGAGTTTTGGTAGTCCATTTCTTCTTAAAAATTGGTCTATCTCAGTATCTTTTTGCGGCCCTTGCGTATAAAGTTGTTTGAAGTATCTCTGGAAGCACTTTCTAATTTCCACAGCGTTCTGAATGTTTCTCCCTTCAATCTCTAGGTTAGTAACCGTGTTCAGTTTTTGTCTCTTTTTCAACTGCCATGCTAGCAGTTTCCCACATTTGTTTGCAACTCGAGGACCACAAGTTGACGATTTCTATGATTGAGCTCAAGGAAAAACAGACGAATTTGAGAATCAGAGCTGTACCTGAACTGGAGAAGGATAGTTTGATAGACTTTCTCACGCAGGAATTTGCAGATTTTTGGGACTTGAACTTGGAACAAGAGGAATTTAGAATTGTGAGGGCCTTTAGACTTGTAAGAGGAGGGAAGAAAGAGAAGAACAGAATAAGAGACTGTCTGATTACCCTCCGAACTAAAGAAGAGAGAGACAGAATTTTGGGTTGGCACTACCAGATGACTTTGGTAATACAACAGTCAAGAGTGGAAATATTTAAGGATATCCCGAAACATCTTTTGGACCTTAGGTCCAATTATGGAGATTTGGTTGCCCTGCTGAGAAGGAATAAAATCATCTTCAGGTGGGAATTTCCTCAAGGTCTATCTTTCAGTTTCAAAGGAAAGAAAATTAAAATAAGATCAGTAGAAGATAAAGTTTTTGCATAACTACGAACAGGACCTACAGAAGGAACTTGGAAAAGAGCCAATAGCATCGGATAGAGGATCACCGGATAGAGGACTAGAGCAAAGAGCATTGGACAGAAGATCACCAAAAAGAGGAATAGTGGATATAGCAGCATTATCCTTTGGACTGGACCGCACAGTGAAGGTGACACCACCACCACCATCAGAAGAAGGGCAAGCATTAGGTGCAGTTGGAGGAACATCAGCGTAACTACATGATGGGGTTGCAGGTTTTGAGTTGGAATGTTAATGGACTGAACTCCCCGGGAAAAAGGCGGAGTGCCTTTCATTTATTGAAAAAAGAACAATTGGACTTGATTTGTCTACAAGAAACACATGTGATAAGGCTACATAGGAAGATATTGAGCAATAAAAGATTGGGCCATGAATTTATCTCATCAGATAAAGTTTAAAAAAAGAGGAGTAGTCATTTATGCAAAGGAGAGCCTATCACCGAAATTTATATTTAAAGATGACCAAGGAAGATTTGTTGGAATTGAAATTCAATCACAAGGAGAGAAATTTTTGATAGTAGGCATCTACGCACCAAATAAAGGAAAATCGGATTTTTTTAAGAAGCTACATGAGACTCTGATGGAATATATGGATTACAATATGATTTTGATGGGAGATATGAATGGAGTGGTGTCTACAAATATGGACAAGGCACAGAGACAGGTAGTCACTAAAGATGGTAGACTACCAAAAACCTTTTTTGACATGACTGAAAATAGGGATTTAGTTGATATTTGGAGAACGAAGAATCCTCTGGGCAGAGAGAGAACCTTCTTTTCTGAGGCCAAAATGACATGGACAAGAATTGAGCAAATTTGGGTAACTAGAGGACTGGCTCCGAAGACGAGTAAAGTGGAAATTTGTCCTAAAACTTGCTCTGACCATAATGCTGTGAAGATGGAAATCCATGCCACACCGCACTGAGGCAGTAATTGATGCAAAAAGGGCCCAAGCCAAGTAGTGAGTACATATGCATGCTTCTACTTCTCAGAGGTCAAATATTGCTCTATTTGCAATCCTTGTTTTGCTGATTTCATTTCATATTCTAATTTTCTGAGATTGTTAATTTGGGGTTTTCATCAGCTGTGCGCCATAATATCACAATCATAACAAATAAAGGCTTGACATATCTCGCTTTGCATGTCATGAGTCTATCTCATATATTAGTTTCACCTTTTAAGTTGAATTACTGAAATAAATGAACTTTTCCACGATATTCTAATTTTCCGAGTTTCCCCTGTACACTAAGTAGAAGAGAAGCATTGCCACCCGACCCCACCCTCCCCCTCTTTCCCCCTCTGTTCTTCCTAACCCAACACTGCATGCAACACTAATGTCTCACAACAAATGAAACTGATCTGTAGAAAACACAACTTGACAAAAGAGACAAGGCACGCTTTTTTTGTAAACTAAGAAATCTTCAATCATTTGTTTATTTATTTATTTATTATTTAAAACACCAACAAGGAAAGGAGCAGGAAGGAGTTATCCAAGATGATCGTGGCCTTGGAGAGAAAGCAGATGGAGGGAGACCTTTGAATCAACTTATTTGAGAATGCTGGTGGGAACTTCTTCACATCATATTTACTCTGTTTCTGAAATTTGCAGGCAGCCAATGCTACAAGGACAAGTAGCCTGCAGGGCTGGGAAGCAGATTACACCAATTGTTGGAGGAGAACAACAGCATCTCTTACTATCACTCAACATAGCAATATAGAGCTTCCAGGAACAGAGGCACTCTACCTCTGAAGCCCACAGCTAGAGGAGAAGCAGCAGGAGTGGGCTTGTGAGTTTGGACTAGATGGGCTTTTCCTCTGATCCAGCAAAGCCACTTCCACCTACAAAGGAGGTGGAGTTGCGGGTGACTGAGGGAATCCCCGGCCGTGTCAGCCCCTGGACAGCCAATCGGTTGGCTCAGGGGGCGTGACCAGCCCTATTTATCGCTGGCGCAGCCGGGGATCTCCCTCTTTTGCCGGACTTGGTTTTTCGCCTACCTGGGGTGGGGGTGCGAGTTGATGTGCATCAGCAGGACTCCCCCTACTGGTGGTTAACCCTTCCCGGACTTCAAGCGGATGGGCTGAAGCCGGATAGTCGGTTAGGACCAATGCCTAGGCCAATACCACTCATCACCTGTAACCACTCAAGTTGTGGCCATATTTAACCCATTAACCTGAAATAATTGTGTCATGTGTCTTTATTTCCACTTGGGGGGGGGGAACTCGCCACGCAGTAGGGCTCTTTTTGTTTTTTTATGCACCCACAGACCCCAAACGGCTCTCCACAGGAACACAGTGGTGCATCTCATGTATGTGGGGGGGGGGGATTCCAACACTACCCCCACCTCCAACAAAGGAAAGATAAGGGAAGCATTTCCAGCATTTAAAAGAGCCCTCAGCATAATGCTCTTAGGACAGCAGCCCTGTCTGGAGAGCGAAGGGGGCTGCTAGGAAGGTCGTCAAAGCATCAAGGCATAGATGAGCCAAAGAATGCAATGAAAACTCTCTTAGAGCCAGAGTGACCCACTCAGTCATGAAGTGCACTGTTTGATGTTGGGTCCAGTCACTCTCATCCTAGCCTGCCTAACAGGTTTGTTGTGAGGGGAAAAACAGGGGGAAAGGCAAGCCATAAATGCCACCTTGAACTGCTTGGATGAAAAGTGGGCTACGAATGTAATAAAAAGCATCCCAAAATAATGATCATGGAAGGTACCCCGGGGGTCATCTAGTCCAACCCCCTGCAATGCAGGAATATGCAGCTGTACCTTATGGGAATCGGACCTGCAACCTTGGTGCTATCTGCAGCTCCCTCTAACCAGCTGAGCTGCAATGAGATTTGAGGGAGAATGGGAAGGCGGGTGGGAAGAGAAGTTAAGCTGTTCAGGAAGGGGTTGAATTCCATGGGGATGCTGGCCGTGTGGGGGACCCCAAGCCCTCGCCCCAGAAGATTACAAAAAAGAAGCAAACAAAATCCTACTTACAGATTCACAATGCTGGCCATCTCTTCAGGTGAAATCCCCTCCTGTTTAAACTCAACTGCTTTAAAATTCTCACACAACACTAACTCTGAACCTTGCCTCTAACCCTATTGCTACTCCTCTCTGTCTAAAATATACAGGAAAATATGTGCACAAAATATACAGATGAAAATGAAATGATAAAGTGAAAGCATTTGTTGAAATACAGTAGAGAACTCACGCCTCCTGAGTTGAGGGAGGCCTTGCTTTGCATGCAGGAGATCCCAGGTTCAGTCCAGGATCTCCACCAGACAGGGTTGGGACTGTCCCCTGTTTGAAAACCCTGCAGCGCTGCTGCCAGTCAGTGTAGGCAGTGCTGGACTAGATTGACTCTGTCAAGTGCAACTTCCTATGAATGCTCCTCTTATACGATTTCTCAAAACACAAGCAAGCTACCTTATCAACGAGTTGTGAGAGTTCATTCATGACTTTTAACAAACAGCAGAAACCATTTTATTATTTCTATGTGAGTACAGAAATCCTGAATATGAAAGGAAAGAAACTTCCTGCCTCTGCAATAAAGGCAGCTGCACTGCTAGGTGAGCTGTCCCGATGCCAACTGAAACAGACCCTCCAAAGATTCAAAGGTGAAAAGGGAATTTTGAGCATCTGAGCACAACTGGGCCGTCTTCTGCGTTAACGTGAAGTGCAGAAAGTGATTGCCTTGAGCAGGGGTAGGCAACCGAAGGCCCGGGGGCCGGATGCGGCCCAATCGTCTTCTCAATCCGGCCCACGGACAGTCCGGGAATCAATGTGTTTTTCCATGAGCAGAATGTGTCCTTTCATTTAAAATGCATCTCTGGGTTCTTGGTGGGGCATAGGAATTCGTTCATTTTCTCTCTCCAAAATATAGTCCTGCCCCCCACATGCTGTGAGGGACGGTGGACCAGCCCACGGCTGAAAAAGGTTGCTGACCCCTGGCCTTGAGCCTCCTCAGGACTGACGCAGGGGCCGTGCATTGCAGGGTGCCAGCCAAGGCCCCTGCCCCAGTACTGATTGCTGATTCTACTGAGTCCATCAGTATATTGTTGTGAAGTGACCTGGCATTTTTAATGAAGTGCAATATAGGCTTGTCTTACATCTTTAACAGCAACAACACAGTAAATTGCACAGAAGAATTCCATGTTGCCTGTGGGAGCAGCTGGGTAGACCTCTTTGCAGCTGCATGATCCATGCATTTGATCTATAAGCAACTGGTCAATCTTCATAATTGGCTCTGGCTTCGTGTAGGAGATTGAACGCATTCTTCTATTTCTCAGCCCTGTATTCCACCCCCACCCCCCTCCTCCTATACTCAGAGTGAAATGTTTATGAGTCCTGCAGATCTAGTCTCAGAAGTCAAACCTCTACCCCAAAGACGGGGGAGTCTGTGACCTTCTAGAGCATACATTTCTTTGGACTGCTATATGCTGAAGTGAACAAATGTTTTGTCTGAAACCCTTGAGAGCTTCTGTGGGCCGCCCTAGAGAACACTGGGCTAGAGGGATCATGGGGATGACTTGTTCCACAACAGCAGATGGCATGCAGAAATTTAAACTCTAGCAAAGGGAGGTAAACTGTCTAGCTAGCTAGCTATGTCTTGCTGAAAGTGCATGCACTCCTCTTAGCCAAAGCCCCAATAATTGCAAGCGTGGAGCCACACAAACAGGCCTGATCTCGACACTGTCTTGGGGGAAACTCCCGATGCTGGAAAATTCATGTGCTCAATTTCTGCACATTGAGACAGGAGCCAAAGAAAGCAGTTAGCCTAAAGCACACGCAGAGTAGGGGGGTTCATAAAAAAGGTTTCTTTGGGAGGGGGTGGGTTGAGGTTTGCTCCGATGTGAAAGCTAAAGAGCAGGCTTTCACGGAGAAAGGAGCAGAGTAAGGCGGTGAGGAGATTTCACCCCTCCCATACCCAAGAATCTCCTGATGATCTCCTGATGATCTCTGCTGACTCTCCACAGAGAGAAGGAGGCGTGTCCTGCCTATCTACTTATTCTGCCCAGCAACATATCTGTGTGTGAGAGAGAGAGTCAGTCAGTCAGTGTATCGGAGAGAGTGAGAGTGTTAGAGATCCTAGAGATAAGATTGCTGCTAAGAGCAGCTGCAGACTCTCAGTGTAGCATTGATTTATGCTTAGAACATTCAGCTCTGTTTATAGTTTTGTGTCATAGTTGTAGTTATAGAATAAAAGGAAGATATTCTACAGAGCTGCTCTCCGAGTGGTTTATACTCTGCAAGACTCTGCAAAACTCTGCTGCGCAACGACTGTATTATTGAGACAGTGAATCCGGTGCTCTCAGCTCTAAGCTGTGAGTCCACAGTGCTGTGACCTGTTCCTGTGAGAAAGGAGGTCTCTGGCGGTGCTACCCAGCTCGCCTAGCCCAGTCGGGGTTGAGGTTCATGAGTCCAGTTGGTGCACTGGCTCAAGGGCGATGCTGACAGGCGGAAACTACTGGGACGCGTGCTTTCCAGGCACGCTGACGGGAGGGATGAGTCCAGCATTGCATTGTTGGGTCGTATTTTCAGTGACAACTATTTATGACAGAGGTTTACAGAAAATTGATCTAAAACCTCTGCTTGTAAGAGGCTATGGGCATGTGAAGAAGCCCATCATAATCTTTACATGAAATGTATCTTTAGAACACCGGTGGCGTCATGTCCCCATTTGTTGCCTTAGTTTCTCCATCAATGCACCACCCACAATTTGCCATCATATTGGCATCAGGTGTTTTCCAGGCCAGTGAATGTCAGCAACCCCTTCTTCTAAAGCTGCTTCCCCAGTTTCATCCCAAATAGAAAGAAATGCCATTTGGTAGCCCATTGAGAAGCTTTGGGAAGTAATGAAATACATTTCTGAAAGTTATTTATGGATGCACAAGGTCACCACATCTTTGCTTAAGGTGAATGGAAAGGAACATTTCCCCAGGCGGCACACCACTGTCCCCGAATCTCGTCCGCTGCTTGGTCATTTCAACAGATTGTGTGTCTTAGTAAGATTTTGTACATTTCAGAAAGCTTTCCCTTGCCTACAAATGAAGTGCATGATTTTTCAAAAACTTATTAATGCCCCGTGCTTTTACTTCTGGTGTGGTAAAAAATTGCAGAACCTGGCTATCATTTAAAGCAGTGTAAGATGCTGGTTTACGTTTCCCCTCACATTTGGTGACTAGGTAGGGATATGCAGTTTTGTGTTTTGTTTTTTGAAGAGTTCCTAAGGAGTCCTGCTGCTTCCGAGTTTTATTTTGGGGGTTGTTGTTGTTTTTGTTTACAAAAAGGTAATCCAGTTGTAACCTTTTTCTAGGTACAATTCTGTACATTCTGGTACTACCTGTTCACTCATGGTCCCTCCAAATCCCTTTGTTTCTTTTAGCAATGTGTCCTTGTGTATCTGCTACCTTTGCTTACAGAATTTCTCCTGGGGGCGCTTTGAACATGTCCCGTAATACATGTGGATAAAAGGAATTGCCTTTGTTAATTTCAAAAGGCATTTTATTTCTTCCATGATTTTCCTCTGTTGTTAATTTATTTTGTAAAAGCAAGTGGGGTTTAGTCACCAGAGAGGTGGATTCTGTGGTTTTGCTCAATAGGTCATGGTCATTTCAAGAGCCATAGGGCCTGAGATGGTTCCAGCTCTAATTTACGTGTAAGATTAGGAGTCCAAGAATGTGGAATCAATACTGCAGAAGGTCAGTTCTGACATACTTCCCCCCTAATTTTTTTTTTTTTTTTGCAGATAATTTTTTATTAGTAATTATACATGTTATACATAAATACAAATAAACGTATACAAAATTCAACACTTAAGTTGCACAAAATCTAATCAATCCGTAAGTCAAGAATACATTCATTTTAGGCTCTGCCGAGCCTTGGACTTCCTTCTACATCTTTGGTAAGTATCAAATAAACTTTATACTCACGTATTTTATTTCTTTCACATACTAGCCATTTACTGTTAGAGTTGTTTCCAATCCCGCTAGTGTCATTTAAGATTTAATTCCAATATATGTCCAATACTTAACCCAATTGTCATGTAGTTTCTGTTCATCTTGGTCTCTTATTCTCACAGTTAATCTAGCGAGCTCGGCATAATTTGTTAATTTAATCTGCCAGTCGTATATATTGGGAATGACATCCATTTTCCAATTTTGCGCTAACATGATTCTTGCGGCTGTTGTGGCATATAGAAATAGTACCCTATCTTCCTTTTTAATTTCTTTACCTGTCATTCCTAGCAGAAAAGCTTCGGGTTTTTTGGAGAACGTATACTTGAAATTTTTTTTTAAGCTCATTATAAATTAATTCCCAAAAGCCTTTCACTTTGCTGCATGACCACCACATATGGTAGAAGTCACCATCTGCTTCTCCACATTTCCAGCATCTTTTATTTTTTAACCTGTACATCTTAGCCAATTTCACTGATGTAAGGTACCACCTATATATCATCTTCCATATATTTTCTTTTAGTGCCATACAAGCCATAAATTTCATGTTAGTATTCCATAATTCTAACCATCTCTCTAAATCAATATTATAGCCGAAGTCTATTGCCCACTTAATCATGACCTCCTTCACCTCTTCGTCTTTTGTATACCACTCTAATAATATATCATATGTTCTGGACAATACTTTGTTCTTTCCTTCAACAACTTCCACATTAAATTTAGATTTTTTTATCTTCAAATCCTGTTTTCTTTTTATCTTCTTTTAACAAGTCATTTACTTGGTGGAATTGCAGCCACCCAGTAAATGAATTTTTAATCTCTTCATATGGTCTAAGCTTTATACCTTGACCCGTTTTTCTTGTAAGTTCTTCATAAGTAGCATTCTTCCCCTCCATATTCACTTTTTTAACTGTTAACACCTCTACTGGAGAAATCCACCAGGGTGTCTTCCTTTCCAATATGTTTTTATTTCTTTCCCATACTTGAAGTAATGGACCTCTAAAGATATGGTTCCGAAAGCCTCTATGTAGTTTCACCTTTTCGTACCATAGGTACGCATGCCATCCGTACCTATTGTCAAAGCCTTCAAGGTCTAACAGATCTCTATTTTCTAGCGTTATCCAGTCTTTCAACCACGTTAAACATGCCGCCTCATAGTATATACATAAATCCGGAAGGGCAAAACCCCCTCTTTCTTTTCTGTCTACCAATATTTTCATTTTAATTCGCGGTCTTTTTTTCTGCCAGATGAATCTCCCTAAGGCTTTTTGCCATTCTTTACATTGCTTTAGACCTTTAATTACCGGGATGGTTTGAAATAGAAATATCATTCTGGGCAGTACGTTCATTTTAATAACCGCAATCCTCCCCCAAAAAGATAATCTCATTCTTTCCCAAATTTCTAAATCTTTCTTGATATTCTTCCAGGTAACCTCATAATTATCTTTGTATAGATTGATATTCTTGGCCGTCATCCAAACTCCCAGGTATTTCAGCTTTTTTGCCGTCATAATTCCAGTCTTTTGTTCTAGTTCTACAAAATCTTCCTTAGATAAATTTTTGGTCAGTATTTTAGTCTTATTCTTATTGACTTTGAATCCTGCTACCGCTCCAAACTCTTCAATTTTTTGTAAGGCTTCTTTTACACTATGTATTGGGTTTTCTAATGTTAACACAATATCATCCGCAAAGGCTTTAATTTTGTGTTCCTTAATTCCTACCCTAACTCCTTTAACCTCTGCCGTTTCCCTCAGTTTCTTAGTAAGTACTTCCAATACTAGAATAAAAAGTAAGGGAGACAAGGGACACCCTTGTCTAGTCCCTTTCAAAATATCAAAAAATTCTGATGTGGAATTATTTATTATAAGTTTTGCCTTTTGCTCATAATAAATGGCCTCTATGCCCTTTCTGAATCTTTCTCCCATCCCCATCCTCTTCAGGTTTTCCATCATAAAGTGTCATGAGACATTATCAAATGCCTTTTTTGCATCTATGAATACCAAGGCTGCCTGTTTATCTATTCTAGTTTCCAGATATTCAATAATGTCTATCACATTTCTGACGTTATCTTTTAGTTGTCTTCCTGGTAGGAAGCCCGTTTGGTCTTTATGGATCCTATTTTTTAATACCCTTTTTAATCTTTCTGCCATTATATCCGCAAACAGTTTGTAGTCGTTATTTAATAACGAAATCGGCCTATAGTTCTTCACCTCTAAGGCATCCACATCTTTTTTAGGTATTAAAGTAATATATGCTTCCTTCCAGGTGTTCGGTATCCTTCCATATTTTAAGATATTATTCATCACTTCACATAAAATTGGGCATAATTGTTCGCCTAATATTTTATAATATTTAGCTGGTAACCCATCCGGCCCCGGCGCTTTCCCTATTTTCATCTTTTTTATTGCCTTCTTTATCTCATCTTCTGTAATCATCTGGTCTAATAGCTCTTTCTCTTCTTTGGTAATCTGTTGTAGGTGGTGTTCATCCAAATATCTGTCTATTTCATGTTTTGTTTCGTTTCCTCTTTTATATAATTCCTTATAGTACTTCTGAAATATCCTTTTTATTTCTTTTGGCTCTTCCACTAACTTTTCTCCCTCCCTTATCTTACAGATCGTGTTTTGTTTTTTCCTTTCTCTTATTTGCCACGCCAAAAGTTTTCCTACCTTATTAGCTGATTCAAAGCTCTTTTGTTTCAGCATTTTTTTTTCCCACTCAATTTCCTGATTAACCATCGTAGAGAATTGGGCTTGTAATATTTTTATGTTTTGCTTTATTGTCTCCTCGTCTGGTTTAATAATTAATTGCCTTTCGTTCTCCATAAGCTGCATTAGAATTTCTTCTTTCTTTTTCTCTTTTCCTTTTCTTAAATGGCTGTTTTTCTGAATCAGAAAGCCCCTCATAACGGCTTTCCCAGCATCCCAGACCGTTTCTGTAGCTGTTTCTTTATGTAAATTCCACTTTTAAAATTCTTTGATTGTTTCTTTTGCCTCACTTACTATCTTTTGGTTATTAAATATTCCTTCATTCATTCTCCATCTGACTGCTCTGTTGTCCTTACCCTTTATTTCCATAAATACTGGATTATGGTCAGACAAAGTTTGTGGGAGTATTTCAGATTTAACTAAGTTTGGTGTTAACTCTTTCGAGATCCAAATGCTATCTATTCTCCCCCAACTTTGATTTGGGTTTGAGAAAAAAGTATATTGTTTTATAGTAGGGTTTTTAAGTCTCCAAGCATCAATTAATCCCATATTATCCACCAGATCAAAGAACGGTCGAGGTAACTTGCCCTCTTTTATCTCTTGCTTTTTTGTTGACCTGTCTAAATTTGGTGTCACCACTCTGTTAAAGTCACCCAAGTCACCCATCAATATCATTTTTTGGTCAATCCATTCTAATAACTTATTGCCTAATTCTAAGAAGAAAGCCGATTTTTTGTTGTTAGGGGCGTATATTCCGACAATGATTATTTTAATTCCTTGAAATACAATCTGTACTACTATCGTTCTCCCCTGTTCATCTTTGTACAATAATTTTGGGTCGAGTTTTTCCTTTATATATAATACCACACCTCTCTTTTTAACCTTATCTGATGTCACAAAGTCCACCCCCAGTTTCTTATTATTAAGAATTCTCTTATGTTTCGTTATTACATGAGTCTCTTGTAGACAGATTATGTCCAGATTCTTTTTTAATAATACGTGTGTAATTTGATTCCTTTTATTTTTATTGTCAATCCATTCACGTTCCAAGATAATGTTTTTAAGGCCATCCAGTATTAAAACTTAGTAAATTATCCGATCTGGTTTAAACTACTGTTCTTTGTCTTCCTTCTCTTCCCTTTCCCTTACTTCTGTTAAATTTGTCTCTCTCTCCTCCTCTTCACTTTCTTCACCCCGCCCCCTCCCCCCCGCTCCCCCCTCCCCCCGCCATCCTTCCAAGTTCCTTCTCGTATCTTCTTGCTAATTTTTCAAGTTCTGCCAAGCTGGACAGCTTGAATCTTTTATCTTTGAAATAAAAAGAAATTCCTTCTGGAAATTCCCATCTATATAGGATCCCATTTTTCTTCAATTGGTTGGTTAATTTTTTATACACATCCCTCCTTCGAAGAAATCTCGAAGGAATCTCTTTAAATACAATAATTGGAGTTCCTTCAATATATAACCTTTTGCTATAATTCTGTTTCAATATTTCATTCCTCACCTCCAACGAGTTGAACATGGCTATTACATCCCCTGGTAGTTTTTCACCCTAGCTCTTGCTGATTTTGATTTTATCTGAAAAATGTTTGCTAGGGAAGAGTTTATCTCTTCTTCCTTCCTATCTAGCCAAATTGCCAACTCCTTCACCATTTTGAATCTTATGTTCTCATTTGGCACCTCTGGAATTCCTCTAAATTTCAGATTTGGTTGATTCTGTCTCAGATGAGTCATAGCTATGCTGTCCAACAATTCCTCCTGCACCTTACCCATCTCCTTAACTTCTGTTTTGATTCTGTCCAAGTCCTTCTTACTATCTTTCGTATCCTTTTGGACCCTTTTCACAGAGTCTTCAAGCACTTTGGTTCTTACCGATAAATCTTTAACTTTTCCTGTCAATTCACCCACCACCCCCTCCAATCTCTTATCCAATGTGTCATGTACTTCCAATAGCTTTTTCTCTATGTATTGCTCATTATTTTTAAATTCTTTTCTTATTTCGGCCATCAAACTGTCGTAATCCTTGATCTCTTTTCCCTCCCTCCCCTCCTCCTGTCTAGAAGACCTCCTTTCTACTGGTGTTCCCCCCGCCTTTTTCATTTTGTAAACCCACTTTAATTGCTAAGTTATTGAAAACTCTTCCCCCCGTTAGCCACTAGGAT
Organism: Podarcis liolepis; assembly: GCF_965112155.1. Taxonomy (NCBI): domain Eukaryota; kingdom Metazoa; phylum Chordata; class Lepidosauria; order Squamata; family Lacertidae; genus Podarcis; species Podarcis liolepis. Next base: position 8,518,023 of record NC_139568.1, read on the forward strand.
AAGCCCCTGGCCTGTTCCTCTTGTTGATTTCTTCCGAGACAGTTCTCTTTAATCCCACACAGTGAGGCCTTAATTACCCTTTTCAGTCTTGGTTTTCTTTTCTTCAATAAAGTTCAATAAAGTTCGTCGACCAGTTATCTCCTTCTATACCAAGCCAGGTAGCTGATGTCATGCAGTATAACAGTCATGCAATATAATATCATGCAATATAACAGCCTCACAATTTGGGGAATCCAAATACACAGAGGCACATTAAGGTGCTAACCAGTACTAAAACACCTACCAAAATTAGGGGGGGGGGTGGCTAAGAAAACCTGAAAAAGGCTAAATAAACAAAAGGAAGCAAAAGAAAATATCGAAAAGGAAAGTGGGAGGAAGCTATTATAAATTGGAAAGGCCGACGTTTTCAAAAGTTGTGTTATAGACCAACTCTAGAGAAGGTAGTGGAAGAACAGGAAAAGAGTGAGAGGGCGGGAAAAAGCTGACCACAGAAAATACAGAGACGGGTGGCAAAAATCATACAGTCACACAATAGCTTTCTAGAACTCTGGGAGGGCAGCGTGGTGGGTCACGATCCGGAAGCGAGCCTGGGAGAGCAAGACGGGGCCGCATGTAGCCACACTCCGCAATGGGAAAAGATTCCTTAGATAGCGAAACAGTCTTTAACACAATGCCTTGATAAGCTTCTTTTCTTGTCAGAGAATCTTAGTCTCTTTCCGCTGCGATATAGGTTTAACCTTCTCTTGTTTAAATATTAGATGTGTCTCTTTAAAGCGGGAAAGGACCGGAAGGGAAAAGGACACTTGCAAAAAACCCAGAAAGTTCTTACTTTACTTTACTTTAGTTTAGTTTGCTTCACTCTTTCACTAAAGTCTCACCGGGAGGGCTCCTCCTCTCCGCGTCTCCCCTCCTTCTATTCTCAGTCTGTTTTTGAGTCGTTTCACTGGGTTAAATATAAATCAGCTTCTCCCCAATGTATCTCAAGCCGGTCGCTGGCACATCACTCTCCAACCAGATAGAACAAATAACCCTTTCACTTCTCTTTAGTCCGTAAAAATGTTTTCCGTGTTACCTTGCCTCAGACTCCTTGTGAGTTACTTTGTATCTGAGGTCTCTCCTCTACACTCACTTAGCGGCAATTACTCATGCTTTCTCTCTCTCTCGCAGTCTTCTGCTATACTCCCTTTTGTTCTTACCGCCTGTGGTAGACTCCTTCTCCTTCACCCCCACACAGTTTTTTTCCGCTGGGTTCTTTAGCTAAGTTTTTATCTGTTATCAGCTTGTTAGCTTTGGCTGTTTCCCAGCTTTTTTACTGCTGTTGGAGGTTCGCCGCTTTCACGCGGAGCTTGAGGCTTCACAACGCAGTGTCTGTTGCTTCCCCTTTCATGCTGCAGCTCCAAACCTGTATAACACCGACAATACAGGCAAACACAGACAGCGTCGCAGGGTACTCTGTCCCCCAGAATAATCCTCCTGAGGTTGTGGGGTTCACGGAGCTTTCGTGACCCCTCTAAAACACCGTGTTGTTCGAGACCCCCCCCCCGAAGGGCAGCCTCGCGCTCCTTCCCGAGGCCACAGCGTCCCGGAAGTCTACTTCCCCCCTAAATAGTGGAAAGGACTCAAAGGTTTTGTCAGGGAACTGACATCGGAGCTAGAGGCGGAGGGAAGGCTCTCAAATGATGCTGGAGAAGGGCCCAGCAGGGATAGAAGCAGCTCAGCAGATGGGGAAGCTAATCAGCGCAACACCAGGGATAAAGGGGGGCACATGGGGGAATCGGAGAGAAGGCTCCAGGACTCTTCACCGGACACCACTGGGGAGAGCACGGGTCCTCTGCTACCCACGCCCTCCCTGCGCAGAAGACTTCCGCGCAGGGAGAGTAGGAGGAGACTTGGTGTCAAACAACTTTTATGTTGGAAAAGGTTTAAGAAACGCCCACTGACGGATTCTGCTAGCGACTGAGGCAGCCACGAAGTGAAGGGGTGTCCAGACAGAAAGGTTTAACAAGGCAACACAGCCAGGAGTGGCGGTAACTTACGCACGAGCAACCCCACACTCATTACAGGTTTCAAAGTGTCAAGTTTTGCTGTACTGAAGGACTGTCCATATCTAATCTACTAGAACATTGAACCCTCCTCCCCACTCCAGGAATTTTGCTATCCAAAGTGGGTTTGAATTTGGATAATAAAAGTTTCCAGTCGAGTAGATTTATATATTTTAGTGAAGGTAAGCAACTTAAAATGACCACAGACCCAGTAAAACTCATTACAAAGAGAAGAGAAACAACATTTAAAAGCAGATACAAATAATGAGGCATTATTCTTTTCTCAAGAAGCCAGCAAAATTTCATTTTTCCTGTTTTATTTTAAGCATGCTTTTTATTCAAGTTTTTAACAAACAACAAGGTGGTAAGCTGCTGAATATAGGCAGACCATCATTTCTCAAGGGCCATTCCAAATGTGTACAATTGATGACTCCCAAGTAAGCTGCACCCTGTGAGTTCAGAGGGCAACTGGTGCCATTGTCCCTGTTAGCATTTTGTAAGAAAGGGCACCAAGATTTCATCAAGCTGTCTGCCTTGATGAGACTTGCAGTGAGGATCCCTTTGATAAGCCATCAGCAATGCATAAAGGAGGGCAGGTGGCTTGGTGAGCAGGGAACTTCTTTCAAAGATTTGGACCAGCGATGTGCCTTTGCTTCGGGCAAAGGGTGATGGTGGATGGATCCTAGCTACCTAACTCAGCACTGTCTGTACTGATTGGCAGTGGCTCTACAAGGTTCCAGGTAGGTGATGTTTTCAGTTTCACCTGGAGATGCTGGAGACTGTTCTGGGACCTGCATCACCAGCGAGCTCTGGTCCTCCCTTAAGGAGTTAGGCGGCTCAATGGTCTGACTCTGTGGAAGGCACCATGCTATTCCCCTTTAAATTAGTCATGTATACAGAAAGCATGAGAACTGGAATTTTGCTCTTGAATGGATTTTTGGATCGCCTGCATGCCAAGCACATACTTCTCCCACTGGGCCAGCACCCTTCCTCAGTGACTGAGCTCTCATTGCACACAGCCATCCAGCAAGCAAAAAAATGTTCTTGTTAGAAGGGCAGAGTGGGGAGCAAGAGATTCAGGGGCCGGTTTTAGACCCACAGTGCTCGGGTTTATTCTGTTGCCTGCTTGACATTGTGCCTCCTTCCCCCCTACCTTTTATTCCTATGAAAGTTTCACAATGTCGCTGCTTGGGATTCTGGATAATCTATGGTGGTTTCTTTTCAGTTTTAAAAATTAATTTTCCAAAAAAAAAAAATTAAGACAAACAAACATACATCCTAATTGTAATTAAACCAATCTTGATAACATTGTTAAGTGACTTCCTCAAATCCCCCTGGTTGAATTTCATTGTATTTCATTTTAACAGTTTTCCAAAATCAATCTTCTCAAAAAAAAAAAAAACTTGATCACATCTTTCATTCTTTCTAATCTAGCTTGAAACATCTTAATTCCTATACTTACATATTTAAATCCTAAACCTATCTCATATTTGCAAGCTTTTCCAGTTAGGTTATCTTGACATATTCAGCTAAAGAATCTTTGAATTTTGTCCATTCTTCCTGGTACTCCTCCTCCTTCTGGTCGCGGACTCTTCCCGTCAGGTGGGCTAGCCCCGGGATTCTGGAGAATCTATGTGACTAGATGCTTGTAATGTATGCCAGGCAATCTGGCACAAGTGGGTAGGGTTGCCATCCGCCGGGATTTGGCCGTTGGAAACAAGTGTCCATGCGGGAAACGCTTGAATGTCCAGGAAAACCTAAAGGTATAGCAATTCTACACATGGGGAGTAGGGACGCAAGCACAAATCAGAATAAAGCAAAGGCTGGGAAAGTTCAAACAGAAACACACACACACACTATGCCTCAAGATTTGTCTTTAAGACACAGGATCATAGAATTGTGGAGTTGGAAGGGACACTGAGGACCATCTAGTTCCCTTATTCCCAATCAGGGGTCCGTGGCCCCATCCCTTGCCTCCCTCCAACTAATTTTCTCTCATATTGGCATGGCAATAGCATACATTTTATGGGCGGTCTTGTTGTTTTTAGTATACAGTGGTGCCCCGCAAGACGAAATTAATTCGTTCCGCAAGTTTTGTCGTCTAGCGAATTTTTCGTCTTGCGAATCACGAAATCCCATAGGAATGCATTGAAAATCAATTAATGCGTTCCTATGGTCAAAAAAAGTCCAAACAAAGCCAAATTTGGTACAACAAGAGTTTATTAACTGCTCTTTAAAGTCACACATACTGTAAAGAGCAGTTCAAAAATTGAAGGGAAAATAAATTAACTTTATAAACAAAACATGTCTTTGTTTTTAGACAAAGGAAACAAAGTCGCGAGACGTTTTCGTCTTGCGAAACAAGCCCATAGGGAAATTCGTCTTGCGAGGCAAATCGAAAACGGAAAAACCTTTCGTCTAGCGAGTTTTTTGTCTTGCGAGGCATTCGTATTGCGAGGTACCACTGTACCTAAAATCCTTTGCTTATTATCCCACATCTTGAACCCGCAGCCCTGAGATTAAGAGTGTCACGCTCTACCAACTGAGCCACCCCACTGTAATTATCCCACACCTCCCCTCTTGATGAAGCAGCCTGCAAAGCTGATCTGCCGAGGAAATGTCCTTCTGCAGGCATGGTTACAATCCAAACAACAAATACTAGTGGTCAACTCCAAAAGTGTGGTCAACAAACCCTGCTTGCCAAAGAACAGTTGAACGCACCCTTGAAGCTCCTTTGCAGCCATGTCTTTACCTGTCTCCACACCTGACACCACGTATGATGCTAGATGTGGGGCCTGGGGGCCTGTCAAGATTCCCCACCTCTGCTCTATCTAGCCCGGCTGATGTTTTCAAATGGGGGTTAAAGCTGTGAAGCTGTTTGGATGCATGACTGGACTTTACTGTGGGCATTTCATTGTGCTGTGCCCCAGAGCCTTAAGGATGGGGTGGCCTAGGAACCTAAGCCACCAGGTATATAAAAGTGAGGTCCACTCCAGCCAAGAGCGAAAGAAAACCACTTCCGGTCGGCGCCAGCGCTAATGGCGGTCCTCTTTCCGAGCTCCGGAGGAGGACTGCACTGCGAGTTCGGGTCTGACCCGCTACGGCAAGCGGGGGACCCCTAAAATCATAGGCGCGGAAGCCTGTGAACAAGGAGATTCGGTGGGCACCAGGAGCGCCCCCCTTTACCGCAGAAAGAGCCTTTTTAAAGGCTCCGGAACGACATCGGGGGAGCGCGGTGCTGAGAATCGCTACCCAGCCCGCAGGGTGAAGCCGCGTCGCCATTAGCGGAGAGCGCCGATTCCTTCCTGCAAATTTTGGACTGAAAAAACCCGTGAGTAAGATTGAACGTCTATTTGAAACTAAAGCCTATATTTGAAATTTGGTTGAAAACGGGGAAGGTGAAAATTAAGGAAGTCTGCCTTCCCCTGCCTGCATGACAGTTAAAGCAACGAAACTTTAAAGCTGCATCCGCAAGAGACATTGTTTTTGATTGTTTAAACCTGACATTTGGACTTCAGACCTCCCCTCTAGCTAGCAGGGCAGAGGGGAGGAAAAAGAGACATTAAGAACTGCATGATTTATTTAAAAGAAAAAGCCCTCTGCTGTCTCAAGAACCTGAAACGGACTGCTAAATAAGACAATAGGGCACTGAACTGACTTTAAACTTTTGTGAAAGTTACATGGTGGAAGTTTTATTTGATACAAAGTTCTTGGACCTCCCTGCTACAGTATATTAGAGTAGGCTGAGACAGTATCTATTGGAAAAGTGTTGCAATTCATATTCACAAGCCTCCTGACATACTTGCCTTAAACTTTCTTTGTCTCCGTACTTGGACATTTTGATTTGCTCCCCCTAGAGGGTAAAGTAAAGGCTGCTGCAGCTCAGGACAGTGGAATTTTTCCATAAAGAGACGGTTCCCATGGGAAACGACCTTGGGACATGAGTGGTCCACCAGAAGAGATAACCACAAGAGCCAAGGCTAAACAACAACAACAACACCAGCAACAGCAACAGCAACAAAAGAAGAGAGGCTCGATTACAGGTGCAACCCCTACAGGAACAACAGGACAAGAAAAAGTGACAGCCGCTTCCATGGATGCAGTGACACAAGCTCTACTTAAGATAAACCAATCCCTGGAGACTCTAACAAAGCAGAGCTCAGAAAATACACAGAAATTAACAGAATTAACAGCAAGACTGGATCTGAACACAGAATCTATAAACAAGCTGGTTCAGGAAAATTCTGCAACACGTAAAATTGCAGAAGAAGCTAGAACCATTGCTGGAGAGACTCAAGAGAACTTAGAACCGATTGCTAAAAAGGTGCATGAACATGATGCAACTCTGGCTTTGTGGGAATTACAGAGAAAAGAGAGAAATTTGAAATTGAGATTAATTCCAGAGAACGAAGGAGACAATCTCGTGGAGTTCCTAACACAAGAGTTCGCTGACTGCTGGGAAGATTTGGAGGAGGACGAATTTAAAATTACAACAGCGTTCAGACTGGGTAAAAGACAGAACAGAAAGACTCCGAGGGATTGTCTGATTACCCTTAGATCCAAGGAAGAAAGAGATAAAATATTAAGACTACATTTTGAAAAGGCCTTGCAAATTGAAAACTCATCTATACAGATTTTTAAAGATATCCCTAAATATATCTTGGATCTGAGAGCTTTCTACAAGGATTTGGTTTATCTGCTAAAGAAGAATACCATCCTCTTCAGGTGGGAATTCCCACAGGGACTGTCCTTTGACTACAAGGGAAAGAAGGTGAAAATAAAGACGATACAAGACAAAGAGAGATTATTGGAAAGAAACCGAGAGGACTTACAGAAGGGAACTGTGGACCCAATTGTAGAACAGAGGAAAGCAATAGACATTTTGAACCTATCGTTTGGACACAACCTACCACCATCAGAGGAAGAGCAACAACTTGGAGCTGTTGGAGGAGTACTAGAAAAATAACAAGATGGCCCTGCAATTCCTTAGCTGGAATTGTAATGGGCTCAACATGCCTTTGAGGAGACGACAAGTTTTTCATATTCTGAACAGAGAACACCTGGATTTGATATGTTTACAAGAAACCCATATAACCAGAGCTCACAGAAGATTACTCATAAACAAAAGACTAGGACAAGAATTTATCTCATCAGACAAAGTCAAAAAAAGAGGAGTTGTGATTTATGTAAAAGAGAAGTGGGCTCCAAAAATGATGTTTAAAGATGAACAAGGAAGATATTTGGCAGTTGAGATACAAGTACAAGGAGAAAAATTTTTGATAGTTGGAATTTATGCACCAAATGAAGGCAAGGCAGAATTCTTCAAGAAACTCCATGAAACTCTGATGGACTATCTGGATTACAATATGATAATTATGGGAGACATGAATGGTGTGGTCTCCACAAACATGGACAAGGCACAAAGATTGAGTCACCAAAGAAGGGAGACTCCCTAAGACTTTCTTTGAAATGACGGAAAATATGGACTTAATAGACATATGGAGAACAAGGAACCCTCTTGAGAGAGAGGGAACCTTTTTCTCCCAAGCAATGATGACCTGGACCAGAATTGATCAAATTTGGATTACTAGTGGGATGGCTCCAAAGATTAAGAAGGTAGAAATCTGCTCAAAAACTTGCTCCGACCATAACGGCGTGAAGATGGAAATGAAACTTACAACAACTGGTCAATTTAGATGGAGGATGAATGACACCCTTTTTCGAGATAAGGAGATCCTCATGAAGGCCCAAAAAACTTTAAAGGACTATTTTGAAATAAATTTAAGGGCCGATGTGGAAAAAAGAGTGATCTGGGACGCAAGCAAAGCTGTGATACGAGGTTTTTTGATACAACAAAACTCAATAAAGAGGAGGAAACAGAATGAGAAAAAGGAAAAGATTTTGGAAAAGATAAAGGAAGGAGAGAAAAAATTAAGAGTAAAGCCAAAGTCCCAGGAGATTTTGAGAGAGATTAAGTTATATCAAACACAATATATGGAATTGATGAACCAAGAGATTGAATGGAAGATAAAGCAAATGAAACAAAAGACATTTGAATCGGCAGATAAATGTGGCAAACTTCTGGCATGGCAATTGAAGAAAAGGCAGAAACTAAATACAGTTACAAGCCTAGAAGTGGATGGAAAGAACATATCTAAACCTAATGAGATTAGAAATTGCTTTTTGAGTTATTTTAAAAAACTTTATGCTCAAGGACCACAAAATGAAGAAGATATAGATAAATTCCTTGATAAATATGGATTACAAAAAATCTCTCAGCAGAGTAAGATGGATCTGAACCAGAGAATAACAGAACAAGAGATAGAGGCTGCCATTCAGAATATGCAACTGGGCAAATCTCCAGGGCCAGATGGTCTGACTTCCAGATACTACAAATCTTTGAAGGAGTGGTTGACCCAACCATTAAAGGAAGTCTGCAACGAGATCCTAGAGGGAAAAAAGGCACCTGAATCGTGGAAAGAAGCGTATATTTCACTCATACCAAAGACAGAGACTGAAAAGACTCAATTGAAGAACTACCGCCCAATATCATTACTTAATGTGGATTACAAAATTTTTGCAGACATTTTGGCAAAAAGACTTAAAAGAGTGTTGATGGAGAAGATTCATAAGGACCAAGCAGGCTTTCTCCCAAAAAGGCACCTATCAGACAATGTAAGGAATATAATAGATATTTTGGAAAAGTTAGAGGTGAATATAAACACTAAAGCAGTACTGATTTTTGTGGATGCGGAGAAAGCCTTTGACAATATTTCTTGGAGTTTTTTGAAAAAGAATCTTCATGGGATGGGGGTAGGGCAAGGATTTGAGAATGGTATGGGTGCAATATACTCTGAACAAAAAGCTAAGCTGATTGTAAATAACGTAATAACTGAGGAACTTAAGATAGAAAAAGGAACACGACAGGGGTGCCCAATTTCCCCATTGCTTTTTATTTCGGTTCTGGAGGTGTTGCTGAATATGATTAGAAATGACCAGCAGGTTAAAGGTGTACAGGTCGGAGCTAAACATTACAAGTTAAGGGCATTTGCAGATGATTTAGTATTGACCTTGCAAGAGCCAAACACTAGTACGAAAAAGGTGTTAGAAATAATTCAACAATTTGGCCAGGTAGCTGGATTTAAGCTGAATAAACAAAAAACTAAAGTTCTAGGAAAAAATTTAACAGATATGGAGAAGGAGAAATTCCAAGAGGAGACAGGATTGACGGTGGTTAAGAAGGTGAAATACCTAGGGGTTTATTTGACATCTAAAAATTTGAACTTGTATAAGGACAACTATGAAAAATGCTGGTCAGAAATTAAAAAAGATCTAGAAACATGGTCAAATTTGAAATTGTCAATGTTGGGCCGAATTGCAGTGATTAAGATGAATGTATTGCCTAGAATGTTATTTTTGTTTCAAACTTTGCAGATTCTTGACAAGATGGACTGTTTCAAGAGGTGGCAGAAAGATATTTCAAAATTTGTCTGGCAGGGCAAAAAGCCCAGAATTAAATTTAAAATATTGACAGATGCTAAGGAAAGAGGGGGATTTGCCCTGCCGGACTTAAAATTGTATTATGAAGCAGCAGCGTTTTGCTGGCTGAAAGAGTGGATGCTCCTCGAGAACACAGACATTTTGGATTTGGAAGGTTTTAATAATGCATTTGGTTGGCATGCATATCTATGGTATGATAAAATCAAGGTGCATAGGGCCTTTAAAAACCATATTGTCAGAAAAGCATTGTTCAATGTTTGGATAAGATATAAAGATCTGTTGGAAAACAAAACCCCTAGATGGGTGTCTCCTGTGGAGGCTAAGGCATTGAAGAAACTCAATATGGAGGTCGGATGGCCGAAGTATTGGGAAATTTTGGAACAGGAGGGAGATAAACTGAAATTACAAAGTCATGAGAAAATGAAACCTAAAGTACAAGATTGGTTTCAATATCACCAAATAATGGAGATTTTTAAACAGGACAGGAAAATTGGTTTTCAGGTGGAAAAATCAAAATTAGAGACTGAATTGCTAGAACCCAATACTAAAAATTTGTCAAGAATGTATAACTTGCTGCTGAAATGGAATACACAAGATGAAACAGTTAAATCAGCTATGATTAAGTGGGCACAGGACATTGGTCATAACATTATGTTTGCTGACTGGGAGTGGTTGTGGAACACCGGTATTAAATTCACGGCATGTAATGCCTTAAAGGAAAATATTATGAAAATGATTTACAGGTGGTACATGACCCCAGTCAAGCTAGCAAAAATCTACCATTTGCCTGATAACAAGTGTTGGAAATGTAAAGAGACTGAAGGTACTTTCTATCACCTTTGGTGGACATGCCCGAAGATTAAGGCTTTCTGGGAAATGATATACAATGAAATGAAAAAGGTACTTAAATGTACTTACCCTAAAAAACCAGAGGCCTTCCTCTTGGGCATCGTCGGCCAATTGGTGTCAAAGAAGGACAGAACTTTCTTTATGTATGCTACAACAGAAGCAAGAATACTTGTCGCAAAGTATTGGAAGACACAAGATCTACCCACTCTGGAAGAATGGCAGATGAAAGTGATGGACTATATGACACTGGCTGAGATGACTGGCAGAATCCGTGATCAGGGAAAAGAGACGGCGGAAGAAGAATGGAAGAAATTTAAAATTTATCTTAAGAGTTTGGATTTTGGATTTTTGATATCCCGCCTTTCACTCCCCTTCAGGAGTCTCAAAGCGGCTAACATTCTCCTTTCCCTTCCTCCCCCACAACAAACACTCTGTGAGGTGAGTGGGGCTGAGAGACTTCACAGAAGTGTGACTGGCCCAAGGTCACCCAGCAGCTGCAGGTGGAGGAGCGGAGACACGAACCCGGTTTCCCAGATTACGTGACTACCGCTCTTAACCACTACACCACACTGGCTTAAGGACTACTATAAACTTGATGAATGTTAGAATGTCGAGGTTTTCAGAAAGAAAGGGTTACAGTGATATAAGATTAGATTAAAGGAAAGATTAAGACGAAAGAGGTTGGAAAGAAATATTTAGAAGTTGCTAAAAAATTATGGACATTGGGATGCAGAAAGGGGGGGTACGGGGGAGTCCCGGAAAAGAGGTTTATGAAAAAATGTTATGAAACTATACGTGTTTGTATGTCTTTTTATGTGTTTGTTTGTTTTAAAAAACTTTGTAAAACCAATAAAAAATTTTATTTTAAAAAAAAAGAGCGAAAGAAAACCACCAAGCAGCCCTGCTCCCCAACAATGTCCCCCAAAGAGGATACGGATCGTCTCGGGAATGCTGGTGTCCAGGCACTCAATTCTCTCCTGCAGCTCGTCCTGCGTGCCCGGGGTCTAGAAGAGGTCCTCCTGAAGCAGAGTATCACCCATGTGTTAGGAAGGGATGAGGTACATCCTGGATAGCATGAAGAACAATCCAGCCCTGGGGTGCATAATGTGAGGTCGAGGAATGCCACAATGGAGAGAAGCCCACCACCAAGAGAGCTGGCACAGGGGCTGAGAATTGTATCCCACCTGCTTTCCACAGTAGCATTCCTACTACCCTTCTCATGATTTGGGGCAATGGGAGAGTGAACTCATTCCCCGCTTCTTCTAGTGGCCAGTCTCAGAGAGCTGCTTTGCTAGGGATAGACAGACAATGGTTGGGAACACTTGGGTTCTTCTGAGCCGTTCTAAGGAAGACCGTATGCTGGATGTCCCACCCGCTGCCGCTCCACTATACTCACAGCAGGAGCTTGTAAGAGCGAGTCGGTAGCTAAGATATAAATCAATTGTGACGTTTGGAACCTGCACACCCCAAAACTGGTACTGGATTCCAGCCCACACCCATCCTTTCAGTGGTACCGTCCCCCTCAGCTCACCTGGTGGCAGGCATTCTTGAAGAGGTGGTCCACCAAAAGCCAGATCTCCTTGGCCGCTCAGTGGAGTCATCACCATCCTGGGGTACTATATCCAGAAACTGCTTCTCCTGGAGGTCCAATGACAAGGGGGACTGGCATGAGAGCCTGACAGAATGTGTGCGTGTATGCATTCTTTCCTTGCTCCAGCTGGGTGGACAAGTCTTGCCCTCTGAGGCCACAACTAGGGCTGGGCGATAGCTGGCTTTCAACACGGTGATATATCACTAGCTAAACATTGCAATACACCAATATATCATGATGTCTGAAATAAGATGGAGCTATGTAGAGGCATTGGCTGGCTTCACGGTTTCCCCCGCATTGTGATTTTTGCTGCCCCCTGCAGGAGGGCAGGGGAAAGCTGAACCGGCAGAGTCCACAGGGGCTGCAGGAATCTAGAGAAGCATTGTCTGGCTTCACAGTTTCCCCCCACATGGTGTTTTTTGCATAGTACACACACACATCATGATTCGCAATATATTGCCAGGTCAGAAATTATGAAACCAGTCTCACTATCTAGACTTCAAGCTGATTTGAAAATATATCTATATTGACATATCGCCTGGCCCTAGCCACAGCAAGCATCTCAAGGGGGAAAACAAAAAACAAATTGCTCGCACCCCAAATCCAAGCTCCCCCTCCCCTATTAATATGCAGCTAGTAATCCTCCCACTCCGGATGTGCAGTTCACCCAAAAGCTTACTAAATATGCAGCTGTGGACATGGGGTTTGGCTAGAGAGCCAGTGTGGTGTAGTGGTTAAGAGCGGTAGTCTCGTAATCTGGGGAACCGGGTTTGCGTCTCCGCTCCTCCACATGCAGCTGCTGGGTGACCTTGGGCCAGTCACACTTCTCTGAAGTCTCTCAGCCCCACTCGCCTCACAGAGTGTTTGTTGGGGAGGAAGGTAAAGGAGAATGTTAGGCGCTTTGAGACTCCTTCGGGTAGTGATAAAGCGGGATATCAAATCCAAACTTCTCTTCATCTAACATTTTATTTAAATTGCTGGAACCTGCCCTGGGACCTTAGGGTGAAGGGCAGGAAATAAGTAAGAAAAACAGCAACAGAACATGGATGGGCCTTCATAGGTTGATGGGCTGCAGCCCCAGCCAGCATGATGAGATGATGGGGTCACATGTTCACCACCCCTTGTCTAGAGCACGTTGCAGAGGCAGTGGTAGAAACTGAGCAACAGCTGGAGCCCCAGCCCACAACTTTGTATGGGCAATGCAGCACACAGCAGCTGGTGAACAATGCCTCCGGCCTCCTTCCCATCTTCCTCTCCAGAAATGTTCAGGGTAGTTAGTTCTATCTCAAGTTACCACATTCAAGAGAAAGAGAAAGAGAGGAGGGGGGAGCAAGAGAGCTTTAGGAGCACAGTAATGGCAAGCAGCCCATCACTAAAAGGAGTTGGCAAGGATGGAGAATTTGATCCCCTCATCCCCAGGGCAGCTGTTGATTAGGACCCAGTTCATCCCCCCTCCCCCCCGCCAATACTTCCTGCCCCTGGAGAGAGAGAGAGAGAGAGAGAGAGAGAGAGAGAGAGAGAGAGAGAGAGTATTGGTGTGGGGAATGACACATGCTGCATAAGAGTCTTAGTGCAAGAGTAGCTGGTGCATGCTAAAGAACACAGGAGCCTAGCTGGGTTACATCAGCATTTTGTTCCCACATTGGCCAACCACATGCCCTTGGGAGTCCATAGGGACACGGGGACAAGAGCACTCTGTCCATCATGTTCCCCAGAAACTGGTAATCAAAAGCATGTGGTTTGTGATAATAGTGGCAAGAAGTAGCCACTGATAAACATATCCTCCATGGTTCTAAATGTCTACAGCAGTCCAAATTGACAGTCACCACTGTCTCCTTGTGGCTAGGATAATACACCCAAGTAGATCTGATTTCGAGAGGAGTGACATTTCCCTGAGCCACCCCAAAGCAGCCACTACCGCTTCCCAAATGCCAGTGCTCAGGTGGTAAGAGTAAGCCAGAGTGGCATAGCCTGTGCAGCAGTGGCTGCGCACAGAGACAAGGAGAAAACTGGCTCTTGGGGCCAGAGGGGGCTGGCGCCTGCATCATGAGACTGGGCTTTCTGCCTCCCGTGCTGCCAATCGCAAGCGGACCCAGAGTCAAGCAGCGCAAAATCACTTACAAGCAGTGATGGCAAATTCTGGTTTCGTCTCCGTTCTCCTCTGCCGAGTTCTACAAGGGCCACGTTGAGACTAGGGAAGAGACCAAAGCAGAGAGCTAGAGCCACCACCTGGACTGGATTGGAGTCAGAAGGCAGGCAGGTGTGGGTTGCCTGAGAGGAAAGTCAGGTTGGTGGGGTAGTGCCTGGTTTGCCCTAAGGGACCAGCTGCCACTGCATGGAGCAGCTGCTGATCGTTGACAAGGGCAACTCCATTTACGTGCCTTCGAGGCACATGCACACTGCCGCAAAGCTGGAAGGGGCACTTGAAGGGGCAAAAATGTCCCCCCCCCAGACTTCCGGGTTGGCGCGAACAGCTAATGGCGGATTCCCTCCGAGCTCCGGAGGGAATCGGCTCCACTGGGGACGGGTCTTGCCGCGACGGCGACGCGGAGACCCTTAAAAACCGCAGGCACGGATGCCTGCGGACCTGGTGACTCGGTGGGCACCTTAAGCGCCCCCCCGACCCACGAAGAGCCTTTTTAAAGGCTACGGAGAGGGTACAGAGAGCGGCGTGGTGCTGGGAGTAGACCGCTATCCCAGCGGAGCGAAGCCGTGTGCCATTTTAAGGACTTTCTTCCTTAAATTCGGACCCGAAAAAAAAGAAGCAACCCGTGAGTAGATTGGAATTCGGACTCTAAAATTTATACCTGCGAATTTGGTACGACCGGGGGATGTGTTAAAGGGAAGTCCGCACCCCCCCCTCCTGCAGACGATCTAAAGCAATAGCAGGAGAACTAAGTTGGAGAGCCTACCCTTTTGGGGTGAGTTAAAAAGACATTAACTTTCACGATTTGATAAAAGAAGTGTGGAGCTGGAGTGCAAGAGTGGATTTTTAGAAGTTTCTCTCTTGTTGTGCGCAAACCCCCCTCCCGGGCCCGGGAGCGCCCTGTCTTTGAGCCTGTTGAAGAGGAAAGGAGTTTGACAGCTGTCAAAAGCTGTCAAACGGGCAACTTAAAGTGAAAAAAGCTTGTTTTTTAAGATCTCTCTGGACTAAAGGTGATACAATTGAACTAAAGTGGTTGGAAACAAAGAAACAAATAATGAGGTAAAGGACTGTTGGGAAAAGACTACTAAGTAACTAGATTCCCCCTAGGGGGAACTCTGGGACATTACAATGGCTGCGGATGGAAATTTACTAGCTGAGATAGAAAGAACATTTTACCTTGTGGGAATCCTACAAGAGCAGAGTCTGGCAATGAATAAACAACTTATGACCTTGACTTCTGGAATAAGCAGCTCTGCTGAATGTACTGAGGAACTGAATGAGAAAAAATCTGCAGCCGAACTGGAAGAGATATCGCAAGAAGTGAAGGAGACAAAACAAGCAAAGGAAAGAGCACAGATGGAAAGTTCCAACCAGAAGCCTACACAAGTGGATTATAAACAAGAAGACCCTTGGATTACATGGATTATAAATCTGCAAAAGAAACGAAAGATGAAGGAGGAGATCCCTGGAATACTTGGAATTCAAGAATTTAAAAGAAAGAAGAAATATGATTGGGGCCTCCATTCTGACTTCGAATATGAAGGATTGGTGGAACTTTTGCAGCAGCTGTTTTTAAGTTCTCTTGTGGGAAGAAAATTTGGCTTGATTGGGACAGAACTCCTTCGAGATCCGAAGACCAACATGAAGGACTACCAACAAAACCGGCGGAGAGAGACTGAAAGAGACTTGAAGGCCTCGGATGTGAGGAATCCAGGCTAAGAACTGTTATTTTGGACATATATTTGGAAGGGACGGAAACCGGGGATGGGATGGGGGGGGAAACAGATTTTTTTTTAAAAAAACACTTATGTCTTTTGGGTTTAGTTAATATGTTTATGTTTCATAAAAATTGGGAAATCGATGGAAGGGAATCTGAGTCCAACTTAGGAAAAGAATTTAATTTTTTATAAAAGATGTAATATTAATATGGTAAGAAGGGAAAAAAATAACTTGCTGACACAATTATGGGAATTGGGATGTATGAAGGGGGGGTGGGGGGAGGTCAAGGACCAAGGTTAAGAAAGTAAGATTTTTGAAATTATACATGTTTTTGTTTTTTATGTGTGTGTTATGTCTTTATAAAATGTGAAAAACCAATAAAAATTTTATAAAAAACAACAACAAAAATGTCCCCCCCAAGAGCACAAAAGCGGCAAAGTGGCATGGAAACAGCATCTCGACTCTGTTACCGGAAAAATCCGAGGGCTCCCTTGGACAAAAACAAAGACACCAACCAGGATAACGTGGAGCAAAACAGCAGCCTGTAGGCTTGGCCTTTATTGAACTGTTGCAACAGGGTGTTCCCCTCACTTGCAGGAGAGAGGAAAGACCCAGAAAGATGGTGTGCCAGACCTTATAAAGACTTTTGAAATTCCCATCCTGTAGGTCAAGCCCACCCCCAGAAACATCATGCATACATTACAGAAGGGGTTGACATCATGCATACATTACAGAAAGGAGGGGTTGAGGGAGGAGTTGTGGTGGTAACCTGAGTGTCCTGTCACCTGGCTTTCCCCCTCCCCATGAGTCACTTCCAGGAGACAAAGGGGAGTTTGCAGTTTCCTGCCCCCAGAGGGAAGATCTGATCATTGTCCTTTGTTTCAGTCCATGCTGAATCCACTCCCATATGCAAGTTCTTTGTGATCTTGATTGTCTTCTGCCTGGGATCATCAGGGTTGGCATAGCAGCTGGGCAGGGCTCCTGTGGATGTGCTGGGATGGTGAAGGGATTATGGTTGACCAGAACCAAGCGACCCCCCTTTGATAGTCCTTGTCATATGGAGTAAAATAAAAATGGAACAGTGCAATCCAATGTATGGTTGATTTTTCTATGAATTTATAACAGAAATGTGCCGTATGTAATGTGTGAGTGTGAGTGTGTGTGAAGTTTGTACAAACAGAATGATTGGGGTGGGGGGTTCCTGCTACAACTCCCTCCCAGGAGCTTTGGCACCGACCTTTCAGGCCTGCGGAGAGTTGGAGCAAGGAGTTTTGCAGGGAGGCTGCTGGTTTTCAAAAGGCCTTTCAAAAGGGCTTCCGGAAGTTTAGAGGGTGTTTGCAGGCTTTTCCAATGCTGTCCCCAATATACGCAATTTCATTTAAACGCACGGTACCTCGGAACGCAACCCCCGTGTAAACGGGGCGTTGCCTGTATCTGATTTGAGCCTGCTACAAGAACATCTAGAGGATAGCAAACCAACTGTTACCTTTTCTAGGAAGCTGTCTTCTCCCTGAGATCAGAGGAGGAAGGCAAGAGCAAAAGACAACCAAGGGTGTTAATGGCACAGGCCCTGAGAAGAGAAAGAAACAGCCCGTTGGCTGAACAGTATCTGGGCAGATGGCAGGGAAATGCACACGGTTCAGTGGCCCTGCGAAAGGGCAGGTGGGAGGACCAGAACCTGGGATGACTCAGTCAAGGCAAACAAAGGGCATGAACAGCACACAGGAAGCGGATGCACAGCTACAGAAGCTGAAGCTGAATGCAGCGGAGGACCCCCAGCCCCCACATTTCTGAGTGGAAGAGCAGCTGTTTTTCAAGCAGGCAAGCAGAGTGGGAAGGGTAGACATCCAGCACATGAACCTGCCAGGTAAATCAACCCCTTTCCCTACCAGGTCAATAAGTCTGGTGACGGGAACTTCGCCAAGCGGCTGCCTCATCCAGCACAAGGCTTCCAAGGAGGTCCCGAAGCAGCTTGGTAGGTAGCTCCCACTGATGGTGAGGAAATAGTCCTTGCCACGGTCAAGGTGAAGGACAAAGCTAGCCTCAATCTTCTCTTCCTTGCGGACGTACACATCCAGGGAAATGTCCCCCGTCTCACCTAAAACGGGAGGAGGTCAGGTAGATACACTCTTTGGCACAGCCAAGTTGGCTTGTCTGTAAATTAAAAGTGAAGACAGTGAAGAATTGAACAGAAGGACACAATAGGAGCCTGCTGGATCAGGCCAATGGCCCATCTAGTACAGCATCCTGTTCTCATAGGTGTATGGGGGAAACCTTAACTTCAAGAATTAGGAGAAGAAGCGACTCAGTTCCCACCCCCACCCCACTTTCCTCTCTAGTCCTCCAAAGCAGCAGCTGCACAGAAGATGGTGACAGGATACTGGGGGGTGAGAGAAAGTGATCCTAACAAAAGAATATAAAAAGGGAAAGGATTTTTGCGCCCCCAATGTAACTTTCTTTTTTAGTTTACATTTCATTGAGTTTTTAAAAGTTTGGCTAGTTCTATATGTTCTCCAAGATATTTTTGTGCCTCCACAACATAAAAATACGCATTTATTTTTTTTAAAAGTAATTTTTGGACGGAATGCTCTCACTGGTTAACTGCGATGCCAAAAGGTGTTTTGGGACCCTCCAGCATTGTTTGGCTTCAATTCATTTGTGTGTGTGTGTTTAAAGCTGGTCACACACACTTTTACACTTTGGGCTCAGCTGCTTTGACGTGTGGCCCTTGGAGGCTTGAGCATGGGGCAATGCAGCCCACAAATGTTAAGCCTCCCCTGCTCTACCAAACTCCCAAGGTTTGAGGGAGGAGGGTTGGGAAGAGGAGGAGAAAAGGAAGGCCTTCCCTAGATGAGCCTTGGGGTCCCTTTCCAACTCTACACTTCTCTGATTCCAGAGAGAGACGCGCTGGGCTCCAAGTATCCCTCGCAGGGCTCAGCGCGAAGCCATGGCTTCCAATCCTGGCTGTCACTGAGCTTGGGGATAAAGGAGAAGTGGAGGGTGACCTGCCCGTTGTTTGTGATCTGGAACTTCTCCTTCTGCAGCTGCCGGAACTTCACATTCTCAAACGGAAACTGGAGAGCAAAAGGGGGGGGGGAGGAAAGAGAGTGCTTGCCTTCAGCAGAGGCAAGGAAACGTGCTCCAGGGGGAAGTTTGTCCTTGGCCCCGGGCTCTCGTTTAGGGGACTGCACATGCAACAGGTCCATGTGGGGCTCTCCATATATTGCTGCACTTGCCACTGGCCATGTTGGCTGGGGATGATGGGAGTTGTAGTCCAGCATCTGGAGGGCACCACGCTGGCTACCCCTGGAGTCTTTGCCTGCGAGGAAGAGGAAGAGGCTGCCGCTCAGTGGAAGGGCATCTGCCTTCCCTGCAAAGGTCCCAGGTTCTATCCCCAGCATCTCCAGGTAGGGCTGCGAGAGATCCCCCGGAAATCAAGACTGAGCTAGATGGGCCAAGGGCTTCTTTCCCCCCTGGTCTTTTTGCAGCAAACCCTCTTTAAGGGGTTGGAGAGGATCCTATTCGTCTTTACCTCCCTCCAGGGTGGGAAGGAATTCGTTCTCCATCCTGTCCATCAACTGAACAATATCCTCAAACACTTTCCGGTACCGTCGGTCAGCCACAACCTTCACCTATTGGGGGGGGGAGACAGAGCACATTTGTTGGGGCTATGGACTAAAAAGGGGGGGGCATGAGTTAGGAGCAGAAAGGCCTGATGCACCCCCCTGTTCCCAGCCCTGAAAGAGGCAAGAACTGTAACTCTGAGAGCTTCCCCAGGATGGCAGCGGCTGTGACTTCCAGAGCCAATGGGCTGAAGCCAAATGCTCCAAGCCAAATACCACAGAAGCTCCATTGCATGAATGGAGCCAACGGTTAAGGTATACAGTTCAGCCCATGTGGTTTGCCATGCCTGCAGGAGCAGCGTGTACTCAGAACAGTGGAAAATGGAAGCCTAGGGATTTAGCAGAGCCAAAACCTGCCCACTCCTTGCACCGGAAGTCATTGGCCAAGGAGGAGCTCTGTGGAAAGGGGCCTGGTTGTTGGTCAGGGCCTGCCCAGATTCGAGGAGGTGCCACATAGCAGGCAACTAAAAACCCTGAATAGACGATAGCCCTGGCCAGGGCAGGTGTTACCCCTGTGAGGAAGAGGGAGCTGACGGGCTTGTGGTCGCTCCTTTTCAATTCCATGTGGCTTCGGTAGCTGAGCTGATTCACGCTGCCTCCTCTCCAGAGGATTGGCTCACACCATGCTGGCACACGGCACTTCCCACTGCAAGGAGACAGGAGAGACACCAGGAATGTTGGACTGGCTGAGGCAACACACAAGGCTCACACAGTCAAACTTTGGCTCCATACATGGCCTGTGATCTTGACCACGGTCAACAGCTGGAGATGATGGAGCTTGGGAGTCCAACTTCTGAAGGGGCGGACTTTGCAGGTGTGCAGGCATTTTGCCTCATGGAGAGAGTTGTTAGGAAATCAAAAGCTGCCTTCTACCAGGTCAGAATGAATTTCTGACCTCCCCCAGTTTGGATTCCAACATTGCAGGGGGTTGGACTAGATGACCCTCATGATCCCTTCCAACCCCACAATTCATTAATTAAGTCTCCTCTGGCTGGCAGCAGCTCTCTGTGGCCCAATCCTTTTTCAGGTGGAGGTGCCTTTCAACTTGAGACTCTGCATACAAAGCATATGGCACACCACCAAATGATGATCCTTCCCCAAAGCAAGGGGCCCTGTTATTCTTGTTCAGACACTATTTTTTTCAGTGACCCAAAAGACCCTTTCTGGCACATGAAATGCTGCCTAAAGGAGCCTGCCGTTTTCCGGCTTTGTCACTACATGTTCCGCCTGTCCTTTTGATTTCCCCATTACCACAGCAAGAGCAATGAAACTAGCAGGCCTAGGTGGCTTCTGACAGTTGTCAAGAACCACAAGAATATGCCAAATCCTGGATGGTGAGGCTCAGTGGCTACTAGCCATAATGGCCACAGAACATACTCCACCAAGAGAAGCAGTATGGCTTGGAGGAGGGGAGCGTGCTGTTGCACTCAGGTCCTGTTTGTGGGCTCCCTGAGAGGCATCTCATTGGCCAATGTGAGAACAGGATGCTGGGCCAGATGGACCAATGGCCTGATCCAGCAGGGCTGCTCTCATGCTCTTATGCCCTGGCAGACTCATCTTGAGAGAGCACCAAGTCTCATTCCCAGACTTCCTTGACACAAAGAGGATTCTCATTCAGCCTGCTGCACCTTTCAAGGAACTGCAACACCGCTTATACACACCACGAAACAGAGGATGCTTGTTATCAGGACAAATGTGGGGGAAAGGAGCCAAAACATTTCCAGAGCAGGGATGGCTTGAGGAAGACAACATACCACAGCCTTGCATTTCACAACTCGCCTAGCAGCCTTTTGTGGGAATGTTCAGGGGTGCAGGAGAGGATATATTGTGAGAGTATATCCTAATCCAACTTGTGCTAACAAGTTCCCAAAATATCAGCAGAGTTTATGACATTCCCCTTTTAGTTCGCAACGCTAACGTCTGCACAGGTTCGCTAGAACCACTATAATAATTACTCTGGTAATTTCCCCTTTTGTTCCCTCTTAAAATACAAGACACGACACAGTCTTTATAAAAGTATAAAAGAGTTTACTCACGTTCTGTTCACAATATGATCCCAGAAGGCAGACAGCTTAAAAAAGGTAAAATACACTCAGAATCTATCTTATAGGAAGATAGTACTGTCCTCTCTTGGCTGAGAGCCAAGAGGGCATGTTGCTCCTTCAAAAGATTGTAGCAGGAACCCCCCACCCCGATCATTCAGTTTGTACAAACTTCACACACTCACACTCACACACTACATATGCCACACTTCTGTTATAAATTCATAGAAAAATCAACCATACATCGGATTTGCACTGTTCCATTTTTATTTTACTCCATATGACAAGGACTATCAAAGGGGGGTGGCTTGGTTCTGGTCAGCCATAATCCCTTCACCATCCCAGCACATCCACAGGAGCCCTGCCCAGTTGCTATGCCAACCCTGATGGTCCTAGACAGAAGACCATCAAGATCACAAAGAACGTGCATATGGGAGTGGATTCAGCATGGACTGAAACAAAGGACAATGATCAGATCTTCCCTCTGGGGGCAGGAAACTGCCAACTCCCCTCTGTCTCCTGGAAGTGACTCATGGGGAGGGGGAAAGGAGGAACCAGCCAGGTGACAGGACACTCAGGTTACCACCACAACTCCTCCCTCAACCTCTCCTTTCTGTAATGTATGCATGATGTTTCTGGGGGTGGGCTTGACCTAGAGGATGGGAATTTCAAAAGTTTTTATAAGGTCTTGCACACCATCTTTCTGGGTCTTTCCTCTCTCTTGCAAGTGAGGGGAACACCCTGTTGCAACAGTTCAATAAAGGCCAAGCCTACAGGCTGCTGTTTTGCTCCAAGTTATCCTGGTTGGTGTCTTTATTTTGTCCAAGGGAGCCCTCGGATTTTTCCGGTAACAAGATGAAGATGAGAGAGAGAGATATGGTTGCCTGCCCTGTGCTTTTATCATTTACCTGCACAGGTGAGGCCACACCCACCTCTGGTCACATGCGGAGGAAGTCCGTCCCCAGGAAGTTTACCTGCTTGCTAGACAGACATCCCTCCCCATGTTCTAACATGTACACTCTAGGAATGTTGTCATTGACTGCTCCTGTGTTTACATCCCACACCTTTGGCAACCAGGAGTTCCATGCAAGTAAAGTGAGCAGGTGAAGGAGAGCTGGATCTCTCTCTTCCTCCGTGGCTTGGTGTCCATTCTGGGCTGCAGAGGAAAGGAAGTCCATCCAGCCCTCAACTCTAGCCCTCCTCCAACAGCTTGCTTAGCAGAAAGCCATTTTTAAAATATATGTTTTACTAGCCTGCTCAGGAGGATGGAAAGGCAGGACACTACTGGCATCTCAGCAGACTAGGAAAAACAAACAAGCCTTGCAGAAGAATGATTGAGAGGACTTACTTACAAAGGCTCAACTATCAAGCAGGCGCTTACCTGGAGTCCCAGCGATCTGTTTTAGAGTCAAATTTGTACGTCAGGATGAACTTGATCTCTCCCTCTGTGAAATCAGCAAAAGCTGTCTTTTGGGTACGCTGAGTGTTTAGCTAAAGCCAAAAAGAAATCACTTATCAGCAGAGAAGCAGAAGATCCCCTGTTGCCCGACAATGGAGTCTATTAACAGCCACTGTTGTGCTGGAAGACCAAGGTGAAGTACTAGTAGGGTAAAGGTAAAGGTAAAGGGACCCCTGACCATTAGGTCCAGTCGTGACCAACTCTGGGGTTGCGGCGCTCATCTCGCGTTATTGGCCGAGGGAGCCGGCGTACAGCTTCCGGGTCATGTGGCCAGCATGACTAAGCCGCTTCTGGTGAACCAGAGCAGCACACAGAAACGGCGTTTACCTTCCCGCTGGAGCGGTACCTATTGATCTACTTACACTTAGACGTGCTTTCGAACTGCTAGGTTGGCAGGAGCAGGGACCGAGCAAGGGAAGCTCACCCCGTCGCGGGGATTCGAACTGCCGACCTTCTGATCATCAAGCCCTAGGCTCTGTGGTTTAACCCACAGCACCACCCGCGTCCCTACTAGTAGGTTAGCCAGGTGTAAAAAAAGGGGTATACCTGCTGCAATCTTATCTCATACACAATTATTAAAGGTACAGGATGCTTGTGCATTTTTGCCCCATGTCATCTTAAATTACTTTGCTGCATCACACGACAGGAAAATCCTCTAACTCAGGAGCAGCAGACACATGGCCCTCACAATGCTGCAGAACTACAATTCCCATCATCCCTGATTACTGGTATTGCTGACAACGTACTCCAAAACTCTGGATGACCCCATTCCAACAATGACAAGTGTTGCCTAGACCAGTGTTTCCCAACCACTGTTCCGCGGCACACTAGTGTGCCGCGAGATGTTGCCTGGTGTGCCGCGGGAAAAATTAAAAAATTCGAAAGATAGCTTCATATCCGGAGAGGCGGCCTTCAGGCGAGTTTTAATTTTAATTTTCCTTCTCCCACTTAATGCCCCACGCTCGCCCAGGGTGGGAGTCACGACCGTGAGGCAGGGCTGCCAAGTGTGGCAGAAGAGGACACGGCCGTCGCACCTGTCCTTAGGTAGGAGCTTCTTCCGTGTTGACCTGCTGCCCTAAAGTCTTGGCTTTTTTCTTGGCTTTTTTGGCGGTTGGCACAGAAGGAAGGCAAGGGGGAGGGGAAAAAATTGAAACTTACACTTTCGTGCGTCCCTCCCGGCGTGACGCTGCGCGCTGACATCACGGGGCTGTAATGGTGGTGTGCCTCGAGATTTTTTTCATGAAACAAGTGTGCCTTTGCCCAAAAAAGGTTGGGAAACACTGGCCTAGACTCACACGTGTGTGTGTAACATAGAAGTTTGGGGGACAAAGTGTGTGCAGTATGCTACTTGTGAGGTGCTCAGAAGGAAGAATATGCAGAAAGATCATTCCAGGCGACCTGTTTCTTGAGCATTCATCCTGATTTGTTTGTGGGGTGGTGATACTACATGCAGTCAAGCTTTCCAGGGCACTTACCTATCACTTTTCTTCTTGCAAAAAGCCCAGCTGGGGGGACCTGGAAGTGTGCGGGGAAGAGCAATTTTGTAGTGGGTTTGTTGCACAGGAGCACCAAGTTCACTAACTGGCTGAATCAGATTGAATCCCATTCAAAAAGAGTGCAATGGTGTGTGTTTCAGCCAGCCATCCGGCTGCTGCAACTATTCCCTGGGTGCCACCACACTGTCTTGTCTGTGTGTTTGGAAGGGAATGGGAGCTATGCTCCCCCCGGAGACACTCCACTCCTTCTTCCTTAGCTGTGTTGCTCAACAGTTGAGGCAACCTTCACAGTTCTGGGATGCCGATGCCAAAGACCTATAAGTGTGCTGTCAATATATTTACAGTGCAGGGGTTCCTCCAGAGGACGACCACTTGTTTGTTTTGTGTTCATGTCTTGCTTGCCCAAACTTACAACAGTTGTTAGATTCTACTAAGGAAATGGTCAAAGTGCTTTAATCCATTGTCATTGGAAAAGCTGAAGTTCTGGGCTGGACCTGAATCCCTCCCACAAAATACTGACAGTCTGGAAACACTCTGGGTGCAAACATGTTTTACTGGGGAAAGGATCTTTGCCTCTTCCTCCTTCCTAACCTGCAAATCACAAAGTGCAGGCTCCCTTCATGGTACTCACAGCCA
This sequence comes from Podarcis liolepis, assembly GCF_965112155.1. Taxonomy (NCBI): domain Eukaryota; kingdom Metazoa; phylum Chordata; class Lepidosauria; order Squamata; family Lacertidae; genus Podarcis; species Podarcis liolepis. The sequence goes on from NC_139568.1 coordinate 8,543,126, forward strand.
CACCGCTTCAAAGATTATACAGATTTAATATATCAACAACAAATAAACACAATAAGGCTATAATGATACAATCTGAATCATTAGGGGTGCATTGCAGCAGTCACTGCAAATCTCCATGAGTCGCCTTTCAGCCAGAAGCTCTGCAGCACAGGTGGTTCTGATGATTCCCCTGTAAGGAAGGCTTACAATGTAGGAGGCTTTAGGGCTTTGCGAGAGGGGGGAAAGTGGGGACATCATAGAAGTATGCATGATGTGGGAAAGGTGCAGAGTGATGTTTCCTTCTCATAATATCAGAACCTGGATCTCTATAAGAAAGAGGAATGATGGCAGATTCAGGCCAGACACAGAGTGCCTAGTGACACTGAAATTTCCGCCTTCCAGAGGCACTGACGGGGATGGCTTTAAGAGAGGATTTGTCAGATTCATGGAGGGTTAGACCATGTTGCACCTCCAGCCGCAGAGGCAGTCTACCTCTGCATACCAGTTGCGGACGTCCCCAGTGGGGAGAGTGGGGCTGCATTTGGAGTCTGCTTGGGGCTTCCCTTGGACATCTGCTGAGAGCTGGACTAGATGGGCCTTGGTCTGATCCTGCAGGGCTGTGACAATAAGAGCCTGGAGTATGGCTGCTTCGCGAGCAATTCAGAGAACAGTAGTGCAGAGTTGCATCTCCCTGGGAAGGGGCACATGCTCAGCAAAGCTGTCTCTTGCTTCTGGTCCTAAGAGTTGGGGTGGGGACATGGAGGAAAGGGGTCCAGCCTTCTGTAGAGGCTGGAGTCTCTCCCCTTCCTCTCTCTGCCACCTCTGAGGTGCCAGAAAAGGCAGATAGCAGAGGAAGCGAACCAATAGTCACGTTCATCTGTACTGCCTCAGTATGCCCTATTCTGACAGATGCTGCCTTTCATATTCACGCCCAAGAGCCTTTCCGCTCCAGAGATCTGGGGCTGGATCCGGGATCTGCACGCCAAGGCTGGAGTAAGAAAGAGCCCTTGCCAGCTGGCCACGTTGGGCGCCTGCCTGGAGAGTGGAAGCCGGGGGTTCGAGGGACATCGCACCGCTCCTGGCAACCCCCACCCAACCCGACGCCCTCCTCCGCCTGAATCCCGCTTCCCCTGGGACGCACTTCCCATCCTGGAGCGGCTGGGGTGGGAGCGCTCCCCACCCCCTTTCCTGACTCTCCTCGTTCTTCTTCTTCATGGCTCGGGTGTTTTCCTGAGTGTATCTTCAGAACAACCCTCTGTGAGGGAGGCTAAGCTGGCCCAAGAACTGGCCCAAGGTAGCTCAGCCAAGTTGCCAAGGCTAGCATTTAAGACCGCGCACCCTTACCCCTCAGATGATAAAGCCGGGATGAGTCATGCTAGCAGCCCGTGGCCTTAATGGGCTTTGAGGCAGCCCACCCCCTTCTCTACAAGCAGGCTGCCTCCTGGGAGGAGCAGCACTTTTCTGACGGGACAGAAGCACACGACTTCCCCCTCCCACTTGCCGCCCACCCCAGTCTTTCTCCGGCGGCTCAGTTTAGTGTGCCAAGCGGCTCATCCCAGGTGGGAATTCGGGTGGCGCTGCTTGCAGAAGGAGAAGTGGCTGGCGCTAGCGGACACTCCTATTGTTCTTCTCAGGCAGGACTTCCGGGATCCAGACGAACGTTTTACCAAAAAGTATGGCTCGACTACTGATTTCCCATTTAAAGGATGGCAAAAAGCCCTAAGTTTGGAGGACAGGTGAAAAAACCCACGAATTACATTTAAAGTTCTGCGAGATGCAAAGGAAAGCTTGCGTTTTAAACTTGCATTTTACAGCTTGTTGCTTGTTGCGGTTAATGGAATGGGGATACTGAGAAAGAAGAGACTTGGAATTAGAAGAAATAAAAAAATTCCTTCCAGTAGCACCTTAAAGACCTCTGCAATCTTTCGAGTTGTGGCCGATTCTTCTAAAAGTTTTTCAATAGACTGTGTGTTTGAATTCACCTTCTTGCCCAATTCATTGATGCTTTTCGTGTTCAAATCAAGTTTTGCTGAGATCTCAGCCACTTCTTTACTAGTTTCCGCACCTTGTTTAATTGTTTCAGCCCCCTGTTTTGTCAAAAATTCCAAAGACTCATTTATTTTACAAAGAGCTTGTGCCACTGCTTCAGATGACATAGCTTTTGATTTTGACTGCCCAGCTGCAGCTGTTACTGTGCCTGAAACCGAAGCCCTTCGCTGGTGTGAGGCGTCAGTCTTGTAATGTTTACCAGATCTAGTGGTTCTCTCATCTGCCATAACACTCTCACACTCTGCCAAGGTCGTTCCCACGCCTGTAGATTGTTTTTAAGTGGAAGTTTCCAGTGGCTTAGCTATTAAAGTCCAATTTGCTACTATTACAACAAAGTCCTCTAGGGGGAGAAATCTCCAAAATTTTAGCAACAAGAAAGTGGTTTCAGAACAGAGTCCATATAACCATATGCCATCAGTGCTCCCAGCTATGTACGTGACACCACAGATTTTCTGAGGAAAATACAATCTTTAAATAATCTTCCCAACAATACTATACTAGCTACTATGGACGTGGAATCTCTGTATACCAACATCCCACACAACGATGGTTTACAAGCTATAAGGAACACAATTTCAGATAAAACCACAGCGGACCTTGCCACCAAACTCTGCCAATTTGTCCTTACCCACAACAACTTCAAATTCGGTGATGACCTGTTCCTTCAGATCAGCGGCACAGCAATGGGCACCCGCATGGCCCCACAGTATGCCAACATCTTCATGGCAGATTTAGAACAACGTTTCCTAAACTCCTACCCACTCAAACCTCTCTTGTACCTGCGATACATTGACGATATTTTTATCATCTGGACACATGGTCAACAGACCCTGGACACCTTTCACCAGCAATTCAATGATTTTCACCCCACAATCAACCTTACAATGAATCAATCTATGCAAGAAATACATTTTTTGGACACTACTATAAAAATACAGGATGGGCGCATAGACACCACCTTATACCGTAAACCAACTGACCGACAAACATATCTGAAAATAGATATAAAGTTAGTTTATACACAAAGACTCTATTTTGGGTTTCACCAGAAGACACTTTTTATAGACAAAAGGGTGACGGATAAAGAGAAATGGTTAATATAATGAGAGTTCTTAAAGTGGAAACGGGGAGATTGTAAAATTTAAACAAGGGGTTTCTCTTTTACACTTAATAAAAGAGGGTTGGGGTGTTGTTTATGGGTTCTTTTTCCGGGGGGGGGGGGTCAAGAAAAGGCAACCTTTGTCCTGTTTTATGTCAGGAGTTGGGAATTCTAGAAGTAGTACTCCTTTTTGCACGTTCTTACTTCCTGTACTGCTTGAATGGAAGAGGAAAAATTCACTTACTAATTAATTATGTTAAGCGAGGCAAATGTTAGGTCAGGAAGCTCAGCACAGTATACCTGAAGGAGCATCTCCACCCCCATCCTTCAGCCCGGAGGTCCTCCTCCGAGGGTCTTCTGGTGGTTCCCTCCCCGCGAGAAGCGAGGTTGCAGGGAACCAGGCAGAGGGAGGGCCTTCTCGGTGGTGGCAGCCTCTCTGTGGAACGCCCTCCCTACAGGTGACAAGGAGATGAGCAACTATCAAACCTCTGGAAGGCAGCCCTTTATAGGGAGGCTTTGAATGTTTGTTGTTGTAATATGTGTTGGAAGCCGCCCAGAGAGGCTGGGGAAACCCAGTGAGGTGGGTGGGGTACAAATGACACAATTACATTTATAGCCCCCATTTCCTGCAAGGAGGTCCAGTTGGTGTGCAGAATTCTCTCCCCCCCCCCATTTTATCCTCACAACAACCCTTTGAGGTAGGTTAGGCTGAGCGTGAGTGCCTGGCCCAGGGTCACCCAGTGAGCTTCAGGGCTGAGTTTGAATGCCTGCCCCCAGCATTCCTCCTCTGCAAGGCCTGCCTCCTCCCATGACAAAGTCTGCTCACACACTCTCAAGCCCCCATGGATGGCTGAGGCAGGTAAGGTTGTGTGTGTTGGAGGAGGGCAGGAGCAGGCAAGGTGAGCCATGCCCCCAAAGGAGGCAGCTGCAGCAGCCCCCTCCTCCTGCTGCCCTCCAGGAACAGGACGGGGACGGACCAGCCCCCAGGAAGGACATGTTTGCCTCCCTCTGCAGTGCTCAGAACAAGAGGGGAATGAGGCCACCCAGGCCCTCTGGAGCACAGAAGGGCTCACCATCCTTGACTTTCCCCCTTCAACTGCCTTTTTACCCAATCCCTCATTTTGAGGAAGTCTCCTCTTTTGAAGTCAAATGTGACTGTTCTGGATTTCCTTAGCAATTGCTGGTGATTGCTGGTGATTTCCCCAGGAGTAAAAAGGCCTACCTACTCTGGGCTTATTCTTGGGAATTACTTTGCAACAAAGAACAAAGCTTTTCGTCTTCTGTTTTTTTTCATTTTTGCTTTGTTTTTTATTTTTTATAATATTTTATTAAGGATTTTCTTGTTTTACAGAAGTAAGTGTAATGCCTCGTATTTTTTTTCCATGTAACATTTTTACAAATCCATTTCATTTGTTGAGGCATTAGGGGGAGAAGAAAAAAAAAGGAAGAAAGGAAAAAGAAAAGGGGGGTGGAGGGAGGGAAGATGGATGGGGGTGGGGTCGGGTGGCGATGTTTCTATTATGCTTAATGTATGTAGAGTTTGGTGTCAGCGTTACTTGTGTTCCTTTGGTGGTGAGAGAGGTTGGGGTTGGCCTAGGGTGTGATTGGCTGTGGTGATCTTTGTTTTCGTGTGTGAGTGAAGTGGGTGGGTGTTTTGGATCAGGTTAGCCATATTGATTTGTATGCTGTTGGTGGATTATTGTCATTGTCTTGTTGGGCTGTGTATGTGATAAAGGGGAGCCATACCGGGGTGAAGGCGTCTTCTTCTGTTTGTCCCCGTGTCAGTTTCAGTTTATTAGTTAATTTTTCTAGTAGGGCTGTTTCCCATACAGTGGTGCCTCGCAAGACGAAATTAATTCGTTCCGCGAGTTTTTTCGTCTAGCGAATTTTTCGTCTTGCGAAGCACGAAATCCATTGGAATGCATTGAAATTCAATTAATGCGTTCCTATGGTCAAAAAAAGTCCAAACAAAGCCAAAATTGGTACAACAAGAGTTTATTAAGTGCTCTTTAAAGTCACACATACTGTAAAGAGCATTTCAAAAATTGAAGGAACAATAAATTAAGTTTCTAAACATGACAGAAAAACATTTAAAAATCAACAAAGTGCTTGACTTCCGGTCAGCGCCGGCGATTAATGGCGGATTTCCCTCCGAGCTCCGGAGGGAGTCTGCTCCACAGGTTCGGGTCTGGCCGCTACGGCGAAGCGGGGACCCTCAAAAATCACAGGCGCGGAAGCCTGTGAGCAGGAGACTCGGCGGGTACCCTTGCACCCCCCAAAAACCGAGGAGGAGCCTTTTTAAAGGCTCCGGAACGGCAGCGGGTGTATGGCGCGGTGCTGAGAGTCGTCACCCAAGTCCATGGAGCGAAGCCGCGTCGCCATTGTCGGAGAGCGCTGATTCCTTCCTGAAATTTGGACTTAAAGTATCTACCCGTGAGTAGGACTAAAGATTTACTTGAATTAGGAGATAATATTAAAGCAATTTGGCCGGAAACGGGAAAGGCATAAAAAAGGAAGTCTGCCTTTCCGGACTGCAGAAAGATCAAAAGCAAAGAGACTACAAAGCTGTAACTGAGAAGGATAAATTCTGAAACGAATAAATTGAACATCAGAATTGAAACCCCCCTCTTGCATGCAGGAGCAGAGGGGGAGGAAGGTGTATTTTATAAACCTGCATGAAAGGAACTTTGAAAAATTTATCTGCTGCCTTAAACCCTGGGAACGGACTGCCTTGACAGGGAAGCCGAATAGAGATCTGTCACTTTGTGAAAGGAAATCTCTTTGAACTGATACTTAATTTAACTCTGTGAAAGATACAGAATTACTGGACTGTTATAAGTTTGGAATAAATTTGGGAATCGTTACAGTAGCCTTCTTTGAGGCATTGGATTTTTAAAAAGAGACATCTTGTTGCTAAAATTTTGGAGATTTCTCCCCCTAGAGGACTTTGTTGTAATAGTAGCAAATTGGACTTTAATAGCTAAGCCACTGGAAACTTCCACTTAAAAACAATCTACAGGCGTGGGAACGACCTTGGCAGAGTGTGAGAGTGTTATGGCAGATGAGAGAACCACTAGATCTGGTAAACATTACAAGACTGACGCCTCACACCAGCGAAGGGCTTCGGTTTCAGGCACAGTAACAGCTGCAGCTGGGCAGTCAAAATCAAAAGCTATGTCATCTGAAGCAGTGGCACAAGCTCTTTGTAAAATAAATGAGTCTTTGGAATTTTTGACAAAACAGGGGGCTGAAACAATTAAACAAGGTGCGGAAACTAGTAAAGAAGTGGCTGAGATCTCAGCAAAACTTGATTTGAACATGAAAAGCATCAATGAATTGGGCAAGAAGGTGAATTCAAACACACAGTCTATTGAAAAACTTTTAGAAGAATCGGCCACAACTCGAAAGATTGCAGAGGAAGCTAAGGATATTGCAACTGCTACTCAGGAAAAGATACCACCAGTCTATAAAAAATTAGAAGATCATGAGCTGACTTTGTCTATGCTTGAATTGCAAAGAAAAGAGAGAAACTTGAGAATTAGAGCGGTTCCTGAAAGTGAGAAGGACAACTTGGTGGATTTTCTTACAAAAGAATTTTCAGACTTTTGGCAACAGGAGCTGGAGAAGGAAGAATTCAAGATAGTGGCTGCTTTTAGACTTGGCATAAGACAAAACAGAAAGAAGCCAAGGGACTGTTTGATAACCTTAAGATCAAAAGAAGAAAGAGATAAAATACTGAATCTGCATTATCAAAGAACCTTGGAAATTGAAAATTCCTTTGTGGAGATCTTCAAAGATATACCGAAGTATATTTTGGACGTAAGATCCAATTACAAAGATCTGGTGGATCTACTGAGAAGGAATAAAATACCTTTCAGGTGGGAATTCCCTCAAGGTTTATCCTTCAAGTATGAAAGAAGGAAAATAAGAATAAAATCAGTGAGTGACAAGGACAAATTTTTGCGAGATAACGAAGAAGATCTTTTGAAAGAAGTGGCTGGAGTGGAACTAACCCCATCAGTAAAAGAAATACCAGACATAGCCAACTTGTCATTTGGACTGAACCTACCGACGGAAGAAGAACAACTACTCGGAGCAGTAAGGGGGGAAAGTAAGTAACTTTATGATGTCTGCAACTTCTAAGCTGGAATTGTAACGGTTTGAACCTTCCCCGGAAGAGGAAAAATGTCTTTCATATATTGAAAAGAGAACAACTGGACTTGATCTGTTTACAAGAAACACACGTGACGAGGTTACACAGAAAATTACTTATTAACAAAAGATTAGGACAAGAATTCATCTCATCTGATAAAGTCAAGAAAAGAGGAGTGGTGATATATGCAAAGGAAAAATTACTTCCGAAATTGATGTTTAAAGATGAACAAGGAAGATTTCTGGCAATTGAAATTCAAGTTCAAGGAGAAAAATTTTTGATTCTAGGAATTTATGCACCAAATGAGGGGAAATCTGAATTCTTTAAGAAGCTGCATGAGACTTTACTAGACTATTTGGACTACAACTTGATTTTGATGGGAGATATGAATGGAGTAGTATCTACAAATATGGATAAGGCACAAAGACAGGTAGTTTCTAAAGATGGAAGATTACCAAAGACTTTCTTTGAAATGACTGAAAATATGGACTTGATTGACATTTGGAGAACAAAGAACCCTCTCGAGAGAGAGGGAACTTTCTTTTCTGAAGCTAAAATGACATGGACTAGAATTGACCAAATATGGGTTACTAGTGGAATGGCACCGAAAATTAAGAAAGTGGAAATCTGCCCAAAAACGTGCTCCGTCCATAATGCGGTAAAGATGGAGATGAAGCTAGCAACAGCTGGTTCCTTCAGATGGAGGATGAATGACACCTTATTTAGAGATGAAGAGGTCTACAAAAAGGCCCAAAAAACATTGAGAGACTATTTTGAAATAAACTTAAAGACTGACGTTGAAAAAAGAGTAATCTGGGACGCAAGTAAAGCCGTTACGCGAGGATTTTTGATACAACAAAATACGATAAAGAAGAGAAGCCAAAATGAGAAAAAGGATAAGATCTTGGAAAAGATAAAAGAAGGAGAAAAGAAACTAAGATCTAAACCAAAGTCTCAAGAGATTTTGAGAGAAATCAAGTTACATCAGACACAATACATGGAATTAATGAATCAAGAAATAGAATGGAAAATTAAACAAATGAAACGACATTTGAATCAGCAGATAAATGTGGTAAACTTTTGGCTTGGCAATTGTTTATCTTAAGAGATATTGTAAAATTAATGAGTGTTAAAATGTTATGATTTTAGAAAGTAAATGGATTACAGCTGTAAAGATTAAGTTAAAAGAAAAGAAAAGAATATAACTAGATAAAATTAAGGGTGAGGATTTGCTGAATTAAATTTGAAATTGGAATGCAGAAAGGGGAGGTATGAGGAGGTCGGTGAGGTAAGGTTTAGGAAAATAAGGTTTTGAAATTATACTTGTTTGTTTTTGTGTTTGTTTGTTTGTAGTATGTTTATATAATTTGTGGAAATTTAATAAATATTATTATAAAAAAAAATCAACAAAGTGTACAGTATATTTTCTAAGACTCTGGGGGACAACTCGAAGAAGGTTCCTCTTCCACTCTTTGCTTCTTGCTGAAGAACCCCCTCCCCAACTGTTCCCCCAGCCGCCCACCACACAGAAATTCAAATCCAGATTTTTTTTTAAAAAAAAAAACAGCAGAGTGGCCCAATGGTCACATAAAATCATAAAAATGCAGAAAAAAACCACACAAGCTTCCAGATTCTTGCAAACCCCTCCCCAACACCAAGTCCTTGAATTCCAAACACCCCAACCCAAAATCCAAACCCCCCCAAAAAAGTTTTAAAAGTTTAAAAGAAGTTTTGGAAAAGCTTCAAAAATCACCAAAGTCTTCAAAAACCTCAAAAAAGGCTACCACACCGTGTTCTATGAGTTGCTCCTCGAAGTCAAGTCGCAACTGTATTAACGGTGTTAAGAAAAAGGAAACAAACTTGCAAGACGTTTTCGTTTTTCGTCTTGCGAAGCAAGCCCATAGGGAAATTCATCTTGCGAAGCAGCTCAAAAAACGGAAAACCCTTTCGTCTAGCGAGTTTTCCGTCTTGCGAGGCATTCGTCTTGCGGGGCACCACTGTACTATTTGGTATCATTGGTCCATGCTTACTCCTGACAGGTCTCTCCAGTGTCTGGTTATGGTGTTTCTGGCTGCTGAAAGTAGGTGGGTTATGAGTTCTTTGTGGTGTAAATGGGCATTGTTGTCTTGGAAGATGTTTAGTAGGGCCAATTCTGGGGTGATATCTAATACTTGCTTAGTTATTTTACATATTTCTCGTATGGCTGTTGTCCAGAATAGTTGGATTTTGGGACACTCCCACATGTGGAGGTATGTGCCTGTGGAGGTGCACCCTCTCCAGCATTTTGGTGAGGTTCCTAGGAGTATTAGTGCTAGTTTCCTTGGTGTTAGGTACCACCTGTAGGTGAGTTTCAGTGTGAGTTCTTTTCTTTTCGTTGATATGGATTTAAAGGGGGGTTTAGACCACATTCTGGTCCATTGAGTGGGGTTAATCTCATAGCCTATGTCATTCTCCCATTGTTTTTTGATTGCATGTAGGGGGTTTGTGGGATTTTGGAGTATTTTGTATATTGCGGATACCGTCCCTTTACCGTTTCCCTTTGTTGTTAGGAGGAGGTTTTCTAAGGTTGTCAGGGGCCTATTTGCTGCTAATTTTACTGTTGGGTTGTTTAAGAGGGCATGTAGTTGGTGTTGTGTTAACCAGGGCATTTGGGTGTCTTCTAGTTTGTCTTGTATTTCTTGTGTTGACAAAGGTTTGTTATTTTTATAAAAGTCTATTAGGCGATATAAGCCTTTGGTTTGCCAGGTTTTTATCTGGAGGTTTTGTGCTGCATGGTGGAATAATGGGTGGTACGCCAGGGGGGTTAGTGGGGATGGGGTTGGGGATAGTTTGCCTATTTGTGTTTTCCATGCTTTGAGCATGGTCTGTGTGTACCTGTTGAGTGTTGTGGGAATTTTCTTTAGTTTGTTTGGGAGGAGTGGGTATGTTGTGGTGCAGGTATTTTCAATTGTGTCCCCCTCTAGGTGTACCCATTGTTTTGTCTCATCTTCGAGTATATATGGGATTATATGGCGTATTTGGTTGGCAATGTAATATGCTTCTGTGTTGGGGATTCCCCATCCTCCTTCTGAGGTGGGGAGGTGGGTTGAGGGGATCCAGATTGGGAGGGTTTGGAATAGGTAGGTTAGTTTTGGGAGTGTGATCATTTTGATCATGGCTATTTTGTCTGAGAGAGTGAAATTCATGTTATTCCATCTCTTTAGGTCTTTGTTAATTTGTCGCCACAGGGGCTTATAGTTGTGGAGGTGCAATTTATTGAGGTTTCTGGTTATTTGTACCCCTAGGTATCTGAACTTGGTGTGGCAAAGTTTTATTTTGGTGACCTTCGTGAGTTCTTTTTGGGTGTGAGGAGGGGTGTTGAAGCACATAGCTTCTGACTTTGTAAAATTTACCTGTAGGCCCGACACCATTGCAAATGTGTTGAGTTCTCTGATTAGGGAGGTTGCTGTGCTTATGGGATCTGATGTTGTGACCATTAGGTCATCTGCAAAGAGCCCTAATTTATAGGTTCTGCCTTTTATTTCCACTCCCTTGATGTCTGTGGCTGCTCGGATGCGGATTGCTAAGGGTTCCAGAGCCAGGATAAATAAGAAGGGAGAAGTGGGCATCCTTGTTTCGTGCCTCTTTGGATAGCTATAGTATTAGAATCCATATTGTTAGTTCTGCATTTTGCTGAGGCTTGGGAGTATATTTGTTTGAGGATTTGTAGGAAGTTGGGGCCAAATTTCATGTTAGTTAGTACTGCTAATATGTATTTCCACTCTAAGCAATCAAAGGCTTTGAGGATGTCTAGGGACATAATTGTCAATGGGAGTTTAGTTGCCTTGCTATGTTCGATCAGGTTCAGTAGTTTCCTGATGGGGTCTGTTATATTGCGGCCAGGGACAAAGCCAGTCTGGTCTGGGGCTATTAATTTGTGTAGGAAGATTTTTAGGCGGTTGGCCAAGATTGATGTGAATATCTTGTAGTCTTGGTTTATTAATGAGATTGGGCGGTATGATTCTACTTTGAGGCTGTCTTTTAGTGGTTTTGGGATGGAGACTATTTTGGAGTGGGTCCAGGTTTTGGGGATGGGGCCCCCTTTTATGATGTCGTTGAATAGGCGGGTCATGTAAGGCATCAAGGGTTCTTTGAATTTCCTATAGAATTCTGCTGTGAAGCCGTCTGGGCCTGGGGCTTTGTGTGGTTTCAGGTTTTTGAGGACAGCATCTATTTCCTCTGGGGTAGTAGGGCTGTTCATGAATTCCTGTTCCTCATCAGTTAGGGTAGGCATGGTCAGTCCTGCTAGAAATTTTCTGGTTTCCTTCTCTGGTGGGTTATGGGAGGTGTATAGGTTGGAGTAGAATTCTGCAAATTCTGAGATTATTTCTTTCGGGGAGAATGTTATGTTGCCGTCTTTTTTGGTGATGCAGTGTATTCTTGTTTTGAGTGCTTTTTTCCTACATCTATTTGCTAGTAATCTGGAGTTTTTCCCTCCATATTCATAGAAACGTTGTTTAGAGTATAGAATGTTGATCATTGTTTTGTTGATTTCTAGGGAGTCTAGTTCTCTCCTTTTTTGTTCTATAAGTTTTAGGAGTTTTTTAGATCCTGTTTGTTTGTAGCATGATGAGAGGGCTGTGATGTCTTGTTCTATTTTGCTAATTTTTGAGGAGGTTTGTTTTTTAAGGAATGTTTTCTCTTTTATGCAAGCTGCTCTGGTGACCTCTTTCATTGCGTCCCATAGGAGGGGGGTTGTTATATTGTCTACATCGTTTCCCTTGAAGTAGTTTTGGAGGGTTTTTGTGAGACTCTCTCTAATTTGCTTGTTTGTAGTTAGGATGGGACTGAAGGACCATGATGGGGTGGTTTGTGTTCCTTCTCCTATTTTAACGATGACTTCTACTGGGGCGTGATCTGTGATTTTAATGTTACCTATGTTTGTTGATTCCACTGAGGGGATCAGACCCTGTGTGAGTAGAATGCTGTCCAGTCCGGACACTGTATCATGGCGTCCCGATTGGAATGTGTGGCTGATGTCTCCCGGGTTTTGCTCACCCCAAACTGTTTCTTTTCATTTTCATGTTTTCAAAATGCTTGATATCTGACACTGATTTCTGTATATTGTGTTTTCTTTGTTTTTCAAGCTTTCATAAAAAATAGCCTTTGAAACCAGCTGGTACAGTGGTCAGAAGACTTGCCTTCGTGTCCACAGAATGGAGAAGAAAAGTTCGCCCAACGAATCCCTGGGTGCGACCCCAGAGACCTCCGGCTCCCACCTGGCTGATCATTTTTATCGCCTGCTTAGTTCGATGCCCTCTGTTTCCAGAGATACCACTGGAAGAGCTGCTTCCCTTAGCCAGGAAGAGTCGGGGTCCCAGCAGCCTTCCCAGCAGGCCTCCCACATTTCCTCCTCCTTGGGCAGTGCTCCATTGCAGGTCCCCGAGCAGCTTTCCGAAGAAAGGCCCCATGGCACTGGCCAAAGTGCTTCCCTCCCATCTCTGGACGAGGTTTCTTCTTCCCAGTGCACCACCCAGGGAATGGGTCACCAGTTTGCAGCGACATTCTCTAGCCTGCTATCTGGGAGTAGGAAAAGTGTGATCACCTTTGCGGGGACCCAGGCTGTTTCCTCTACCTCTTAAGTCTCCAGAGGGGTCTGTCCCAGCTCCGAGCACAGCTGATCTGATCTGACTAAAGGCGGCCAGGGGCAAGGCCAGGTAAGTCCAGATAGAGAGTAGGGAAAGGGCTTTGAGGCTGTAATGCCCTCCTTGAGTCTCTCCAGCTGGTTTGGACAACTGCCCCCATCCCTGACCCCTGGCCATACTGCCTGGGCCTGGTGAGAGATGGAGCCCCAGAACACCTGGAGTGCACCAGGGTGGGGAAGACTGTCGTGAGGTGGAAGGCAAAAGGAAGGCATTTCCGAAGGGCAGCTTCTAGCTTAATGGCTCACCTGAGCCGCCATCCTTTAAACTGGGGAAGCAGCAGTGGCTCATCAGAACTCACAAGTTAGGAAGTCCTATGTTATGGTGCCCATCTTCTTGTTATGTCCTGTTGGTGGGGAGAATCGTGCCGTTTTCCTGTGGGTGGGCAGCCAGCCAGCAGCAGGCTGGCAGGTGGGCCCAGGGAAATGGCTTTGTTGGGGGAGCCTCAGAACTCATGTGTCTCATAGAACACTTTGTGGGAGAGCTTGCTTGCAGATAGGGATAGCGCGCGGTTGGAGATCCTTTTATTTGTAATTCCTCTGGTTGCTTAGAAGGGTAGTTGGCGGATGAAGTTAATCAAGTCAACTTTAATCGTTTAACCTGCCAGAAAAAGGGCCAGTTTAAAACAGCGGCTGTCTAGTTCACAGAGTTCCTGAACAAGCATGCATGGAAACAGCGGTTTCTATAATAACTGAAATGTGCTTCATTTGCAACTAAGTAGAGCCTCTCTGCTAATGCAGAGCACAATCCACAGCTTCAGGCAAGACCATTTACCGTATTTTTCGCCCTATAGGACACACTTTTTCCCCTCCAAAAATGAAGGGGAAATCTGGGTGCGTCCTATGGGGCGAATGCAGGCTTTTGCTGAAGCATGGAGAGCGAGAGGGGTTGGTGTGCACCGACCCCTCTCGCTCTCCAGGCTTCAGGAACACATCCGCAGCCTAGGCAGCCCTACGGGAGGTCCGGCAGGGATGTCTAGGCTGCGGATAGCAGCCTGCTGCCCGGCGGGCGGGGCGCCCTGAAGCAGAGCGCCCCCCTCGCCAGGCAGACATCCGCAGCGTGGGGAGCCTTGCCGGACTTCCCAGCAAGGCTCCCCACGCTGCGGATAGCAGCCTGCCGCCCGGCGGGCGGGGCGCCCTGAAGCAGAGCGCCCCCCTCGCCAGGCAGACATCCGCAGCGTGGGGAGCCTTGCCGGACTTCCCGGCAAGGCTCCCCATCCTGCGGATAGCAGCCTGCCGCCCGGCAGGCGGGGCGCCCTGAAGCAGAGCGCCCCCCTCGCCAGGCAGACATCCGCAGCGTGGGGAGCCTTGCCGGACTTCCCGGCAAGGCTCCCCACGCTGAGGATAGCAGCCCGCCGCCCGGCGGGCGGGGCGCCCTGAAGCAGAGCGCCCCCCTCGCCAGGCAGACATCCGCAGCGTGGGGAGCCTTGCCGGACTTCCCGGCAAGGCTCCCCACGCTGCGGATAGCAGCCTGACGCCCGGCGGGCGGGGCGCCCTGAAGCAGAGTGCCCCCCTCGCCAGGCAGACATCCGCAGCGTGGGGAGCCTTGCCGGACTTCCCGGCAAGGCTCCCCACGCTGCGGATAGCAGCCTGCCGGCCCCGCAGGGGGGCGCCCTGATGCAGAGCGCCCCTCGCGCGGGGCAGACATCGGCCAGCCCCACAAGCTCGGGGGACAGCAGGGAGGCACAGCGCCCCCATCCCGCTGTTCCTCGACCTGGTTCTGTTTCCCCGACCTGCTTTTGTTTTTTTGTTTTTTTTATAATAATTTTTTATTGCTTTTTTTTCCAAGGTCAGAATACATCGTCAATAACACAACAAAAGCGGTTTTACAAAAAGAAAGAAGAAATTAAATAAAAAAGAATTCACTTTTCCAGATCTTTTTCATAATCAACTGGACTTCCCCACGTCTTCCATCCCCTGCTTTCTTTACAATAAAGATAAACAGCAAATTAATACCTTGTTTCATGTGTTTTTGTACTTTCATCTAATTATAAATTCTAAGAATTTAAACTTTTCACAGTCATAACTTAATTTCCATCGTCTTCAAATCTCAATACTGAAGCATGTTTTTCCGTAAACTTAGCAAATTCTCAACATTCATATAACTTATAATGTTTTTGTAGATAGTCCTTAAATTTTTTTCCAGTCCTCTTCCACTGCCTCTTCTCCCAGGTCTCGGATTCTGCCAGTCATTTCGGCTAGTTCCATGTAGTCCATCAGTTGCGTATGCCACTCTTCCAGGGTGGGTAGCTCCTGTGCCTTCCAATATTTGGCTATAAGGATTCTTGCTGCTGTGGTTGCATATAAAAAGAAAGTTCTATCTTTCTTTGACACTCTCTGGCCTACAATGCCCAGGAGGAAGGCCTCTGGTTTCTTATGGAAGGTATACTTAAATACCTTTTTCAACTCGTTATAAATCATTTCCCAGAAGGCCTTCACCCTCGGGCATGTCCACCAGAGGTGGAAGAATGTTCCTTCAGCCTCCTTACATTTCCATCATTTATTATCAGACAAATGATATATCTTTGCAAGTTTGACTGGGGTCATGTACCACCTGTACATCATTTTCATAATGTTTTCTTTTAAGGCACTACATGCCGTAAATTTCATACCGGTGGTCCATAACCTTTCCCAGTCTTCAAACATAATGTTGTACCCAATGTCTTGTGCCCATTTTATCATGGCTGATTTAACTGTCTCATCTTGAGTATTCCATTTAAGCAACAAGTTATACATTCTTGAAAGCACTTTCGTCTTAGGTTCAAGTAATTCTGACTCTAATTTTGATTTTTCCACCTGGAAACCAATTTTTTTGTCCTTTTTAAAAACCTCTTGGATTTGGGCATAATGTAACCAATCTCGCACCTTGTTTTTTAGTTTTTCTAAACTCAGCAGTCTCCAATTATCTCCGCATTTTTCTATTATCTCACAGTATTTTGCCCAGCCAACCTCCATATTAAGTCTTTTTGGGGCCTTTGCCTCCATTGGTGAAAGCCACCTCGGAGTTTTATTTTCAAGTAAGTCCTTATATTTAGTCCAGACAATGAATAAAGCTTTCCTGACAATATGGTTTTTAAACAATCTGTGAGACTTTACCTTGTCGTACCACAAGTATGCATGCCACCCAAAAGCATTGTTAAACCCTTCCAGATCTAAGACATCAGTGTTTTCTAACAAAAACCAAGCTTTCATCCAGCAGAAGGATGCAGCTTCATAGTACAACCTTAAGTCCGGCAGGGCAAATCCCCCTCTTTCCTTTGAGTCTGTTAGTATTTTAAATTTTATTCGGGGCTTTTTGCCCTGCCAGACAAACTTCATAATGTCCCTCTGCCACTTTCCAAAACACTCCACTCTGTCCACGATCTGAAGGGTTTGAAACAGAAACAACATTCTTGGCAATACATTCATCTTAACTGCTGTAATTCTTCCCAACAAGGAAAGTTTCAATCTTGACCAAGTTTCTAAGTCCTTTTTAATTTCAGACCAACATTTTTCATAATTATCTTTAAACAAATTCAAATTTTTCCCAGTCAAGTTAACCCCCAGGTATTTCACTTTTGTAACCACATTTAATTCTGTTTCCTTCTGGAACCCATCTATTTCTGAAGGTGTCAAGTTTTTGCCAAGACCTTAGTTTTTTGTTTGTTCAACTTGAATCCCGCCACCCGACCAAACTCGGAGATTAGTTCTAAAGCTCTTTTTGTACTAGTTTCTGGCTCCTGTACTGTCAAAACCAAATCGTCTGCAAAAGCCTTCAGTTTATATTGTTTTTCTCCGACCTGTATTCCTTCCACCAGCTGGTCCTTCCTAATCAGGTTCAGCAGCACCTCCAGGACAGAAATAAATAACAAGGGTGATAAGGGGCACCCCTGTCGTGTCCCTTTTTCAATTTTAAACTCCTCTGTTACCACATTATTTACTATCAATTTGGCTTTTTGTTCTGAATAAATTGCTTCGATACCATTTTGGAACGCCCTTCCCACTCCCATCCCTTCCAAATTTTTCTTCATAAATTTCCAAGATATATTATCAAAGGCTTTCTCAGCGTCTATGAAAATCAAAGCTGCTTTCGTGTTCAAGTTTGTCTGTAATAACTCCAAAACATCAATAATATTCCTGGTGTTGTCAGACAAATGCCTACCAGGGAGAAAGCCTGCTTGGTCTTTATGAATTACTTCGTTTAAAACTTTTTTCAGTCTGTTTGCCAAAATATCAGCAAAAATTTTGTAATCCACGTTTAGGAGTGAGATGGGACGGTAGTTCCTAAGTTGAGTCTTTTCAGATTCCAATTTTGGTATCAAAGTGATGAATGCCTCTTTCCACGATTCTGGTGCCCCCTTCCCTTCCATAATTTGGTTACATACCTCCATTAGTGGCTGGGCCAAATATTCCTTCAATGTCTTATAATATTTGGAGGTAAGTCCATCTGGGCCTGGGGATTTGCCTAATTGCATGTTCTGAATGGCACTTTCAATTTCCTGTTGTGTTATTTTGTAGTTCAGGGCTGTTTGTTTGTCTTGTGTTAGTTTTTGCAGGCCATAGCTTTTTAGAAATTTGTTTATCTCGGTCTCTACTTGGGGTTCTTGAGTGAACAGTTTTTTGAAATATCTCTGGAAACACTTTCTAATTTCTTCTGGTTTCTGAATACATTCTCCTTCAACCTCCAGATTGGTAACAAAGTTCAATTTTTGTCTCTTTTTCAGCTGCCATGCCAGCAGCTTCCCACATTTATTTGCCGATTCGAATGATATTTGTTTCATCTGTTTAATTTTCCATTCAACTTCTTGATTTATCAATTTCGCATATTGTGCTTGATGGAATTTTATTTCTCTTAAAACTTCTTTTGATTTTGGGTTTAGTCTCAACTTTTTCTCTCCGTCTCTTATCTTCTCCAAGATCTTATCCTTTTTACCATTCCAGAGTTTTTTCTTAATAGTATTCTGTTGTATCAGGAACCCTCTCATAACAGCTTTACTCGCGTCCCAGATTATTTTCTTTTCCACCGAAGTATTCAAATTTATTTCAAAGTAATCTTTCAACGTTTTTTGGGCCTTCTTCACAATCTCCTGATCTCTAAACAAGTAGTCATTCATTCTCCATCTGAAGGAGCCAGCTGGTGTAAGTCTCAAGTCTATTTTCAAGGCGTTATGGTCGGAGCAAGTTTTAGGACAAATCTCTACTTTTTTAGTCTTAGGTGCCAGTCCTCTAGATATCCAGATTTGGTCGATTCTTGTCCAAGATAGGTGGGCCTCAGAAAAGAATGTTCCCTCTTTACCTAGAGGGTTCTTTGTCCTCCAAATATCAATCAAGTCCATATTGTCTGTAAGTTCGAAAAAAGTCTTTGGAAGTCTGCCATCTTTGGTCAAATTCTGATTTTGTGACTTATCCATGTAAGTGGAGACAACCCCATTCATGTCTCCCATCAAAATGATGTTAGCATAGTCAATATGGTCCAACATTATCTCATGCAGCTTCTTATAAAATTCCGATTTCCCATCGTTTGGTGCATAAATTCCTACTATCAAGAATTTTTCTCCTTGTGATTGTATTTCAATCGCCAAAATTCTTCCTTGTTCATCTTTAAACACCAACTTTGGTGCTAGGCTCTCCTTTGCATATATCACTACTCCTCTTTTTTTAACCTTGTCTGATGAAATAAATTCTTGGCCTAGTCTCTTGTTAATTAACACTCTCCTGTGGAGCCTAGTCACATGTGTTTCTTGAAGGCAAATGACGTCTAATTGTTCTTTTCTCAATATGTGAAAAATCCTTTTCCTTTTTTCGGGAGAATTTGCGCCATGAATGTTCCAACTAAGAAGCTGCAGAGACATCCCGGATCAACTTGTTAACCAGTAGGGGTGTCTCCTTTGTCGTCTTTGTCTGGAGGTGGAACCGGATTGAGACCAAACGAAGGAGGTGGCCAAGCTCCTGCTACTCCTTTCCGAAGGTCTTCCCCGTGATCGTTTAGGAACTTTTCTTGCTCCTCTGCTGTTCTGATTCTTACCTTCTTCCCTTTCCAAGTAAAAGATAGTCCTTGAGGAAATTCCCACCTGTAGGGAATTGTGTTGTTTCTCAATAAGCTTGCCAGGTCTTTATATGTAGCTCTTAGATCCAGTAGCTGTTTTGGTATGTCTCTGAAGATTTCTGCTGTCTTTCCCTGAATCACCAATGAATTTTTAAAATGCAGGCCGAGTATATTATCTTTTTCTTGCTTAGATCTCAAAATGATCAAGCAGTCTCTTGGTTTGTCCTTCTTGGCCACTCTTCCCAATCTAAAGGCGGTGACAATTTTAAAGTCTTTCTCTTCTGTTAGACCCCAGAACTTGGATATTTCTGCAGTCAGGAAGCCAATCAAATCTTCTTTTTCTAATTCTGGGATATTTCTAAGCCTGAGATTGCTTTCCCTGTTTTTCAGTTCCGCCATGGACAGGTACGCTTGCTGTTCAGTGACCTGTCTGCTCAGTGGTCTTACTTCTCCTCTTAATTCCTCTATCCTCTTTTTGTTTTGGTCTGCTTTTGTATTCGCTTCCTCGGCTAATTTCCGGTTTTCTGTTACAGTCTTTTCAGTGTTGCCTATTGCCTGTGTATTTAAAGCGACTTGGTCTGTCAGTCTGTTAATTGTAGCTGTCACCTGATCAAATTTAGCCGCTTGTTCCTCAAATTTAGCCGCTTGTTCATCAGCTTTCTTATTTAATACAGCCAGCTGATCCAATATTTCTTTAGAGACAGGGTCTAACCCTCCTGCAGCCATATCCCCAAAAGCTGGCTGTTTGAGTTGTCCTTCTTGCAGACCTGTCACAATTGGGACAGATGATCTACGTGGCTGCACAGGCAGCGTTGATTGCAACAGTTCGGTTTGTTTTGCTTTTTTGGCAGCCCTTGTTTTTGCTGTACCACTCATTCCACAGCTGTCCAAGTGTCAAGGTCAAATTGTAAATCCCATGGGAAAAGCAATTCAAAAGATAAACATCCAAACGTAAAAGTTCCAAAACAACCAGCAGTTCCCAGAGACTAATAATTCCACAAATCCAGCAGGGGGAGCTCCCCAAAAATTAAGGAGAAGGATACAAAATTTCCGCCATTAAATTCCCAGAGAGAAAAGTTAGTTAAAATCCAGAACAGGGGGGGAACCCTCTAAATTCCCTTTTTGACTGCAGAGAGTAGAAGTTCTTTCCAAAGGTGCATGCAACAGTTCCTTTTTTATAAGTTACAAAGTAGCCTGATGTGACTTTACGTTTTATATACAGTTTCCGCAATCTGATGTTACTTTATATCCTGACAGCCCGGGAGCTGGGTTTCGTAACTTTGTAATCCACAAAAAGTAGAAAGAGAAATCTCAGTCTCTGACCACTTATAATACAGTTTTAACTTTTCTTTCACCTTTAAACAATTAAATCCGAATTTGCAAGGTAAATTCCAACTTCTTTCAGACTCCTTTCAACGCTTCCGCTTTAATAAGTCTTTGCTCAATACTTTAAACAGAGCCGGAAGACTGACTTCCTTTTTAGCGTCTCCCGCTTTCAGCCGAAATTTAGAAAATTTAAGTTCCAATAGGGTCTCAGATTTCTTACTCACGAGTATGTTGTTTCAGATCAAATGTTCAAAGAAGAAAGGTCAGCGCTCATCAGCAGCAGCCGCGCGGCTTCACTTCCGCGGAAAGAGCGATGGATTCACAGCACCGCTACCCCCTCCACGTTCCGGAGCCCCTTACGGGGTCCCTTCTTCGTTTCCGAGGTCGCTCCTGGTGCCCGCCGAACCCCACGGCCACGGGCTCACTCTACCCGTGGTTTTTCTGGATGGGTCGTCGCTGTGCCGCAGCGCACGACCCTTTTCCGCGGAGCCCCTCTTCAGCAGCTGAAGAGGACCGCCATTGCCGTTTCGCGCCGCCTCCGGATGTCCTCCCCGACCTGCTTTTGGGGGGGAAATAAAGGGAATTTTTCCCCCCTTTATTTCCCCCCCAAAAAACTAGGTGCGTCCTATGGGACGGAGCGTCCTATGGGGCGAAAAATACGGTATATACCCAGAATCCAGAGCAGCCTTTTCTCATACTCCTCTGAAGTACCACCACTGCAACACCAGCGCTTGGCCTTCTGGCACCTGCAGGCTAGGGAAAGAGCTCTTTAGCACCCTGGGGTGGAGCTCCTTCTCAGCAATAGCACTGTCTGCTCATTCCCAACTTCTTCAACCAGTGCCTCTGTGCCTTCTGTAAATGTCTGGAGTAAAGTGTCTGTCCTCTCCAGGATGTTGAAATACTGAAGAAGGCGCCCAATAGCCCGAAGACGTGGGCGGAAACAGTACCTAAGGATGATCAAGCATTGCGTATGAAGGTCCAGGAGCCTGTAGGAAAACTCCAGCCGTTGCCTGCAATACTCCAGGAGCTGCAAGCAAGAGGTATTTTTGAGAATCCCGTCTTCACAAATTCCGGGTACATGGCCCTCCCAGTGTTAAGGTGGGGAGGTGGGGTTGGGAGTTTGCAGATAAGAGTCCAAAGTTAAAAATGTAAAGGCTAATGGAATTCTATTTAAAAATCAAAAGTCGCTGTGGTGATTCAAGTTATAGTGTCAGACAAAAGACAAGATGGAAAAGAAAAGATAAGGAAGAGAGAAAAGAGATAGAGAGAAAAAGAAGAAAGAAAGAAAAAGAAAACACAAAAAATCCTATTGAAAATGGTTTGTTTGTTTGTTCAGAAAAGAGAAGGGGGAAAAAACACCATTGTAATAAGTAAATAGAAAAAGTGGGGGAAAGTGGGGATGGAAAAGTAGATATATATAGAATTCTTTAATGAGATTTTTTTTAAAAAAAAACTTAATTTGGAGTGGAAACAACCCGCCCCATCTGCGCACCCCAGCAGTCTGTGCATGAGCTAGAAGCCAGCGGCCCATCCAGCAGCTGACATTGGGAGGTCCAACCAAAGACCTTGCTGGTCCGATATGCTTTTCTCACGCTGCCCTCTGTTGTAAACCAAATCTGCCCTTCGTCCCTTATGGGGTATGCAAGAGCCTGTATAGAGTCCTTAAGTGGGTTCCCTATTGGTAGGAGAAGATAACAGAGGTCAACCAGAGAATATTGAGAAGCAAAGCAGCTAGTAAGCCTGATCTTTATTAAAGCTGTTGCAACAGGGTGCTCCCCTCACACGCAGGAGGAGGGAGGAGGGCCCACAACAAAGGTGTGGCCACCCTTATATAGACATTTTAAATTGCCCACCCTGGAGTCCAAGACCACCCCCCAGATACATCACACCTACATAATAGAAAAGGCGGTCTACAACAGAAATCTGAGTGCGTTGTTTATCTCCTGTCTGGCAGGTTACCTGTTAATGGTCACTTGATTGGATTACCTGGGGAACCTGGCCAGTCCTCTGAGATGGTAATCACTTAATTCCTGGGACAATGGGAAGGTTCCCTCTCCCTCCTTGGAGAGAAACATTTGGTCAGTTTGGGAGTCAAAATGGTTTCAGGACTGTATTCCTGTGCTGCTCCAGACATGTGGTTTCTATATTTAGGCACGTGTTTGCTTGGCCCATTTATGAACATTTATGACCTATCTAAGACCTTCAAATTCTTATAAGATGCATCTTGGAAGCAGGCTGCTGGCGCAACATCCCTCCCCAAGCTCGGAGCGCTGGGGATGAGGGGCCTGCGGGTCTCCAGAGGCTGCTGGAGCCTGGGAACCACATCTGGAGAACCGCGGGCTCCTCGTCTCTGCTGGAGCGGAAGAGGCGCGCCAAAACTCAACTCCTCACCTCAGTCTGGTTCCTACTTCAGCGAGAACTTCTTGGTTTATGCTGTGTAATTTATTGGTTTCTGCATTCGAAAATGGTGAGCCGCCTTGGGTTCCTTGGCCAGAAAGGCAGTGCGTTACAAATTAAATCATTCAGAAAGCTGGGGAAGGGACCTCCCAGCAAAGTCCCACCAATTCCTGCAAGCCGGTCGACGGGAAATGAGAATGGGGAGTGCAGGTGTGGTCGACCCCCCGTGGCCCGTCGCTCGCCGGACTGGCAGCCAACATGGCCGTGGGCTCCCCCTCTCTGCCACCTTGGGAAGTCCTCTGCCTACCGCTGAGTTTCCTCGGTGCCGCTAGCAAAGATGTTTCCGGCCTCTGTTATCTCCACCTCCCCGCGTCTCCAGCAGCCAATGATCGCTCGGGATCGGCCGCCGAAGAGTGAACCAGAAGCGCTTGAGGCTGCGTGCATCGAGGTCTGCGCGCACCGCTGTGCAATTATGCGCCATGCCAATGATGTCCTGATTCCTCGCGTCACTCCTGCTCTCGCGCACATCCTTCCTCTTCTTTTGAGCCCTTTAAGAGCGGCTGGGGTCAGCGCCCCCTCCCTTTCCTCTAGTCCTCCCAAATCATTACACCTTCATGTTGCCTTTTGGCCTCCGTTGTTAAAGGAGCTCTTTTTAAGAGATCCGGGGTGGCATAGTGATTAGTTTGTCAGACTAGGACCTGGGAGAGACCTGGGTTCAAATCCTCCCACTCGGCCTCGAAGCTCCCTGTGTGTGGCATTAGAGGCCAGTCCATAGAAGCCAACTCCTAGTGGTCGAGGTCCCTTTCCCCACCCCCTAATCAAATATTTGGGTGGGACAGTCGATTATGTGGGAAGGGGCTTACCTGCCCTCCCACAATATTTCATACAAGTTCCCCCCCCCCCCCGGGCCAGTCACTGCTTGTCACTCTAGCCTAAGAGAGTTTGTGTACTGGTCCAGTAAACGCTTCCGCTGCGCCATCAGCAACGGCTCTCTTTGCAGAGCATTAATTAAGTCCAGTCCAGAGATTCTTGTTGCAGTACAAGCTTCAAAGTCTCAGCAGCAAAGAAATAACGACACAGGGAAGCCTGTCTTTCCAAAGACAGGTTTATTGCAGAAAGATAACAGAAACACCTCCGGAGCTTTCGGACATTTTTGCTTCACGCCCCCCACACACGCAGAGAAAACAAACACTCTTTATATACTGAGCAACTTAACAACTTAACGAGCTTGACTACTTAAAGTCACATGACATTGCTAACTTGCCAGCGTCTTAGGTTTCACACCCTAACACCCCCTCTCGCTGGCAATACAAAAAAAAACAAATTACTTTAGACCCATTTCTTCACAAAAGTTTTCATGCCGCTGAAACCCAAGCGGTTTTGTAAAGCCATCAGCTTGATTTTCATGACTGGGACAGTAATTTAATTTAACAATTCCTGCTTTTACCGTTTGACAAACATTTTGAAAGCTGATATCCAAATGTTTTGTACGACCTTTAAACTACCCATTTTGTGCTAACTTAAGACACGGTTGATTATCACCCCATACAGTGATTGGAGTGATGGCCTTTTCATACATCTCTTGTGCCAAGCATTTGTAAAATTCTAGATCTCTACATAACTCAGATAAGGCACAGAACTCATCTTCTGTTGACAACAAAGTAATCAGGTTCTGTTTCTTGGATCTCCACCCAATCAGAGAGTTGCCAAATTTTATTACACAGCCAGACACTGATTTTCTATCCTTTAAATTTGCCCAATCACTATCTGCCCAACAAGTAATCTGTGCTTGTCCTTCCGAAGATAATTCAAGGCAAAAATCTTTGGTGTATTGTAAATATCTTAACACTCTTTGAATTCCTTTCCATGCATTTACACTAGGTTTCGAAGCTTCTCTGCTGAGTAAGTTAACAGCGTAAGCAATATCTGGTCTACTCCATTGCGAAAGATGAAGTAAGCTTCCCAGTGCTGACTGAAAGATTTCAGCACGCTTGAATTCAGCACTATCCTTGAACTCATTGTCTTTTACAAAACCCATTTCCATTGGTGTTCTAACACCTGCACACTCCGTCATGTTAAACTTTTTCAACATTTGCAATATCTTGCCTTTTTGATTCAGTAGAAAACTGCCATTTTTGGTCCTATCTATCTGAACACCAAGATAGACCTTCACATCACCAAGATTCTTAACTTTGAAGTGTTTATTTAACTCTTTGGCTAGTTTTTTTACTTGTTCTTGTGTCTTTGAAGTATAAATCAGGTCATCTACATAAACAAGCAAAGATTCTTGAGCATCTCCTGAACTTCTGAAATATAAGCAATTGTCAGCCTTGCTCCTGCTAAAACCAATGCCTACCAAAACATCATTCAAACACTCATTCCAATTATGAGCAGATTGCTTGAGTCCATAAATAGATTTATGTAGTTTCCATACCTGATTTGATTTACCAACTTTCAATCCTGGCGGTAGCTCCATATAGAGCTCTTCAGCCAAGTCTGAATGAAGATAAGCTGTAGAGACATCAAATTGATTCACTTTGAACCCTTTCTGAGCAGCAACTGCTAATAGTGCCCGTAGGGTTTCACTCCTTGAAGTGGGTGCATAGACTTCGGAATAATGTAACCCCTTTCTTTGCGTAAAACCTCGAGCTACAAGCCTTGCTTTGTACTCTGGTTTCCCCATCGTTGTTGTCTTTATCCTGTACACCCACCTACAACTTACTGCCTTGGTACCTTCTGGCAGTTTGGTGATGGAAAACACACCCAGTTCTTTCATAGAATTCAACTCCTTTTGCATGGCCTCACGCCACCTACTGGCCTCCTCCTGGGGTAATTGCTCAACCTCCTCAAAACTTTCAGGTTCGCAATTTGCCAAACCAGCCCAAACACTAATAACTTGGTACCTTTCAGGAGGTTTACCTTTGTTGGTACGCTTAGAACGCCTTAACAGTTCCTGCGATGTTCCTTCAGTTTCCCCCTCTGACCCAGGATCACTAGTCGTCACCTGTTTGTCACTAGTAGTTGAAGAACTTTCTGATTCTGACTTTACACGTCTCTCTTGCTGTACAGGTGAACTTTTAGATCTAGAAGATTCTGACTTTACAGACTTGGGTGAACTAGACGATTTCTCACCCTCGTCCTCAGACTCAAATTCCTCAGTTTGTTCTGGAACTAATACCTGCCCTGGGGCCTGAGTTTCATTGTTACTGTTCACCACATCAAATAGTATGTCAGGATTTCCATGAATTTTATTCCAACCATCCTGTTCACAAAATTCCGCACTTCTGCTGATTGTGATTTTCGTTTGATCGCCTTCTACATTCACAAATCTCTAACCTTTTGTGTTTGCTTGATAACCACAGAAAAACATTTCTTTAGACCTAGGATCGTCTTTCCTACGTTGTGCCCTAGGCACCAGCACATAAGCACGACATCCAAAAACTCTTAGATGATCAATTTTTGGTTTTTTCCCAAATAGCATGAAGTAAGGAGTGTTGCCTACTGTGCTATTGTACACTCTGTTAAAAGTATAATTCGCATACAGTGCAGCCTCAGCCCAAAAACGCTGTGGAAGTCCAGAATCAAACAGCAAAGCAGCACTGGCTTCCTGTAATGTTCGAAATTTTCTTTCGGCAACTGCATTCTCCTGTGGTGAATAGGGATTGGTAAGTCTATGAACTATACCTTTCCTTTTTAACCACGTCTCCAGCGTGTGGTTCACATATTCCCCACCACGATCTGATTGTATTTTACGTACCCTGGTGTCAAATTTACATTCGACTTCTTCAATCCAATCCATCAGGATGGAAGCTGCTTGTGACTTTTCTTTCAGAAAGAAAACCCAACTAGCCCTTGAAAAGTCATCCACCAAAATTTGCATAAATCTCGCACCTCCAAGCGATTTGACTGGCATAGGGCCACACACGTCTGTGTGCACAAGTTCAAAGGGTTTCTTGCTTACTCTATCAGATCTAGGATAGTTACATGTCTTAACCTTAGCATGTTTACAAGCACAACAATCCAGAAAATTTGGACAGGGTTTAATGTTACACTCCTCAGCTAAATCTGGCATCTTGCTTACATACTTAAAGCATATATGAGCTAACCTGTGTAGTAGTTGTGCACAACCTGTATGAGGAGCCTTATTTACACACTTAGCGTGCGCTTCACCTGTTGAACATCTACCTGCTGCTAACTGCTCTTCACCCAAAACAAAAAGCCCATCCTCACAGGGAATTTTAACTAGCTCCTTCCCCTGTTTCGAAATGATGCACACATCATTTTCAAACTCAACCTTAAAACCACTTTTTACCAGGCATGACACACTCAAAAGTCCATTCTTCATTCCTGGAAGAACAAAAACAGGAAGGTTAGTTTGCAAACAGTTAACATAAATTGTGCCTTTAAGGTTCATTTCTCGTTTACTATTGCCTGCTATAGTCACGGTTTTTGCAACTGGCAATGTCTTGCAGTTCATCAAGCGGCCACTAGATGTCGCTGGAACTAAACTGTGACTTGCTCCACTGTCAATTATCCACTTCAAAGTTTGTTGGCTCCTTTTAGGACTCTGTTGTGCTGCCATTGCAGATAGTCCCTTATCAGCACCTGCTCGCCCTCTGGATCGTTGATTCTTGTAGTTCTCACGTCGTCTTCCCCTGTAACTCCAAAAACTGGCCTTGGACTGTTGAAATTACTGTTGCTTTTCTGGACACTTTGCTATCAAATGAAACCTGCTGCCACATCGAAAACATGACTTGCTGGCCATAGCAGACACTTGTGAGGCTTCCTTACAGCTCTGCCTGCTAGTTTCCCCACGCTGGGAATTATCTGAACATCCAACCCTTGGGGTATTTGAATTATCAATATGTTTTCGATGATGTTGATATTCTTGTTCACACAATCTACCAGTCACATAATTCATATTCAGCTGGTCCTCTGGCAAAACTTGTAAAGTTAGTACTAAGTTTTCAAACCCTGCATGCAGGCTGCTAAGCAGAGTATAAACTTTAATATTTTCAGGAAAATTCACACCTAAAGATGACAGTCGGTTGAAATACTCAGTCATCTGTGGCGTGTGTTCAACCACACTATCCCCTGGCTTCAATTTCAACTCATACAAAGCACGTATAATGTTCACCTTCTCTCCGGGCGTGGCTCTATGGTGAATTCGCCTAAGAGCTTCCCAAATTTCAAATGCAGACCTTAAATTTTCCACTTGAGGTAATTGGGAATCGTCTATTGATACCATCAACATGCATCTAGCTTTAGTGTCCATTTTATCATGTTCCCTGTTCTGAGCATGTGCAGCAGCCTGTTGCTCTGCTGTGGCATCTGCTGCAACAGCCACAAACGGCTTTCGCCTCTGGACATAGTCAGCCCACACTTCTTTGGCTTCCAACCAGACTTGAGCCCTCTTAGACCACTGCACGTAATTAGCAGAGTTCAACTTTGTAAAGGGAACCTGGAAATTTTCCACTGCCATTCTTGGGGTCTGCTGCTACTCCCTCTGTGTGCCCTTTCTTCTCTTTCCCCTTGGGATTTGTTTTACTCACTTTTCAGACACCTTCAGCCTCCTTTAAGAGCTGGATTTATGACCAAGCCGGTCTTCTGTCATCCGAAAGCTGCTTTCACTTTCTCTGCACACAATACAGCTGTAGAAACGTAGAAGGAGCCATAACCTAAGAGAGTTTGTGTACTGGTCCAGTAAACGCTTCCGCTGCACCATCATCAACGGCTCTCTTTGCAGAGCATTAATTAAGTCCAGTGCAGAGATTCTTGTTGCAGTACAAGCTTCAAAGTCTCAGCAGCAAAGAAATAACGACACAGGGAAGCCTGTCTTTCCAAATACAGGTTTATTGCAGAAAGATAACAGAAACACCTCCGGAGCTTTCGGTCATTTTTGCTTCACGCCCCACACACACGCAGAGAAAACAAACACTCTTTATATACTGAGCAACTTAACAACTTAACGAGCTTGACTATTTAAAGTCACATGACATTGCTAACTTGCCAGCGTCTTAGGTTTCACACCCTAACATAGCCTACCTCACAGGGTTGTCGTTGGGATTAGATTGCGCCACCCTGGACGCCACGTGGATGTCACATTGAGCTCCTCCGAGGAAAAGAGGGGATATAAATGCACTGTATGAATGAATAAATAACACCCGACCAGGGTGTCGTGTTGAAATGTGTGCCCCTCCTTCTCTTTCGCTCCCTTTTTCGTGCGCCCATTTGCTCCATGCAGAATAATAGAAGAACAGAAGAATGTGGGGCAGTTGCCTTTTGCCATGTCAGAGACTCCTGGTCTATAGAGCTCAGAATTGTCTCCACTGACTGGTAGCATCTCCTCATAGTCTTCTCCCAGCCCTGCTTGCTGGAGATGTCCCTGTGGACTAAGTCTGGGACCTTCTGAACTATAGCCCTTCTTCGCCCCTCGCGGCGACCCCTGGTGGATAAAGCCACGCGAAGGCCAGTCGCAAGGCATCACAGGGTATGGGCACTCAAAGGCACTCAAAGGCACTGCAATGGTATTACTAGAGAGTGCTGCGATGGGATTCAGTCGGGAA
This sequence comes from Podarcis liolepis, assembly GCF_965112155.1. Taxonomy (NCBI): domain Eukaryota; kingdom Metazoa; phylum Chordata; class Lepidosauria; order Squamata; family Lacertidae; genus Podarcis; species Podarcis liolepis. The sequence continues at coordinate 8,572,400 of NC_139568.1, forward strand.
GGGAGAACCCTGTACCTCTGCCACGTTAAGCTCCTTGGAGAACGAGGTGGGATACAAATGCAAACAAAGAAATATTTGGGACTACAACTCCCATCAACCACCATCAGCTGGGGCTGATGGGAACTGTAGCTCAGAAACCTCCGGGGTGAGGCCCAAGGTTTCATCACACCTGCTCCGCCAAGGCACAGAACAGAAGAATCTGGCGGACACTGGTGTCCATCTAACTCACCTGTATTGTCTGCTGTGCTGGCACCAGCTCTCTGGCCAAGGGTCCTTTTAAGGGGGGGTGGGGGTGCCAGGGATTGAACCTGGAGCCTTTGGCATGCAAAGTGGGGGCACTTCACCACTGAGCAGATCTCTCCCCCCCCATGGTGCCTGCTGTCAGAGGGGGCTCCGGCCAGCCAGGTTCTGCACAATGGGCGTGCCCAAGGGACTCCAGTGAGGCCCGCATCCCAGTCCACTGCTTGGCTGGACACTCAGTACTGCTTAGGATAGGAGGCTATTTCCTTGCAATGGTAGAAGAAGCTGAGCACCCGATTTAAACAAAAAATAAATAAACAATGTAGTATGTGATATGCATAGCATGTATCCAGGAAAAATAGAGCTTGCAAATTTTCTAATACACATGGGTCATCACTTCTTATTGCTGAGAAAAAATTGGGGATCTTGTGTGACATTGTAATGATTATGATTCTGATTATACTTAGACCCCGCCCACCCAGCTGGGATTCTCCAACCACAATTGTATATTGCCACAAAAAGAAATATTAAAAATTAAGAAGTTTAGTTGTTTGCCCACAAATCTTTCCCTATAGACCAATATTTGGATTCTTCTTGAACATTCTCCACACTTTGAGGAAGTTCCAGGCAGCTGTAAAAGTTATAAACAGTTCCATGAAGTTTTAAAAAGTGCTCATAGTTATGAGTAGTAACGTTACATATACGATGTTTCCAACTTTTCATTTTGGGGCGACCTTTTTCCATAACTGAGAATACTTAGTCCCTTTTCCAGTGTTTCTAAGCAAAAGTGCATCCCTTTATGATACAGGAAACTGTTTTGGGGGAAGAAAAGAAAAGTCAACAAGTTACACCCCTAGTGCCCACACAAACACACAGACACGCCTTCTTGGCACTGCCTGCTTTCATCCACATGCCTTGGGATATGTGTGAGGGTGCTTCTGAGCATGTACAAAGTAGCCCCCATACACGAAAACCCTGTCTCCACCGGCTTATCACACAGCTCACCCATGAGCATGCCTGAGTCTGGATGTGCAACTGGAGAGGGTGAGAAAAACAGTCACCCTGAACAAAATTTGAAAATTGCAATGGATAGAGAGGGGGGGAAGGATTAGATTCTCAATTATACTCTCTATTGCTTCATGTAGGTTATCAATGGAACCCCTGAAAAAGATATGGCACACAAATGATTCCCAAGGATGGGAATAAAATCTGCTTCCAGATTTCTTTGGGGAAACTCCTTGAAACTATTGCACAGATGGGAGAGCAGGAGCTGGTCGCTCGCGCATGCGCCTGGCAGGGAGCTGGCCTCGTCGTGAGCAGCAGAGCTTCCCGCCGTGGGGCTCACAGCGGACTCCCAAGAAGGGCACGGAGGCTGCAGCGCCTGCTGTCGCTTACTCCAAAGTAAGCACGCTGTTGTTCCTCGCAATATTGACTTGATAAAATGCTTATGACCCTGAGAGGTAGTGCCTGGCCCATGGTCACTCAGTGAGCTTCATGGCCTGCTGTGGATTTGGACCCTGGTCTGCCCAGTCTTAGTTCAACACTCTTAGCACTACCTTTTACTGAAGAAAATAAACTTGTTCAGAAACAGCATAGTCAAAGAGCATACACCAAGTGCTCCTAGCAGCCTTCTTCGTCTTCCCAGAGGCACAGCTCTTAGTTATTGATTAACTGGAGTCCTGGAGCCGCTCTGTCTGCAACAACACAACATACTGGTTGAGACACACACACTCTACACACAGACTGAGGCCCACAGAGATGGCTGGTTACATTTATAGGGAACCCAAGATGAGTCCCGAGTCACAGTGACGCAGCATTTGAGTGCTAACACTTAGGCTTGACAGATTTGTGTAGCCCTCGTAGGCCGCACTGCCTAGGCCTGGCCTGCTTCTGCTCTCAAGAACCTTTGTCTCCTGACAAAACCTCAGCCCTGTCCTTAAGCGCTTAGCCATCTTCTGGTTTCTTGGGACAGGAGCATGCAGCTAAAGTGTCCCATCCTTGCTGCTCCTCACCAGTTCAGAGTCAGGCAGGTCTTTGGCCAATTTGTGGCGATGCATCGACTTTGATGTGACCGAGAGAAGTGAAGCTACTGTGGAACCATTGCTCTACCAAGTCCTCAAGGGGTGGTACAGAGTTCTCCTCCCTCCCACTTAGTCCCACAGCCACGCTGAGAGGCAGGGACTGGGCATTCAGTGAGCTTCACGCCTAGTGTGGATTGGGACCCTGGTCTGCCCAGTCTTAGTTCAACACTCTTGCCACTACGTGTCAAATTTGAGAAGTTTCCCCATGTTGTGCCTCAGCATTTGACGCTGCTTCTGTGCAGCCTCACGAGTGCACTGTACTCACTAGAAAGACTCCCTTAAAAATCCATTCTTTGCCAAACTCATTTTGGCACCAATGCTCTCCCGGATAACAACAACAACAACAACAACAACAACAACAACGATTTATTATTTATACCCCACCCATCTGGCTGCGCTACCCCAGCCACTCTGGGCGGCTTCCAACAAAATATGAAAATACAGTAATAATAATAAATAAATAAATTTTATTTATATCCCGCCCTCCCCAGCCGAAGCCGGGCTCAGGGCGGCTAACAACAATAAAACAGTATAAAAGTATAACATAAACAACACTCTAAAATCATTCATTGTAAAATTAATTAATTCAGGCCACTGGCAACCATTGGGCCAGAGCTCCGCGAAGATTGCCGAGGGAGGGAGTCAGGCTGTGCCCTGGCCAAAGGCCTGGTGGAACAGCTCTGTCTTGCAGGCCCTGCGGAAAGATGTCAAGTCCCGCAGGGCCCTGGTCTCTTGTGACAGAGTGTTCCACCAGATCGGAGCCACAGCCGAAAAAGCCCTGGCTCTAGTTGAGGCCAGCCTAACTTCTCTGTGGCCTGGGACCTTCAAGATGTTTTTATTTGAAGACCGTAAGTTTCTCTGTGGGGCATACCAGGAGAGGCGGTCCCGTAGGTACGAGGGTCCTAGGCCGTATAGGGCTTTAAAGGTTAAAACCAGCACCTTAAATCTGATCCTGTACTCCACCGGGAGCCAGTGCAGCTGGTGTAGCACCGGGTGAATGTGATCTCGCAGCGAAGACCTTGTAAGGAGTCTCGCTGCAGCATTCTGCACCCGCTGGAGTTTCTGGGTCAGTCTCAAGGGCAGCCCCACGTAGAGCGAGTTACAATAATCCAATCTGGAGGTGACCGTCGCGTGGATCACAGTGGCTAGGTCAGGGCGAGAGAGGTAAGGAGCCAACTGCTTAGCTTGGCGGAGATGGAAAAATGCCGCCTTTGTTATAGCTGCAATCTGCGCCTCCATGGAAAGGGAGGCGTCAAAGATTACACCCAAACTCTTAACAGACGGTGCTGGCACTAATTGCGCCCCCGCAAGAGATGGGAGTTGCCCCCCCAATCCCATATCGCCCCGTCCTAGCCACAGGACCTCTGTCTTCGAAGGATTTAGCTTCAACCGGCTCCCACGTAACCATCCAGCCACAGCTTCCAAACATCTGGTCAGTGTGTCTGGGGCCGAGTCAGGATGGCCATCCATCAACAGATAGAGTTGGGTGTCATCGGCATACTGATGGCAACCCAACCCAATACTCCGAACAAGCTGGGCGAGGGGGCGCATAAAGATGTTGAAAAGCATCGGGGAGAGTATCGCACCATGAGGTACTCCACACACCAAGGAGTGGCGCGATGACAATTCCCCCCCAAACGCCACTCTAATCCATCAAACATTAAAAGCTTCCCTAATCCATCAAACATTAAAAGCTTCCCTAAACAGGGCTGCCTTCAGATGTCTTCTAAAAGTCTGGTAGTTGTTGTTCTCTTGGACATCTGGTGGGAGGGTGTTCCACAGGGCAGGTGCCACCACCGAGAAGGCCCTCTGCCTGGTTCCCTGTAACTTGGCTTCTCGCAGCGAGGGAACCTCCAGAAGGCCCTTGGAGATGGACCCAGGTGTCCGGGCAGAACAATGGGGGTGGAGACGCTCCTTCAGGTATACTGGACCGAGACCGTTTAGGGCTTTAAAGGTCAGCATCAACACTTTGAATTGTGCTCAGAAACGTACTGGGAGCCAATGTAGGTCTTTCAAGACCGGCATTATGTGGTCTCGGCAGCCGCTCCCAGTCACCAGTCTAGCTGCCGCATTCTGGATTAATTGCAGTTTCCGAGTCACCTTCAAAGGTAGCCCCATGTAGAGCACATGGCAGTAGTCCAAGCAGGAGATAACTAGAGCATGCACCACTCTGGCCAGACAGTCTGCGGGTAGATAGAGTATCATCCTGCGTACCAGATGGAGCTGGTAAACAGCTGCCCTGGACACAGAATTGACCTGCGCCTCCGTGGACAGCTGAAGGAGAAAAATAATCATTTCCTTAATAACATTTTAAATAGCGTATTTAACTAAAACAATAAAATTATAGCATATGTGTCAGAGCTGCTTGAAGATCCTAGCTCACAGAGGATCACGCTAGCCAGCGATCATTAAGTAAAAGTCTTTATTGAATTACAGTTTCCATTCTCACGCTGCTGCGCGCAACTCTACGTCTAGTAGCTAGATCGGCGAAGCTCCGTCTGAGTCTCCGCCCCGTGTGCACCAACTTAATATCCTAGCCTTGCTCCACCTTTTCCGCCTGACTGTCCTCCTCTGGGTCCCTCTACCCCCCGGGGCTTCTTCCTTCCGGGATTCTTCTGACGCTGACCCGGACCCTCCTGCCTCCTTGCGCCGGGCTTTAGGACCTGGTTCCCTTTCGGGGCTGCTTACTGCGCCGCTTTCCTCTGCATTTGAACTTGGCGCGCGCGCCCAACCTTCCACTTTCCTCTTAACCGTTTCTTCGCTCCCCGATGGAGGTGTGGCCACTCCTGACTCATGCCCTCCCTCCTGTGGTGAGCTGCCAGCGCTTCCCCCCTGGCTCCTTTCCTCTTCCCTGCTTCCTGGCGGTGACGCTGGTCCCGATTTCCAGCTGCTCCCCCCTGAGTCCCCTCTGGCTCTATCTTCCTGGGGTGCCCCCCTAGACTCCCCCCTTGCCCTGGCCACTGGTGCTCCTTTCTGTGAATCCTCTGATTCACTGGAAAGACTAGGAGATCTCGGGTCGTCGTCGTCACTCATCTTTTCTTCTGCCTCCTCCCCTTCGCTCTCTGTTTCCTCCCTTGCCCGTGCCTCTGCTCCTAAACCCCTGACATCCATCCCCCCCTCGAAGCCCCCCATTCCCCCCTCCCCTCCTTCCGGTGCTGGAGCTGGGGGCTGCTGTTGCAAAGGGACGAACGTCGGATATCGGTCGCTTCCCGTGGCGGGTCTCCATCTGAAGTCTCGCGGGTCTTCCTCCCTGCTCTCGTCGACAACGGTCACCTCCGCTTCCATCTCTGTGCCGCCGTGCTCGAAACCAGGGTCGTCCCCGAAAACGTCCATGTCCGTCTCTCCCTCACTTCCTCCTGGCGGTGTTGCTCGTCCTGGGCCTTCCAGCCACCGTCTGCGGAACTGCTCCTCTGGTCTATCGTCCCACCAATACGAGAGTTCTGATGCAGATCCCGAGGGTGACCCCTCCGGGGAACGGACGTCTTGTGTCGGGTCCTCGTCCGAGTCGAACCCCCGGAAAGTGCTGGCCGAAAGCGTGGGCGTGAAAAGCCAGTTGTCGAAAAAGTCTGCTGGCATAGGTCTATGGGGGAAGAGGGCATGAAACTCGTCTTTGAGGAGAGGTTCGTCCAAGGCGTAGCCCGGCACCCAGCTGTTCGCACTGGCCGGGGTGCCCTCCTTGGCGAGAAAGTATTCTACCCCCTCTTCCCCCCATCTGGAGTCCAAAATCTCCGTGACTTCGTTGATGCGCTCCTTCTGTGCCACTCCCCCGTGCCCTGTTCTGTCTCTGACCGGACTCGGCGCCGTTCCGGGTTCCTGGAACCTGTGCGGTGCCTTGTAGGGAGTGAGCACCGATCTGTGGAATACCGGATGCATTCTGGAACCCTCCGGAAGTGCCAGTCTGAAAGCTACCGGGTTGACCTGCTCTTCGACTTGGTAGGGCCCCAGTTGTTTATGCCCTAGTTTCTTCTTGGCCAACGACCTGGCCGGCACTGCGTGGGCTGCTAACCAAACCCAGTCTCCCACGTGGAGCTCTTCGCCAACCCTTCTGTGCTTGTCCGCTTGTACCTTGTATGCGTGCTTGGCCAGCTCCAGGTGGCGCCTCAGCTGATCGTGGACTTCCTGCAGCTCCGACGCGAACGCATCTGCTGTCTGCGGCTCCCCCTCCCCCATTCTTTCCAGTCCCGGGAAGGTTCTGGGGTGCCTCCTGTTGTTGGCGAAGAACGGCGTGACCCCCGTGGACACGTGCTTCGTGTTGTTGTAGGCGAACTCGGCAAGCGGCAGGTAATCCACCCACGTCGCAGGCTGTTGATTTGCATAACATCTCAGGTACTGCTGCATGATGGCATTGACCCGCTCCGCTTGCCCGTTGGTCTGCGGGTGTCTCGCCGACGCCAGGTTGATCTTGACGTTCAGGAAGCCCATCAGCTTCTGCCAGAAATTCGAGATGAACTGCCGCCCCCGGTCGGACAGAATAGACCGTGGCAGACCGTGAACCTTGAACACGTGGTCTATGAACAGTTTGGCGGTTTGCTCCGCCGTGGCCACCTTAGCACACGGAATGAAATGCGCCATCTTGGAAAACAGGTCTACCACCACCCGCACTGCCGTCTTGCCCCTCGAGCTGGGCAGATCCGTGACAAAGTCCAGGGCCACCCTTTCCCAAGGTTCGACCGGAGTTTGCAGCGGTTCCAACAGTCCGGCCGGCGGTTTGTGCACTGGTTTGGCCCTCTGGCAGGTGTCACACCTCGCCACGTAGTCTGCGACCTCCCCTCTCATTCCAGGCCACCAGAAATCCCTGGCTACTAATTCCACCGTCTTCTCCTTGCCAAAGTGCCCGGCCGTGGGCGCGTCGTGCAGCTGCTGCAGCACCTTGGCGCGAAGGTCGTCTCCCGGCACGTAGATGGCCCCTTTACGGATGAGCAATCCATCTCGTAGCTGGAAACCGTCGGCCGCAGCCGTGCCCCTTTGCACCTCTGCCATCTTTGCTTGCGCGAAGGAGTCATCCTGCAACGCTCGTCGCACCGCCTCCAGGTCCACGGTGGCCGCGGCGCACGCCCATACTGTTGGTGCGAAGATGTGCATGGCGGCCGCTGGCGTTGCGTCCTCCAGATACTGTGGCTTACGGGAGAGGGCGTCCGCCATGATGTTAGTGTCCCCCGGGACATACTCTATGCGGAAGTCGAAGTTCGCAAAAAACTCAGCCCAACGTATCTGCCTCTGGTTTAGGAACTGTGCCGTGCGCCAGTGCTCCAGATTCTTGTGGTCCGTGCAAACCTGCACCGTGTGCTTGGCGCCGATCAGGAAGTGCCTCCACGCTTTGAACGCTGCATGAATGGCCAGCAACTCCCTGTCCCAGATGGTGTAGTTCTGCTCGGACTTGCTGAGCTTCCTGGAGTAAAACGCTGCCGGTCGCCACACCCCCTGCTGGTCCTTTTGCAGCAGGACCGCCCCCACGGCTCTGTCCGAGGCGTCTGTCTCCACCCTCATCGGCCTGCTGGGGTTGACGTGAAGCAGCTGCTCTTCCGACGCGAAGAGACGCTTGAGTGCCTGAAAGGACTGCTCCGCCTGCTCTGTCCAAACGAACTTCTTTTTCTTGGAGCTAAGCGTGTCTGTGATGGCCGCTGTCTGCATAGCGAAGCCCTTGATAAACTTGCGATAGAAGTTCGCAAAGCCGACAAACCTCTGGACCTCCTTCCAGTTGCGTGGACTCTTCCAATCCAATACCGCGCGAACCTTGGCGCTGTCCATGGCGAGCCCCTTGTCAGACAACTTGTAGCCCAGAAAATCCACCTCCGTCACGTCAAATTGGCACTTCTCCAGCTTGGCGTAGAGCCTATGTTGCTTTAGTCTGGTCAGCACTTCCTTGACGTGTCTGTCATGCTCCTGCTGCGATTCCGAAAAGATCAGGATGTCATCTAAGAAACAGACGCACGTCTTGTAGAGAAGTCCCGCCAACACGTGATGCATGAAAGCTTGAAAAACGTGGGAGCCATTTTGCAATCCAAAGGGCATAACTCTGTATTCGTAGGTACCCAGTGGCGTGAACATGGCCGTCTTCCACTCATCTCCCTCCCGCATACGAATGAGGTTGTACGCCCCTCGCAGGTCTAACTTGGTGAACACTTTCCCCTTCCGCACCTTCGCCAGGAGGTCATCGATTCGGGGCATGGGGAAGTCCGACGGCTTGGTCCCATTGTTTAAAATGCGATAATCCACGACCAGTCTTTTTTGGGGCGTGTCTCGCTTTTTAACAAAGAATACTGGACTGCCCCCCGCTGCCTTGGACTCTCGGATGAAACCGCGCTCCAAATTATGATCTATGAACTGTTTGAGTTCCTGCAGCTCGTCCTCTGACATGGAATACAGTTTCCCCTTAGGCAGCGCCACCCCCGGCAGCAGGTCAATCTTGCAGTCATATGGTCTGTGAGGGGGTAGCCTGTCTGCCTCCTTCTCGCAGAAAACTTCCAAAAATTCTGCGTACTTGTGGGGAATCGCTTGCAGCGTGCCTAGCAGCAGCTGTGACTCCTCTTCCTCTCCTTCCTGCCGGGGCACGATGCAGTGTTCAGCACAAAAGGAAGAGCCGAAGATCAGCTGCCTCTGGTACCAAGCCAGCGTTGGGCTGTGCTTGTCCAGCCAACTCATTCCCAATACAATGGGCGTATCCGATAGTTGAGTGACATTGAAGCTGATGATTTCTTTGTGATTTCCAAGTCGCATCGCCATGGGCGGCGTCTGCTTCACCACTTGCCCCCCTAGCAACTCCCTGCCATCCACCGTGACAACCTGCAGGGGCAGTGTGGCCGGCAGCAACTGTATAGCGTGCTTGTCGACAAAGTCCTGCCCTATAAAGTCCGCGTTGCTGCCCGAGTCAACTGTGATGGGCACGTCAGTGGTGATTCCATTGGGCAGCTGGAGAGATGCGGTGAGCCTCACCACTGGTTTGGGCGGGAGGGGGTTCACGGGCTGTAAAACCTCTGGGGACTGCGTCACTAACACGTCTGGCTGGGCCCCAGGGCCTCTTCCTCCAGCCAGACTGCGTCGTTTCCCTGCTGTGGTCCCCCTTGCTGCGTTGCTGCAGTCACCATTGCCGAGGCTGCAGTAAGCTTGTGGAGCCTCTGGGGACACTCTTTTGCCATATGCCCTGGCTCCTCACAGACGTAACACTTCCTGTTCCCTCTAGGAGGCTTCGCTTTCACTGCTGCCGGTGCTAGGGCTCTGGTTGCTGACTGAGCCCTTGCACCTCCAACCTCCATAGGTTCGGCTCCTCCTCCTGGCGGAGGCGTGGATTGCGCCCGCGCTGCTTCTCTGGGAAGGAAGGAGGGGCCCCTGGCTGGTTCGCGCCCTCCACGCCCTTCGTCCCTGTTCCACGGACGTTCTTCCAGCCTCACCCCCACTGCCAGTGCCCTCTGAACGACCTCCTGGGTGGTTCGGGGTCTCTCCCCCCTCGCGATCTCATCTTTAATCGAGTTGTGCAGCCCCTCCCAAAAGAGGTCTCTTACAGGAGCCGAATCTCTGTCCCATTCCAGGGCACTGACCAAGGCGAAAAAGCGGGCATGATACTGCCTGACGCTGGCCCTCCCTTGTCTCAGCCCATGCACCTCCTTCCGTGCAAGATCCACGTCAATACTTGATAAAAAACACCCATCCATCGCTTTAATAAAGGCATCTGCATTCTGGAGCGCCGGATCCTTATCTCTCCATAAATTGCGTAGCCATGCTTTAGCATCCCCATGCAAATGGGACATGATGAATCCCACTCTCTCTTGCTCATCTCTAAAGTCTTTATGCAGCAGTTGCAGTGCGCACAGTACGTCGGCTCTAAAGTTGGGATACCGTTGCAGGTTCCCATCGAAGTGAGAGACCAGCCCGCCTGTCCGTCTCGCCAACCCAATTCCCTCCTGCCGGGGTGTCTGCTTTGTCAGCACGTCTAACCTGACCTGGAGATCCCTGCAGGCGGCAGCTGCCTCCTCCTCTCTCTTCCTGGATGCGAGAGCCTCGGCATTCAGTTGTGCCACTGCTTTTCTGAGTTCCTCTATCTGCTGCTCAGCCGTCATGTCGTCTGCCGTTCGTGAGCTCGCTAGTAGGCACCTGTTTCTCTCCCCTCCTCGAGGCTGTAGATGCCCACAATCGTGAGACGGAGCTTACTGTCAGAGCTGCTTGAAGATCCTAGCTCACAGAGGATCACGCTAGCCAGCGATCATTAAGTAAAAGTCTTTATTGAATTACAGTTTCCATTCTCACGCTGCTGCGCGCAACTCTACGTCTAGTAGCTAGATCGGCGAAGCTCCGTCTGAGTCTCCGCCCCGTGTGCACCAACTTAATATCCTAGCCTTGCTCCACCTTTTCCGCCTGACTGTCCTCCTCTGGGTCCCTCTACCCCCCGGGGCTTCTTCCTTCCGGGATTCTTCTGACGCTGACCCGGACCCTCCTGCCTCCTTGCGCCGGGCTTTAGGACCTGGTTCCCTTTCGGGGCTGCTTACTGCGCCGCTTTCCTCTGCATTTGAACTTGGCGCGCGCGCCCAACCTTCCACTTTCCTCTTAACCGTTTCTTCGCTCCCCGATGGAGGTGTGGCCACTCCTGACTCATGCCCTCCCTCCTGTGGTGAGCTGCCAGCGCTTCCCCCCTGGCTCCTTTCCTCTTCCCTGCTTCCTGGCGGTGACGCTGGTCCCGATTTCCAGCTGCTCCCCCCTGAGTCCCCTCTGGCTCTATCTTCCTGGGGTGCCCCCCTAGACTCCCCCCTTGCCCTGGCCACTGGTGCTCCTTTCTGTAAATCCTCTGATTCACTGGAAAGACTAGGAGATCTCGGGTCGTCGTCGTCACTCATCTTTTCTTCTGCCTCCTCCCCTTCGCTCTCTGTTTCCTCCCTTGCCCGTGCCTCTGCTCCTAAACCCCTGACAATATGTATTCATGTTTGTTAACTGATGTGGTTAAACGTGGGGTTTTTTTTGTTAAAAAACCCAAAAAAAACTTAGACTGAGTTTTAGCACACATGAAAGACTTAAAACAAATGCTTCTTTCCTGATGAATAGCCTTTGGACTATAATGTAACTTAAATAGAAAACTATCTTTAGAAAGATCTTAGAATCATAGAGTTGGAAGAGACCACAAGGGCCATCGAGTCCAACCCCCTGCCAAGCAGGAAACACCATCAGAGCACTCCTGACATATGGTTGTCAAGCCTCTGCTTAAAGACCTCCAAAGAGGAGACTCCACCACACTCCTTGGCAGCAAATTCCACTGTCAAACAGCTCTTACTGTCAGGAAGTTCTTCCTAATGTTTAGGTGGAATCTTTCCTCCAAAAGCATTTTATTTTAAAAATCCAATTTAAATAAAAAACAGATATTTAATTATTCTTTTTTAAATCATTGATTTTTATCCACCCTGTTGGGTGTACACATTGAATGTGTCATACCTGGAAAATACCTCTTGCAAGAGCAGCCATAGGAGGTGCGCTCTAGTAGAGGCAACTCCAATGAATTTCATTTAAGATTTCCCATCGTCCTCAGCTTGGCTATGTGCCCTAGTTCTTCTTGAAGAAGAGACATTCATCATGAGTTCTTCCCTTCTCCTTATCAGACTCTTGTATAAAGAGGACTGTCAAGGTAGGGAAAGATGCTCCACCTCGTAATAATCCTAATTGTTTTAGCTAATCTCTTGGCTGAAAGATAGAAAACTAATAGTTGTGTGCCTGCTTCTTAGCCTAATCCTGTTTCTTCCCACGTGAATGCAGTTCTATAGAGTAACACGAAAGACACCCTAACTCAGGCTTCCTCAACCTCGGCCCGTCCAATGTTTTGGTTTTTTAAAAAATATATATTTATTAACCTTTCAAAATTTATACAAAAGAGACAAAAAACAAAAATTAAAAACACATATAATTTCATTCACTTATTTTATTTTAACTTATTTCTCGGACCTCCTCATACCTCCCCTTTTTGTATTCCAATTCAAATTATTCATTCAGCAAATCCTCACCCTCAATTTTCACTTAATTTTACACCTTTCTTTCTTCTTTCCCCCCCAATTATCTTAATCATTACAGCTGGTAACCGCTTAGATTCAGTCCAACATCAATCTAACATTCACTAATTTTGTAATATTTCCCAAGATTGTCCTTGAATTTCTTCCAATCTTCTTCCGCCGTCTCTCTTCCCTGGTTTCGGATTCTGCCAGTCATTTCTGCCAGTCCCATGTAGTCTATCTGCCATTCTTCCAAGGTGGGTAGATCTTGTGTCTTCCAATACTTTGCGATAAGTATTCTTGCTGCCGTTGTTGCGTACATAAAAAATATTCTGTCTTTCTTTGGCACCAATTGGCCGACCATGCCCAAGAGAAAGGCCTCTGGTTTCTTCAGAAAGGTATATTTAAATACCATTTTCAGTTCATTATATATCATTTCCCAGAAAGCCCTAATCTTTGGGCACGTCCACCAAAGGTGAAAGAATGTACCTTCAGTTTCTTTACATTTCCAACATTTATTATCGGGCAAATGATAAATTTTTGCAAGCTTGACTGGGGTCATGTACCACCTATAAATCATGTTCATAATATTCTCCCTTAAGGCATTACATGCCGTAAATTTCATACCGGTGGTCCACAACTGTTCCCAGTCAGCGAACATAATATTATGTCCAACATCTTGTGCCCATTTAATCATAGCAGATTTTACCGTTTCATCCTGAGTATTCCATTTCAACAGCAAGTTATACATTCTTGACAAATTCTTAGTTTTGGGTTCTAACAGTTCTGTTTCCAGTTTAGATTTTTCCACCTGGAAGCCAATTTTCTTATCCAAATTATATGTCTCCATTATCTGATAATAATGAAGCCAATCTCTCACTTGGTTTTTTAATTTCTCGAAACTCTGTAATTTCAATTTATCTCCTTCTTGTTCCAAAATTTCCCAATATTTTGGCCATTTGGCCTCCATATTGAGCCTTTTCAAAGCTTTCGCTTCCATCGGTGACAGGGGTTTTATTTTCCAATAGATCCTTATATCTTATCCAGACATTAAACAATGCTTTCCTAACAATATGATTTTTAAATACTTTATGTGCTTTGACCTTATCATACCATAAATATGCATGCCATCCAAATACATTGTTAAAACCTTCTAAATCCAAAATGTCTGTGTTTTCAAGAAGTGGCCATTCCTTCAACCAGCAAAACGCTGCTGATTCATAGTAAAGTTTCAAGTCTGGCAGGGCAAATCCACCTCTTTCCTTTGCATCTGTTAGTATTTTAAATTTTATTCTGGGCTTCTTGCCCTGCCAGACAAATCTAGAAATATCCCTCTGCCACTTCTTAAAACAGTCCATCTTGTCCACAATTTGCAATGTCTGAAATAAAAACAACATTCTCGGCAATACATTCATTTTTATCACAGCAATTCGACCTAGCAGTGAAAGCTTCAAATTTGACCAAATTTCTAAATCTTTTTTTACTTCTGTCCAACATTTCTCATAATTATCTTTAAATAAATTCACATTTTTAGCTGTCATGTTAATCCCCAAATATTTCACTTTCTTGACCACAGTCAAACCTGTCTCATTCTGAAACCTCTCTTTTTCGATTACAGTTAAATTTTTCTCTAAAACCTTAGTTTTTGACTTCTTCAGTTTAAATCCTGCTACTTGACCAAATTCTTGAATTAAATCTAAGACCCTTTTGGTACTGGATTCTGGCTCTTGTAATGTTAGTACTAGATCATCTGCATATGGTCTCAATTTATACTGTTTAGCTCCGACCTGTATACTTTTAACCAACTGGTCCCTTCTAATCATATTCAGCAAGACCTCCAGGACTGAAATAAAAAGCAATGGGGAAATTGGGCATCCTTGACGTGTCCCTTTTTCTATTTTAAATTCCTCCATCACCACATTATTTACAATTAACTTAGCTTTTTGTTCAGAATATATTGCACCTATACCATTTTCAAAACCTTGGCCTACCCCCATCCCTTGGAGATTCTTTTTCATAAAGCTCCAAGAAATATTGTCAAAGGCTTTCTCCGCGTCCACAAATATCAAAACTGCTTTAGTATTTATGTTCACTTCTAGTTTTTCCAAAATATCAATTATATTCCTTACGTTATCTGACAAATGTCTTCCCGGGAGAAAGCCCGCTTGGTCTCCATGAATCTCATCCCTCAACACTTTTTTCAATCTCCTGGCCAAGATGTCAGCAAAAATTTTGTAATCCACATTTAATAACGATATAGGGCGGTAGTTCTTAAGTTGGGTCTTTTCAGTCTCTGTTTTCGGTATAAGTGTGATGTATGCTTCCTTCCACGAATCTGGTGCCCTTTTCCCCTCCAAAATTTCATTGCAGACTTCCTTCAAAGGTTGTAGTAACCACTCCTTCAGAGATTTATAGTATCTGGAAGTCAGCCCATCCGGTCCCGGAGACTTGCCCAGTTGCATATTTTGAATGGCACCTTCTATTTCTTGTTCAGTAATTTTTTGATTCAGCACTAATTTACTTTCCTGAGAGATTTTTTGTAATCCATTTGTCTCCAGAAATCGGTCTATGTCCATTTCTTTCTGTGGCCCTTGTGAATATAATTTTTTAAAATACCTCTGGAAGCAATCTCTAATCTCAGTTGGGTTGTGTATGTTCTTTCCTTCCACTTCTAAATTTGTAACCGTATTTAGTTTTTGTCTTTTCCTCATTTGCCAAGCCAATAATTTCCCACATTTATTTGCTGATTCAAATGTCTTTTGTCTCATTTGTTTAATTTTCCATTCTATATCTTGATTAATCAGTTCCATATATTGTGTTTGATGTAATTTTATTTCTCTCAAAATCTCTTGAGACTTTGGTTTCACTCTCAATTTCTTTTCCCCTTCTTTTATCTTCTCCAAAATTTTATCTTTCTTCTCATTTTGGCTTCTCTTCTTTATTGTGTTTTGTTGTATCAAGAACCCTCTCATAACGGCTTTACTTGCGTCCCAGATTACTCTTTTCTCCACATCAGTGTTCATATTTATTTCAAAATAGTCTCTCAAAGTTTTTTGGGCCTTTTGGTTCACGTCTTCATCTCTAAATAGGGTGTCATTCATCCTCCATCTAAAGGATCCAGTTGATATTTGTTTCATTTCCATCTTTACAGCATTATGGTCGGAGCAAGTTTTCGTACATATTTCCACTTTCTTTATCTTTGGTGCCATTCCTCTAGTTACCCAAATTTGGTCAATTCTAGTCCATGTCATCTTGGCTTCAGAAAAGAATGTTCCTTCTCTTCCAAGAGGGTTCTTTGTTCTCCAAATATCCACTAAGTTCATATTGTCTGTCATCTCAAAAAAGGTTTTTGGTAGTCTGCCATCTTTTGTGACTACCTGTCTCTGTGCTTTGTCCATATTTGTCGAGACTACTCCGTTCATGTCTCCCATCAAAATCAAATTATAGTCTAGATAGTCCAGTAAAGTCTCATGCAACTTCTTAAAAAATTCAGACTTCCCCTCGTTTGGTGCATACACACCTACAATCAAAAATTTATCTCCTTGAAATTGAATTTCTATTGCCAAATATCTTCCTTGTTCATCTTTAAAAATTAATTTCGGCGAAAGTTTCTCCTTTGCATATATCACAACTCCTCTCTTTTTAACCTTGTCCGACGAAATAAACTCTTGACCCAATCTCTTGTTAATAAGTATTTTCCTGTGTAGCCTCGTTACATGTGTTTCCTGTAAACAAATCAAGTCCAATTGCTCTTTTCTTAATATGTGAAAAACGCCTTTTCTCTTCCGAGGGTTGTTGAGTCCATTACAGTTCCAGCTTAGAAGTTGCAGAGACATGATGAAGTTACTTGGTTTTCCCTCCAACTGCTCCTAGTAGTTGTTCTTCTTCTGTTGGTGGTGTGTCTTTCGCTGGGCCAAGGAGTCCAAATGATAAGTTTGCTATGTCCAAGATTCCTTTTCCTGATGCAGTTGGCACCTCTCCAGATTCCACTTCTTTCTGTAAGTCCTCACCGTGGTCTTTCAAAAACTTGTCTTTATCATTCACAGTCCTTATTCTTATTTTCCTTCCTTTATATTTAAAAGATAGGCCTTGGGGGAATTCCCACCTGAAGAGTATTCTGTTTTTTCTCAATAGAACTACCAGGTCTCTGTAATAGGTCCTTACATCCAAAATATGTTTAGGTATATCCTTAAAGATCTCCACAAACGACTCTTCAATTTCCAAAGTTCTTTGGTAGTGCAGGTTCAAAATTTTATCTCTTTCTTCTTTTGTTCTTAGAGTAATCAAACAGTCTCTTACCTTATTCTTTCTCTGTCTTCCAAGTCTAAATGCACTTACTATCTTGAAGTCTTCCGCCCCCAGGTCCTGTTGCCAAAAATCTGTAAATTCCTTTGTAAGGAAGTCTGCCAAATTGTCCTTCTCACTTTCAGGAACTGCTCTAATCCTTAAATTTCTCTCCTTTCCTTGTAGTTCAACCATAGACAATGCCAAGTCGTGGTCCTCTAGTTTCTTATATACCGGTGGTATCTTCTCCTGGGTGGCAATTCAATGTCCTTCGCTTCTTCTGCAGTCTTCTGAGTCGTGGCCGATTCCTTTATTAATTTTCCAATGGACTGTATATTGGAGTTCACCTTCTTTCCCAGTTCATTAATACTTGTAGTGTTCAAATCAATTTTTGCTGAGGCCTCAGCCACTTGTTTATTTGTTTCTGCTACTTGTTTGTTTGTCTCAGCCACCTGTTTATTCGTCTCTGCTACCTGTTTAGCTAAATTTTCCAAGGATTCATTAATTTTATCAAGTGCCTGGGCCAATACGTCTTCAGATGACATAACTTTTGGTTTTACTTGCAAAGCAGCTGCTCCTGCTGTGCCTGCTGCTCCAGAAATTGAAGCCCTTTGCTGATATGTAATGTCAGCCTTGTATTGTCTACCAGACCTGGTTACTTTTTCCTTTGCCAACTCTATCTTCTCTTTCTCACTTGCCATAACACTCTCATACAAACTCAAGGTCAGTCTCACGTCTGGTAGATTTGTTTTGAAAAGGAATTTTCCAATGGCTTAGTTACTTAGTGGCTTAAATGTTGTTGCAACCAAGTCTCCTCTAGGGGGACACACTTCCAACTTCACTTTGTAGCTTTTTAAAACAAATATAGTCCTTATATGTCCCCCTTATTCCTTAAAAGCCACAGTTTCAGTACCCTTAAAGGTTACTTTATAATCAGGAGCAGTCTTAAAACAATGTATCTTTCAGAGACTTATTTCCAGAGTCTTTACTTTTAACGTACTGACAGTCCTCCCACTAATCAGCTTCCCTGTCAAAGGCAGTCCGTTCCCAGGGTTTTGAGGCAGCGGATATATCTTTATTTTCCCCTTTTCTTGCAGGTAAATAATGCTCAGACTTCTCCCCTCCTCTCCTGCAAACAGGAGGGGAACCACTTTTCTGATGATGGAGTTTAAATCTTTAAATGACGTTTTTCGAAGTTACAGCTTTACAGTCTCTTTGCTTTATTCTATCTACAAGCCGGAAAGGCAGACTTCCTGTTTATACCTTTCCCGTTTCAGTGCCAAATTTCAGATTTTCCTTCATAAATCGATTAAACCTACTCACGGGTAGTTGCTTTAGAGCCCAAATGTCCAGAAAGAAATCAGCGCTCTCCGACAATGGCCGTGCGGCTTCACTCCACGGAAAGGGTAGTCGACTCTCAGCCCTGTGCCGCTCACCCCGTCCCGTTTCAGAGCTTTTAAAAAGGCTCCTTCGCAGCAAATGGTGCCCGCCGAGTCTCCTCGCTTACAGGCTTCACCGCCTGTGATTTTTTAGGGTCCCCGCTTCGCCGCAGCGGCAAGACCCAGTCCCACGGAGCAGATCCCCTCCGGAGCTCAGAGGGAATCCGCCATTAGTCGCTGGCGCTGACCGGAAGTCCCTGGCCCGTCCGATGTTTTGAGACTACAATTCCCATCCTCCCTGACCACTGGTCCTGCTGGCTAGGGACCATGGGAGTTGTAGGCCAAAAACATCTGGAGGGCCGAGGTTGAGGAAACCTGCCCTAACTCCTCAAGATGTTGAACTTGCTCCAGCTTCGGAGTACCTGCTATAAAAGAGACAACTCTAAGAAAGTCACGGTGCTCCAAAGCGTCACCAGTTGCATCAAGTTGCTTTAGAGAGAGCATTCATGATCATCCTTATCACATTACAGAATTGCTTGGCGACTAAGCAGGGAGCAGCACACGGAGATAAGGGGGGAAGCAAGTACTCTGCATCCTGTGCCTCTCCCATCCCTGTGCATCATGAGTTCAACAAGTACAGAATGTAATGCAACCCAGCACAGCAACAGCAAGAGGGGCAGTCGCAACACCTCCGCAAGACCTCCTCATACTCTGGGCAAGATGATGGTGGGAACTGCTTCTGAACCCTGTATCCCCTCCTCCTCCGCCTCCTCCTCCCTTCCACACAGCCTTAATGATAGAAGTATGGATGTGGAAGTAGTTGACCTCACTTGCGAAACTTCAGAACCTCTAGTTGTTGATCTTACGCAAGACGATTCTCTTGTGCTTGTTGGAGAGAGTGGGCAGCAGCCCAATAGAGAGTTCAGACCTCAACCATTGTCTGCCAGCCTCATATTTAGTGGTGGTGGTGATGATAGCAGACACACAGAGAGTGGTGCTCTTGCCACTAGAAAGCTCCCCAGAGAAGTGGGAAGGAGGGAATTTGCAAGATCCTCAGGCACTTTGAGTTGTGGAATTTGCATAGACAGCTTTGCAGAGACTGTGCAAAGCGGACGGCTTATAGTGTCAACAACATGTGGCCACATCTTCTGTAGTCAGTGCCTCAGCAATTTTCTTAGGTATGATAACTTTTGCCCAATTTGTAGGAGGCATCTCACTCCAAAGGAGTATCATCCAATTTATATGTGAAGACATGGGTGTTCCTGAACACAGTCTAATGTGGCCTTCATAAACATGAGTGAACTCCAAAGAACACACCAAGTACAGTATATATGACTTCAATATGACAGTTAGCAATTTCACTTTCTCCCAGTTGGCCTCCTTATAGTCCAGTTGTACTGTTTCAGCTTCGTTTTGCTTTAAGGTTTTTGCAGCTCACATTTTTTGAGGTCTGTAGACGTTTGAAGCACAGCTTGGAGGATATGTCTGCTGCTGCCACATTGCTTTGTGCCAATATCTCATTTCTGTTCTAGTTCTGTTGCTGCTTTGAGAAAAGACTGATGTTGAGTGAACTCATCTATTCAAGACTAGGCTAGTCAGTCATCTATGATAATACAACCTGCAGCTTCTTTTTGCAATTTGCCTTGTAAAAAACCAAAGCCAACCACTCACCGGTGGAAGTCTGTTCCACATCTACTTGTTTTCTAGTGGCAAACCCCTCTTTCTGTTGATGTAGCCCTAATAAAGACCAAGGTTTATACAACACTGTGGCTCATTTCTAACGCTGCATGCATAAATGGTTTATTACAAAGAACTCCTGGTGGTCCGAGTCTTCTCTTGAAGAGAATACAGCCATCATGTTAGATTTGAGCAGCTTTCCCTGTCCAGGCATATGCTTAAGGTGCAATTCATAGTGGAGTCCGTACCGAGGTTGCCACGTGGGGCAGAATCCAATGGAGATGAGCTAAGCCATTTATGTGAAACACTCCTCAAATGGTTGGAAGAGGATACAGTAATTCTCTGTTTTTCAGAAATGCTTTGCTGTGGGGAAGCTGCACCCATAGGGCCATGTCTCAAGCAGCAATCATGTAAGACTTGAACCTCGCATGATGAAGTCAACTTGAGTTGCGGTGACTCCCTTTCTCAGCCCTCTCACGTAGTCATAGTGGAACTATGAATGGCTTGACCTGTTGAACTTTGGGATGCTGATGTACTAATAGGTCCCTCACCCATGGCAGCTTGGAGGGCCAGTGTTACGCTTCCAGTTCAGCACTGGATTGAACACCTTTTTCAAAAGGGAGGCTTCCTTAGTCTCCCCGCAGCCTGCTGCAGGGGCCTAGCTGCACACACCCCATATTAGACTTGCACATAGCCTGGCAATCATGTGGCATGTTTAGGACTTCCACAGATGGCATTGTCTCCGTGAACATGGGCTGTGGGGATCAAATCCTCTGTGCAAATGCGTCTGGTGTTACCAGAACCTATATGCACCCCCAGCTTTTGAGGGGAGCTTAAGACAGAGTGCTCAACGGAAGGCAGCCCTGTTCAGGGAAGTTTTTAACGTGTGATATTTTACTGTATTTTTGGTTTTTATGGAAGCCGCCCAGAGTGGCTGGGGAGGCCAAGTCAGATGGGCGGGGTATAAATAATAAATTATTATTATTATTATTATTATTATTATTATTATTATTATTATTATTCATCCCTACCATCACCGTTTCTGTTCTGTTTGCACAGACACTCTTACTGAAGAACAAATGACACTTTGCCCAGGGAGGGACCTTGGTAATATGGTGCCCTCCTGGTGCCTTCCAAAAGCCAGGCAGGGGAGGGGTCAGGCTTGGGGAAGGATGCACAAGGCTCTGGTGGGGTCCTAGAGTCCTCTCATCTCAGTCCCAAAGCTGGGAGAGCGCTAACTAGGCTTGGGGAAGGAGGCAGGAAGGCTCCCTTCTGGCCCCCACATCCTGTGCAGGGGAAGAGCTTCCACTGCCCTAAATCCACCTTGGCTTTGCCTCGTGTTTCAGTCACCATGAAGGCATTTTACCCATTGGAGAAAGTTGCACAATGTATTGCATTTTGGAGGTCACTTCTTTGAGTCGTGATGGGAAAAACTGAATTCCTGTGCAGAATCCTTAATGTGCACCAAACTGGAGGGGTACAGCAAGCACTACTGTTGGACGATGCTGTATGGAACCTAACACTTCACCAGTCTAGTCGCTGCATAAAAGTTCTAGCAAAACTACGTGTTCGGGTGCCTTGACCCTTACACAATTTCCTGAATCCTTGCAGTGATCGGTTTTTTTGGGGGTGGGGGTGAGTTGTCTGGTGGCAGATGAAAAACGGCACCCAAGTTAGCAAAATGCAGTAACCCAAACTACATCTGCATAATGGACTGTTCTTGACGGTAGGCAGCAATTGCCATGTGATACCATGACAAGGATAGGAGAATATTTAGCAAGTGAGTCAGAGCTTACAGTTGCCATATTCAGATGGGTTATTACATGCTCTTGTTTGACTTGAGACTGGACACCTCCCCCACAGGACACTACACTATTACTTTTGTGGTACATAAATAAAGCCATAGGCTATGCAAATAACAGATGGAATAAATGGCAGAATTCTCTGCTAGGTTTTGTGACCTCTGCCATTTCTCAAGAACAGGGTCCCAGACATCTGAACACAATTGACCTGCATTTAATAAGAAATGAGTTCTTAAAGGACTGTCAGCGTTTATTTGTGGTTTTCCTTTGGTGATGTAGATATAATTCATGTTTGTGAGGTGCCCCCTCCCTTTTTACGTGCTCCTGGCTCCTAGTCAAGTAACCAGTTCATGTTCTGTAATTCACACAGAAATCTTCAGCACCACAGGGCAGGTGTATCTGGCGCTGAACACTTTTTGCCTGAACAGATTTCAGAAAAACACAACAGCTCTTGGTATTCAACGTTACCTGTTGAGTTACTCTACTCTGAATCATGGTGAGTGCAAGGGTGTTGTAATCTATGTATTCACACATCACCATCGACTTTCTGCTTGCGACCATTGCTTCATTTCTCCCCCTTTGCTCCTGGCACAAGCAGGATAAACAAACCTGGAAGCTTTGTTTTCCCCATTACATCTGGTCATGGTTTGTTGCTTCCTAACAAGCCACAGTCAGCAGGCCAGCCATAAGCAGGGACTTCAGATTGGCTGGCAATTGTTGCTTATTATGATAAGGCCACAGTCCCGGGTTCAGACGTGATGTGGTGCCAAGGCCTTGTGCTTTGCTTCTCCTGCTTGCTCCAAGAGAGAACAGCATGAGGAGCAATTGGGCAGCATGTGCTACATAATGCATTATAAAATGACTCCTGATGGCCGCTGTATGTTTACAGCGTCTAGGAAGCTGCTTTGTATGCAATCAATCACAGTCTTCACTTAGACTAATCTGCATAATAACAAATCACCATTTCGCAGGGAATGCATGTTTTAATGCTCCCTAATGGCAAACTCCTTGCTTGTAGAAATATCTTTTTAAATCTTATCCAAATGGTATGTCCTTGTCTCAGCTCCTTGTCTCAGCTCCTGAATTACCATTACCGAAATGGAGATCTAGAAAATTTCCACTTCCTGCCTACCTTGGGAACCATCACGCGCCTATTTATGACCTTTAGGTCATCAGCCCTCCCATCTCGACTCATGGAGATAAAGGATACTCTATGGTGGTTCCACTCTCTCCGCCCAGTGAGGATATTTAAGGACGAAACAAGGAGGCAATTGGTTCCTTGCATAGAGTCAAAGCTAATGCGGACAAGGGGAAGCAAGCTTAACACTAGAAATACTAACTGCCCGAAGGAAGAAAAGAATTCTGTAAGCCTAGATTTGCAAGACCTGAAGAAGAGGCTAATGAGTATAAAGACTGAGATTTCTACCCAAAATAAGGACAGTAGAGCCTAGAGCACAATATTTAAAGAGGTCCAACAGCTCCTTATCCCATAGAAAGACATCAGTGCAACTCCCTGTTCCCTTTTCAAGCGACACCGAAGTAGATGAGGAATTTGGCGCCTCCGACATTTCTATGGCAACAACACCTAAAGAACTCTACGTTGTTGACACTCTGGAGAAATCCAGCACCCAATCTACATCTGGACCTTTGCCTAATGTTCCAAAAATTTATCAGAATGATCAACCTTCTCTACTGTACTCCTGGCGAGACAGGATGGACAGATCTTCCAAACTCGAAGCTGGCTCTTTGTTGGCCAGTGATCCACATTTTATAGCACATGCCTCATTAATACTCCCACAGCCACAGATAGAACCAACAGTCCTCCAATCAATCCAGGAGGGAGAGGGGGATTGACAGTTAACGAAACACCGTGGGACCGCCCTCCCCGCTTGGGGTGTGGTTGGTTGGGTTTTATCTTCTAGGGATACTTACCCTATCAAACCTTCACCTCTTCCCCTTACCATTTTGACCCAGGAGTCCTGGCCCAGGGATGACTTGTCAGTGAGGGGACGTTACCCCTCTATTGGGGAGGCTAGTATGGGGTCTGGGATTCCCACTATTGAAGGGCTAGGGAGGAATGGCGGTGGGGCTAGATATCACTATCGGCGAAGGGTTTTGTGATGCAGTGATGCTTGAACCCCTTCCAATCTACGCCCCATCCCAAAGGGACAAGGGTAGGGCGAGCAGGGATTACCCACCTCCGTCATTGGTGTTGTGCAATGCCAGGTCCATAGGCAACAAAACCGCCACCATGGGTGACTTTTTTGTCTCGCAGGGGATTGACCTGGCTTGCGTGACGGAGACCTGGGTATGGGAAGGCGAAGTAGTCTCCCTACATGAGATAACACCCCCAGGCTTCTCTGTCCTCCATCAATCGCAGACTGTGGGTCGGGGGGGGGGGAGGAGTGCTCTTTCAGAGCTCTGCCAGCACCGGCAATCTCCGGCATTGAATGTGTTGGCCTCGTGTGGGGCACCAAGGAGAGCTTGGCTGTCTGGCTGGTGTACCGACCACCCAGCGCACCAGTAGCCACCATGTCAGACCTGCTGGAGGTGGCAGCGGGCTGGGCCTTGGAGTTCCCAAGCTTATTGGTTTTGGGAGACTTCACTGTCCATGCTGATGCCGCCCCCTCCTCACAGGCTCTGGACCTAGTGACTTCCATGGCAACACTAGGGCTCTCCCACTTTGCTTTGGGCCCCACTCATCAAGCAGGCCACACGCTGGATCTGAGCTTTGGTGCTGGCATAGATGTGATCATGCTCCCCCTTGTGGAAGTGCCATGGTCTGTTCACTACGCTCTGAAAGCCAAGATTGACTTCCCGCTCCTCCCCTGCTCGGGTGGCGAGCCTATTTGGGCTCGCCCGCAAAGGCTGATGGATCCTGATAGATTCCGTCAGGCCTTGCGGGACCCTGCTCCTCCTGGCAACTCATTAGATGACCTTGTCGAGGACTGGAATAACCAGCTCTTGGCAGCCATCGATGAGATCGTGCCTAAGCGCCTTCTGCGACCCCGTCGAAACCAGGCCCCTTGGTTTACTGAGGTGCTCCGGAAAATGAAGCAGGATCTCAGACAGCTAGAGTGAGTATGGCGACGGACTCGTGACAGAGCTTCAAGAACATCTTATAGGACACTTATGAAAGCCTATGAGATGGCTATGCAAGCTGCTAAGAAATATTACTTTGAAGCTTCCATTGCATCCACTAGCTCTTGCCCGGCACAACTTTTTAGAATAATTAGGTCGATAATGTCCTTAGGAGGGCAACCAAATTTAAGCACAAATTCAGCTGTGAGGCATTCGCGAGCTTTTTTGCGGAGAAAGTCCTGTTGCTCTGCCATGACCTCCCTGCCAATTTAGATACAGTGACTGAACTGGAGGCCCCTTGACTGTCTTCGGGTCCAGTGTTGCACCATTTCAATCGGCTACTCCCTGCTGATGTAGATAGAATCCTCCAAGCTGGTAGGCCCACCACCTGCCTCCTTGATCTGTGCCCGTCTTGGCTGATTAGGGCGTGTCCAGATGTTGCACGGACCCCCCCCCCCCGGTTGAAATTATCAATTTGTCCCTTGGCATGAGGACATTCCCAGGGGACCCGAAGGAAGCAGTGGTGTGTCTGCTCTTAAAGAAAAACTTCACTAGATCCTTTAGACCTATCCAATTACCGGCCAGTTTCAAATCTTCCATATCTGGGTAAGGTAATTGAGAGAGCGGTTGCTGATCAGTTTGGTAGGTTTCTGGAGGAAACATCGGCTTTAGGTCCATTTCAGTCCGGGTTCCGTCCTGGTTTCGGGACCGAGACGGCTCTGGTTGCCCTAACAGATGATCTACGTAGACAACTGGATCGAGGCGGGTCAGGACTGCTGATTCTTTTAGATTTGTCAGCAGCCTTTGACATGGTCAATCATGATCTTCTGGACCACCGTCTTGCCGACGTGGGGATACAGGGCATAGCCCGTAAATGGCTGTGCTTTTTTATCTCTGGTCGGGGACAGAGGGTGGCGCTAGGGAGGGAGATGTTGTCGTGCCACTCCTTGGTGTGTGGAGTGCCGCAGGGCGCAAACCTCTCCCCACTGCTTTTTAACATCTTTATGCGCCCCCTTGCCCAGATTGTCCGAAGCTTTGGGCTGGGCTGTCACCAATATGCTGATGACACTTAGCTCTTCCTGCTGATGGATGACCGCACTGACTCGGCCCCGGACACACTGAGCAGATGCTTGGAAGCTGTGGCTGGATGGTTTCGTGGGAGCTGATTGAAACTAAATCCTTCGAAGACAGAGGTCCTATGGCTGGGTTGGGATGGCATGGGGATGAGGGACCAACTACCTTCTCTTGCGGGGTCCAATTAGTGCCATTGCCTTCTGTTAAGAGTTTGGGTGTAATCCTTGACGCCTCCCTTTCCATGGAGGCACAGGTTACAGCAACAGCCAAGGTGACATTTTTCCACCTTCGCCGCATCAAGCAGTTGGTCCCTTAACGTTCCCGCCCCGACCTGGCCACAGTGATCCATGCGACGGTCACCTCCAGGCTTGACTACTGTAATTCGCTCTATGCGGGGCTGCCCTTGAAACTCCAGCGGGTGCAGAATGCTGCAGCGAGGCTCCTCACGGGATCTCTGCCATGGGAGCATATTCACCCAGTGCTTTTCTAGCTGCACTGGCTCCCGGTGGAGTACAGGGTTAGATTTAAGGTGCTGGTTTTGACCTTTAAAGCCCTTCACGGCTTAAGACCTACAGGACCGCCTCTCCCGGTATGCCCCACGGAGGACCTTAAGGTTCATAAATAGCAACACCCTACAGGTCGGAGCTAAACAGTACAAATTGAGAGCATTTGCGGATGACTTAGTATTGACATTACAGGAGCCAGAATCTAGTACTAAAAGGGTTTTAGAACTGATTCAAGAATTTGGTCAGGTTGCAGGATTTAAACTGAATAAGTTAAAAACCAAGTTTTTAGAGAAAAATTTAACACCGATCGAGAGAGAGAGGTTTCAGAATGAGACAGGTTTGACA
Source organism: Podarcis liolepis (assembly GCF_965112155.1). Lineage (NCBI taxonomy): Eukaryota > Metazoa > Chordata > Lepidosauria > Squamata > Lacertidae > Podarcis > Podarcis liolepis. The sequence continues at coordinate 8,598,831 of NC_139568.1, forward strand.
GTGGTTAAGAAAGTGAAATACCTGGGGATTAATATGACAGCAAAAAATGGGAATTTATTTAAAGACAACTATGAAAAATGCTGGGCCGAAGTGAAAAAAGATTTAGAAATTTGGTCAAACTTGAAGCTTTCACTGCTGGGTCGTATTGCTGCGATAAAAATGAATGCATTGCCTAGAATGTTGTTTTTGCTTCAAACATTGCAAATTGTGGACAAAATGGATTGCTTCAAGAAGTGGCAGAGAGATATTTCTAGATTTGTCTGGCAGGGCAAAAAGCCCAGAATAAAATTTAAGATATTAACTGATGCAAAGGAAAGGGGTGGATTTGCCTTGCCAGACTTTAAACTTTATTATGAATCAGCAACTTTTTGCTGGTTTAAAGAATGGCTGCTTCTTGAAAACACAGACATTTTGGATTTAGAAGGTTTTAACAACGTATTTGGATGGCATGCATATCTGTGGTATGATAAGGTCAAAGCACATAAAGCATTCAAGAATCATATTGTCAGGAAAGCAATGTTTAATGTCTGGATAAGATATAAGGATTTATTGGAAAACAAAACCCGAAGGTGGTTGTCACCGATGGAAGCAAAAGCACAGAAAAAGCTCAATATGGAGGCCAAGTGGCCGAAATATTGGGAAATTCTGGAACAAGAGGGAGATAGACTGAAATTGCAGAGTTTTGAGAAATTAAAAAACCAAGTGAGAGATTGGCTTCATTATTATCAGATAATGGAGGCATATAATTCGGACAAGAAAGTTGGTTTCCAGGTGGAAAAATCAAAATTAGAAACAGAACTGTTAGAACCCAAAACTAAGATTTTGTCAAAGATGTATAACTTGCTGTTGAAATGGAATACTCAGGATGAAATGGTGAAATCTGTTATGATTAAGTGGGCACAAGATGTTGGACATAACATAATGATGGCTGACTGGGAACAGTTATGGACCACAGGTATGAAGTTTACGGCATGTAATGCCTTAAGAGAGAATATTATGAAAATGGTATGCAGGTGGTACATGACCCCAGTCAAGCTTGCAAAAATCTATCATCTGCCCGATAATAAATGTTGGAAATGTAAAGAAACTGAAGGTACATTCTTTCACCTTTGGTGGACGCGCCCAAGGATTAAGGCTTTCTGGGAGACGATATATAATGAATTGAAAAAGGTATTTAAATATACCTTCTTGAAGAAACCAGAGGCCTTTCTCCTAGGCATAGTCGGCCAATTGGTGCCAAAGAAGGACAGAACTTTTTTTATGTATGCCACAACAGCAGCAAGAATACTCATTGCAAAGTATTGGAAGACACAAGATCTACCCACCCTGAAAGAATGGCAGATGAAGGTGATGGACTACATGGAACTGGAGGAAATGACTGGCAGAATCCGAGACCAGGGAGAAGAGTCGGTGGAAGAAGATTGGAGGAAATTTAAAGACTATCTACAGAAATATTGTAAAATTAATGAATGTTAGAATGATGTTGGGTAGAAATTAAGTGGTTTTCAGCTGTAATACTATAAGGGAATATGAAAATTGGATTATTAATAGGTAAAAATTTAATGTTACAATAGTTTAAGATTAAAGACTAGGATAAACAAAGAGGGTAAGGATTTGCTGAACCAACAAACTGAACTGGAATACAAAAAAGGGAGGTGTGAGGAGGAGGTCCGGGAAATAAGCTAATGAAAAATAAGTAATGGAAAGAATGAGTTGTTTTCAACCATTTTTATTTTGTATTTTCTTACTTTTTATTTTTATTTTGTAATACTTTGAAAACCTTAATAAATATCTTATTAAAAAAAACATAAATAGCAACACCCTAGTGGTCCCGGGCCCTAAGAAAGTTAGATTAGCTTCAACCAGAGCCAGGGCCTTTTCAACACTGGCTCCGGCTCAGTGGAACGCTCTGTCTCATGAGACCAGGGCCCTGCGGGATCTGATTTCTTTCCGCAGGGCCTGTAAGACAGAGTTGTTCTGCCTGGCCTTTGGCTTGGAGCCAATTTGATTCCCTCCCCCTCTTTTTTCCCCTTTCTCCTCCTGTGATGAGGCTGCATTTTAATGTTTCAATATTTTAATCCTGTATTTTAATCTTGTTTTTAAGTTGTATTCATTCAACTTGTTTTAATTATTGCTTGTTAGCGGCCCTAAGCCTGGCCTTGGCTGGGGAGGGCAGGGTATAAATAATAATAATAATAATAATAATAATAATAATAATAATAATAATAATAATAATAATAATCTCGGCACAGATATCCTTGTAATCCTGGTTTCGGCGCTTAAAGTCTTCCACGTGGGCAGCAAGGTGGGAATTGACAACGCAGAAGCTGGTATTGTTGCAGACAAGCCTCACGGCCACACACCCCTTATTACCCTGCAGGTGCGGAGTAAAGATGGCTGTTAGTGAGCAAGCAGGAAAGAGGGGGAAACTGGTTGGCAGAGATTAGAAAAACAGATAGACAGACAGAAAGATAGACGTAGGGAATTCCGCTCTCAGGGTCTACTCCCCATCTTCCCCATGATGCCTGTGCCCACTGTCTCCCTCATCACTTCCTTGATGCGGCTGAGCTGGTCCTTCCGGACAAAGATGAGCAACATCATTCCGACTAGACGCACCAGATGCACCTAGAAGATGCAAGGTACTGGGATGTCTACCAGCTCTGTTCATTGCTTGCTGTCCTGGGCCGGCTGGATGCAGATAGGAGTGGCAGGTGGCACCAACTGGGGATCCCCCAAGGGAAGAAGGCTCAGAGCCAGGGAACTGGTGGGGGGTCGTCCGAGGGAGAAGAGGGAGCAGACTGTGAGCAAGAGGAGGTGTTGGATACTGAAGAGGCAGGAGGGCAGGAAGATTCTGTGGCAAACAGCAGTCCAGAATCCGAGGCAGAAGTGGAGGCTGGAGGCGGGGGTCAAGAGGCAGAGATCAGGCAGGCTGCTGAAGAAGCCAGGGGGTCTCCCCATCCTGCTGCGATCAGCTCCCCTCCCTGCTGGTCTCCCAGAACAGAGAAATTAAGAGGAGGGAGCAAAGACAGGCAAGGTGTCAGAGTCTCAGGTTGCTTGGGAAGGACCAGGGGGAGGAGGAGACTTCAGAGAGTGGTGGGAGGGTAGCAACCTTCAGCCTTCACAACTACCTCACTGGGGCAAGAGCTGTTGGGAAAGGTTTCTGTGATCATGAGGCCTGCACGGTTTGGGTTTCTATGAATAAAGAATGTTGGCTTCTTTTGAATAAAACACCACTGACACCAGGTGTTTTTTCTTGCTGACCTCCTCCTCCTCCTCACTCCAGCTCCTGACAGCTGTCTGGCTGCTGAAGAAATGGGTGGGGTTGGACTTACTTTCTTGTACAGTGGTGCCTCGCAAGACGAAATTAATCCGTTCCGCGAGTCTCTTCGTCTAGCAGTTTTTTCGTCTTGCGAAGCAACCCTATTAGCGGCTTAGCGGCTTAGCGCTATTAGCGGTTTAGCGGCTATTAAAGGCTTAGGTGCTATTAAAGGCTTAGCGGATTAGCGGCTTAGAAAAAGGGGGGAAGCAAAAAAAAATTGGAACACTCGCAAGATGTTTTCGTCTTGCAAAGCAAGCCCATAGGGAAAATCGTCTTGCGAAGCAGCTCAAAAACGGAAAACCCTTTCGTCTAGCGGGTTTTTCGTCTTGCGAGGCATTCGTCTTGCGGGGCACCACTGTACTTGGATTTGGAACGCAAAGCCTTTCCCACAGCTGTCAGCCACTCTTGCTCCTTTGTCTAGTCCAAGTAGAAGAAAGCCTCTGTGCTCAGGTCCAGCTCCTGGAACCGAATGCCCAAGTGCCAAAGAGAAGGCTGTGGAACTGCAGGAATAGGACTCCAATTGGAACAGACGTGCTGGTTAAATATGCAAAGACAACAGGAGTGTGTGGCAGGTAGGATTACAAGGGCAGGCAAGATCAGGACCAAGAACAAACAAGTAATACCAGCCACTTCTTCCTCAGCTTAGCTATTCGGGGCCCCAAAGGAGCTTTGCTAATGAAAGAAAAAAAGCTTTTCCCTTGTATTTTTTAAGATGTGTCAGCCAGCCTGATATCTAAGCACTATCCCAGTAGCTACAGGCAACCAGAAATTCTTTGAAGGCAAGTGAGTTGGTTGATCTCTCCATTCTTCCTTCACCGGGCAACCTGATTTCCAGGCTGGCTTTCCGGGAGCAGAAAACCACCTCTCAGATCTGCTGTGCCAAGTTTGTTTGCTAGAAGATCACCCCGTAACACTCTTGTCCTCTTTGCAAACCTCCTAAATGGCTAGCCTTCTGTGTTTCCATGCTGGCCATGAAGGAATGGGCATTCCCCACTCTGAAAACAGCACAGAAATACAGCCTGTCTGGTAAAGGGGTAAAAAGAGCAAGCTAAACAGCCTCTGTAAAACAGTAGCATCTGAAGCTGCTAACCACATACTGATAAACATATCATAAAAGCAGACATGAAAAACAAATGGCCACTGAGTACTACTAATGGTACAAGGAAATAACCAAAGCAAAAACTTTGTTTGAAGTAGTAAGCTTAGCATTATAAGGATGACCCACACCAAGTGTTGGGGGGGGGGTCACACCTCCCTGTCCTCCAGCACAGCTTTTAGGAGGAGTTCCAAAGGTTTTGCTTCAGTTTTGGATTAACTGCATCTTGTCACAATGTCTGAAGCTGCACAAACCGCTTCATTTGAACCATGGCTCATTGAAACAAGCCACCTTCCAATTGTGGGTTTACAAAGCTGGTAAAATGAACCACCATAGGATCTGGACACACCAAACTGTGGTTAATTTAAAATCCAAGTGGAAGCTTCCCAATAGGCTTGGGGTGGGGGAGAGGTGTGCAAACCTGGAGGAGAGGCTGCCGTTCTGCTCATAATATGAAGCCACGGTTCAGTATGTGGCACCAAGGAAAATTGCCCACCACAACTAATACTTTCAATTACCCACCCATGTGGCCTGAGTGAACAGGACAGACTTTGCCTGGCACCCAACAATAAAGCTGTCATGTAGATGTCGCTTTCTCCAGCCCCAACTCTGATACAGGTTCCACTGGTCTTTGCACTTTTGCATGATCTGACCTGAAATTCTGGGTGTTGACATATTCCTTCTCTCTCTTGGCGAGGACGTGCTTGATGAGTCCCTCTCTCTGTCCGGACTGCGTATGTGTGGAAGGCACAAAGAGCTTGCGCATAGTGTGGGTCATTGGGGTTGCTTCTTGCTCATGCTCTCCTTGTCACGGATACGCCTCAGGGAGATGAGAACAGAACTCAAGTAGTCCTTAAAAGCAAGGAGGCGGGAGGGCACAGTACACCTCTAAGGCAACTTACAGCCTGCTTGGTGGCAGCGGTGGGGGTGGAGGCTCTCGGCGGGCACTCATTTGCTGATTCTGCAGGTTTCTTTCCTTCTCCATGAAGTTATCCTTAAATCCCAGAATTCCAGAGAGAGGAAAAGACTTCTGAGGTTAGAGAGGCTTCAGAACCGTTTGGGGAAGTTTCGGGAAAGGAACTTAGAAAATACTTAACTGCAGGAAAATGTTCCTACCTCCCCACAGCACCACATTTGCCGGACAATTGCCTCTCAGCTTATGCATGTTTAGGAAGGATTGTGGAGGCAACAGGTCCTCCCTTCAAGGCCTTTTCCTCTAAAGGAGGTAGACTGGTCTTCTCCAATCCTCTGGCCACTGCTGAGTTTTCCAAACTTGCTAGAATATTGCGTGTAGCACCTTAACAGCATCATCTTTAACAAAATGTAATAGTTCAGCTGGAATATCATCACTTCCACTGGCCGTGTTATTAGCAGTGCTTAATAAGGCCCATTTGACTTTGCTCTCCAGGATGTCAGGCTCAAGGTCAGCAACCACACTACCTGGGGTGTATGAGACATCCATATCTTTCTGGTATAATTCCTCTGTGTATACTTGCCACCTCTTCTTGACGTCTTCTGCTTCTGTTAGGTCCTTTCCACCTTTGTCCTTTATTATGGTACTCTTTGTATGAAATGTTCCTTTCATAGCTCCAGTTTTCTTGAACATATCTTTGGTTCTTCCCATTCTGTTGTTTTCCTCTATTTCTTTGCATTGCTCGTTTAAGAAGGCCCTCTTGTCTCTCCTTGCTATTTTTTTGGAAATCTGCATTCATTTTCCTGTATCTTTCACTATCTCCCTCACATTTTGCTTGCCTTCTCCAAGTCCACCTTTCCTTTTGAAGCAAAATGTCATTGAAATAGGGGAGAAATGCCCTGCATGAAGTCTTGGGTTTGCAATTTGGGGAGAGGGGAGACTGTCTGCGGCGCTGGGGAGCGGGCAGGCTGGCGAGGCTCCCTAGATCTAGAGGCCCTAGGCTTCAGCCTACTTAGCCTATACATAAATCCGGCCCTGCCTATGTCACAGTGAGCACAGGCCCATCGATCACGTGCAAGCCATTCTGCGTGTTGGGAAGGAGCCTCCTGTTCTGGGCCAGGGGGAAGAGTGACACCAGCAGAAGACTGGGTGGTGGGGTCGAAGCTGATCCCAGGGAGCACGTGAGGAGTCAAGGCTTCCCGCATGAAGGCCTCGCTTCCCCTAGAAGTCCCTGCCTCCTGGTCTGTGTTCGCTTTCTTCTTCAGGTACAGCGCCAGCATGTTCTGGATGGTGCAGCTGCGTTCGGGGGAGAGCTTGTAGAACTGGTCCACACTAGAAGAATAGCCATGAGACGGGTGAGACTCCTGCAAGGCGTCCCCAAAGTCAGGGGAACATAAGCGCATTTGAAGAGCCTTGCTGGGTCAGGCCAAGGCCCATTCAGTCCCACATCCTGTTGGCATGTAGTTGGTCCACCACAATTGCAAGATTATTGCATCCTTCAGGAATGGTGTGTCCAGCTCCATCTGAGTCATCATCCAGGCATCCTGTGGAGCTGCATGGATGAGAGATGGGCATCTTCGGCCAGTCAGGGGTGAAGAGCTGGCAAGATCCCCTGTACTGAGAAGAAAAGCAAACTCTTTGGCCTCCGAGATCTCTCCCAAGTCTCAGCAGCCCTCACTGTGAGCCATACTAGAGGAATTTTGTCCTGCTTTTGCTGAGCTACAACACAGGAGCGCACTCCCAGGTGACCATGATGTGGTAACCCTGGCGAAGCATTGCAGAGCAACTGAGAAAGCAGAATGATGTTTGCGTGGACAGTCCATTAGAAAGCTGCACTATTATTGCATCAATAGCACATTGCAGAATACGGCCCCCCTCCAGGCAAAAACATCCGTCTGGCGGGACAGTAGCTTTCATTTCGGAGGTTGTGGTTTTACATCTTCCTATTTATTTATTTGAAATTATTCATTTATTTCATAAAACTTATACACTACCAGTTGGTAAGAAACATCAAAGCCGTTTACAGAAAGATCAATCAATCAATCAATCATTTTATTCGACCGTCAGTCAGTAAAAAAAAATACATTTGTCAGTACACAGTTAAAAACTCCAGGAAAATTTTAGAACTTAGTCAACACCAAAATGGGCTAAACAGATAGCCCCATATCAATACAGTCAATTATATTTATTTTTTTTAAAAAAAATTATTGGATTTTCACAATTTACACAAACACAAACAATACACAACACAGACATACAGAACACAGACATACAAGCACAGAAACAAACACATGTAATTTCAAATCCCTAATTTCTTAACCACTTTCCCTGACTTCCCCACAGCTCCCCTTCCTGCATCCCAACTCCAATGATTAACTCAGCAAGTTCTTATCTCCAACTTTTACCTTATTAATATTTTACTTACTTCTTCTTAATTAACCAAATTTAGCTTATACACCTCAATTAAACCAAAATACACGCCCTTTACATACTTTTCTAAGGTCGACCCAGTTTCCCTTCCATGAATTTCCCAATTTTTATCATATTTACAAAACAAAATAACAAAAAACAACATATAATTATAGACCCTTTGGGTTCCAAAACTCTCGCCCCCCTTTTCCGGTTTCGATCCCCAAAAAATATCCATCAATCCATCAGCTCTCAGCCCGGATCCCTCACGTCCGAGGGCCTTAAATCTCTTTCAGTCCCTCTCTGCCGGTTTTGTTGGTAGTCCTTTATAGTAAACATTGAATCTCGGAGAAGCTCTGTCCCAATGGGGTCTACGTTTCTTCCAACCAGACCTCCGTATTCAAAAGTGGAGCCCAAATCATATTTCTTATTCCTTTTAAGTCCAAATGTCCCAAATGTCCCAAAAGCTCCAACTTTCACCTTGATCAAATTTGTAATCCATAGGTCTTCCGATCTCCCCATGGGGGGATCTCTCCAATCTTCATTCTCAAATTCAAGACAAATTTTCATAATCCAGGTCTTGTTTCCTTTGTAATCCATTTTTTCAGGCCTCTGGTTGTCTTTTTTCACCTGCAACGTTTCAGCTCCTCCTTCCCACTCCTCTGAGTCTGCCCATATCTCTTCTTGTTCAGCTGCAAGATTTTCTTGAGTCAAGTCCTTGGCACCATCAACAAGATTATTTACTTCAGAATTCAAGGTCATAACATCTGTGGCCAGAGCTTCACTCTGATCTTGTAATTTTCCCAAGAGAGAGAACATTCTATCCAGCTCAGCCTGTAATTTTCCATCTGCAGCCATTGTAATGTCTCAGAACCCCCTCTAGAGGGGTTCTGGTTACTTAGTGTTCTTTCTCCAACAGTCTGGTTACTTTGTTTTTATTTTTTCTTTATTTTCAAGCGACTTAAAGTCAAATGTATCAAAAATAACCAGCAGAAATAACAAAAAGCAATTTTTTCTAACTTTGACAGCTCGTTTGACAGCTGTCAAAGTCTTTATATCTCCTCAACAGGCTCTCTCACGGATCGCTCCCGGATCCCGGGGGGTTGCACATCAGCTCCTTAAAATCAGATTTTATCCTCCAGCAGAATACTTATAGTGCCAAATCGTGGAATTAAAAACTTTTGTCTCGCAAAGAGAAAGGTGGTCTTTCGACCTTAGTTATCCAATTCTTGCTTTAAGTTGTCTACAAGACGGGGGGCGGACTTCCTTTTAACGCATCCCCCGGTCGTGCCGAATTTAAAAATAGGATTATTAAGTCCAATTTCCGTACTACTCACGGGTTGTTACTTTCGCAGTCCAAATGTTCAAAGGAAGAAGTCAGCGCTCTCCGGCCATGGCTCGCGGCTTCACTCCGTAGGAGAAGCGGTCTACTCACAGCACCACGCCACTCTCCGTCACCCGCTCCGAAGCGTTTAAAAAGGCTTCTTCGTGGGTCGGGGAGGGCGCAAATGGTGCCCACCGAGTCATCAAGTCCACAGGCTTCCGCGCCTGTGGTTTCTGAGGGTCCCCGCGTCACCGCCGCGGCAGGACCCGTCTTCCACGGAGCCGATTCCCTCCAGAGCTCGGAGGGAATCCGCCATTAGCCGATCGTGCTAACCCGGAAGTCCCAATACAGTCAATTATAGTCTTGTGACGCTTAAAAGCTAAAAAAAGAAATTTGGCCACCAAGGAAGGTATAGCTCTAGTGACGTTATTCAGCAAGTGTAAAACCTGGTTTTCTCCGGGTAGGAAGCTAGATTGACATAGGAGTGGGTCTATAAAATTTTGTCTAAGCTCTGCATAAGAAGGGCAAGTCAAAAGAATGTGTTCAGTGGACTCAACCACACCCATGGCACAATGACAGGTTCTCTGGGCGTATGGTACTCCCCTGTACCTTCCCCACAATATCGCAGAGTCAAGGACATTTAATCTAGCCGCTGTAAGAAGTCTATGGTATTCCACATAGTGAATTTCTGCAAGGTAGGGGGCTGGTAAGATCCGATAAATCTGGTCCCCTAGGAACATCCCTGGTTTTACCTGGGCTATGTCCTCTTGTCTGGCAATGTCACTCAGTCTCCGGGAGATCACAGCTCTAGCTTGATTGTACGTCATAGACTCAAGGTAAAGGTGAGACAATCCGCAGGATTGAACCTCGTTAGTGACCTCCCTTTCCCACGATGATTGGAAATCGTCCCTCAATATCAAGGGGGCAATACCCACTGGTTTAAAACAAAGCTTGAGCCATAGCCAGAGCTTCGTCTTCAAGGCCACATGCCGTAGAGCTTGCCAGCCGACCTCTAATCTCATAACCGCACCCGCTACCGAGGGGGGAATCCTAAGGATGGCTCTAAGGAATCACGTTTGGATAGAATCAAGTTTCAAAAAATCCCTACGGGAGCCTAAAGAAATGCCCACCAAAAGAAGGGGGAGGACTTTCATTTGAAAGAGTCTCAACGCTATCTTCACTGATTGAGCCTGATTCTTAGCATATAGGGATCTAATCTGGATGGCTGCTTTAGATGCGTTGGTTGTTATATAGTCTCTACGAGCCAAAAAAGACCTATTTGGCCGTATTACTTGCCCCAGATATTTAAAGCAGTTAACCTGCTCTAAGGGGATCCCGTTCATCGACCATCGATGGAGTCTCGGTTGGGCAGAGAAGACCATGATCTTGGTCTTAGCATAGTTGGGTTGGAGCTCATGCTGATCACAGTATTCATGTAGAGCTTGCAACATTCTCCTCAGTCCAATAGGGGATCTGGCAAGAAGTGCGGTGGCGTCCGCATACAGAAGAACATTCAGAGATCAGCCTGCTAATTTGGGGGGTGGGGTGGAAAGCATCATTGGCCATGTGGGTCACCAGTGAGTTAATGTAAAAATTAAACAATGCTGGGGCCAATAGACAACCCTGCCTTACCCCTCTAGTGGTGGTAACAGGGTTGGAGACTAGGCCTTTATTGTCTAGCCTGGTTCTCAGAAAGGTGTTTGTATGGAGGCTGATAATCAGATGAAGGAGACGACGATCGATCTTTGTAGCAGCCAGTTTTGTCCATAGCTGCTTTCTAGAGATTCTTTAAATATATATATATATATATATATATATATATATATATATATATATATATATATATATATATTAGAGTTTACATTTTTTTACAAACAAAAAGAAAAAAGCAAACATAAAAACATTAAAAACACATAAATTTCACAACTTATTTTCTCATAACATATTTCCCCGACCTCCTCATACCTCCCCTTCTTGTATATCCAGTTCAAATTATTTATACAGCAAATCCTTATCTCAAAGCATTACAGCTTAAAAAAAGAAAAAAGAAACACCTTATTTTCTCTCCAACATCTTAGATTATTATAACTTTAAATTCTTGCTTACAAAAAGAAAACCATTTAATCATAATTACAGCTTGAAACCACTTAATTTCAATCCAACATCATTCAACATTACTTAATTTTACAATATTTTTGCAAATAGTCCTTAAATTTTTTCCAGTCTTCTTCTGCCGACTCTTCTCCCTGGTCACGGATTCTGCTAGTCATTTCTGCCAGTCCCATACAGTCAATCAGCTTCATCTGCCATTCTTCCAAAGTGGGCAACTCTTGCATCTTCCAATACTTTGCAATAAGTATTCTTGCTGCTGTCGTTGCATACAGAAAGAAAGTTCTATCCTTCTTTGACACCAATTGGCCGACAATGCCCAGGAGAAAGGCCTCTGGTTTTTTCAGAAAGGTATATTTAAATACCTTTTTCAGTTCATTATTGTAGTGGCTGGGAGTTACTCATGCGTAATCCTGCTCCGTTTGAGCGTCGGATTGCCTGGTTAAACCATCTTAGCGTGGCTGCACTTAGTCACTCGTAGAATCTGTCTGTGGGCGTTGCCAACATAAGAGATGTTTGACGCCCAATCGTTTCCGCCTCTCACTGCACGGGAGTCTCCTGCGCAGGGTGGGTGTGGGCAGCGGGGTGCTTGGGCTCTCCTCGCTAACTTCCAACGAAGAGTCTTGGAGCCCCTGCACCTCCCTGTCCCGTTGCTCTCCCTGATCCCTGGTGTTACACTCATTCTCTTCCCCTTCTTCCCGGTTGAGTCTCCCTCTAGCGCTTGGACCTTCCCCTGCAGAATCTGAGACCCTTTCCTTCTCCCGTGCCTCTGATGGCAGTTCCCTGACATCCACCTCCCTCCCAGGACCCCCTTCACTCCCCCTCCGACCCGGGGGCTCTATTGCAGCCTCTTCTCGGGTTGGCGAGCCAAGGAAACCCCTGAAAGAGCTGTCCTCCTCATCTGTGGGTGTGAACACCTCTTCCCACCTGCCAAGGTTCCCACCCAAGGAATGACTCTCCCAATCCGATTCTTCTTCGGATTCTGAAAACCCTTCGAAACTCTCTTCCTCCTCTGTGGTGCCGAACTGTTCTTCCCAGAATCGCTCTAAGGGCTTGGGCTTATCTGGGAACCGTCGGTGGAACACTTCCACCATGTGCTCATCGCCCACTGCCTCTGCTGGCACCCACGTGTTTTCCGACCAGGGCTCTCCTTCCCACGCCACCAAGTACTGCACCTGCCGCCCTCGCCACCTTGAGTCCACTATCTCTGCGGCCGAGCTCTGGTGTTCCCTCTCTTCTACCTGTGGTTGTGGCAAGACTTCTACCTCCCGCCCCTCGAATTCCCGCCCCTCTCTGTGTGGTGAGAGTAAGGACTTGTGGAACACGGGATGTATTTTCATGTTGTCGGGCAACCTGAGCTTGAACGCCACTGGGTTTATCTGTTGTATGACTTCAAACGGGCCCAGTCTTCTGGGCTGCAACTTCTTGTTTTTTTAAAAAAAGATATTTATTGCAATTTTTTTAAACAACAAACAAACGACCAAACATATAAAATACCATCACCATACACACAGAAAACGTCAAAGCAAAATTAAGAAATAAACAAAGAATGAAAGAAAAATACAGTTGTTCATAAGTCGTATTTTCATAATCTTTGGACTTCCTCGCATCACCCTTCCCTGCGTTCTCAGTCACATAGTTATAGACAGCAATTTATTACCTTATTTCAGTTCTTATTTTATAAATCTCAGATATTATGTCCCAAATTTTAAATAACTTTATCGTAGATTAAACTGCTTGGTTTGAACATAGTGTTGCTTCGAATTTCATCATTTCCTTGAACCTCACTTATTCTCATATATCCTACAACAAAATTACTGCTGCCGTGTTACTTTCAATCGTGCATTCTCCTAGCATTCATACAGTTTATAATGTTTTTGTAAATAGTCTTTAAATTTTTTCCAGTCCTCTTCCACCGTCTCTTCTCCCAGGTCCCGAATTCTGCCAGTCATTTCAGCCAGTTCCATGTAATCTATCAGTTGCGTCTGCCATTCTTCCAGTGTGGGTAAATCTTGGGTCTTCCAGTGCTTTGCGATAAGTATTCTTGCTGCTGTTGTTGCATACATAAAAAAGGTTCTACAGTGGTGCCTCACAAGACGAAATTAATTCGTTCCGCAAGTCTCTTCGTCTTGCGAGTTTTTCGTCTTGCGATGCACGGTTTCCCATAGGAATGCATTGAAAATCAATTAATGCGTTCCTAGGGAAACCGCCTTCAGACCAGGTCCGGGGACAGTCTGTCCCCGGACCTCTTCTGAAGGCTGGGGGGGGGGGACAAGGGCTTTTCTTCCCACCCCCAGCATTTTAAAAAACCCCGGGACAGCGGAGGACTTCTCCGCTGTCCGGGCGATCTTAAAATGCTGGCGGGTGGCATTTTAAAATCGCCCCGGGACAGCGGAGGACTTCTCCGCTCTCCGGGGCGATTTAAAAGCCCCTGGGAAGGCAGGCAGGGGGGACAAAGACTTTCGCCCCCCCGCCCGCCTTCAGAAGGTGTTCCCGCCCCCCCGCCCCGCTTCAGAGCAGCGTTCCGAAGCGGGGCGGCTGGGGCAGGTGTTCCTGCCCCCCGCCCCGCTTCGGAGCAGCGTTCTGAAGCGGGGCGGCTGGGGCAGGTGTTCCCGCCCCCCCCCGCCCCGCTTCGGAGCAGCGTTACGAAGCGGGGCGGCTGGGGCAGGTGTTCCCGCCCCCCCGCCCCGCTTCGAAGCAGCGTTCCGAAGCGGGGCGGCTGGGGCAGGTGTTCCCGCCCCCCGCCCCGCTTCGGAGCACCGGGAGAAGCGATCTCCCCGCAGCCCCTTGCTTCAAAAGAGGTCCGGGGGCAGCGGGGAAGAAGCGCTGCGCTTCCCGCTGCCCCCGGACCTGGGGCTGCGGGGAGAAGATCGCTTCTCCCCGCCGCCCCTTGCTTCAAAAGAGAAGACCCGCTGTCCCCGGGGCAAGCTTCGTTTTGCGAAGCAAGCCCATAGGGAAATTCGTCTTGCGAGGCAACTTGAAAACGAAAAAACCTTTCGTTTTGCGAGTTTTTTGTCTCGCGAGGCGTTCGTCTTACGGGGTACCACTGTATCTTTCTTTAACACCCCTTGGCCGACAATGCCCAAAAGGAAGGCCTCTGGTTTCTTAAGGAAGGTATACTTAAATACCTTTTTTAGCTCATTATAGATCATTTCCCAGAAAACCTTAACCCTTGGGGACGTCCACCAGAGGTGAAAGAATGTTCCTTCAGTTCCTTTACATTTCCAACATTTATTATCAGGCAGATGATATATTTTTGCCAGCTTGACTGGGGTCATGTACCACCTATATATCATTTTCATAATGTTTTCTTTCAAGGCACTGCATGCCGTGAACTTCACTCTGGTCCATAACTTTTCCCAGTCAGCAAACTGGTGGTCCATAACTTTTCCCAGTCAGCAAACATAATATTATACCCAATGTCCTGTGCCCATTTTATCATAGCTGATTTGACAGTTTCATCCTGCGTATTCCATTTCAACAGCAAGTTATACATTTTTGAAAGTACCTTAGTCTTAGGTTCTAACAGTTCTGTTTCTAATTTCGATTTTTCCTCCTGGAAACCTGTTTTTTTATCTGCCTTAAAGACCTCCCTAATCTGAGCATAATGTAACCAGTCTCGCACTTTGTCCTTTAGTTTCTCAAAACTCTGCATTTTCCAGGTATCTCCTTCTTTTTCTAGTATTTCCCAATATTTCGGCCAATTGGCCTCCATATTGAGTCTTTTCTGAGCATTGGCTTCCATTGGTGACAGCCACCTTGGGGTCTTGTTTTCTAATAAGTCTTTATATTTTGTCCAGACCTTAAACACAGCCTTCCTGACAATATGGTTCTTAAAAGCCTTATGGATTTTTACCTTGTCATACCACAAATATGCATGCCATCCGAAAGCATTGTTAAACCCTTCCAGATCTAGGACATCAGTGTTCTCAAGAAGAAGCCAATCTTTCAGCCAGCAGAAAGCTGCAGATTCATAATACAACCTCAAATCTGGCAGGGCAAACCCCCCTCTCTCCTTAGCATCAGTTAGTATTTTGAATTTTATTCGGGGCTTTTTGCCCTGCCAGACAAATTTAGAAATATCTCTCTGCCACTTTGTAAAATATTCCACTCTGTCCACAATCTGTAGGGTCTGAAACAGAAACAACATTTTTGGCAATACATTCATCTTTATTGCAGCAATTCGGCCCAACAAGGAAAGTTTTAGTCTTGACCAACTTTCTAAGTCCTTTTTAATTTCTGTCCAACACTTTTCATAGTTGTCCTTAAATAAATTCAGGTTTTTGGCAGTCATGTTAACCCCTAGGTATTTCACCTTTTTAACCACTTTTAGATCTGTCTCTTTCTGAAACCTTTCTGATTCCACAGTTGTCAATTTTTCCCCAAAACCTTAGTTTTTTGCTTGTTTAATTTAAATCCCGCTACCCGACCAAACTCATGAATCAATTCCAAAACCCTTTTTGTACTAGATTCTGGCTCCTGTAGTGTCAAAACCAAGTCATCTGCAAAAGCTTTAAGTTTGTACTGTTTGGCTCCGACCTGAATTCCTTCAACCAACCGGTCCCCTCTAATCATGTTCAAGAGCACCTCCAGGACCGAAATAAATAACAAAGGGGAAATAGGACAACCTTGTCGTGTTCCTTTCTCAATCTTGAACTCTTCTGTCACCACATTGTTAACTATTAATTTAGCTTTTTGTTCTGAATAAATTGCCTCTATGCCATTTTCAAACCCCCGCCCCACTCCCATCCCTTCAAGATTTTTCTTCATAAACTTCCAAGAAATATTATCAAAGGCCTTCTCCGCATCTATAAAGATCAACACTGCTTTTGTATTAATGTTCGTTTGTAAGAGTTCCAAAATGTCAGTAATGTTTTTAGTGTTATCAAACAAATGTCTGCCTGGGCGAAAACCTGCCTGGTCTTTATGAATTACTTCATTTAACACTTTTTTAAGTCTACTTGCCAGAATGTCAGCAAAAATTTTGTAATCCACATTCAGGAGGGAGATGGGACGGTAGTTCTTAAGTAGTGTCTTTTCAGTTTCCACTTTAGGTATCAATGTGATGAAAGCTTCTTTCCACGATTCCGGTGCCTTCTTCCCCTCCATAATCTCATTGCAAACCTCCATTAATGGTTGTGTCAGATAATCTTTCAATGTCTTATAGTACTTGGAGGTAAGCCCATCTGGCCCTGGAGACTTGCCCAGTTGCATATTCTGAATGGCACCTTCAATCTGTTGTTGTGTTATTTTATAATTCAGGGTTGTTCTATTTTCTTGAGACAATTTTGGTAGGCCATTCCTTCTCAAAAATTGGTCTATCTCAATCTCATTTTGCGGCCCTTGAGTATAAAGTTGTTTAAAGTATCTCTGGAAGCACTTTCTAATCTCCACAGGATTCTGAATGTTTTTCCCTTCAATCTCTAAGTTGGTAACCGTATTTAGTTTTTGTCTCTTTTTCAGCTGCCATGCTAACAGCTTTCCACGTTAATTTGCCGATTCAAATGAACTTTGTTTCATTAACTTGATTTTCCACTCCACTTCCTGATTTATCAATTTAGAGTATTGTGCTTGGTAAAGTTTAATTTCTCTCAGAATCTCCTGTGACTTCGGTTTCGATCTTAGCTTTTTCTCACATTCCCTAATTTTCTCCAAAATCTTGTTCTTTTTCTCATTCTGTGCTCTTTTCTTTATGGAGTTCTGTTGTATCAGAAACCCCCTCAATACAGCTTTGCTTGCGTCCCAGATTACTCTTTTTTCCACCGTGGTGTTCAAATTTATTTCAAAATAGTCCTTCAAAGCTTTTTGGGCCTTTTTAATAATCTCCTGATCTCTAAGCAGGTTGTCATTCATCTTCCATCTAAAGGAGCCGGTTGTAGTTAGTCTCATATCCATCTTTACTGCATTATTGTCGGAGCAAGTCTTTGGGCAGATTTCCACTTTTCTAGCCTTAGGTGCCAGACCTCTAGTTATCCAAATTTGGTCGATTCTTGTCCATGTCAGTTGGGCTTCAGAAAAGAATGTTCCTTCTCTTCCTAGGGGGTTCTTTGTCCTCCAAATGTCAATCAAGTCCATATTGTCAGTCAGCTCAAAAAAAGTTTTAGGTAGTCTGCCATCTTTTGTGACGTTTTGGCTTTGTGACTTATGCATGTTTGTAGACACCACCCCATTCATATCTCCCATCATAATGATGTTACTATAGTCCAGATAGTCCAGCATCGTCTCATGCAGCTTCTTGTAGAATTCCGATTTCCCTTCATTCGGTGCATAGATTCCCAATATCAAAAACTTTTCACCCTGAGTTTGTATTTCAGTTGCCAAAATTCTTCCTTGCTCGTCTTTAAAAAGAAATTTTGGTGATAGGCTCTCCTTTGCATAGATCACCACCCCTCTCTTTTTGACTCGGTCTGATGAAATAAATTCTTGGCCTAATATCTTATTAATTAGCACTTTTCTGTGGAGCCTAGTCACATGTGTTTCCTGCAAGCAAATAATGTCCAATTGTTCTTTCTTTAATATATGGAATATCCTTCTCCTTTTTTCCGGGGAATTTCCGCCATTAATGTTCCAGCTAAGAAGTTGCAGAGACATCCTGGGCAAATCTGTTATTCAGTAGGTGGTGGCGTTTCTTTCTTCTGATCGTCAGATCCCAAAGGTGTAGATGCAGGCGGTGGCGGTGGCCAAGACCCAGGCCCTGTAATCCCTTTCTGAAGGTCTTCTTCGTAGTCGTTCAGGAACTTATCTTTGTCCTCAGGTGTTTTAATTTTCACTTTCTTCCCTCTGAATGTAAAAGATAATCCTTGAGGAAATTCCCACCTAAAAGGAATTGTGTTACTTCTCAGCAATTTTATTAGTTCTGTGTAGGTGGTTGCAAGATCCAAAAGTTGTTTAGGGATATCTTTATAAATTTCAGCTCTCCTTCCCTGAATTTCAAGTGACTTTTCGTAATGTAGGCCTAGTATTTTATCCCTTTCTTCCTTAGATCTCAAAGTGATCAAGCAATCTCTGGGTCTATCTTTCTTCACTACTCTTCCAAGTCTGAAGGCACTCACAATTTTAAAGTCCTTATCTTCCTCCAAATTCCAGAACTTAGAAAGTTCTTTTGTCAGATAGTCCGTCAAATTCCCCTGTTCAAGTTCTGAAATTGACCTCAGCCTCAGATTATTTTCCCTAGAACGTAATTCAATCATAGACAGGTAGGCCTGATGTTCACCAACTTGTTTGTGCAGTGGTTTAACCTCCTCCTTCACTGCATCCACTTTCTGATTGGCCGCCTCAGCCAATTTACGATTCTCTGTAGTAGCTTCGAAAAGCTTCCCAATTGATTGTGCATGTAAGGTAACTTGTTCAGTTAATTTATTTAGGCTGGCAGTGTTTTGGTCAATCTTAGCCGAATGTACATCCGCTTTTTTGTCCAATGTTTCCAATTTCTCCAAAATTTTATCTAGTACTGATTCATTTCCTCCAGCTGCCATGCCTTCTAGTGAAGTCAGCTCAGTTTCTACTTCTTGTGTTCCCAAAACAGTGGGAACCGATGATCTGCGCAACTGGGAAGTTAATGTTGATTGAGTTAATTGTTTAGCTTTAGCTTTGGCCGATCTTGTTTTCCCAGTGCCACTCATTCCACTCCCGTCTACGTGCCAAGGTCAAATTTAGTATGCTCCCATGGGAATCCACAGCCCAGAGAGTAAACAACAAGTTAAAGGAAGAGAGAGGAAAAATACAAGTCACAGACAATTGTAAATCCAAAGTCCACTAGGGGGAGTTCAAACAAGTCTTGAGGGAAACAAAGGAAATTTTTCCAAAAACTTATTCCGAAACTTAAAAGTTTTCTCAATGTCCAACCAGTCATAAATTTCAAAAAGACCTTCAGCTCTTCTTTAAAATTAGCAGAGTAAGTCCTTACTTAAACAATGTGTCAGGAGAAGTGCCAGAAAACAGTGTTTTAAAGTAGCTAGTCCAAAAACACTCAGATGTAACAGTTCACTGTAACAAAGACAAAGTCCTTAAACTGACAGCTCCAGTAGTTTGGCAGTCAAGTACCTGGGTTTCTTTATGTAATTTTGTAAATCCACAGGGAGAGGAAAACAAGACCAAAATCCAAAAGGAAAAGAAGTTTAAATCCCTTAGTTTATATAGCGACAGTTCAGATCATGCACAGAACTAAAACTTTTAACTCCTCTTCAAAGGCTTCAGATCAAAGTTGTTGCTTTAAAATTTTAGCAGAAGAGGGAGACGGACTTCCTGGTTGCATCTCCCACTTTATCCGAATTTTTTGCAATTAATTTAAGTTATTTTAGTCCCTTTTACTCACGGGTTGCTGTTTCCGAATCCAATAATCCAGGAAAAAAGGTCAGCGCTCACCAACAGCAGCTATGCGGCTTCGCTCAGACGGAAAGAGCGATCGACTCACAGCACCGCGCTCCCTTCCACGTTCCGAAACCCCTTACGGGGTCCCTTCTTCATTTCGGGGGGCGCTTCTGGTGCCCGCCGAGTCCCACGGCCACAGGCTCACTCTGCCTGTGGTTTTCCAACGTGGGTCTCCGCTTTGCCGTAGCGGACGACCTGTTTCCGCGGAGCTTCCCCTTCAGCAAGTGAAGGAGACCGCCATTGCCGTTTGCGCCACCTCCGGAAGTCTCTGGGCTGCAACTTCTTGCACCCTCCCTTAAAGGGTAACCCTTGAGTGGACAATCACACGCGATCCCCCACCCTAATGGTTTCCCCTTCCCTCCGGTGTTTATCTGCTTGCTTCTTGTAACTGGCTTTGGCCCTTTCTAGGTTCGTCTTGAGCTGTTGATGTAACGCTTCCATTTCTTCCACAAACTGTTCAGCTGCAGGCACACTCCAGCTCTGTTCCTCATTACCCGGGAATGCCCTGGGATGACACCCATAATTGGCCAAAAATGGACTCATTCCTGTGGACACATGTTCAGCGTTATTGTACGCAAATTCTGCTAGCGCTAGTTTCTCTACCCAATCATTCTGCCTTTCGCTAACGTAGCAGCGTAAGTATTGCTGGAGAACACTGTTTGCCCTTTCCGCCTGCCCATTGGTTTCTGGGTGTCTCGCTGTCGAGAAGCTGACCTCGACTTGCAGTAGGCTCATGAGCTTCCTCCAGAACCGGGAAGTAAATTGTTTTCCGCGGTGTGAGAGAACCCTCAAGGGGGCGCCATGCAGCCTGAAAATGTGTTTTACAAACAACCTTGCCGTTTCTTCAGCCGTCACTGCATGGGAGCAGGCGATAAAATGGCACATTTTGGTTAGCAAGTCGACTACTACCATCACTGCTGTTTTTCCCCTCGATTTGGGCAAATCCGTCATGAAATCAATTGACAGCACCTCCCAGGGTTTGTTTGGCGTGGGTAAGGGTTCCAGCAAACCCGCTGGCATCGTGCATTCCCCCTTGGCCCTCTGGCAGCGGTCACACCCTCTTACATATTCGCGTACATCTTCCCTCACCCGTGGCCACCAAAATTGTCGGGTCACCAGCATCATGGTTTTGTGTTGCCCAAAGTGCCCCGCTGTGGGGGTGTCATGTAGTTGTTTGAGTACCCTTCTTCTTAGAGCCTCCCCCGGTACGTACATCGCCCCCCTGTAGTACAACACCCCTTCCTTCTCTTCAAACCCCTCTGGTGCTCCCCTCCCCTCTTGGAGTTCCCTGATTTTTGTCCGGGCGAATTCATCGTCCCTAGTGAGTCCAGCCAGTTCCCTCGTGCCCACTAGAGTACCCCCACACACCCATCGGTCCTCAGGTATGACGTGGCGGGTCTCCGGGGGCCCCTCTCCTTCGAAGTACTCTGGTTTCCGTGAGAGAGCGTCTGCCCTCACGTTTTGCTCGCCGGGCACATACTGGATTTCGAAGGAAAACTTGCAAAACTCCTGCGCCCAGCGGATCTGTCTCTGGTTGAGCACCCGTGCTGTCTGCCAATATTCCAAGTTCTTGTGATCTGTGCAGACCTGGATCTTATGCTGCGCCCCTATCAGCAAATGGCGCCACCGACGAAAGGCGGCGTAAATTGCTAGAAGTTCTCTGTCGTACACGGTGTAGTTTTGTTCCGACTTGCTCAGCTTCCTCGAGAAAAAGGCACACAGTTTCCATTCTTGCTTGTTCAGTCCTGGCTGCAACAGAACCGCCCCGATGGCTCTGTCTGACGCGTCCGTCTCCACCCTCATTGGTTTCTCCAAATCCACATGTAGTAATTGTTCCTCCGACGCGAATGCCTTCTTCAAATTTTCAAAGGATTGCTGGGCTTCCTCCATCCACACAAACTTTATTTTACTACTGAGACAGTCCGTGATTGGGGCAGTCAAGTGCGCAAAGTTCTTGATGAACTTCCTGTAGAAATTGCCAAAACCTAGGAACCTCTGCACATCCTTTCGTGTCTTTGGGGTCTTCCACTCTAATACTGCTTGCACCTTGTTTGGGTCCATCGCTAAGCCTTTGTCAGATAACTTGTACCCCAGGAACTCCACCTCTCGGGCATGAAACTGACATTTCTCTAGCTTGACCCACAACTGGTGTTTCTGCAAACGTTGTAGCACTTCCCTGACATCTCTCACATGTTGTTCCTCATTTTCTGAATAAATCAAGACATCGTCCAGGAAAGCTACACAGTTCTTGTAAAGCAGAGACCCCAACACGTGGTGCATGAAAGCTTGAAAACAGGCGGAGCCTGACTGTAATCCGAAAGGCATAACGAGATAGTCAAAAGCCCCCAGGGGTGTGAACATGGTGGTCTTCCATTCATCCCCCTCCCTCATCCGGATTAAGTTGTAAGCCCCCCTCAGATCTAGCTTGGTGAAAATCTTTCCCTTCCTCACTCTCGTCAGAATGTCATAAATTCTGGGCATCGGGAAAGTCACAGGTTCTGACACCAAATTTACCCCCCTAAAGTCCACGACCAGTCTCGGTTTATCAGTGTCCTTTTTGTCCACAAAAAATACTGGACTGCCCCCCACTGCCTTGGACTCTCTTATAAACCCTCTCTTTAGGTTCTTGTCGATAAAGTCCCGTAACTCCTTCATCTCTCTGTCTGACATGGCATACAGCTTACCCACCGGCAGCTGCGCCCCAGGGA
This sequence comes from Podarcis liolepis, assembly GCF_965112155.1. NCBI lineage: Eukaryota > Metazoa > Chordata > Lepidosauria > Squamata > Lacertidae > Podarcis > Podarcis liolepis. The sequence goes on from NC_139568.1 coordinate 8,621,079, forward strand.
GCAAATTGATCTGGCAATCGAACGGCCTGTGGGGTGGCAGTCTATCTGCCTCCTTTTCACTAAAAACCTCCTTCAGATCAGCATATTGCGGTGGCACCTTCCCTTTACCCTCCACTGCAGTGCTTGCCACTCTGGCTACGCTCATCCTTGGCGTTTCCCCTCCTAGGCAGTGCTGCAGGCAGTAGTCAGACCCAAAGCTGACGGTCCTCTGATGCCACACCACCACCGGATCATGTTGCGCTAACCAGCTCATCCCTAATATTATTGGGGGACCCGCTAATGAGGCAACGTGGAAGGCGATTGTCTCTGAGTGCCGAGACACTCTCATTCTCATTGGTGGGGTCTGGTGGGTAACTTCCCCCCCAATCAGCTCCCTCCCATCAATGGTGGTGACTTGCAGAGGTGCATCCAAAGGTAGCAGGTGAAGCTGATGCTCTAAGGCAAAGTCCCTGCTAAAAAAATTGCATGAGCTTCCTGAGTCCAGCATACCTTGAACCTTCACTGGGTGCCCATTTGGGAGCTCAAGCACCACCTCAATGGCAATTGCTGCTCTTGGAGAATCTGGTTTGGGCACATTCATTGGTTGTTGGCTCGGCTGCTGTGCCCGCTGATTGGCAGCCAAGCGTTTCCGTTTCCCTGCTCCGGAGTCTGGGGTTCCTCCTCCTCGCCCCCCACGGCCCCCACCATTGCTTGCCAGGCCTTTCTTTGTGGGCAGACTCTGGCAAAATGTCCTGGCCTTTGGCAAAGGAAACATTTCTTGGTCGTTTTTGCATCCTTTCCCTCCTTTTTGCGACTCCCGCTGGCGTTTGAAACTTCCTGGGCGCGTGCACTGCCTATTTCCATTGGCTCCGCCGGCGGGGAAGGATGCCTAGGTATTCTAGGAATGCGGTAGTCATGACAACGCTGCTCTCTCCCTTCCCGCCTCTCCTGAGCCCGCACTTCCTGTCTTACTCCAATCGCAAGGGCTGCCTTGGTCAGCTGGTCCATAGACTGTGGGCGGGGTGCGCGCGAAAGCTCATCCTTGACCGTTGGTGACAGCCCCTCCTCAAATAGCATTTGTATGGGTTCCGCGTCCAGCTGCCACCCCAGACGATGAACAATCATGGCAAAACGTGACCAATAGTCTCTAACTGACCCTTCTCCCTGCTTACAGCTTAGCAGTTCCCGTTTGGTCACACTCTGCTGCACATCGTTACTGAACATAGCATCCATCGCCTGAAAGAATTTCGATAGATCCTCCATGGCATCATTCTGCGTCGCCATAAGCGGTCGAATCCACTCTCTCGCCCCGTCCTCCAAGTGCCCCACAATATAAGCAACTTTGGCTGCGTCATTTTCAAAATCATTTTTCTGCAGCTTCAAGGCATATTCTATTTCTGTTCTAAACGCCCCATACTCTTGAGGCTTTCCCCCAAACTTGTGCACCAGTCCCGGTACCTTCCTCGCTATGGGGGTGGGTTTCCCCTGGGCATCCAGCGACCGTCGTTCGTCCAGCCTCGTCGTCAGGATGGCTATGTGCTCTTCCAAATCGCGGTTTCTCTCCTCCAGCGATTGGCCTCCAGCCGCCCCTCCCGTGGCTCCGGCTCCTCCGGTCTTACTCATGATGCCCCCTTCTGCTTGTTGCGCACGAGCAGCTTTCAGGGACAGACAGATTGCTGTAGTGGTTGGGAGTTACTCGTGCGTAATCCTGCTCCGTTTGAGCGTCGGATTGCCTGGTTAAACCCTCCGGACTACGCAGCCCATCTTAGCGTGGCTGCCCTTAGTCACTCGTAGAATCTGTCTGTGGGCGTTTCTTAAAGCGTTGCCAACATAAGAGTTGTTTGACGCCCAATCGTTTCCGCCTCTCACTGCGCGGGAGTCTCCTGCGCAAGGTGGGCGTGGGCAGCGGGGTGCTTGGGCTCTCCTCGCTAACTTCCAATGAAGAGTCTTGGAGCCCCTGCACCTCCCTGTCCCGTTGCTCTCCCTGATCCCTGGTGTTACACTCATTCTCTTCCCCTTCTTCCCGGCTGAGTCTCCCTCTAGCGCTTGGACCTTCCCCTGCAGAATCTGAGACACTTTCCTTCTCCCGTGCCTCTGATGGCAGTTCCCTGGCAATTATATATCATTTCCCAGAAAGCCTTAATCTTTGGGCACGTCCACCAAAGGTGAAAGAATGTACCTTCCGTTTCTTTACATTTCCAACATTTGTTATCGGGCAAATGATAGATTTTTGCAAGCTTGACTGGGGTCATGTACCACCTATATATCATTTTCATAATATTTTCTCTCAAGGCATTACATGCCGTAAATTTCATTCCGGTGGTCCACAACTGTTCCCAGTCAGCAAACATAATATTATGACCAACATCTTGTGCCCATTTAATCATAACAGATTTAACCGTTTCATCCTGAGTATTCCATTTCAACAGCAAGTTATACATTTTTGACAAAATCTTGGTTTTAGGTTCTAACAGTTCTGTTTCCAGTTTAGATTTTTCCACCTGGAAGCCAACTTTTTTATCCAGGTTATAAGCCTCCATTATCTGATAATAATGAAGCCAATCTCTCACTTTATTTTTAAATTTCTCAAAACTCTGCAATTTCAATTTATCTCCTTCTTGTTCCAAAATTTCCCAATATTTCGGCCATTTGGCCTCCATATTGAGCTTTTTCTGAGCCTTTGCTTCCATCGGTGACAACCACCTTGGGGTTTTATTTTCAAGCAAGTCTTTATATCTTGTCCAAACATTAAACAATGGTCTTCTGGCAATATGGTTTTTAAATGCTTTATGTGCTTTAACCTTGTCATACCACAAATATGCATGCCACCCAAAAATGTTATTAAAACCTTCTAAATCCAAAATGTCTGTGTTCTCAAGAAGCAGCCATTCTTTCAGCCAGCAAAACGCCGCTGATTCATAATAGAGTTTAAGGTCTGGCAGGGCAAATCCACCTCTGTCCTTTGCGTCAGTTAATATTTTAAATTTTATTCTGGGCTTCTTGCCCTGCCAGACAAATCTAGAAATGTCTCTCTGCCACTTCTTGAAACAGTCCATTTTGTCCAAAATTTGCAATGATTGAAACAAAAATAACATTCTTGGCAATACATTCATCTTTATAACAGCAGTTCGACCTAACAAGGAAAGCTTCAGATTTGACCAAATTTCTAAATCTTTTTTAACTTCCGTCCAGCATTTTTCATAGTTATCTTTAAACAGATTTCCATTTTTAGCTGTCATGTTAATCCCCAGGTATTTCACTTTCTTAAACCTGTTTCATTCTGAAACTTCTCTCTTTCCATCGATGTTAATTTTTTCTCCAAAACCTTAGTTTTTAGTTTATTTAATTTAAATCCTGCCACCTGACCAAACTCTTGAATTAATTCTAATACTCTTTTAGTACTAGATTCTGGCTCCTGTAACGTCAAAACTAGATCATCTGCAAATGCTCTCAATTTATACTGTTTAGCTCCGACCTGTATACCTTTAATCAACCTGCTTTCTAGAGATTCGATCAAATGCCTGCTTAAGGTCAATGAAAGCCACATGAAGAACCTTTGGGGCTTTACCGGCATACTTTTCCACCAGATGATTCAAGGTTAATATTTGGTCTATGGTAGATCTTCCATGGCGAAAACCCGCCTGTTCATCGGCAATGATATTGTCGTCCTCCATCCATTTCGATAGTTTGTTTAGCAGGTACCCCGAGTAAATCTTCCCAATGACATTTAGCAGGCTGATTGGCCTAAAGTTGCTCGGCTCTGTACGTGGGCCTTTCTTATGTATTAATACAATCAACGCAGAGCTCCAGCTTGAGGGAAATTTTGCTGTTTTGTTTATGTGCTTGTAAAGTGCTGTTAAAAGTGGGATCCACCAATCTTTATTTGCTTTGATGGCATTGATGGATATAAGGTCATCACCGGGGGCCTTGCCTGCTTTAAATCGATCTATGAGAGTTTCAACTTCAGGGCATGTAACTGGGTCCCAATCGGGCAGTGCTTCCAGCTCCACCGTATCTCCGCAGGCATCATGAGTGGCATACAGATCGGCGAAGTATCTTTCCCAAGTGGGGAAAACCCTGAGATGTGGGGTTCTATTCTTGCAAGCAGCCTACCCAGGTATCTGGAAATTAACTGCCAAAAAGAAGCTGGATTTCTATTCTCTGCAGCTATCAAAAGGTTGTTCCAATTGTTTCTTTCTGCCTCGAGCTTCTTTTCTTTTAGTAGGGCTTTATAACTTATCCTGAGGGTGATAAGACGGTTATTTGGCATGGGGTCATTTGATGCTCTGTATGCCAACCATTCATTATACAGATGATTCTTGAAGTTTTTGCATTCCTCATCGAACCATTTTTTGTGGAAAAACTGATTACCATGCTTGGTGGGGGGCCGAGCTAGTGTTGGTTTTAGAAGTTCTACTAAATCGTCATACATTGGTAGAGGCTCATCCGCCTGCATAAGGGAAGTCCTTTTTATTTGGAGCTGATCAGACCAGAGAAGTTCGTTCAACTGCTGGGCTGAATTGGAGGTCCATTTAAGGGCTGTAGGTCTTATCTCCAGATGATCATTTGATAGGTGCACAAAGGAGTGCCTATCAAGTTCGTCAGCCAGAGTCAGGGAAATTTCTAGAGGGAAGTGATCGCTCTCCAATCTTGAAGCCACCTTAAAGCTGGATATTTTTGGAGTAAGGTCAGGAGATATCCATACAAAATCAATAGTGGATGCGCGTGAACCTGACCAATAGGTGAATTCGGCAGGGTAGTCCGAGCTGACTGCCCCATTTAGCAGAAGGAAATTGAGGGCCAGCAAGGTTTGCCTGCATTTGAAACCTGCGTAAGCGGCTATGTTATCTTTGAATTTCCTTGGTAAAAGATCTGTAGTCATAAGAGGTGAAGAAGGGTACTTGCTAAATTTAGAAAATAAGATTTGATCAGTGTGTGACAGGCGTCCATTAAAATCTCCCGCCAACAGAAAAGTGGCTTCGGGGTATTTATCAAAAAGCGTTTCCAATGTCACTTGGATTTCCTGCCATCTCAGATCAACCAAATTTCTCTTATAAATTGGACATAAGTAGATATTGATCACTACTATCGTTACCTCTGCTGTTTGCAACTTTATAATCAGCATGAGTGACGACTGGATGTCAATTTTTTCCGCCTGAAGATTTATGGCTAAGGAAACAAAAGTAGCCAAGCCTCCTTGCGGTCTACCATGTGATAACGAGTTCTGCGTGGCATTCAGGTAGAAGCCCTTGTATCCTGTTAGATAGAAGTCCTCACAGGCCCATGACTCTTGAAATAGAAGGATGTGGCTGCCATTTATATAAGCAACAAATGATGGATCTGTCAGATTAGATTTAATACCAGCCACATTCCATAATAGTAATGTAAGAGGCTGCTTTGTGTTTCCCTCAAGTCATGAATTCTCTTGCGTGGTTAATCCTTGAGAATCCAAATGGGGGTGCACACTGCGTGAAGGGGCAGTAGGGTGAAAAAAAGCAGTGATTTTTGATTGTTTGCATTTCAGATTCAAGTTGTCACATGTCACAGGAGCAGCCAGTGGCTGGAGCGAATTTATAGATCGCTGTAAGAGAAAATCTTGGTATGAGGGGGTGTTACTAACCGACAAGTCCATAGACTCGTCGTTTGCCGTATGCTCTGTAGTTGCAGGAGTCGTGCCTTGAGGATCGAGGCTTGTTGATGGGAAAGCACTATGTAAGACAGAAGAAAGATATCCTTTTCGGTTAGCTTCCAGTAGTTTGTTTAGCCTTGCCACTGCCTCAGTGTTTGTCCAAAGGGCTACTGGATCTCCCAGTGTCTCTTGCATCGTCATAGTATCAGCACAAGGAATGCAGCCATTTTGAGGATTGGAGATCGTTATCGCTGCAGGGGGGTCCACATAGGCTTGTGTCTGCCAATCTTTAGAAGCATCTATATTTTTTTTTAAAAAAAGATTTTTATTAAAGTTTCACAAATTATATAATAACAAACAAGACAGTAATACAAACAAACAAAGAAACAAAAACAAGTATAATTTCAATCCCTTATTTTCTTGTAACTTACTTCCCCGACTTCCTCATACCTCCCCTTTCTGTATTCCAATTTCCAATTATTAATTCAGCAAATCCTCTCCCTTATTATCCATTTAAATTTTTAGACTTTCTTTTCTTTTTACTTAATCATTACAGCTAGAAACCACATAATTTCTAAACCCACGTCATTCTAACATTCAATAATTTTACAATGTTTCCTAAGATAGTCCTTAAATTTCTTCCAGTCTTCTTCCGCTGTCTCTCTTCCCTGGTCTCGGATTCTGCCGGTCATCTCTGCCAATCCCATATAGTCTATCACCTTCATCTGCCATTCTTCCAAGGTGGGTAGTTCTTGTAACTTCCAATACTTTGCAATGAGTATTCTTGCTGCTGTTGTAGCATACATAAAAAATGTTCTGTCCTTCTTTGGCACCAATTGGCCGGCCATACCCAAGAGAAAAGCCTCTGGTTTCTTCGGGAAGGTATATTTAAATACCTTTTTCAATTCATTATATATCATTTCCCAGAAAGCCTTAATCTTTGGGCATGTCCACCAAAGGTGAAAGAATGTACCTTCAGTCTCTTTACATTTCCAGCATTTATTATCAGACAAGTGGTAAATTTTTGCAAGCTTGACTGGGGTCATGTACCACCTATAAATCATTTTCATAATATTTTCCTTTAAGGCATTACATGCCGTAAATTTCATACCGATGGTCCACAATTGTTCCCAGTCAGCAAACATAATGTTATGACCAATATCTTGTGCCCACTTAATCATGGCTGATTTCACCGTTTCATCCTGTGTATTCCATTTCAACAGCAAGTTATACATTTTTGACAAGTTCTTAGTATTGGGTTCTAACAATTCTGTTTCTAATTTTGATTTTTCCACCTGGAAGCCAATTTTCCTGTCCAACTTATAAACCTCCATTATTTGATAATAATGAAGCCAATCTCGCACTTTATCTTTCAATTTCTCAAAACTCTGCAATTTCAATTTGTCCCCTTCTCGTTCCAAAATTTCCCAATATTTCGGCCATTTGGCCTCCATATTGAGCTTTTTCAAATCCTTTGCCTCCATTGGCGACAACCACCTTGGGGTTTTATTTCCCAACAAGTCTTTATATTTTATCCAGACATTATATAGTGCTTTCCTGACAATATGATTTTTAAAAGCTTTATGAGCTTTAACCTTGTCATACCACAAATATGCATGCCACCCAAAGATATTATTAAATCCTTCTAAATCCAAGATATCTGTATTCTCAAGAAGTAGCCAGTCTTTCAACCAGCAGAACGCTGCTGATTCATAGTAAAGTTTAAAGTCTGGCAGGGCAAATCCCCCCCTTTCCTTTGCATCAGTTAAAATCTTGAATTTTATTCTAGGTTTCTTGCCCTGCCAGACAAATTTCGAAATATCTTTCTGCCACTTTTTGAAACAGTCCATCTTGTCCACTATTTGCAGTGTTTGGAACAAAAACAACATTCTAGGCAATACATTCATCTTTATAACCGCAATTCGACCAGACAAGGAAAGCTTCAAATTTGACCAGACCTCTAAATCTTTTTTCACTTCTGTCCAACATTTCTCATAGTTATCGTTAAATAAATTCATATTTTTAGCTGTCATGTTAATCCCCAAGTATTTCACTTTCTTTACCAGAGTTAATCCTGTCTCATTCTGAAACCTCTCTTTTTCAATAGCTGTTAAATTTTTCTCTAAAACCTTCGTTTTTAACTTATTCAATTTGAATCCTGCTACTTGACCAAACTCTTGAATTAATTCTAATACCCTTTTAGTACTAGATTCTGGCTCTTGTAACGTAAGTACCAGATCATCTGCAAATGCTCTCAATTTGTACTGTTTAGCTCCGACCTGTACCCCTTTAACCAGCTGGTCCCTTCTAATCATATTCAGCAAAACCTCCAGGACCGATATAAAGAGTAATGGAGAAATTGGGCACCCCTGACGTGTCCCTTTTTCTATCTTGAATTCTTCCGTAACCACATTATTTACCATTAGCTTTGCTTTTTGTTCAGAATATATTGCACCTATACCGTTTTCAAACTCTTGGCCTACCCCCATCCCCCGGAGGTTCTTCCTCATAAAACTCCAAGAAATATTGTCAAAGGCTTTCTCCGCGTCCACAAATATCAAAACTGCTTTAGTGTTTATATTTACTTCTAGCTTTTCCAAAATATCAATTATATTCCTTACGTTGTCTGACAAATGTCTTCTTGGGAGGAAGCCCGCTTGGTCTCTGTGAATCTCCTCCAACAAAACTTTTTTCAGTCTCTTAGCCAAAATGTCAGCAAAGATTTTGTAATCCACATTTAGTAACGAGATAGGGCGGTAGTTCTTAAGTTGAGTCTTTTCAGTCTCTGTCTTCGGTATGAGTGTAATATAAGCCTCTTTCCACGATTCTGGTGCTCTTTTCCCCTCCAAAATTTCATTGCAGACTTCCGTCAAAGGTTGTACTAACCACTCCTTCAAAGCTTTATAGTATCTGGAAGTCAGCCCATCCGGTCCCGGAGATTTGCCTAATTGCATGTTTTGAATGGCACCTTCTATTTCCTGTTCAGTTATTTTCTGATTCAAAAGTATTTTACTTTGATAGGAGATTTTTTGTAATCCATTTTTCTTAAGATATTCGTCTATGTCCATTTCTTTCTGCGGCCCTTGTGAATATAATTGTTTAAAGTATCTCTGGAAGCAATTTCTAATCTCATTTGGATTGTAGATGTTCTTTCCTTCCACTTCTAAATTTGTGACCGTATTTAATTTTTGTCTTTTCTTCATTTGCCAAGCCAATAGTTTACTGCATTTATCTGCTGATTCAAATGTCTTTTGTCTCATTTGTTTAATTTTCCATTCTATTTCTTGATTCATCAATTCCATATATTGTGACTGGTATAGCTTAATTTCTCTCAAGATCTCTTGAGACTTTGGTTTAGATCTCAATTTCCTTTCCCCTTCTTTTATCTTCTCCAAGATCTTGTCTTTTTTCTCATTTTGGCTTCTCTTTTTTATTGCATTTTGTTCTATCAAGAATCCTCGCATAACAGCTTTACTTGCGTCCCAGATTACTCTTTTTTCAACATTGGTCTTTATATTTATTTCGAAATAATCTCTCAAAGTTTTTTGGGCCTTTTTATATACTTCTTCATCTCTAAATAAGGTGTCATTCATCCTCCATTTGAAGGAGCCAGCTGTTATTTGCTTCATCTCCATCCTTACAGCATTATGGTCGGAGCAAGTTTTAGGGCAGATTTCCACTTTCTTTATCTTTGGTGCCATCCCTCTAGTAACCCATATTTGGTCAATTCTGGTCCAACTTTAGAAGCATCTATAGTGGCCAAAGCTGGACCCGTCAAAACTCTACCCCTTAAGGCAGTCCCTTCTTGCCGGTGGGATGGTCGGCTAGTAAATCGTGGGGAGGGGTTCATAGGAAGGGTCCGTTGCTGCAAATTCCGGTCATAATCCTCAGTCCTCCTTGTAGACCGGCTAACCAAATTTGCTGAGTTTGGGATTTTCCCAATAATGCTCCTACAGTTGTTAAAGAAGCATCTTTGTGGAAAGATTCCAAACCAGTTGAGGCGATTTCGAAGTTTGCTCAAAAGTGCAGGAAGCCTGGGCGAGTCGAATTTGAGCAACAAGCGCTTAAATTTTGGAGTCTCTGGCAGCCATTCTAATGATAGAAGACCACCCTGGGCCAAGTAGGACCTGGTCAACATTCGCAATGAGATCACAGCAGCTTTGCGATTTCTCCAGGCATAATAGGGGAAGCAGGAGTGAGCGATGTTCAAGCATATATTGTTAGGAGTGAGTTGGAGGTTTACTAGCTGCTGCCCCCTACTTAGGCTCTGTGCCTCATGATTATCAGGACCCTGATGATTTAATGGCGGATTCAAAATCGAAGCAGGGGTTTTGGTGAAGGCATTTAGTTTTTCCTCTAACATATTGATGGAAGCTGATAGCGCCTTTATTTCGTCAGCCAAGTGCAGGCAATATTTCTGCAAAGTCCTCAGCTCCACTGATCGTATTATATCACATAAAGATTTACAATGAGGATCAGGATAGGGAGAGAGGCCATCTGGGCTGGAGGTCATATCCAACAGCGATTTGTCTCCTGGCAAGGGAGTATTTGAAGTCGTTGCGGGATCATATGGACAATCTACCTGCTTGGAGGTGTTTAAAAGGTTGTTTGGAGTCATTGCAGGATTATGTAGGCAATCTAACTGCCTGGAAGTAACAGGTGATGGAGGCACAAGATTGCAGAAAAACTCCTCCAATGATGAGATAGAAGGCTCTAAGATCTTAGGTGGTGAATCCAGCCCAGTAGGCTTCAAAACCTTAGACATAGGTTCTGAGGCATGAAGAACCTTCGGTCTTCCACCGAAGAGGTATGGCCACGTTTTAGATTCGTCATGCTAAACCCCTTGAGCGGCTCGGTTATCTAAGAGTCCTTCAAAGGCTAAGCAAGAGAGACTTCCGGGTCAAGCGCCATCGACTAATGGCGGATTCCCTCCGAGCTCCGGAGGGAATCGGCTCCGTGGAGGACGGGTCTTGCCGCGGCGGCGACGCGGGGACCCTCAGAAACCACAGGCGCTGAAGCCTGTGGACTTGGTGACTCGGCGGGCAACATTTGTGCCCCCCGACCCGCGAAGGAGCCTTTTTAAAGGCTGCGGAGCGGGGGACGGGGAGTGGCGTGGTGCTGAGAGTAGACCGCTACCTCCACGGAGTGAAGCCGCAAGCCATGGCCGGAGAGCGCTGACTTCTTCCTTTGATTATTTGGACTCTAAAAGCAACACCCCGTGAGTAATATGGAAATTGGAATTAATTTTTTTTCCTTTTGAATTTGGCACGATCGGGGGAGACGCTAAAAGGAAGTCCGTCTCCCCTTCATGTAGACAAATTAAAGCAACAACCGGATAACTAAGGTCGAGAGACTTTACTTTTCCATGGGATAAAAGTAATTAATTTCACGACTTGGCATTATAAGTATCTGTGCTGGAGGATAAGAGTTGATGTTAAGTGCGGACTTCCGGAGGCGGCGCGAAACAGCAATGGCGGTCCTCCTCAGTCTCTGAAGAGGGGCTCCGCGGAAAAGGGTCGTACGCTGCGGCACAGCGACGGCCCATCCAGAAAAACCATGGGTAGAGTGAGCCCGTGGCCGTGGGACTCGGCGGGCACCAGGAGCGACCCCAGAAACGGTGAAGGGACTCCGTAAGGAGCCCCGGAACGTGGAAGGGGGAGCGGTGCTGTGAGTTCATCGCTCTTTCCGCGGAAGCGAAGCCGCGCGGCTGCTGCTGATGAGCGCTGTCCTTTCTTTCTGAAACATCAGGCTCCAAAACTTCATACTCGTGAGTAAGGATTATAAGAATCTTTTCGGGACTAAAACTTTTAAATTCGGCTGAAAACGGGAGACGAGAAACAGGAAGTCCGTCTTCCGATTCTGCTTAAAGATCAAAGCAAAGACTCTGACAAGCGAGAAGCGCTTTGAAAGGGAGTTTAAAAAGAAGTTGTTTTTCTCGTGCAAAGCTCGAACTTGTTATTTAAAAGGGAAAAGGATCAGTTTGGCGTAAATTGACTGGATTTGAACTGGAACCTCTCCTCTATTTAGTGGATTATAAAAGTCTAAAATCCAAGTCGCTGGGCTGTCAGGATACAAAATAACTGTCAAATTGTGGAAACTGTATTAGGTGGAACTGTTACTGTTGAGCCTTGGTGGATACAAATAAGAAACTGTTACTTGCATCAATATTGAAACCTTGTTTTATCTGGGGAAAACTCTGCAACTTTAAAGGGACAATGAAGGTTCCTCTGTAACTTCCTTTTTCGGATTGCTGGATTAATGGTGGAAAAAGCTTCTTTCTTCTTCTGAACTACAGGGGAGCTCCCCCTAGTGGATTTGGGTCCAATAAGTCTCTGGGAACTGTATATTATTTGGATTATCTATTGGGTGGTTGTTTATATTTTGGACTGTCTTTCCCATGGGACCTACAATTTGACCTTGACGCATAGACAGCTGTGGAATGAGTGGCACAGGGAAAACAAGGGCGGCCAAGACGAAAGCAAAACAAACTGTACAGCAACTGCTCCAAACAACATTAACTGTTCAGCCACGTAGATCATCTGTCCCTACTGTTTTAGCATTGCAAGAAAGAGAAACTGTTCAGCCAGCCCAAGAGTTAGTTTCAGAGGATATGGCTTCAGGAGGGACTGACCCAATCTCTAAACAAATTTTGGAACAGCTGGCAGCCTTAAATACAAAATTTGATCAAGTTACAACTACTATTAATAAACTGACTGAGCAGGTCTCTCAAAATACACAAGTAATTGGGAATCTTCAAACAACAATTACAGAAAATCGCAAATTGGCTGAGGAAGCGAATCAAAAAGCAGAAGAAGCCAACAAGAAGGCCGAGGAAGTAAAAAGGGAAGTAAGGCCACTGTGCAGACAAATCAATGAACAGCAGGCCTATCTGTCTATGGTGGAATTGAAAAATCGGGAAAATAATCTTAGATTAAGAGCAATTCCAGAACTTGAACAAGAAGATTTGATTGGTTATTTGACATCAGAACTATCAAAGTTCTGGGGCATAGAAGAAGATAAGGACTTTAAAATTATCACTGCTTTTAGACTGGGAAGAGTGGTGAGGAAGGACAGATCTAGAGACTGCCTGATCATTTTGAGATCTAGGCAAGAAAGAGACAAAATCCTAGGCCTACATTTTAAAAAATCACTGGTGATTCAAGATAAAAAAGCAGAAATCTACAGAGACATACCGAAACAACTTTTGGATTTAAGAGCTACTTATACAGATCTAGCAAGATTATTGAGAAACAACTCTATTTCCTATAGGTGGGAATTCCCCTAAGGACTATCTTTTAATCTCAAAGGAAAGAAGATTAAAATTAGAACAGCAGAGGACCAACAAAAGTTCTTAAACGACCACGGGGAGGACCTTCAAAAGGGAATAGCAGGACCTTGGCCACCACCTCCGCCTGAATCAACACCTGGGCCACCTCCGGGTTTGGACGAAAAGGAAGACACACCTCTATAGGACCCTAAGATTGATCCAGGATGTCTCTGCAGCTTTTTAGTTGGAATATAAATGGCGGGAATTCCCCGGAGAAAAGAAGAAGGATATTTCATATATTGAAAAAAGAGCAATTGGACATTATCTGCTTGCAGGAAACACATGTGACTAGGCTCCACAGGAAAGTGTTAATTAACAAATGATTAGGCCAAGAATTTATCTCATCAGACAAAGTCAAGAAAAGAGGCGTAGTGATCTATGCAAAGGAGAACTTGTCACCGAAATTCTTATTTAAAGATGAGCAAGGAAGAATTCTGGCAATTGAGATACAAACACAAGGAGAAAAATTTTTAATAGTTGGAATTTATGCACCAAATGAGGGGAAATCGGAATTTTACAGGAAGCTGCATGAGACAATGCTGGATTATCTGGACTATACCAACATCATCATGATGGGAGATATGAATGGGGTGGTCTCTACCTATATGGATAAGTCACAGAACCAAAATCTAACCAAAGATGGCAGACTACCTAAGACTTTTTTTGAACTAACTGACAGTATGGATTTGATTGACATTTAGAGGACAAAGAACCCCTTAGGTAAAGAAGGAACATTCTTCTCTGAGGCCCACCTGTCATGGACAAGAATCGACCAAATATGGACAACTACAGGGCTGGCTCCTAAGACTAGAAAAGTGGAAATCTGCCCTAAAACCTGCTCCGACCATAACGCTTTGAAAGTGGAATTGAGACTTACTCCAATCGGTTCCTTCAGATGGAAAATGAATGACGCCCTACTAAGAGATCAGGAGATTGTAAAAAAGGCCCAAAAAACTTTAAAAGACTATTTTGAAATCAACTTGAATACTTCGGTGGAAAAGAGAACAATCTGGGACACAAGTAAAGCAGTAATGAGAGGGTTTCTGATACAACAGAACACGATCAAGAAAAAACTCTGGAATGGAAAAAAGGATAAGATATTAGAGAAGATAAGAGATGGAGAGAAAAGACTGAGACTAAAACCAAAATCTAAAGAGATCTTAAGAGAAATTAAGTTCCATCAAGCACAGTATGCGAAATTGATAAATCAAGAAGTGGAATGGAAAATTAAACAAATGAAACAAAGATCATTTGAATCGGCGAACAAATGTGGAAAACTGCTAGCATGGCAGTTGAAAAAAAGACAAAAATTGAATTTTGTTACCAATCTGGAGGTTGAAGGGAGAAATATCCAGAAACCAGAAGAAATTAGAAAGTGCTTCCAGAGATATTTCAAAAAACTTTATACGCAAGGGCCTCAGGAAGTGACTGAGATAGATCAATTTTTAAAAGTTAACGGATTACCAAAACTATCCCAGGAGAAGAGAACAATCTTGAATTATAGAATAACACAACAGGAAATTGAGGGTGCCATCCAGAATATGCAACTTGGCAAATCTCCAGGCCCAGATGGACTTACCTCCAAGTACTATAAGACATTAAAAGACTATTTGACACAACCACTAATGGAGGTTTGCAACCAGATTATGGAGGGGAGGAGGGCACCGGAAACGTGGAAAGAAGCCTTCATCACATTGATACCTAAACTGGAAACTGAAAAGACTCAACTTAAGAACTACCGTCCCATCTCACTCCTAAATGTGGATTACAAAATTTTTGCAGATATTTTGGCAAGTAGATTTAAAAAAGTGTTAAATGAAGTAATTCACAAGGACCAGGCAGGCTTTCTCCCAGGCAGACATTTGTTTGATAACACCAGGAACATTATTGACATTTTGGAACTTCTGCAAACTAACATTAATACTAAAGCAGTGTTAATTTTCATTGACGCGGAGAAGGCCTTTGACAATATTTCTTGGAAGTTTATGAAGAAAAATTTGGAAGGGATGGGAGTGGGACGGGGGTTTGAAAATGGTATAGAAGCAATTTATTCAGAGCAAAAAGCTAAATTGATAGTGAACAATGTGGTGACAGAAGAGTTTAAAATTGAAAAAGGAACACGACAGGGGTGCCCCCTATCCCCTCTTTTATTTATTTCAGTCCTGGAGGTGCTTTTGAACATGATTAGGGAGGACCGGTTGGTACAAGGAATACAGGTCGGAGTGAAACAATATAAACTGAAAGCTTTTGCAGATGACTTGGTTTTAACATTACAGGAGCCAGAATCTAGTACAAAAAGAGTTCTAGAACCGATTCATGAGTTTGGTCGGGTGGCGGGATTTAAGTTGAACAAACAAAAAACCAAGGTTTTGGGGAAAAACTTGACACCTTCAGAAACAGATGGGTTTCAGAAAGAGACAGAACTAAGTGTGGTTAAAAAAGTGAAATACCTAGGGGTTCATTTGTCTGCTAAAAATTTGAATTTATTTAAAGACAACTATGAAAAATGTTGGTCGGAAATCAAAAAAGATTTGGAAATTTGGTCAAGACTGAAACTTTCCTTGTTGGGTCGAATTGCAGCTATAAAAATGAATGTATTGCCGAAAATGTTATTTCTGTTTCAAACCCTACAGATTGTGGACAGAGTGGAATGTTTTGGAAAGTGGCAGAAGGATATATCTAAGTTTGTTTGGCAGGGCAAAAAGCCCCGAATAAAGTTTAAAATACTAACTGATTCGAAAGAAAGAGGGGGGTTTGCCCTGCCAGACTTGAGATTATATTACGAAGCTGCGGCCTTCTGCTGGATGAAGGATTGGTTACTTCTCGAGAACACTGATGTCCTAGATCTGGAAGGGTTTGACAATGCTTTTGGTTGGCATGCATATTTGTGGTACGACAAGGTGAAAATCCATAAAATGTTCAAAAGCCATATTGTCAGAAGAGCAATATTTATGGTCTGGGCAAAATATAAAGACTTATTAGAAGGTAAGACCCCGAGGTGGCTATCACCAGCAGAGGCCAAGGCCTGGAAAAAACCCAATAAGGAGGTTGGTTGGCCGAAATATGGGGAAATCATAGAAAAAATCGGAGAAAACTGGAGATTGCAGAGCTATGAAAAACTAAAGACTAAGGTGCAAGATTGGTTTCATTATGCTCAAATACAAGAGGTTTTTAAGTTGGATAAAAAAATAGGTTTCCAGGTGGAAAAATCGAAACTAGAGACAGAATTGTTAGAACCAAAGACTAAGGTACTTTCGAGAATGTATAACTTGCTGCTTAAATGGAACACTCAGGATGAGATAGTCAGCAATGATAAAATGGGCTCAGGACATTGGGTACAACATTATGTTTGAAGACTGGGAAAGGTTATGGACCACTGGTATGAAATTCACGGCATGTAATGCCTTGAAGGAAAATATTATGAAAATGATATACAGGTGGTACATGACCCTAGTCAAGCTTGCTAAGATATATCATTTGTCTGACAATAAATGTTGGAAATGTAAGGAGGCTGAAGGGACATTTTTTCACCTCTGGTGGACTTGCCCAAAAGTGAAGGTCTTCTGGGAAGTGATTTATAATGAGTTAAAAAAGGTGTTTAAGTACACCTTTCCCAAGAAACCAGAGGCCTTTCTCCTGGGCATTGTCGGCCAGAAGGTGTCAAAGAAGGATAGAACTTTTTACATGTATGCAACAACAGCAGCAAGAATACTTATTGCAAAACATTGGAAGACAGAAGATTTGCCCACACTGGAAGAGTGGCAGACGCAATTGATGGACTACATGGAATTGGCCAAAATGACTGGCAGAATCCGAGATTTGGGAGAAGAAGCAATGGAAGAGGATTGGAAAAAATTCAAAGACTATTTACAAAAATACTATAAGCTATATGAATGTTAAGAGTTTGCCTGACTTGGAAAATTTAGCTTCAGCAATAAGATTCGGTGATATGGGAAATTAAGTTATAATTATGAAAGGACTAATGTTTAAAGTAACATCATATTTATTTTAAGGCAAAGTAATCAGATAATAAGTATCTTAAACATAAAATATAACTATTTGAAAGTACAAAGGAATGCATGAAACAAGGTAACAATTTGCTGATATCTTTATTGTAAAGAATGCAGGGTGAGGGAGATGTGGGGAAGTCCAGTTGGTTATGAGAAAACATTTTGGAAAGATGGTTTTTTTTTTGTTTTTCTTTCTTTTTTCTATTCTTTTTCTTTCACTGTTATTTCCTTATGCTGACTTTACACTTGTATCTGGAAAAAAGCAATAAAAATATTTTTTTAAAAAAGAGTTGATGTTAAGTGCTGAAGTGCAACCCCCCGGGATTCGGGAGCGATCCGCGTGAAAGCCTGTTGAGGAGATACAAAGAGTTTGACAGCTGTCAAACGAGCTGTCAAAGTTCGAAAAATTTGGAAAATTTGGTTTCTGTGATTTCTGCTGGTTATTTTTGATACATTTGGATTTTAAACTGTTGAAAATAAAGAAGAAACAGAAAAAAAATTAACTTGACTGTTGGATGAAAGTTGGAAGGAATACTAAGTAACTAGAATCCCTCTAGAGGGAGTCCTGAGACATTACAATGGCTGCAGGTGGAAAAATACAGGCTGAGCTGGATAGAATGTTTTTTCTCTTGGGAAAATTACAAGGTCAGAGTGAAGCTTTGGCTACAAATGCTACAACTTTGAATTTTAAAGTAAACAAACTTGCTGATTGTGTCAAGGACTTGACGCAAGAAACCTATGCAGCTGAAAAAGAAGAGATATGTGCTGTTTTAGAGGAGGGGGAAGGAGGAGCTGAAATGCTGCAGAGGAAAAAGGAGAGCCAGAGGCCTGCAAAGATGGACTTTAAGGAAAACAAGACCTGGATGATGAGAATTTGGTTTGAATTAGTGAAGGAAGACTGGAGGGATCTCCCTATGGGGAGATCTGAAGACCTATGGATTACAAATTTGACCAAGGTGAAAGTTGGAGCTTTTGGGACATTTGGGACATTTGGACTCAAAAGCAATAAGAAACAAGATTTGGGCTCCACTTTTGAATATGGAGGTCTGGTTGGAAGAAACATAGATCTTTCTGAGACAGAGCCTCTCTGAAACCCGATGGCTAATATAAAGGACTACCAACAAAACCGGCAGAGAGGGACTGAGAGAGATTTGAGGGCCTCGGACGTGAGGTCTCCAGGCTGATAGCCGATAACTGAGAGATATTTTTGGGATCGAAACTGGGAAAGGGGGGTGGGGTGAGAGCTTTGGAATCCAAAGGGAGTATAACTATATGTTTTCTTTTTGGTATTTTGTTTTGCAATTATTATAAAAACTGGGAAATTTGTGAAAGGGAATTTGGGTCGACCTTAGAAAAGGGTGTAAATGATGAGTATTGGGGTTTAAATTGAGGTCCATAAGTTAAAGTTGGTCATTTGAGATGAATTAAGTATAACATTAATAAGGTAAAAGTTGGGGATAAGAACTTGCTGAGCTAACCATGGGAATTGAGATACAAGAAGGGGAGGTGTGGGGAAGTCAGTGAAAGATGTTAACAAAATAAGGATTTGAAATTATACTTGTTATTTGTGTTTGTTGTGTTATGTATGTTTATGTTTTTGTGTCTGTCTTAAAAATTTGTGAAAATTCAATAAAAATGTTTTAAAAATAAAACACAAACAAAGGCTAAGCAAGAGCTGGTGGAAGGCCAGGGAAGCGCGGCCAGTGGCTGCCCAAGTTACAGCTAATCAGGTTGTTAGTGAAGCTCATTAAGGAGATTTATGGCGCTGGCTTTGCAAGCTTCCACAGGGTGAGTTCCTGGCGTTATCATCAAAACATCATCGTGCCAACTTCCAGAGAAAAAATAGGAGCGGAGTAACTTGCAGCATGAACTTGGAAAGGGAGGGGAGCTCCGGCAAGCGCGTCTTTCTTCGTCGCCATCTTTCCTCTCAGTCAATTCTACAGAAAGATAAAACCATAAAATCAGGAAAAACCTACAGTACATTAAACGCTGAAAAAGTGAATACCAGAATAGATCAGAACTCACTCCCAAGGTAAGGGGAAGAGACATGGCTAAGATGGCAGGACAGCTTACTCTATGATGTTAACCCCTTCATGCACTAATTAGACTGAAGCATGTTGGTTATATGAGACTGGCTATCCCGCACAACATGCTTTCATGCAACCCATGCCCTCCAACTGAAAATCCATTTCCTGGACAATATCAACATTGTGTTTTGTGCCTGTGAACTGCACAGTGAATATTTTTATTAGAAAAGAAAACAGCCCGGTGTTTCAGCTTCTCAGAGTTGTTTTATTCAGTGCGCTGCTACAGCTTGTCACACCCAAATCCTCCAAAGGAATCTGCCAAAGTGCTTTTCCAGGCAAAAGGGGGCAGAGGGAGAGAAACCAAGAACCTCAAATTCACTAGACCAGGGATGGGGAATTGTGTGGCCCTCTAGATGTTGTTGGATTCCATCACCCCTGACCGTCGGCCATGCTGGCTGAGGCAGAAGGCCATTGGATCTGGCAATATCTGGGAGCCCACAGGATTCCCAGCCTCCACCCTACACAAACAACCAGGCACTCAGCTGTGAGGCACGCCTCTTACCGGAGCGAGGGTCACTCCAGAGGCAGCTGTGGCATGAGGATGCTAGATCATGCCTTTGTGGGCACACCTGAGGATTAAAGAGGACCCCCTAGGAAGCGTGCTTGGAGATCTTCCTTACAGTACTAACGACCATATGGAACCACACCTCAAAGCTGGATCAGACTTCCCAGATCCTGTAGCCTACATCAGGAGGAAGACTGGGGCAGAGGGGCCTAGAGTGAGAGTCAGAGCTGCTCTTAGGGCTGCATGTCTGAAGCATGGGCATAAATCTTTGGGTGTGAGGTTGCATGGGGCTGTCTCTTTGTGTTTTGGTGATGCCAAGCCGCCAGCCAGCCAGAGGCAGGCAACCAACAAGCTTCTTTGCAAAGCCAGTCTGACTTCACCAAATGCAATGACAGAGTGACCATTCGGCCCGTGTTCTGCTTCGCTGTGAAATGGCGTGTGTTCCTCAACCCAGAGAACCTCTTTTTCAACGTCAAGTTAGTCTTGAATCCCCACACACATGTGCTGGGAGATGCCTGCACACTGCACATGTAAAGCACATCTCCTCCCACCCACACCCCAAAAGTCCTGGGAACAATGGTTTGTTAAGGGTGCTGGGAATCGTAGCACTGTGAAAGGAAAACTAAGGTTCTTAGGATTCTTTGGAGGGGGTGGAATGTTGAATACACAGCGGCCACATGGACGGACACCCACACACCCACACATACCCCAGCATAGCTTCAACTTTTAGCACAAAAAGTCTTCAGCCAGATGTCATGCAACCCTTTGGCAGGGGCAACTTATCATTTTATTGATTTTCCATAACAAACAATTAAAAAGGCGGACAATCTTGCAAAGGAGTGTTGCCATTTAAACTGCTGGTGTGACGTAGGAACCCGAACAAAGAAAAGGAACAAACTACCCAGAGTCTGCTTCCGATTGCCCTTGTTCTCCACCTCCCTCTATGCTAATCAGCTGCAAACAAGAGTTCAGATTTGAAAGCCTTGTTATCACCTCATTCCCTTCAATTAGCCAGCTGCTCTGGCAGATGACATCAATTCCTTCCCACTCCCAATATTCCTGCTCCTAACCTGGTTAGCCATAGCCCGGAAGCTGAATCTCAGGGGAACGCCTTTGGGCTGGGAAGGGCTCATCTTTTCTGGGCCTCTTCTCCCCCTCAGGAAGGGGTGCTTGGCTCCTGGCCTGTGAAATGCGCTCAAAATGTAAAGATGCCTTCTTTCCACAGAGCCAAGGAAGAAGGGTGGAATTTGTTATACCCCCAAACCTTCCCATGTCAGAGATGCAGGAGTTGCATCACCTCCAACTTCCTCAGGGATGAAGCAGCTGCGAAAAACGAAACATCCCACCTGGGCATGGTTTCTGAGAGAGCAACAGCAGAAGACCCAGACTCTGGCAAGATGAGCATTTGCCCAGTGGATTCTGGCCACTCCATGAGGGCAGACAGGGGATGGCTGTGGTGGCCGCCAGCCCCTTCCCACTCCATCTCAGATACAGAACGCATTTGCTCTGCCACTCCTTGGCTCGGGCGCCACCTACTGTTGGCCTCCTTGCCTTCCACCCTCCCAGTCCCAATGAGCACCATCCACCCCTGGTCCAGAGGCGCAGAGCAGTAGTTAGGTGATCTTGCGCCCCGGCAGAACCGTAAAGATTGCGCCCCCAGCCACGGACAAGTTAGCTCTTCTTTCCTCCGCTCGTCCAACCCCCCCATTCAATTCACCCTGGAAGTACAAGTATCGAAAAGTAAAATGTTAGAGGTTTCCCCCACCCCCACCCCATAGCAATATAATTGGATTCAGCTAGCTGGTCAGTCTGCTTCGTTTTGATATCTCTTGGAGATCAAAACGAAGCAGGGCAAAGGCTAATAGAGTTCTGTCAAGAGAACAAGCTGGTCATCACAAACACGCTTTTCCAACAACACAAGAGACGACTCTACACATGGACATCACCAGATGGGCAACATCGAAATCAGATTGATTATATTCTCTGCAGCCAAAGATGGAGAAGCTCTATACAGTCAGCAAAAACAAGACCTGGAGCTGACTGTGGCTCAGATCATCAGCTTCTTATAGCAAAATTCAAGTTTAAACTGAAGAAAGTAGGAAATACCACTGGGCCGGTAAGATACAATCTAAACCAAATCCCTTATGAATACACAGTGGAAGTGAGGAACAGGTTTAAGGATTTAGATTTGCTGGAGAGAGTGCCTGAAGAACTATGGGTGGAGGTTCGCAACATTATACAGGAGGCAGCAACTAAAACCATCCCAATGAAAAGGAAATGCAAGAAAGCAAAGTGGCTGTCCAACGAGGCCTTACAAATAGCGGGAGAGAGAAGGCAAGCAAAATGCGAGGGAGATAGTGAAAGATACAGGAAACTGAATGCAGATTTCCAAAGAATAGCAAGGAGAGACAAGAAGGCCTTCTTAAACGAGCAATGCAAAGAAATAGAGGAAAACAACAGAATGGGAAGAACCAGAGATCTGTTCAAGAAAATCGGAAATATGAAAGGAACATTTCGTACAAAGATTACCATAATAAAGGACAAAAGTGGTAAAGACCTAACCTAAGCAGAAGACATCAAGAAGAGGTGGCAAGAATACACAGAGGAATTATACCAGAAAGATATGGATGGCTCATACACCCCAGGTAGTGTGGCTGCTGACCTTGAGCCAGACATCCTGGAGAGTGAAGTCAAATGGGCCTTAGAAAGTGTTGGGAAACTGCCAGGGAGATAACGTCCATCTGAGCCCCCAAGCCGGAGTTCTGGACGTCCATCGGCCTCCCGTAGTCACGCAGATCCAACAGTTAGGGGCACAAAGCCTTTGGAAATTCCTAGCCACATTCCTAGGCTGGTGCACCCTCTTTCAGCAGAAAGCACAGTCAAAAGCTTGCACCGCAGAAGAGCAGAAAAGCATATTTACAGACTTTATTTAGAACATGAACAGAACAAAAGAAAACACGTCCATTCTCAGTCAGCGTCTCTGACCGTCTGACAAAAATGAAAGGAATATCAGAACATAAACATCCTGTGAATAGGACATGCGCAGACTCTGTGACTCCCAAAGCCTGCTCCCTTTAAGGTGGAACGGAAATATCCTAACATCCTCCCCCTTTCCGTGTAACCTGTAGTACCTGTGGTTCACCCAATTGCAACCTTTGTGTGTAAACCTTAAGTTGTTCTCTGTTAACAACCTTAGACAACAGATCAGCAGGAATTTCATTTCCTGCCATGTAGGACACCCGAATCAGTCCTTTCTGAATACACTCTCTTGCACGATGTAGCTTAATCTGCAAGTACTTGGTCCTTTGCTTGCAACTCTCGGAGTTCAGCAAAGCCAAACACGATCTATTGTCTTGATACACTTGTATAGGACATTTCACAGACACCCTGATGTCCTTAAACAGTTGCATCAACCATTCACAATCCATGAGTGAAAATGACAGAGCATTGAGTTCTGCTTCACAGGGACTTAGGCTCACTGTTGTCTGCTTCTTGCACAACCAGTCAAACAGGCAGTGGTTGTACATGTAGCATACTCCAGAAGTGCTTGTACCATCTGTGGTGTCACTTCCAAAACTTGCATCAGCAAAGATTTCAAGACCTCCAATCTTCTGACTGGTGGACCTCAGCCTGTAGTGCATAGTCCCTTTCAAATAGCGGGCTATGCGCTTCAGAGCTTTCCAATCCTGAACCGTAGGATTGTTGGCATGTCTGCTAAGCAGATTACAGCTTACAGCTATGTCAGGTCTTGAACATCTGGCAATGAAATTCAGCTTGCCTAGAATGCATCTGTACAGCGTTGTGTCAGAAAACGCTTCAGCAGTACTGTCTACCTGGTAACCTGTCACCATCGGTGTGTCTGCTGGGTTTGCATCAACCAAATTCAGCCTGGTTAATACATCAGCAATTTTCTGTGTTTGGTGTACCAGAAAATTACCTGCTTGGTCCCTCTCCACCTGCAGAGAAAGATAGTTGGATACCTCACCAAGATCCTTCATGTCAAAGTGCTCCTTCAGCTGAGCTAGGGTGCTTTGATAAAAAGCCTGATTCTTCCAAAACATCAGAAGATCATCAACAAAACATAAACAATACAGTTTGTTTTGCCCCTCCTCCTTGACAAACACACATGGATCAGCTTTGCCCTGGTGAAAACCTAGAGAAAGCAATGTCTCAGTGAGTTTTGTGTTCCAACACCTGGCACTCTGCTTGAGACCATATAAGGATTTCCGCAGTTTACAGACCATTCCCTTCTGTATCTCCATCCCATCAGGTGGAAGCATGAACAGCTCCTCCCCCAAAATCCCATACAAAAAAGCTGTATTAATGTCGTGGTGGGAAACATGCAGTTTCTCCTCCGCAGCGATCTTGAGCATCAGCCGAATGCTCTCATATTTGACTGTGGGTGAGTAGGTCTCGTGGTAATCCTGTCCTGGTACCTGTGAAAAACCTCTGGCAACCAATCTGGCTTTGTGTCTGACTACCTTGCCATTCTGGTCTGTCTTAGCCTTGAAGACCCATTTGCTGCCAACCAGTCTCATTCCTGGGACTACCGGTACCAGTTCCCAAGTTTGGTTCTTGTTCAAGGAATCAACTTCAGCCTTCATGGCATTAAGCCAAGGCTCAGCATCTTTAGAGGTCAACTCCTGAACCTCTTTGAAGCTTGAAGGTTCCCATACCTTCTCTGAGCTACCAAGAACAGCAGTTGCTGTCTTAGCAAACTCATCAGCATACCTCTTTGGAGGTCTGCCTTTGGTCGCCCTTTCAGATCTGCGTACTAGACGCAAGTCTTCTGGACTCATCTCCTCTTTCTTAGGAGAAAAGTGACCAATGGTGAACAGTGGTTCTTCCAGTTCATTGTCAGACGCATCAGATGGTCTGACTGAGGCTTTTGCGCTCTGGTAGTCCGCTGTGTCATCATTGTCACTGACACCAGCAGCAGCAGCAGCACCGCCCACTGAACTGGAATCCGAACTCTGATCATCATCATCATCATCCTCATCATCATCCTCATCCTCATCATCAGCAGCAGCTTCCTCAGCTTTAGCTGCTTGCTTGACATCACCTTCATCCTCCTCTGGGTAACTCTGGAAAATTCCCACATTTTCCCCCCACTTAGGATTGTACTCAACACTCCTTGTGAACTTAATGGACTTAGAGTCAGTCATCCATACCCTGTATGCACCTTTTTCGTACCCCATGAACAAACCATGTGCCCCACGCTTCCCAAGCTTGTTGGTTTGTTGTGTGCGTATCCACATGTCAGAACCAAATATTTTCATGTGTTTGGTGTTGGGTTTCTTGCCAAACATCTTCTCATAGGGGGTACAACCAATAGGTGATGACAATCTGCGATTATAGGAATAAACCAAATTCCCCAGAGCCTCCCCCCAAAACTTATCAGGGAGATTGGCATCATGCAACAAGGTTTTGATTCCTTGCAGCAATGTTTGATTTGCTCTCTCCGCAAGACCATTCATCCATGGCGATCTGGGCGTTGACATGTCATGCTGGATTCCCTTCTCAGTCAGGAAAGCTTCAAACTGCTGAGAAGTGAACTCCCCGCCCCGATCAGTAAACAAACAAGAAATACGTTTACCGTGCACATTCTCCAACCAAGCACAGAATGCCTTAAACTTCGGAAACGCTTGCGATTTCTGTTCGAGCAAATACACATGAATGTACCTGGAAAAAGAATCAATCAGAATCATGATGTACCTTGCTCCTCCTAAAGAGGGCGCTCGTGGCCCAACTAGGTCTGCATGCACTAGCTGGTAGGGTTTGGAAGCCTGCCTGCTAGACTCCTTGCCTTTTGGAGCAACCTTCACCTTGTTCTCTGCACAAGATACACACTTCATGTGAAATTTACAGGGTTTGATGTTCAAACCCTCAACCACCTCTGGCATCTTGGCCAGTGCCTTCCAAGAGAGGTGACAAAACCTTCGATGCGCATCGTGAATGCAACCTGCATGAAGAACTTTGTTAGTTTGTGCAACACAACAAGAATCAGCCTTAGATACAACAGCAGTGTCATCATAAGTTATATGGAACAAACCATCCATAAACTTTGCATGCAAATAGTCCTCTTTGCCTTTACTGATGACACAGACGCTCCTCTTGAAGGAAATCTGAAAACCACGTCCAGTAAGCTGTGGGACACTCAACAAGTTGCTCGTCGCTCCTGGAACAAAAAGTACATTACTGATGGTAGTGTGCAGACTTGCAAGTTTCACAGTCCCTTCTCCTGCAATTTGCAACGTCCTTCCATCAGCCAGGTGGATCTCACCTTCCTGTGGCTTGAAGGAGATAAAGAGGTGCCGATCCTTCGAGATGTGGCGCGTACAGCCTGAATCAACAACAAATCTGCCTCTGGCTGTGGGAGCAGTCTTTACAGCAAGCAAACCCTTGTTTTGCTCCGGTGTAGGCTTTTGCAGCTTGCCCCCCTGCTGCTCCTGGCCAGCAGACTTGCCTTTAGCCTTTGGTGAAGCTGTGCCAGCAAGCAAAACCTTGCTTTCCACTGGCGTGGGCTTTTGCAGCTTGCCCCCCTGCTTCTGGTCAGCAGACGTGCCTTTAGCCTTTGGTGAAGCTGTGCCAGCAAACAACGCTTTACCCTCCCTCTGCTCCTGGCCATCTGCAGACGCCTGCGTCTGGCTCTGTTTACCTTTGCCTTTCCGGCCTCTGCAAAGGCGATGACCTTGGTTCTCACGAGAAACAGAGCTCTCAGCTGCCGACTCCTTGGCTCCCCCTGGAGGCTGGAATGCTGCCTGGGATGACGTGACGGTCAGCTCCCCCTGCAGCTTGCAACCGGTGCCCTCAGCATCCCTGCATTCACTCGCATTCTGGGAAACAGCTAGGACCTCCGATGCAGTCAAACTCTGGGCTGGGATTATTGGCTTGTGAGCTTTCATCAAAGCAGTCCACATTGCACGTGCAGTGGTGTTGCCAGCCAGCGTCTTAATTTCCTCAAGAGAGACGGATAAGACTATTACGTCAATGGCCTTCGAATTCTGGCCTTTCCATTTCTCTGTCAGAGGAACCGGAGGGGGCTCAGAAACAGCATACCACACCCCAAACTGACGCAGCAAAGATTCACACCATTTTGCCCAGGTTTCATAATTCTGCCCATCCAACTTAGGGCATTCAGCATTTCCAGAAGCTTGGAAAAACTCCATTTCCAGCTTTCTGCTTTAGCCGTGAGTCCTTTGCCTTCAAAAACTCCTTATCTTGGCAGCCATTAATCACGAACTCTTTGGCTCGGCTCCCAGGCCAATTAATCTGCCGGAGATCAAAGACTCCTTGCGAGGTAAACAGAAAAGCCAAAAGCCTCCCTCATTTCTTTCGCTTTTCCCACCGTACCTCTTAAACGCAGTCTGTTGCAGCTTTACTCTCCTGTAGGTGCTTTGAATCTGGGCCCATAACCTTGTTGTTGGGAAACTGCCAGGGAGATAACGTCCATCTGAGCCCCCAAGCCGGAGTTCTGGACGTCCATCGGCCTCCCGTAGTCACGCAGATCCAACAGTTAGGGGCACAAAGCCTTTGGAAATTCCTAGCCACATTCCTAGGCTGGTGCACCCTCTTTCAGCAGAAAGCACAGTCAAAAGCTTGCACCGCAGAAGAGCAGAAAAGCATATTTACAGACTTTATTTAGAACATGAACAGAACAAAAGAAAACACGTCCATTCTCAGTCAGCGTCTCTGACCGTCTGACAAAAATGAAAGGAATATCAGAACATAAACATCCTGTGAATAGGACATGCGCAGACTCTGTGACTCCCAAAGCCTGCTCCCTTTAAGGTGGAACGGAAATATCCTAACAGAAAGCACTGCAAATAACAAGGCCAGTGGAAGTGATGGTATTCCAGCTGAACTATTTAAAATTTTAAAAGATGATGCTGTTAAGGTGCTGCACTCAATATGCCAGCAAGTTTGGAAAACTCAGCAGTGGCCAGAGGATTGGAGAAGATCAGTCTACATCCCAATTCCAAAGAAGGGCAGTGCCAAAGCATACTCCAACTACCGCACAATTTCACTCATTTCACACGCTAGCAAGGTTATGCTTAAAATTCTACAAGGAAGGCTCAAGCAGTATGTGGACCGAGAACTCCCAGAAGTGCAAGCTGGATTTATAAGAGGCAGAGGAACCAGAGACCAAATTGCAAACATGCGCTGGATTATGGAGAAAGCTAGAGAGTTCCAGAAAGACATCTACTTCTGCTTCATTGACTATGCAAAAACCTTTGACTGTGTCGACCACAGCAAACTATGGCAAGTTCTTAAAGAAATGGGACTGCCTGATCACCTCATCTGTCTCCTGAGAAATCTCTATGTGGGACAAGAAGCTACAGTTAGAACTGGATATGGAACAACTGATTGGTTCAAAATTGGGAAAGGAGTACGACAAGGCTGCATATTGTCTCCCTGCTTATTTAACTTATATGCAGAATTCATCATGCGAAAGGCTGGGCTGGATGAATCCGAAGCCGGAATTAAGATTGCCGGAAGAAATATCAACAACCTCAGATATGCAGATGACACAACCTTGATGGCAGAAAGTGAGGAGGAATTAAAGAACCTTTTATTGAGGGTGAAAGAGGAGAGTGCAAAATATGGTCTGAAGCTCAACATCAAAAAAACGAAGATCATGGCCACTGGTCCCATCACCTCCTGGCAAATAGAAGGGGAAGAAATGGAGGCAGTAAGAGATTTTACTTTCTTGGGCTCCATGATCACTGCAGATGGTGACAGCAGTCACGAAATTAAAAGACGCCAGCTTCTTGGGAGAAAAGCAATGACAAACCTAGACAGCATCTTAAAAAGTAGAGACTGTTACGGAAAAGCAGCAATGCTGGGGCTGGAACACGGAGAGTGTTTTGACTATCTCGCTGTTCTGTGCAAGGACTTTTAAGCAGCTTGCGGTTAGTCTGCCAAGTAAGAGAAGGCAGTAAACAACCAAGAGTGACTCTTGGAATTTTACAGGCTCGAGAGTGAGAGCTGAGGCTTGGATTCAAAATGGATGCCAAGAAGGGGGGAGGCTTACCTTACCCACCTCCCCTAACTAATGACAATTATTCATCTTGGTCTATAAAGATGAAAGCCCTGCTACAGAATCAGAGGCTTTTTGGGGTGATTGAGAACCCCATTCCAGCAGCACCAACGCCAGGTTGGAATTCACAGAATGTGAAAGCCAGGACGGCTATAATTCTGTGTGTCTCGGATGACCAGCTCGTGCATATCCGGAATTTAGATAACGCGCGAGAGATTTGGGAGACGCTGCGTAGAACACATCAGAGAGATGCTGGTTCTTCAGCGTTGCTGCATTTTGAAAAGCTGACCAACCTGAGGCTTGCGCCTGATGGAGATGTACAAGCGCATTTGACTGAGATGAAGTTCCTGCGCCAGCAGGTGGCGGAACGCAATTTCCCTCTACAAGAGGAGGTCTTCTGCTTCATGATTATAAACAGCCTTAAAACTTATAAAACGGTTGCCAGTCAGCTTGGTTCCCTACTGGCCGCGGACCTCACCGCGGAGAGAGTGTGTGCGGTTGTTCTGAATGAACACGATCGACTTGCTGCACTGGATGTGAAGGACAGGGGGAGAGTAGCACAGGGTTCTGACTCCCCCACTGCTGATGCTACAGGAGAGCAGGCTGTAGCTTTGAGTGCTGTCCGATGTTACAATTGTGGACAGACTGGGCATCTTCAGTGGAACTGTAAGAAGCCACGTCAACAGAAAGGAGCCAAGGGGAGCTCTGCAAAGCCTGAGGCGCCAGGGAAAAGTTGTACCAAGTCCCAGGTAAAACCTGCAAAGGCTTTGATGTCGAAAGGAACCACACCAGAGGTGGAGAACACGTTTGTCATTGACACGGGTTGTACGAAACACATGACCCCACACAGAAGTCTGTTTTTGACGTTTAAGAAGCAAAGCTTCACTGTGAAGCAGGCCAACGGTCAGGAGCTGGAAGCGACCGGGTTTGGAACTGTGTATCTTGAAAGTCTGAACTTGACTATTAACAATGTGTACTTGGTTCCTGAGTTGAAGTTCAATCTGCTGAGTGTTTCGCAGATCGCAAAGAAAGGACTGAAACTGTCCTATGATGATGAAAGCTGCAAGATCTTCAAAGATGGAGAGCTGTATCTTTCTGTGTAGAAATGAATAATCACGGGAGACGAGAGAGGCAGGTGTAACATGAGGCGTCTGTCTGGGCGGACCCTGAGAGCCTCTTTTATTGAATATTACAAGCATTGCCACAGGTGTGCCTGTGGCTGATTGGTTGATACATACACACAGAAACTTGTGATTGGTTAACATAAGTACTAAGGCGGGAATTACATGTGAGAGGTGGGGATTACATGTGATCATTTATCATTGATGGAGTAAAGGCTGGGAATCGGAGCTAGAACTAGACAGGCATGAAGCCTCCTAATTGAATTGTAACTAGAGATTAATATGGCACAAACAATATAACAATCAGGTTCTGTAGATATGGTCAGCTAGGCATGGAGAGCAGGTACAGTTTGTTTTCCATGAGCTTAGGATGTCTGCTACTAATGATTGATCATAGCATGTGACAATGTAACAATCAGGTTCTGTAGTTGTGGTCAGCTAGGCGTGAAGAGCAGGTTCGTACAGTGTGTGCAAAAGCAGGGAAAAACCTACGAGCAAGACTTCTCAGAAAGCAAGAGAAAAGAGGAGCAAGGCTTCCCCAAAATGGAGCAGTTTTGTGCAGAAAGAGACTAACAGTTATGTGCAGAAAGAAGACTTCCCTTTATTTCTGCCAGAGAGAAAGATGGACTGTATTTGTTGACTTTTGATCAAAGTGATTACATGAAATGTAATGCATTTGATTCTAACGAAATTTCTCTCGCAGGTGTGACCAAGGATGCCCGGAAGGTGACCAGGGTCGACAGAGCATTTCAGCGGGTGTATGCTGATGTGATTGGTCCTCTAGCACCATCTAGAGGCAATGCAAGATATTATCTTGTGTGTGTGGATTGTTTCTCTCATTATGTGTGGGTATATACATTGGAGAAACCAAAAGAAGCCTTAGAAAGGTTTAAGGAGTTTTGTGACAAGGTTAAGAATGTGCATGATGCTAACATTGATTGTTTTTTCACAGATGAGAAGCCAATTTTTCTTTTACAGGATTTTCAGGAGTTCCTGCAGAAGAAAGGGATAAGGCACAAGGTTGCTGTTTCAGCGGAAGCGTGGAACAGGGGTGTCTGTGTAAGGGTGAACAAAGAATTGCAAAAGGGGATGAATGCGCAATTGCTTAGTTCACATTTGCCACATGAGTATTGGGCGGAGTCATTAATGTCTTATTGTCACACGTGGTTGAGAAAGGTTTCAAAAGATTTGGCAAGTTCTCCTTTTGAGAAGCTGTTCCATAGAAAACCTTCTGTTGCCCATTTTAAGGTTTTTGGGTCTCATGTGAGAACAGAAGCTCCAGGTGGAGTAAAGAATGCCAGAGGCATTTTTGTGGGATATGAAAAGGGTCTCTACAGAGTAATTTTGTCTGAATCTGGTCAGGTGATTCTCACAAAATTTCTAGAGAGTGCTCCTGAACAGGAGAGAGTAATTGTTCACACATTTCCCACAGAGGACAATTCAGATGATGATGATGATTTTACTGATTACAGTGGTGATGATGATGACAGTGATAGCTCACAGAGCTCAGTTGACACAGTCATTGAGAGGAAGTCTCACACAATGGATAGGCCTTCACAGATGGAGGACGAACCACTGTTTACTATTGGAACTGGTTCTCCAAAGAGTCCAGAGGCTGAACCAGTAAGCAGAGAGGATCAGCACCTCATACGCAGGTCTGAGAGAGTTACAAAGGGTTTCCGCCTTACTCTGCTCCTTTCTCTGTGAAGGCCTGCTCTTTAGCTTTCACATCGGAGCAAACCTCAACCCACCCCCTCCCAAAAAAACCTTTTTTATGAGCCCCCCTACTCTGCGTGTGCTTTCTTCAGCTCCTGTCTCAATGTGCAGAAATTGAGCACATGAATTTTCCAGCATCGGGAGTTTCCCCCAAGACAGTGTCCAGATCAGGCGTGTTTGTGTGGCTCCACGCTTGCAATTATTGGGGCTTTGGCTAAGAGGAGTGCATGCACTTTTAGCAAGACATAGCTAGCTAGCTAGACAGTTTACCTCCCTTTGCTACAGTTTAAATTTCTGCATGCCATCTGCTGTTGTGGAACAAGTTGTCCCCATGATACCTCTAGCCCAGTGCTCTCTAGGGCAGCCCACAGAAGCTCAAAAGAAATGTAGTCAAAAGAAATGTATGCTCTAGAAGGTCACAGGCTCCCCCGTCTTTGGGGTAGAGGTTTGCCGTCTGAGACTAGATCTTCAGGACTCATTTTTAATATAATTATCCTTAAATAAATTTGTATTTTTATTTGTAATCCATATCCCTAAGTAGTTCACTTTATTTTCTATTTTTAGTCCTGTTATTTCTTCTAATTCCTTTTTTCCTTTCTCGCCTATATTTTTAGTTAACAATTTCGATTTATCTTTGTTCAATTTGAATCCTGCTACTACACCAAATTCTTTCATTCTTTCCAATGCTTTATTTATACTTTCTTTTGGTGTTTTGGTTGTAATGATCACATCGTCTTCAAGTGCTCTTACTTTATAACACTGTGTCCCAAGACATATGCCCTTTATTTCTTCATCCTTTCTCAGAGCTATTAATAGAGTTTCTAATATTGTTATAAATAGGAGTGGGGATAAAGGACATCCCTGTCGCATCCCTCTCTCGATGTCGAATTCTTCTGTAATTTCATTGTTTAGGATTAATTTAGCTGTTTGTTTTTTGTAGATTGCTTGAATTCCATTCATAAATCTTTTACCTAAATTTAAGCTTTCACATGTGTCAGAGCTGCCCTAGGTCCCAGCTCACAAAGGACCAACGCCAATCCGTTGTTATATACAAAAGTCTTTATTGAAGTTCATTTTCGTTGTCACAGCCGCAGCGTGCAGCTCTACGTCTGAAACCCTAGACCTCTGAAGCTCCGTCTGAGTCTCCTCCCCCCAGACACCAGTTTAAGACTCTAGCCTTGCTCCACCTCTTCCTCTGCTCTTTCCTCCTCTGGGTCCGCCTGTCAGTTGGGGTTTCGCCCTTCCTAGACTCTTCTGACGCTGAGTCCCCTGAGTCTTCTCCCTGCCTCCGGCGGGCTTTAGGACCTGGTTCCCAATCCAGGCTTTCTGCTGTCCCGCGCGCCTGTACATTTGAACTTGGCGCGCGCGCCCAGCCGGCAACCTTCCTCCTGACCGTGACACTGCTCTTGTCACTGCTTCCCCCTTCGGGGAGGCTAGCTGAACCTGACCTCCCCTCCATTCCCCCACTCTCCGATGGAGGCGTGGTCAGTCCCGACTCATCTTCTCTCCCTGCTGGAGGAGACGCTGCCCCTGACGCATGGGACCCTTCCCCCCCACTACGCTCTGGTGGGGAAGCTGGTCCTGATCTCCAGCTGCTGCTTTGGGAGTCCCCGCTGGCCCCCCTTGCCCTGACCATCAGCGCCTCCTTCTGGGAATCTTCTGATTCGCTGGAGAGGCTCATGGAATCTCTCAGGTCACTGCTATACCCCCCTACGCTGCTCTCCGATTCTTCCCCTTCGCTCTCCATTTCCTCTCTCCCCTGTGCCTCTGTTCCTGAGGCCCTGACATCCATCCCCCCTCGAAGCCCCCCTTCCCCCCTCCCCCCTTTCGGGTGCGGGTTCCGGGTGCTCCAGTGCTGTGGGGGTGAGTGCGGGATACAGTTCTTTCCCCCCGTCGTGTAATCGACCAGCTGGATCCGACCAGTCCGTAATGGGCTCGTCGACGTCGATTTCCTCTGCTTCCATCTCTCTGCATTCGTGCTCGAACCCAGGATCCTCCCCCAACACGTCCATGTCCTCCCCTCCCCCTGTTACTTTGGGTGATGCTGCGTGTAGGGGTCCACTTAGTAGTTCCCTTCTCCACCCCACCTCCGGTTGATTGTCCCACCAATAAGAGCGGTCTGTGCCAAACCCCGAGAGTGATCCCTCTGGGGAGCTTGTTTCTGGCGCCGTTTCCTCCGCTGATGAGAACCCCTGGAACGTGCTGGTTGAAAGTGTGGGTGTGAAAAGCCAGTCGTCGAAAAAATCTGCCGGCATAGGTTTGTGTGGGAAGAGTGCATGGAACTTGTCTTTGAGGTAGTGCTCCTCCAGGGCATAGTCCGGTACCCAACTGTTGGCGCTGGCCGGGGTACCTTCCCTGGCGAGGAGATATTCGACTCCCTCTTCCCCCCATCTCGAGTCCAAAATCTCCGTGACCTCGTTGAGTGGCGCCGCCCTCGGTGACTCCCCCCCTGTTGGCGATTTTCTGAGTGGGTCTGGCGCGGTCCCTGGCGCCTGAAACCTGTGGGGTTCCTTGTAGGGTGTGAGCACCGACCTATGAAAGACCGGGTGCATTCTGGAGCCCTCCGGAAGTGTCAACCGGAAAGCCACTGGATTGATTTGTGCCTCGACTTGGTAAGGCCCTAGCTGCTTGTGTCCTAGCTTCTTCTTAGCTAACGATCTGGCCGGCATTGCCTGGGCCGCTAACCATACCCAGTCCCCCACCTGGATGTCTTCCCCTACTCTCCTGTGCCTGTCTGCCTGCACTTTGTAGGCGTGTTTTGCTAGTTCCAAGTGCCTTCGGAGTTGCTCGTGGACTTCCTGTAACTCTGCTGCCAAGTGCTCTGCTCCCCGTGGCTCCCCCTCCCCCTTCGTCTCAAACCCCGGGAAGGTTCTGGGATGCCGCCCATTGTTGGCGAAGAACGGTGTCACCCCTGTGGACCCGTGCTTCGTGTTGTTGTAGGCAAACTCGGCCAGCAGTAGGTAGTCCACCCAGGTCGAGGGCTGTTGATTCGCGTAGCATCGCAGGTACTGCTGCATGATGGCGTTGACCCTCTCCGCTTGTCCGTTGGTCTGCGGGTGTCGTGCCGACGCTAAGTTGATCTTGACGTTCAGGATGCCCAGCAGCTTCTGCCAGAAGCTCGAGATGAATTGGCGACCCCGGTCGGACAGGATGGACCGTGGCAAGCCGTGAACTTTGAACACGTGGTCTATGAACAGCTTGGCGGTCTGTTCCACTGTGGCCACCTTCGCGCAAGGAATGAAGTGTGCCATCTTGGTGAACAGGTCTACGACCACGAGTACCGCTGTTTTGCCTCGCGAGCTGGGCAGATCTGTGACAAAGTCCAGGGCCACTTTCTCCCACGGTTCGAGCGGCGTCTGTAGCGGTTCCAGCAGTCCCGCCGGCTTCCTGTGCACGGGTTTGGCCCTTTGGCAAGTGTCACACCTGGCAACGTAATCCGTGACCTCTCCCCGCATCTGGGGCCACCAAAAGTCTCTGGCTACTAGTTCCGCCGTCTTGTCCTTGCCGAACTGCCCAGCGCTGGGCGCGTCGTGTAACTGCTGCAGGACTTTCGCGCAGAGGTCGTCTCCCGGCACGTAGAGAGCCCCTTTGCGGGTGAGCAGTCCGTCGCGTATCTGGAACTCGTCGTCCTTCTCTGTGCCCCTTCGCACCTCCTCCATCTTGGATTGTGCGAACGGATCCGTCTGCAGCGCGCAACGCACCGCGTCCAGGTCCACGGTGACTGAAGCGCATGCCCACGCCTGCGGTGCAAAAATGTGTTTGGCCGCCACTGGTGCCGCTTCCTCGAGATACTGCGGTTTCCGGGAGAGTGCATCCGCCATGACGTTGTTGTCTCCCGGGATGTATTCTATCCTGAAGTCGAAATCCGCAAAGAACTCCGCCCAGCGGATGTGTCTTTGGTTCAGGAACCTCGCCGTGCGCCAGTACTCCAGGTTCTTATGGTCCGTGTGGACCTGCACAGTGTGTCTGGCTCCGATGAGGAAGTGCTGTCACGCCTTGAAGGCTGCATGAATGGCCAGCAACTCCCTGTCCCAGATGGTGTAGTTCTGTTCCGACTTGCTGAGTTTCCTGGAGTAGAATGCGCAGGGCCTCCAGTTCCCTTGCGGATCTTGCTGCAACAGGACCGCCCCCACCGCTCTGTCCGAGGCGTCCGTTTCGACCCTCATTGGTTTGCCGGGGTTTACGTGTAGCAGCTGTTCTTCGGACGCGAAGAGACGCTTGAGTCTCCGAAAAGACTGCTCCGCCTGATCCGTCCAGGTGAACTTCTTCTTCTTGGAGCTGAGGGTGTCCGTGATTGCCGCCGTCTCCTTCGCGAACCCCTTGATGAACTTGCGATAAAAGTTGGAGAATCCGACGAACTTCTGGACCTCCTTCCGATTGCGCAGGCTCTTCCAGTCCAACACCGAGCGGACCTTGGTGCTGTCCATGGCGAGTCCCTTGTCGGACAGCTTGTAGCCCAGGAAATCCACCTCCGTCACGTCGAACTGGCACTTCTCCAGTTTGGCGTAAAGTCTATGCTCCCGCAGTCTCTGCAGGACCTCCTTGACGTCTCCCTCGTGAGCCTCCTGCGATTCCGAGAAGATCAGGATGTCGTCTAGGAAGCATATGCACTTCTTGTAGAGGAGGCCCGCCAACACGTGGTGCATGAAAGCTTGGAAACAGTGTGAGCCATTTTGGAGACCAAACGGCATAACTCGATATTCATAGGTGCCTAGAGGCGTAAACATGGCCGTCTTCCACTCATCGCCCTCCCGCATGCGTATAAGGTTGTACGCCCCACGTAGGTCCAACTTGGTGAAGATTCGCCCCTTCCTCACCGTCGCGAGCAGGTCGTCGATCTTGGGCATGGGGAATGCTGTGGGCTTTGTCCTGGAATTTATGAGCCTGTAATCAACTACCAATCTGCGTTGGGGCGCGTCTTTCTTCTTCACGAAAAACACGGGACTGCCCCCCACTGCTTTGGATTCCTGGATGAACCCCCGCTTCAAGTTGTGATCTATGAACTCCCTGAGTTCTTGCAGTTCGTCCTCAGACATGGAATACAGTTTTCCAGTCGGCAGTGTCGCCCCTGGCAGGAGGTCAATCGTGCAGTCGTAGGGCCGGTGGGGAGGCAGCTTGTCCGTTTCCTTCTCGCAGAAGACCTCCAAAAATGCCTTGTACTTGTTGGGTACCGCTTGCACCATGCCTAGGTGTAGCTGTGGTCCATCCTCTTGCCCCTCCTCTTCCAGGCTGGTCCGGATGCAGTGTTCTGCGCAGTAGGAGGAGCAGAAGGTCAATTGCCGCTGGTACCACGCTAATGCCGGGCTGTGCCTATCCAGCCAACTCATGCCCAACACTATGGGCGTGTCCGACAGGTGGGTGACGTTAAAGCTGATGACTTCGCGGTGATTTCCAATTTGCATTACCATGGGCGGTGTTTGCTGTACCACCTGACCTCCCAGTAGCTCTCTGCCATCGACTGTGACGATGTTTAGGGGCATCGTGGCTGGTAGGAGCGCTATGCAATGCAGCTTGATGAAGTCCTCTCCTACAAAGTCTGCATTACTACCAGAGTCAATGGTAATAGGGACTTCCAGGGTGAGTCCATTGGGCAGCTGGAGAGATGCGGTGAGTTGCACCACTGGTTTGGGTGGGAGGGGGTCTGTGGGCTGCAAAATCTCTGGGGACTGCTTCACTGACTCGCCTGGCTGGGCCCCAGTGCCTCTGCCTCCAACCAGGCTTTGTCGTTTCCCTGTAGCTGTTCCCCCTGCTGAACTACTCCCCTTACTGTTGCTGAGGCTGCAGTGTGCCTCTGGATCCTCTGGGGACACTCTTTGGCCATGTGCTGTGCACTGTCGCAGATGTAACACTTCCTGCTCCCTCTAGGAGCCTTTGCCTTGACTGCTCCTGGTGTTTGGGCTCTGGTGGCTGTCGGAGCCCTGGCACCACCTATCTCCATCGGCTCTTCTCCCTCCCCCAGTGGAGGCGTGGATTGCGCGCGTCCCGTCTCTCTGTGTAGGAATGGAGTTGTTCTGGCTGGCGTGCGTGCCATACGTCCCTCATCCCTGCTCCACGGGTGTTCTTCCAGGCGCACCCCTATCGCCAGCGCCCTCTGGACGACTTCTGTGGTGCTGTTAGGTCTCTCCCCCCTCGCCAGTTCATCTTTCACGGCCCCATTTAGTCCTTCCCAGAACAGATCCCTCACGGCAGTGGAGTCCTTCTCCCAGCCCAACGCATTTACTAACGCAAAAAAGCGGGCGTGATATTGTCTCACCGTGGCTTTCCCTTGCTTCAGCCCATGCATCTCCCTCCTGGCCATATCCACATCCACCGTTGATAGAAAACAATCGTCCATGGCCCTGATAAATGCTTTTGAGTCTTGGAGGGCGGGATCATTTTCGCGCCACAAATTGCGCAGCCACGCTTTAGCTTCCCCATGCAGATGAGTTATTATGAACCCTACTTTCTCCTCCTCATCCCTAAAGTTTTTTCGAAGCAAATTGAGCGCGAAAACTATGTCTGCTCTGAAGTTGGGATACTGCTGCAGGCTCCCGTCGAAATGGGTTACGACGCTGCCCCCCCCCCTCTTCCCGAGGCCAACTCCCTCCGGCATGGGTCCCGGCAGCCGCTCCTTGCCCAACACTTCCGACCTGGATTGCAGATCCCGGCAGAGCGCTGCTGCTTCTCCTTCCCTCTTTCTGGATGCTGCTACTTCTGCGTAAAGCTTCGTGACTGCTTCTTGCAGTTCTGTCACCTTCTCCTCTGTAGTCATCTTTGCCGATCTTCGTGAGCTCGCAAAAAAATTTTTTTTTTGTCAGGCGGAGCTTACTGTCAGAGCTGCCCTAGGTCCCAGCTCACAAAGGACCAACGCCAATCCGTTGTTATATACAAAAGTCTTTATTGAAGTTCATTTTCGTTGTCACAGCCGCAGCGTGCAGCTCTACATCTGAAACCCTAGACCGCTGAAGCTCCGTCTGAGTCTCCTCCCCCCAGACACCAGTTTAAGACTCTAGCCTTGCTCCACCTCTTCCTCTGCTCTTTCCTCCTCTGGGTCCGCCTGTCAGTTGGGGTTTCGCCCTTCCTAGACTCTTCTGACGCTGAGTCCCCTGAGTCTTCTCCCTGCCTCCGGCGGACTTTAGGACCTGGTTCCCAATCCGGGCTTTCTGCTGTCCCGCGCGCCTGTACATTTGAACTTGGCGCGCGCGCCCAGCCGGCAACCTTCCTCCTGACCGTTACACTGCTCCTGTCACTGCTTCCCCCTTCGGGGAGGCTAGCTGAACCTGACCTCCCCTCCATTCCCCCACTCTCCGATGGAGGCGTGGTCAGTCCCAACTCATCTTCTCTCCCTGCTGGAGGAGACGCTGCCCCTGACGCATGGGACCCTTCCCCCCCACTACGCTCTGGTGGGGAAGCTGGTCCTGATCTCCAGCTGCTGCTTTGGGAGTCCCCGCTGGCCCCCCTTGCCCTGACCATCGGCGCCTCCTTCTGGGAATCTTCTGATTCGCTGGAGAGGCTCATGGAATCTCTCGGGTCACAGCTATACCCCCCTACGCTGCTCTCCGATTCTTCCCCTTCGCTCTCCATTTCCTCTCTCCCCTGTGCCTCTGTTCCTGAGGCCCTGACAACATGTTTTGATCATAACTTTCCAAGAGACACTGTCAAATGCCTTTTCAGCATCTACTAAAAGCATTGAAATTTCTTTACTTGGATTCATTTCAGCATATTTGTCAGGGGTTCAGGAGCAGAGGCAAGGGCAAGGGAGGAAACAGAGAGCGAGGGGGAGGAGGCAGAAGAAAAGATGAGTGATGACGACGACCCGAGATCTCCGAGTCTTTCCAGTGAATCAGAAGATTCACAGAAAGGAGCACCAGTGGCCAGGACAAGGGGGGGAGCCTAGGGGGACACCCCAGGAAGATAGAGCCAGAGGGGACTCAGAGGGGAGCAGTTGGAAATCGGGACCAGCGTCACCGCCAGAGAGCAGGGAAGAGGAAGGGCGCCAGGGATCAAGCGCTGGCAGCTCACAACAGGAGGGAGGGCACGAGTCAGGAGTGGCCACACCTCCATCGGGGAGCGAAGAAACGGTCAGACGGAAAGTGGAAGGTTGGGCGCGCGCGCCAAGTTCAAATGCACAGGAAAGTGACGCAGTAGGCAGCCCGGAGAGGGAGCCAGGTCCTAAAGCTCGGCGCAAGGAGACAGGAGGGTCCGGGGGGTCGGCGTCAGAGGAATCCCGGAGGGAAGAGACCCCGGGGGGCAGAGGGACCCAGAGGAGAACAGTCAGGCGGAAAAGGTGGAGCAGGGCTAGGATATTAAGTTGGTGCACAAGGGGCGGAGACTCAGACGGAGCTTCGCCGATCTAACCATAAGACGTAGAGTTGCACGCAGCAGCTTGAGAATGGAAACTGTAACTCAATAAAGACTTTTACTTAATGATCGCTGGCTAGCGTGATCCTCTGTGAGCTAGGATCGGGGAGCAGCTCTGACAATATTCTATTAAATCTATAATTATTCTAGTGTTGTCCCTTATTTGTCTGGCTGGTAAAAATCCTGCTTGATCTTTTTTAATTATCCTTTTTAGCAGAGTTTTCATTCTATTTGCAAGGACTCCAGTAAATATTTTATAGTCTATATTCAATAAAGATATTGGCCTGTAATTTTTTATAAGTCTCAAATCTGTACCTTGATTTGGGATAAGGGTTATTAATGCTTCTTGCCACAAGTTAGGTATTTCTCCTTTATCTAAAATTTCATTCATAATTAATTGCAATTTGGGTGTTATTATTTCCTCTAATTTTTTATAATATGTTACTGAGATTCCGTCTGGTCCAGGCGATTTCCCTTCCTTCATATTTTTAATCACTTTTTTAATCTCTTCAAGTTCAATATTTGAATTTAATATTGCATATTCTTTTTCTTCTATATCTGGTAGTCTATTTTCTGATAGGTATTTTTGAATTTTCTTTTCCTCTTTTAATTCTACTTTATATAAATTTTTGTAATGTTTTATAAAACTTTCTTTAATTTGTTTTGGGTCAATGATTTCCTTTTCTTCGTCAATAATTCTATTTATTACTCTTTCTACCTGTCTTTCTTTGATAAACCATGCCAGCATCCTACCCGGTTTATTTGCTTGTTCAAAATATCTTTGTTTCGTCCATATAATTTTTTTCTCTACTTCCCTATTTATTAAATTTGATAGATGGGCTTGTAAATTCTTTATTTGTTGGAGGATATCTTCATTCTTTGGGTTTTTCACTAGGTCTTTTTCTTTCTCTCTTATTTGTTTATTTATTTCCATAGTATTATTATCTTTATTTCTCCTTATCTTTCCCATTTGTTGTATTACAAACCCTCTCATATAGGCTTGGCTCGCTTCCCAAATCATTTTTTTATCCATATCCTGATTTTCATTTATTTCATAAAATTCTTTCAATATTTCCTTTGCCCTTTTAACCCTTTGATCGTCTCTCCATACCTCCTTGTTCATTCTCCACCTTCCCTTAGTATGATTTTGAAATTTCATTATTACCGATACCGGATTATGATCCAATATCGATCTGTTTAGTATTTCTGCTTTTTAAAGGAAGTATGGACAAATGGGGAAAATTAAAACTATCATTAGGAGGAAGAATATCTATGATTAAAATGATGATACTCCCCAAAATTCTATTTTTATTCCAAATGATTCCAATTGTAATAGGAACTAAATATTTTATAAGCTGGCAAAGAGACCTTGCAAATTTTATATGGCAGGGGGGGGGGGAGCAAGGATAAAATCAGAAGTAATGATGGGCCCAAAAGAAAGTGGAGGATTTGCAGTACCAGATTTAAGGAAGTATTCTGAGTCAGCGTGTTGGTGC
Source organism: Podarcis liolepis (assembly GCF_965112155.1). Taxonomy (NCBI): domain Eukaryota; kingdom Metazoa; phylum Chordata; class Lepidosauria; order Squamata; family Lacertidae; genus Podarcis; species Podarcis liolepis. Next base: position 8,662,329 of record NC_139568.1, read on the forward strand.
TGGATAAAAAAAATGGATATTATTAAAAGATAATGAAGTCCTAACATTAGAGGACTGGGACAAAATATATGGATGGCACGGCTACTTATTCTATGATAAAAAAGAACAACACAAAAAATTTACAAACCACATAGTAAGAAAGGCTCTATTGGATGTGTGGGAAAGAACAAAAGGAAAAATTATTGAGAAAACTCCCCAATGGGTTTCGCCAATGGAAGCCACTACAATATTAAAGAGTAATGTAAAAGAGACTTGGCCAACATATAAGGAAATATTAGAGGAAGCAGATGGAAATATTAAATTAAAAACTTACAAACAATTACAAACATTTAGAATAAATTGGTTACAATATTATCAATTAAGAGCAACTTATGAAAAAGACATAAAAAGGGGGGGATTTGAAAATAAAACCTCAAAATTAGAAAAGGAAATACTACAGAGTGATCAAAAAATACTTGCAAAAATGTATAGACTATTAATGAAAACCACCCTAGAACAAGAGACAAAAGGGGAAAACATGTTAAAATGGGAGCACGATTTGGGATATGAGATAGATCGGGAAAGATGGAAAAAAAATTGGGAGGAAAATATAAATTTTACTGCTTGTGATTTATTAAGGGAGAATTTCAGAAAAATGCACCACAGATGGTACCTAACCCCTGACAGATTGTCAAAAATAAATAAAAGGAACAACGACAAATGTTGGAAATGTAACAGAACAAAAGGTACATTATATCACATGTGGTGGACTTGCCCAAAGATTAAAATCTTTTGGGACATGATCCATGACGAAATAAAAAAATTGATAAGGACATCACATAAAAAAAGGCAGAGGCAAATGTATTAGAAATCTTAGATAAAGATATCTCCAAAGAGAAAATTAACTTATTTCTATACGCGACAACAGCGGCAAGGATTTTGAGTGCTATTGGAAAGAGGAAAGCATCCCAACAAAAAGAGAATGGTTGGGGAAACTTTGTGAGTACCTGGAATTAGCAAAATTGACAGATATAATAAGGAGAAAATCCAAAACTATGGTTATGAAGCAATGGGAGTGTTTAAATGATTATTTACAAAACCAGGGCTCAACTAAAAAAATCTGGTTGTGTTTAGAATAATCTTGTGCATAATATAAAAAAAAATACAAAGTGAGACATTAAGGAAACCCAAAGGGAAAATATGAAGAACAGAGGCTCTGAAGAACGGATTATTAAAAACGCGTGAGGTAAACGGTGGAAGTCGGTTTTTTCTTTTTCTTTTTTTTCTTTTTTTTCTTTTTTTCTTTTTTCTTTCAAAAGAAACAATTTGTTTAAAGTAGATAAGGACAAGACGAAATTATACAATTGAATGTAAATATAGATGAGAAATGGCTATGTATTGTGAGTACTTATCTACTTTAAAAAAAAATTCATATATGACCTGTTTTTTTACTTTTTTATTCTCTTTTTGTTCCCTTTTTCTTTATTCTGATATCTTACATTTCATTTCACTTTGTTATCATGAATAGGATTTTAGAGAGGTAGAAATAACTGTAAATATGAAAAGAGACAAAACATTCTCTAATTCCTTTTCCTTGGATAGATGTATTTGTTTTTCTCTTTTGTATTTTCTTTTGTTGTGATTATGTATGTATTTTAACTTGTATTGAATAAAATTATCTATTAAAAAAAAAAGATCTGCAGCACTCATAAACATTTCACTCTGTAGAGATGAGTAGTCAGCACCGTCCGAATATAGGAGGAGGGGGGTGGGGGTGGAATACAGGGCTGAGAAATAGAAGAATGCGTTCAATCTCCTACACGAAGCCAGAGCCAATTATGAAGATTGACCAGTTGCTTATAGATCAAATGCATGGATCATGCAGCTGCAAAGAGGTCTACCCAGCTGCTCCCACAGGCAACATGGAATTCTTCTGTGCAATTTACTGTGTTGTTGCTGTTAAAGATGTAAGACAAGCCTATATTGCACTTCATTAAAAATGCCAGGTCACTTCACAACAATATACTGATGGACTCAGTAGAATCAGCAATCAGTACTGGGGCAGGGGCCTTGGCTGGCACCCTGCAATGCACGGCCCCTGCGCCAGTCCTGAGGAGGCTCAAGGCCAGGGGTCAGCAACCTTTTTCAGCCGTGGGCTGGTCCACCGTCCCTCACAGCATGTGGGGGGCAGGACTATATTTTGGAGAGAGAAAATGAACGAATTCCTATGCCCCACCAAGAACCCAGAGATGCATTTTAAATGAAAGGACACATTCTACTCATGGAAAAACACATTGATTCCCGGACTGTCCGTGGGCTGGATTGAGAAGACGATTGGGCCGCATCCGGCCCCCGGGCCTTCGGTTGCCTACCCCTGCTCAAGGCAATCACTTTCTGCACTTCACGTTAACGCAGAAGACGGCCCAGTTGTGCTCAGATGCTCAAAATTCCCTTTTCACCTTTGAATCTTTGGAGGGTCTGTTTCAGTTGGCATCGGGACAGCTCACCTAGCAGTGCAGCTGCCTTTATTGCAGAGGCAGGAAGTTTCTTTCCTTTCATATTCAGGATTTCTGTACTCACATAGAAATAATAAAATGGTTTCTGCTGTTTGTTAAAAGTCATGAATGAACTCTCACAACTCGTTGATAAGGTAGCTTGCTTGTGTTTTGAGAAATCGTATAAGAGGAGCATTCATAGGAAGCTGCACTTGACAGAGTCAATCTAGTCCAGCACTGCCTACACTGACTGGCAGCAGCGCTGCAGGGTTTTCAAATAGGGGAGAGTCCCAGCCCTGTCTGGTGGAGATCCTGGACTGAACCTGGGATCTCCTGCATGCAAAGCAAGGCCTCCCTCAACTCGGGAGGCGTGAGTTCTCTACTGTATTTCAACAAATGCTTTCACTTTATCATTTCATTTTCATCTGTATATTTTGTGCACATATTTTCCTGTATATTTTAGACAGAGAGGAGTAGCAATAGGGTTAGAGGCAAGGTTCAGAGTTAGTGTTGTGTGAGAATTTTAAAGCAGTTGAGTTTAAACAGGAGGGGATTTCACCTGAAGAGATGGCCAGCATTGTGAATCTGTAAGTAGGATTTTGTTTGCTTCTTTTTTGTAATCTTCTGGGGCGAGGGCTTGGGGTCCCCCACACGGCCAGCATCCCCATGGAATTCAACCCCTTCCTGAACAGCTTAACTTCTCTTCCCACCCGCCTTCCCATTCTCCCTCAAATCTCATTGCAGCTCAGCTGGTTAGAGGGAGCTGCAGATAGCACCAAGGTTGCAGGTCCGATTCCCATAAGGTACAGCTGCATATTCCTGCATTGCAGGGGGTTGGACTAGATGACCCCCGGGGTACCTTCCATGATCATTATTTTGGGATGCTTTTTATTACATTCGTAGCCCACTTTTCATCCAAGCAGTTCAAGGTGGCATTTATGGCTTGCCTTTCCCCCTGTTTTTCCCCTCACAACAAACCTGTTAGGCAGGCTAGGATGAGAGTGACTGGACCCAACATCAAACAGTGCACTTCATGACTGAGTGGGTCACTCTGGCTCTAAGAGAGTTTTCATTGCATTCTTTGGCTCATCTATGCCTTGATGCTTTGACGACCTTCCTAGCAGCCCCCTTCGCTCTCCAGGCAGGGCTGCTGTCCTAAAAGCATTATGCTGAGGGCTTCAGAGGTAGAGTGCCTCTGTTCCTGGAAGCTCTATATTGCTATGCTGAGTAATAGTAAGAGATGCTGTTGTTCTCCTCCAACAATTGGTGTAATCTGCTTCCCAGCCCTGCAGGCTACTTGTCCTTGTAGCATCGGCTGCCTGCAAATTTCAGCAACGGAGTAAACATGATGTGAAGAAGTTCCCACCAGCATTCTCAGATTAGTTGATTCAAAGCTCTCCCTCCATCCGCTTTCTCTCCAAGGCCACGATCATCTTGGATAACTCCTCCCTGCTCCTTTCCTTGTTGGTGTTTTAATAAATAAATAAATAAACAAATGATTAAAGATTTCTTAGTATACAAAAAAAGCGTGCCTTGTCTCTTTTGTCAAGTTGTGTTTTCTACAGATCAGTTTCATTTGTTGTGAGACATTAGTGTTGCATGCAGTGTTGGGTTAGGAAGAACAGAGGGGGGAAGAGGGGGAGGGTGGGGTCGGGTGGCAATGCTTCTCTTCTACTTAGTGTACAGGGGAAACTCGGAAAATTAGAATATCGTGGAAAAGTTCATTTATTTCAGTAATTCAACTTAAAAGGTGAAACTAATATATGAGATAGACTCATGACATGCAAAGCGAGATATGCCAAGCCTTTATTTGTTATGATTGTGATATTATGGCGTACAGCTGATGAAAACCCCAAATTAACAATCTCAGAAAATTTGAATATGAAATGAAATCAGCAAAACAAGGATTTCAAATAGAGAATAGAGATTGACCTCTGAGAAGTAGACGTTTCACCTTTTAAGTTGAATTACTGAAATAAATTGTAGCACCCTGCTTGTGGTTAACGCTTAGCTGGAATGAAATATTCAACACAGCAATAGAGAAATTAAAATAATAATTTATTTGTCAGACAAATAAATGAGAGACACAGTGGTATATGGTTACCAAAGCTCTGCCCACTCCAGCCCTGATGGCCAGCACTTATATTTCCTTAGCCCAGCCCCCTTGCTCCTCCTTTGGCTGCCTCTGTCCAATCAGCCTGGTTGAAATTCCTATTGGCTGTTTGCTAGAACCAATCATAAAAGATACACCCATTTCCCATTACCTTTTATGGGAGACAAAGAGCTATATTTCCTTCTGTCCATAAATGGCAGACAAGTAGCCATATATCTTACATTTGCCTCGACCAGGCACCTTAATTACCAGATAACCTTTTTGCCCTATTGCCCTATTACCCTATTGCCCCTTCACTCTAAAACAGATGGCTCATTAAATTTTATCTTAAACAGAGATCTTGGGTTCACCTTCTCACACACCATCAATGAAATAAGAATCTAACATAAGAATCTAACATTTCTTACTTTCTAAATCCTTTGCATAATTACATTTAAGCCAATATATTCCATACATTAACATATATAGCTTTTTAGAAGGCAAGGAACTTAGTAAAAACAGTTTCCAAAAGCAACCCCTTAAATTTGCACCCCCCTTTCAAGCCAGCTGATGTTTCTATTAGCTCTTGCCCTTTAACCTTATGAAAATATGGCTCAAGTCTAATGGGAGGCACCTAGTATTATTTTCTGTTAAACAATAAATCTCACTATTTACCAACTCTTAATTGTGTTTTTGCAGCTTGATTGTATTCTGTAATATGTAGGGTCACTGTAACCTTTGCTCCCAGCCTGTAATTTCCTTTTACAACTTTGAGAAGCGTGTCTCCTGCTACTGCTATAAATCAGAGGGGCCTCTGAGCAGGAAGACAAACAACTGCCAAAGCACCCAGCCAGCTGCTTTATGCCTGGCATGAAACACACAAGCATCTGCAAATATATCTTTTAAGCTCATTTTAAAATGCAGGCCTTGATCTGATGCCTCAAAATGAACTTTTCCACGATATTCTAATTTCCCGAGTTTCCCCTGTATGTGTGGGGTTTTGTGTCAGCATCACTTGTGTGGGTTCACTTACTATTCCCTTGTTGCATTTCCTTGGTGGTGAGAGAGGTTGGGGGGTGACCTAGGGTGTGGTTGGTGGTCTTTGGTTGGCTGCAGGGAGATTTGTTTTTGTGTGTGAGTGGGCACCTAGGGTACAAATAACCAGAAACCTCATCAAACTATACCTCCACAACTACAACCCCTCGTGGCGACAAATCAACAAATACCCGAGGAGATGCAACACCACAACATGCTCCTTTCCTTGTTGATACGATGTCCCGCAGCCAAAGTAGTGTGTGAAATGATATGGGTCTGCCTGCAACTGTTAGGCCACCCGTATTTGTGTTATAGCTATGCTGCAAAGACTCCCTGCCTTCTCTTACACACACACACCATTTTGGTTGTCGGCTTCTGTCTCAGGTTTTGAAATGTGTTGGGGAGGGGGCTTTACTGGGTTGTTTTTCACCTTTATTATGCATTTTGTGTTTTTATATTGCGATTTTTATGTTGTAACCAGTGCTTTTTTCTATTAAAAAAATGTTTGGGGTACTCTCATTTTGACTCAAGAAAATCACCATTTTATAGTTCAAATTGGGGAAAATAAATGCAGTACAGTAAATGGACAAAAGATTCACAAAATGTTTCGGGGTGTGCGTACCCCTGCATCCCCCCAGAAAAAAGCACTGGTTGTAACTGAGACCTGTGGGTATAGGGCGGTATAACAACAACAACAACAAGGTCTGCCCCTCTCCTTCTCTTCTAGGTTCAGGCGACTGAGGGACATGGCAGCCCGCAAGAAGAAGGGGACGCGCAAAGTCCCCAAGAAGTCCAGGGTTGCTGTGGGCCCACGTGAGCAAATGCTTCCTTTTCATTTTGGAGCGTAAGGAGGGGTGGCCTTAATGCTCTAATACTCAACTGTGGAAAATAAGTAGAAATGAACTAACCTGCCCCCATGTCCTTTCCTTCTTCTCTTGTTGCAGATGGTTCAGAGACTGGCAGGGTCTTGGCATCGCCTGTGGTTAGTGTTTGAGAAAACAGCACAGTACATACGAAATCCCTCACCCCCCCCATCCACCAGTGCTATTTATACCCCCATTTTGGCGTTCTCAGATGCAGAGAAGCCCTCCTGCCATGAACTGACAGCCTGACTCTTGCCATTTCAGCAACTGGAGAAAGATGAGATGTTCCTCTGCTGCGTGCTGGCCACTTGCTCGGAGGCCCGCCAGAGAGAAAAGGACAGGTTGAGGTACTCCAAAAAGATGGCCGTCAAGGCAATTGTGGTGAGTGAGAGGTTGCATGAGGTATCCAGGGGTGAGGGGGGCAGGAGAGCTGGGGATGGGATTTGGGGGATGCTGGGCAGAAGGAAGGCCTGGCAGGGTCTGGCCAAGAGAAGGGTTGTGCAGGCATTTGGCATTACATTGCCAATTCCTGCACTGAGTTTGGGGTTGGAGGAATCCACCTGATGTCCGTAGGAAACTGACGTTTTCCCCCTCCGCCCTCTGTTCTCTACCAGGATCTCATGGGACGGATTGCGTGCTTTACGCAGCCTGAATTGGCCCTTGCTACGGCACTGGAAGCCCTTTACCAACTGAGGTATACCGGTTTTTTTGAGCTTGACAAGGAGCTGGCGGGGGGGGGGGGGCAGAATGTGGAAAGGTGTTACCAGACCTTGCCACTGCAGTGAATTAGATTGGAAGAATTGCTTACAATTTCTTGGGTTTCTTGCGTTCAAAAAGCTTTATTCATGCAGCAACAATTTACAGGATGAGTGGAGATGTAAGAGAGAAAATAGAAGCTATATTGTCTAGAGATGACTGCGAAATGGCTCAGCTTTTAGGGGTGGGATTAACTAAGACCTAGAGGCTTGCAACCAAGTGCCAGGTAGACTGCCGCATAAACAGTGCCCTTGTGTGTTTATTTTAATTTTACCTTTATTCATTTTTAGCCTGTAAAATCTATACGCTGCTTGATTGTCAAAAGTGGTTTAAGCTAACACATTCATTCACTAGAAGTTCAAGAGAATGAAATGTATTTGATGCTCCTCCCCCCCAATATGAGACAGAGTCTAAAAAGGTTTCCCTCCTTCTCTCCAGCCTCATGAAGCCCAAATTACCACTGAAGCTCCACAGCCTGATTGTGCATGCAGCCTTTGTGGCGGTCATTGAGGTCAAAACTGAGCCCGACAAGCAGGTACCGTATTTTTCGCCCTATAGGACGCACCGGCCCATAGGACGCACCTAGTTTTCAGGGGGGGTCAAGGAAAAAATTATGATTCCCCCCCCCCCAGCTCTGGGAGCAGCGGACAGGCTGCACGCAGCCTGTGCGCTACTCCAAGTCCTTCTCCCTGCTTTTGCGGGAGGTGGCGGAATTCCCACACCTCCTGCAAAAGCCCACAGGAGCCCCACGTGACTCCTGTGGGCTTTTCGACCAGGAGGGAGAAGGGACAGAAACAGCCAGTTTCCCTCCTCGGGGAAAAGCCCCCAAGAGCTTTAAAGGGTGCGCGGCTCCTGCAGGCTTTTCTAGGAGGTGGGGGAATTCCCCCACCTCCTAGAAAAGCCGCGGAGCCCCTTTAAAGAGCAGACAGCTTTTGCGGGCTTTTGCGGGAGGTGGGGGAATTCCCCCATCTCCCCCAAAAGCCCGCAGGAGGGAGAAGGGACTGACTCGGCCAGTCAGTCCCTTCTCCCTCCTTGGGGAAAAGCCCCCAAGAGCCGCTTGCTCTTTAAAGGGTGCGCGGCTCCTGCAGGCTTTTCTAGGAGGTGGGGGAATCCCCCCCCCTCGTAGAAAAGCCAGCAGAAGCCACGGAGCCCCTTTAAAGAACGCGCGGCTTTTGCCTGCTTTTGTGGGAGGTGGGGGAATTATAAATAGTCCTTAAATTTTTTCCAGTCCTCTTCCATTGTTTCTTCTCCCAAATCTCGGATTCTGTCAGTCATTTCAGCCAGTTCCATATAGTCCATCAATTGCGTCTGCCACTCTTCCAGTGTGGGCAAATCTTGTGTCTTCCAATATTTTGCAATGAGTATTCTTGCTGCTGTGGTTGCGTACATAAAAAAAGTTCTGTCCTTCTTTAATACCTTTTGGCCAACAATGCCCAAAAGGAAGGCCTCTGGTTTCTTGGGAAAAGTATACTTAAATACCTTTTTTTAACTCATTATATATCATTTCCCAGAAGGCCCTCACTTTTGGACAAGTCCACCAAAGGTGAAAGAATGTCCCTTCAGCCTCCTTACATTTCCAACACTTGTTATCAGACAGGTGATATATTTTTGCAAGCTTGACTGGGGTCATGTACCACCTATATATCATTTTCATAATATTTTCTTTCAAGGCATTACATGCCGTGAATTTCATTCCGGTGGTCCATAACCTTTCCCAGTCCTCAAACATAATGTTATACCCAATATCCTGCGCCCATTTTATCATGGCTGATTTGACTGTCTCATCCTGGGTATTCCATTTAAGCAGCAAGTTATACATTCTCGAAAGTACCTTAGTCTTTGGTTCAAGCAGTTCTGTCTCTAACTTCGATTTTTCCACCTGGAATCCTATTTTTTTGTCCATTTTGAAAACCTCTTGAATTTGAGCATAATGTAACCATGTAATTTTCATAGAATGAAAATTAGATCAAGTAAGCTAAAGAAATTCCCGGGTGACTGTTTAGTCACATTTAAAGATAGAGAGATGAGAAATCTGATTTTGCAAAGGAATAGAGAGAAGAGATTATATATTGACGGGAACTATATAATCATATTTAAAGATATTCCAATAAGGTTGTTGAAACGAAGAGAAGCGTACAAACCACTGGTGCAACTACTTAAGAAAAACAAGATTGATTTCAGATAGGAATTTCCGGAAGGAGTCTCATTCTTCTATAAAGGAGTAAAAAGAAGATTGTTAAGCCCTGAGGAAATAGGAAAATTCACAAGAAGATATAAATAACTACAACAAGGAGAGGAAGAGGCTAAAGGAGCAGAAGGAGGATTAAGATTGAGGGAGGAACTTGAATTAGGAGAAGAAGAAGAACAGACTGGGAGAGAATCAGAAGAAGAGGAAGAAGAAGAAGAAGGAGAAGAGACAGAAAGACTATAAGGTTAAAACTTAAATTTAGACAGCGGCAAGAAGAATGACGTTAAAATTATGGAACTGGAACATTAATGGAATGAACGACAAGAAGAAACGGAATGGAATTGAACGTATTTTAAAAAAGAAGAATTTGGATATCATATGCCTTCAAGAAACGCATGTGGCCAAAAAACATAGGAAAATCCTCGTTAACAAAAGGTTAGGGAATGAATTTATATCCTCGGATAAAGAGAAAAAAAGAGGTGTTGTTGTTGGCTTTTTGCAGTATAGTAACGCTGCAGAGAGCTTGCTGGGGAGATCATGCATTAAAAAGAAAGGACTCAAAAATAACTTAAGGAAGGTTTTAATAAGAAAAACAAACACTCCATTTACACTAAATACATCAACAAACCAAACCAGACCCAACCACCAACCCATCCCCCAGGGTAATGGGAGAGCTAGATGCTGCACCTTATATACTCTACCCAAATGCTGACACACCTTAATCAAATACAACTCAGCAGCACCTGCTACATTTCACAGCTGTAAAGCTGGGTCTCGTTAGTTTGTTCTGGCCCTTGCTCCGGCCCCTTAAATACATACACATGGAGTGGAACAATGATGAACCTTTACATTTAAAGAAACCATTCAACATTTCCCCTGTGGTTCATCATTGTGGAACAAAAACATAAAGCATACTTTGTACATGTTTTTCATGTGTAACCTTTGGAAGTGCTTTAGTAAAAATGTCCGCAATTTGATTGTCACCTGGAACATATTTAAATACAACCATTTCATCAGCAATTAGTTTCTTTACAAATTCTAAACGTAATCTTAAGACTCTAGTGCACTGCGTATTGGTCTCTGAACACAGGATAGCAAGTCTACTCTGGGAATCAAGGTAAACTTTTACTGGTAGTGTTACTTGCATCTGTAGGTCTGCAAATACTTGCAGATACCATTCTACATCACGAGTGGCCTGAACGCATGCACATAATTCACTCTCAGTTGTGGAGAGACAAATAATGGTTTGTGTCTGGGACTTCCATTCAAATGGACAACCGTTATAACAAAACACCATACCAGACACACCCCTGCAATTATTTTGTTCTACTGCATGAGATGCATCACAGAAAATTTCAAAACCTTTGTCAATACTTGATGTAAACTGCAACCTATAATGTTTGGTATGTTTAAGGTACATTACCACTCTCTTAAGAGCAGAGAAACATTGCATAGTGGGCTTTTCCACAAATTTTGCTAGAAAGTGAAAAGCATAAGTTATATCTGGTCTTGAGATTCTTTGAATGAAATTTAGCTTGCCTATAGCAGAACGATACAAAGTTTTGTTAGGAAATGGCTTATCTTCACCTGTAAAGGTGAAACCACACACCATAGGTGTTTCCTTCCTATTTGCATTTTCTAAACGTAGCATTTCAACTAGATCATCAATTTTTGCAGTTTGATGAACCAGAAAAGATCCATTTTTGCCTTTCTCAATTTGCATGGATAAGTAATTTTTAGCTATGCCTAATTCCACCACATCAAACTTCTTCTGTAACTGTGAAACTACCTGTTCATTCATTTATTCATTCATTTATTTATTTACGGCTATTAGCCCATAAAAAACTACCTGTTCATATTCCTGTTTAGTTTTTGTAGAAATTAATACGTCATCTACATACACACATATTTTTGTTACAGAGTTTGCCCTTTCCTTTATAAACACACAATTGTCTGCCTTTCCCTGTGAAAAACCAATATCTAGCAATTCTTTTGCTAAAGTTTGGTGCCAATTCCTTCCACTTTGGTGCAGACCATAAAGGGATTTATTTAATTTGCATACCAAACCTTCAGCAGCGTCTATGCCTTCAGGGACACGCATAAAAATTTGTTCTTTTAAATCTGCAAACAAATATGCAGTTTTTATATCTAGGTGATAAACAGAATGTCCACGTTGTGATGCATCTTTTAACAAAAGCTTAACTGTTTCATATTTTACACTTGGTGAATAACACAAATCATAATCTTCGCCTGGAATTTGTTGAAAACCTCTAGTAACTAGTCTTGCCTTGTACCTTACAACTTCATTTTTATCATTCATTTTAACTCTATAAACCCATTTTGAATCAATAAGTCTCATATCTGGGGTTTGTGGTACAAGAGACCAAGTGTTATGCTCTTTTAAAGAAGCTATCTCAGAGTTCATAGCTTTATACCAATTTACAGCTTGGTGCTTAGGTAAATTCTGAACATCATTGTAGCTTTTTGGCTCAAAAACCGCCTTATTGGCATACACAGTATTAAAATGTTCATCTGCAAAACGCTGTGGCTTCTGTCTCTTTCTATCTGAACATCTCAGTCCGGAAGGAGAGTCAGAATCCTCAGACTTAATGGGACTGAGTGAACTACTAGTTTCAGGTTGTAAATCATCATTGTCAGACTGAAGAGGTGCCTGTAGTCTAAGCTCACGGTCAGAAAACTCAAGAGAATCTAACCTCCCCTCGGGTGCCTGTGACTTTAAATCAAACAAATTATCAGATTCAACAGGCTTTTTGTCTTTCCCCATTAATTCAGAAGCACAATTTCCTCCTGCTGCTGCTGCTTCTTCCTCTTCTTCCTCAGTATCATTTATACCATCAGTATCTTGGAAAACAGCAACCCCATTCCAATTTACAGTTTGTATCATGCTTCTGGTAATATGAAATTTGCCAGTTGCTGGTATGTAAATTCTGTACGCCCCCTGCTGGTAGCCCATTAATTTTCCCTGAACACTACGTTCACCCAATTTCTGCTTAGCAGGATAATGCATAATTACATCTGAACCCCAAATACGTAGGTATTTCAGATTAGGCCGTTTTTTAAACAACTTCTCATAGGGGGTGACATCTAAACCAGAATGATAACTGCGATTTCTAACATAACAAAAAGCATGGAGTGCTTCAGCCCAAAACGCTTTGGGCAGATTAGCATCGTGCAGATAAGTTTTAACCCCTGCCTGCAAGTCACGCTGCACAACTTCAACAAGCCCATTTTGCCAGGGACTTCGGGGGCAAGATAACTCATGAGTAGTCCCCTGCGCTTCCAGGAATTTCTCAAAATCCTCAGAAACAAATTCCCCACCCCGGTCAGAAAACAGGTTCTTAATAGGTTTGTTAAAGTGCGTTTTTACCCAGTTGCAAAAAGCTTTGTACTTCTCAAGTGCTTGTGACTTTTCAGCTATTGCATAAGTCCAACAATATCTACTATATTGGTCTATCAGGGTAAGCCAGTACTTAGAACCTCCTAATGATGGTGGGAGTGGCCCAACTAAATCACAATGTACACGCTCAAATGGCTCAGTTACTTTTCTATCTGAGCACCTACCCTTGCGTGCAACCTTAATCTTATTCTTGCAACAGGATAGACATTGCATAAAGAATTTACATGGTTTTAAGTTGAGGCCATTGACAATATTCTTTGTCTTAATTACATCAGCAAAATTCAGGTGTCCCAGAATTCTGTGCGCCTCGTGGACACACCCAGAATGTGGCCTTACATTCCTCAACCCCTGGCTTGACTGTGCTGCTCTGCAATTTATATGCGATTGTGAGTAGGTGTGAAAATACAGTCTATATAAACCATCAGATTCCCGGGCATACAATAGACGTTTGTTCCCATCGAAAAACTCACACATTGACTTTAAGAAACGCACAGTTATCCCTTGACGAGCAAAGCACCTTACTGATAATAAATTGTCCATTGACGGGCAATAAATGCAGTTCGCTATTGTAATGTTTAAAGAGTCAAGTTTAACAGTACCCCTGCCAAGCGACTGAAGGACTTGTGAATTGGCTAAATGTACATTACCAATTTCCTCTTCGAAAGAAATAAACAAGCTTCGATCATTGCAGACGTGCTGAGATGCTCCTGAGTCGATAACAAAAGACTTCCACTTGGCATCTTTAATTCTTTTACAATCTTTAGTCCGAGCGTGAAAAGCTCGCGGCTCGTTTTGACGAACAGAAACAGGCTTGGGAGTACTTTGTTTTCTTTTGGATCTGCAGTCCCTTGCAAAATGTCCTTGCTTATTGCAGAACCAACAACGCTTTGCAGCTTTAAATGCAGTTGTATCACCACAGGTTTGCATATGGCGTTCCTCATTCTTTCTGGAAACAGGAGTGCTTATGGCACAAGCCTCCCTTCTATCCAACTCGCCCATTAATCTTGCCGTTACCCCTTCCACAGTTAATTGTGCTGGTGGAACGGCAGATATCTGGCTAGCTACCCCATCAAAGTCCTCATTAAGGGAACAAAGGATGATAAAAACATACTGAATATCAGGTATCTCCATGTCCCTTCGAATTAACTCGCCGCGTATTGCCTCCAGACGTCTCAAGTGTGCTGCCAAATCTCCACCAGGCTGCAACTTCGTCTGGTACAACTGCTTGAAAAACGTCAATGCAGACGCTGACTCTTTTCTAACATGCACTGCTGCAAGACTGTCCCACATTTCTTTGGCAGTTTTCTTATTTCTTATATAGACTACTTGCTGGTCGCTGACTGCCAAATTAATTATCGCCCTGGCTTTTGCATCTCCTTTCGACCAAGCATTAGTTACAGGGTCAGGAGGGTCATCAGTTACATAGGTCCATACTTCTCTAGAGGTCAAAAGCGCCTCCACCCGAAAAGACCATAAACTATAGTTCTCATCTGTTAGCTGTGGGAAGACCAGAGCCTTCTCAGCTTCAGGAACCCGGTCAACCATTCTGGAACTCTTCCAGACCCACAAAAACTATGCTAACAGGAGAAGGAGTTTTCAAACCTTTCTCAGAGTCCAAAAATATGCAGTCATCCACTCAGCAGCTGGGCCCATAACCAAAGATGTTGGCTTTTTGCAGTATAGTAACGCTGCAGAGAGCTTGCTGGGGAGATCATGCATTAAAAAGAAAGGACTCGAAAATAACTTAAGGAAGGTTTTAATAAGAAAAACAAAAACTCCATTTACACTAAATACATCAACAAACCAAACCAGACCCAACCACCAACCCATCCCCCAGGGTAATGGGAGAGCTAGATGCTGCACCTTATATACTCTACCCAAATGCTGACACACCTTAATCAAATACAACTCAGCAGCACCTGCTACATTTCACAGCTGTAAAGCTGGGTCTCGTTAGTTTGTTCTGGCCCTTGCTCCGGCCCCTTAAAGACATACACATGGAGTGGAACAATGATGAACCTTTACATTTAAAGAAACCATTCAACAGTTGTATTATATATTAAAAACAAAATTGAATCTCGCCAATTATTTAAGGATGAAGAAGGAAGAATAATTGCGGCTCAAATTAAGTGGCAAGGTGAAGAATTGATAATAGTCGGGATCTACGCACCAAATGGGAACAAGACAGAATTTTTCAGATTATTGGAAGAGAAATTATTTGAATATATGGACCAAAAAATTATAATAATGGGAGACATGAACGGTGTGGTCTCAACAGAAATGGACAGATTAAGGAAAACGAAGAACAAAGAAGGGAAGTTACCTAAGACATTTTTTATGATGACTAAGAACTGCAACTTGATTGACATCTGGAGACTCAGGCACCCTTTGGAGAAACAATTCACATACCACTCAGAACCGAACCAATCAATGTCAAGAATAGACCAAATATGGGTATCGAACGAACTGACACCAAGAATCCAAAAAATTGAAATACAGGCTAAAGTTATCTCAGACCACAACCCAATAGAAATGGAGCTAAAAGGTTTTGAAGAGCGAACTTTTAGATGGAGGTTGAATGACAATCTATGGGACGATCAAAAGTTCGTTGAAAAAATACGGAAAAAACTGTTTGAATATTTTTTGGACAATCTAGATAAAGGGACAAAAACGAGTGTGGTGTGGGACGCAAGTAAGGCAGTAATGAGGGGCCTACTTATACAACAAAATGTGTGGGAAAAAATAATAAAGAAAAAAAGATAAAAGAGATTTTGAGACAGATTACGAATAATGAACAAAAATTGATTAAAAAACCTAACAATGAGAAGATAAAGCAGGAAATAAAGACTCTCCAAACTCAATTTGCAATGTTGATAAATAAAGAGGTTGAATGGAACATAAAAAGGCTAAGACAGAAAAACTTTGAGTTCGCAAACAAATCAGGAAAATGGCTCGCCTGGCAGGTAAAAAGAAGGAAAGAACAAAACACAATTAATAAAATTGAAATAAATGGAGAAGAAATAACAGACCCGAAAGAAATTAGGAAAGGGTTTGTGGACTTCTATAAGCAACTATACAGGAATAAAGAAAGGAATAACACGAAAAAAATAGAAAGATATTTAAAAGAAAAGATGGTGAGGAAGATCCCGACAAATCATAAAGAACAGTTAAATGCCCCAATATGCAGAGAGGAGGTAGAAGAAGTGATAAAAGAATTGAAAAGAGGGAAAGCACCGGGCCCAGACGGGTTTACATCAAGTTATTACAAAGAAATGAAAGATACGCTGATAGGCCCGTTGATAGAAGTAATGAATAACATCTTAAAAGAAAGGGATATTCCAGGAACATGGAAAGAGGCATTTATTACAATAATTCCAAAACAAGATTCGGACCCAACTCAAGTTAAGAACTACAGACCTATCTCTTTATTAAATACTGACTATAAGATCTTTGCGGGAATCCTAGCTAAAAGACTAAAAAAGATATTAACAAAAATTATACACAAAGATCAAGCCGGTTTCCTGCCGGGCAGACAAATAAGTAACAATACAAGAAATATAGTCAATCTTATCGAATTTCTGTCCGATAGGTGTGATAAACCAGCAAGTTTAATTTTTGTAGACGCGGAAAAAGCTTTCGATAATGTAGTCTGGGATTTTATGTTGAAAAATCTGGAGGTTATGGAGGTGGGCCAAGAATTCTTTAATGGTATAAAGGCAATTTATACAGAACAGAAAGCAAGATTGATAGTCAATAATGTTATTACTGAAGATATTAAAATAGCTAAGGGAACAAGACAGGGGTGCCCGCTTTCGCCACTGTTGTTTATAGTGGTCCTGGAAACCTTATTAAATGCAATAAGACAAAATAAGCAAATTAAAGGGGTAACATTAGGTGCAAATGAATACAAAGTCAAAGCCTATGCAGATGATGTGGTTCTGACTGTGGAAGAAGCTATAGAAAGTACAAAGGAAATTTTGGATGAGATGGAAAAATTTGGAAATATAGCAGGATTCAAATTGAATAAGAGAAAGACCAAAATGATTGTTAAAAATCTGGATCAAGATAAGATTGAATTATTACAACAACGAACAGAGATTGAGGTAGTTAGAAAGGTTAAATACTTGGGAATCTGGCTCTCTAGTAAGAACATTGACTTATACCAAAACAATTACACCCCAGTTTGGAATGGAATAAAAAAAAGATTTGGAGGTCTGGGCCAGAATGAAACTATCATTCTGGGGAAGAATATCAATGGTCAAAATGATGGTGCTCCCTAAGTTGTTATTTTTATTCCAAACCATACCCATAATAAAAGGTACAAAAGACTTTAAAGAACGGCAAAAGGTGATCTCAAGATATGTCTGGGAAGGGAAGAAGCCCAGAATCAAATTTAAGTTACTAACAGACATAAAAGAAAGAGGTGGCTTCGCCCTACCAGACATGAGATTGTATTATGAGGCAGCATGTCTGTGCTGGTTAAAAGAATGGGTAAAGTTAGAAAATAAAGAACTATTGGATTTGGAAGGGTTTAATAACAAATTTGGGTGGCACGCGTACCTATGGTGTGACAAAAAGAGGGTGCACAAGGGTTTTGGTAATCACATCTTCAGAGGTTCATTAATAGAGGTCTGGGACAGATATAAAAACATACTAGAACCAAAAATTCCGCATTGGCTATCCCCGTTGGAGATAATGTGTGTAAAGAAAATCAATATGAGTGAAAAGTGGGGAAAGTATGGAGAAATGGTTACCAAAGAAGGAGGGAAGTGGAAAGTAAAACCATACGACCAGGTCAAAGTGTTCACATATGATTGGCTGAACTACTTTCAGATAAATGAAATGTTTAAAAAAGAGGTGAAGGAAAGGGGTTATGAGGAAAAAGAATCTAGATTCCAAAAAGATATAATAAACAATGAATACAAAAATCTGTCAAAAATGTATAAAATACTGTTGGAGTGGAATATGAAGGATGAGGAAGTGAAATCAGTGATGGTTCAGTGGGCAAGGGATTTTGGATACAATGTCCAATTGGAGGACTGGGAAAGGTTGTGGAAAGTGAACATAAAATTTACGGCATGTACGTTATTGAAAGAAAACATGATGAAAATGCTTTACAGGTGGTACATGACACCCGTAAAATTGGCAAAGATGTACAAGGTAGACAATAAATGCTAGAAATGTAAACAGAAAGAAGGGACATTTTACCATCAGTGGTGGGAATGCAAAAAAGTTAAAAGCTTTTGGGAAGAGATCTATAATGAAATGAAAAAGATGTTAAGATACACATTTGTTAAAAGACCAGAAGCCTTTTTATTAGGTATTGTAGGAAAGGACATTGGAAGAAAGGACTGCAAACTTTTCCAGTATGCGGTAACGGCTGCCAGAATCATGCTGGCTCAGAAGTGGAAGCAGGAAGAAACTCCAATGGTAGAAGAGTGGAGAGCAAAATTGACAGAATATGCAGAATTGGACAAATTAACAGGGAAAATCAGATATACTAAAGATCAAAAGTTTATTGAGGACTGGGGGAAATTTGTGGGTTATCTGGAAAATAACTGTGCTGTAAATACAACGCTAGTGGGGTTTAAAGAGGCACTGTAAAGAATCAATAAGTATTGTTTATTAGAAATAATGAAGGAAGGGAGGAACAAATGGCAATATGAAAGAATGGAATGCGTACTAAAGATATAACTACGAATGATTGTCAGTAACGCTGAAGGAAGTCTAAAATGGATAAGATTTGTTGTAATATGGATAAAATGGATAATCAGTTGGAAATCAATAAAATTTTAAAATGCAAAAAAAAAAGCAAATAATGTCCAGTTGTTCTTTTTTCAATATATGAAAAATTCTTCTTCTTTTTTCCGGAGAATTTCCGCCATTGATATTCCAGCTAAAGAGCTGCAGAGACATCCTGGATCAATCTGTTGGTTCTATAGTGGTGTCTCTTCCTTTTCCTCTGAACCCAGGGGTGCTGGTGTTGGTGCAGGTGCAGGCAGAGGTGGTGGCCAAGATGCTGCTGCTCCCTTTTGAAGGTCCTCTTCGTAGTCTTTCAAAAACTTTTGTTGATCTTCTGCTGTTCTGATTTTAACTTTCTTTCCTTTGAAATTAAAGGATAGTCCTTGGGGGAACTCCCACCTGTAAGGAATTGAGTTACCTCTTAGTAGTCTTGCAAGTTCTGTGTATGTAGCTCTAAGGTCCAAAAGTTGTTTCGGTATGTCTCTGTAGATTTCTGCTCTTTTGCCTTGAATTTCAAGTGATTTTCCAAAATGTAGGCCTAGTATTTTGTCTCTTTCTTGTCTGGATCTCAAAATAATCAAGCAGTCTCTAGATCTGTCCTTCCTTTTTTTTTTATAAATTTTTTATTGCGTTTCTTTCCATAGGTTCACAGATTCAGATGCAAAGCAAAAAACAAGAAACAGATTTTAAAAATAAGCAAAAATAAAAAAGATTAAATATATATCAAATCATCTTTCCATAAATCACTACCAATTAGACCTCCTCACGTCCTCCCAACATTGCGTTCTTTGCAGTAACCATATCAGCAATTTGTTACCTTATTTCGCAACTTACTGTAACTTTCAATTATTATGTTACCAAGTTCAAAATGTTGTAATTCAATTTTAGTACCTTTAAAATAAACATAATAAATTTGTTTCAAATTGACTCCTTTTTTTTGTTATGACTTACTTTATCGTTTACCTAATCAAATTGCAGAAGCATAACGTTTCCTAATCGTGCACAATCTTAACATTCAAACAACTTATAGTATTTTTGCAAATAGTCTTTAAATTTTTTCCAGTCCTCCTCTATTGTTTCCTCGCTCAGATCTCGAATTCTGCCAGTCACTTCTGCTAATTCCATATAGTCCATCAACTGCGTCTGCCAGTCCTCCAGTGTGGGTAAATCTTGTGTCTTCCAGTGCTTTGTGATAAGAATTCTTGCTGCTGTGGTTGCATACATAAACAAAGTTCTATCCTTTTTTAACACCTTCCGGTCCACCATGCCCAGAAGGAAGGCCTCCGGTTTCTTGGGAAAGGTATATTTAAATACCTTTTTCAATTCATTATATATCGTTTCCCAGAAGGCCTTCACTTTCGGGCAGGTCCACCAGAGGTGAAAGAATGTCCCTTCTGCCTCTTTGCATTTCCAACATTTATTATCAGACAGGTGGTATATCTTAGCTAGCTTGACTGGGGTCATGTACCACCGGTATACCATTTTCATAATGTTCTCTTTCAAGGCACTACATGCCGTAAACTTCATACCGGTGTTCCACAACCTTTCCCAGTCCTCAGACATGATGTTATGCCCAACATCCTGTGCCCATTTTATCATAGCAGATTTAACTGTCTCGTCCTGTGTATTCCATTTAAGCAGCAAGTTATACATTCTCGAAAGTACCTTAGTCTTTGGTTCTAACAATTCCGTCTCCAATTTCGATTTTTCCACCTGGAAACCAACTTTTTTATCCATTTTAAAAGCCTCTTGAATTTGAGCATAATGTAGCCAGTCTCGCACCTTACTTTTTAGTTTATCCTGGCTCTGCAATTTCCAATTATCTCCAGTTCTTTCAATTATTTCCCAATATTTTGGCCAGTAGGCCTCCATATTGGGTCTTTTTAGAGCCTTGGCCTCCATCGGTGATAACCACCTCGGGGTCTTACCTTCTAGTAAGTCCTTATACTTCATCCAGACGGCAAAAATTGCTTTCCTGACAATATGGTTTTTAAACAATTTATGAACTTTCGCCTTGTCGTACCATAGATATGCGTGCCAACCAAAAGCATTGTCAAACCCTTCCAGATCTAGGACATCAGTGTTCTCCAACAGGAACCAATCCTTCAACCAACAGAAGGCTGCAGCTTCATAATACAACCTCAAGTCCGGCAGGGCAAACCCCCCTCTTTCTTTCGAGTCAGTTAATATTTTGAATTTTATTCGGGGCTTTTTGCCCTGCCAGACAAACCTAGATATATCCTTCTGCCATTTTCCAAAACATTCCACTCTGTCCACGATCTGTAGGGTTTGAAACAAGAATAACATTTTCGGCAATACACTCATCTTTATAGCTGCAATTCGACCTGACAGGGTAAGTTTCAATCTTGACCAAATTTCCAAGTCCTTTTTAATTTCCGACCAACATTTTTCATAATTATCTTTAAATAAGTTCAAGTTTTTGGTGGACAAAAATACCCCCAGGTATTTCACTTTTTTAACCACAATTAATTCTGTTTCTTTCTGATACCCCTCTGTTTCTGTAGATGTCAAATTTTTAGCCAAGACCTTAGTTTTTTGCTTGTTCAGCTTAAATCCCGCCACCCGACCAAACTCCGAGATAAGTTCTAAAACTCTTTTTGTACTAGATTCTGGCTCCTGTAATGTTAAAACTAGGTCATCTGCAAAAGCTTTCAATTTGTATTGTTTCACTCCGACCTCTATACCCTGCACCAACCGGTCCTCCCTAATCATATTCAGCAACACCTCCAGGACAGAAATAAATAAAAGAGGAGATAGAGGGCACCCCTGTCGTGTCCCTTTTTCAATTTTAAGTTCCTCCGACACCACATTGTTCACTATCAGTTTAGCTTTTTGCTCTGAATAGATTGCTTCTATTCCATTTTCAAACCCCCGCCCCACTCCCATCCCTTCCAAGTTTTTCTTCATAAACATCCAAGAAATGTTGTCAAATGCTTTCTCCGCATCAATAAAAATTAACACCGCCTGTTAGGGATTGATTAGCTGCTTGTGCGTAAAACGTGCTCCCTCAGAGTTTGTGCGACCCCACAAACCTCCGTGTGTGACGGAGCTCCTCAGACATGTCTGCTCTAGTCACTAGTAGAGTCCGACAGTGGCTGTCTGCGGAAGCGTTTCCAGCAAAGGAGCTCCTTAACGGAAACGCGTCTCCTGGACTCACGGCGTGACAGTTTCCGGCGAGGTGTGGGTCTCCCTATGGGAGACTCAGATACCTCTCCACTGTTCTCGCTGGAAGCGTCCCTGAGCCCTCCCTCCTGCTCGCATTCCCTCAGAGATCCACTCCTCCCCCTGCTGGTCCCTGCTTCAGCTGTTGAGTCTCTTTCTTCCTCCCTGAGCCCCTCCACCACCTGATGCTCCGATGGCAGTTCCCTGACATCCACCTCCCCTCCAGGGCCCCCCTCACCCCCTCCCATTTCCTCTCCCCTGGGAGGTGAAGGGCTAAAACCCCGAAAAGAATCTTCCTCATCTTCCGACGTCTCGAACAATTCCCTCCATCGATCGTTGTCCTGGCTCGCTGAATCCTCTTCCTCTTCAGAATCTGGGAACCCCTCCAACTCCTCTTCCTCGTCGGTGGTGGCAAAGTATTCCCTTCGGAACCTCGCTACAGGCTGAGGTTTACGTGGGAACCTCTGATGAAAAGTCTCTATTAAAACTTCGTCATTGACATCCTCTGCCCTAACCCAGGTGTTTTCCGACTCCGGTTCCCCTTCCCACATTACCAAATACTCTACTTGATCTCCCTTCCACCTGGAATCGAGGATCTCCGCTACATGGTAGCTGTGTTCCTTCTCCTCCATTGCTGGTCCCCTAGTGACCCTCCCTTCACTGTCTCCTCTATACGGTGACAGCAACGACCTGTGAAAAACTGGGTGCAGCTTCATGTGGTTCGGTAACCGGAGCCTGAAAGCCACTGGATTGACCTGCTGCATGACTTCAAACGGACCCAGCCTTTTGGGTCTTAATTTCTTACAACCTCCTTTGAACGGCAACCCTTGGGTTGACAGCCACACCTGGTCCCCCACCCTGATGCTTTCACCTTCCCTTCTGTTTTTGTCTGCCTGCCTCTTATATTCCTCCTTAGCCCTGTTTAAGTTGAGTTGGAGCTGGCGATGGATCGCTTCCATTTCTTCAACGAACTGTTCTGCAGCTGGAACGCTCCAGTTCTCCCCCTCCCCCCCTGGGAAGGCTCTGGGATGGCACCCGTGATTAGCCAAAAAGGGGCTCATCCCCGTGGACACGTTCTCTGCATTGTTGTAGGCAAATTCTGCCAACGCCAGCTTCTCCACCCAATCATTCTCTCTGTCATTAACATAACACCGCAAATATTGTTGGAGAACCCCATTTGCTCTTTCCACCTGCCCGTTGGTTTCTGGATGACGGGCCGTTGAAAAATTAACCTCTACATGCAGTAAGCTCATGAGCTTCCTCCAGAACCTGGAAGTAAATTGTTTCCCTCGGTCTGAAACCACCCTCAAGGGGGCGCCATGCAACCGAAACACATTCTCTACAAACAATTTGGCTGTTTCTTCTGCTGTGACCGCATGTGAGCAGGCTATAAAGTGGGCCATTTTAGTTAACAGGTCTACTACAACCATGATGGCTGTTTTCCCTCTAGACCTTGGCAGATCAGTCATGAAATCTATTGCCACTGCTTCCCACGGTCTTTCAGGTGTGGGCAGTGGTTCTAATAAACCAGCCGGCGCCCGCCTCTCCCCCTTGGCTCTTTGGCATTGTTCACACCCTCTCACATACTCCCGCACATCTTCCCTGACCTTGGGCCACCAAAATTCCCTGGTAACCAGCCACATGGTCTTGTGTTGCCCAAAATGCCCTGCTGTGGGGCTATCGTGCAGCTGCTTGAGTACCTTCTCCCTCAATTCCCCTTCAGGTATATATAACGCTCCCTTATAATACAATGCCCCGTTTCTCTCCTCAAAACCACCGGATTTGTCTTCCTCCCTCCTGAGACCCCTGAGTTTGTCCTGGGCGTATGCATCATGCACCGTACCCTCTACCAATTCCCTTTGCCCCACCAAAGTCGCCCCACACACCCAGCGGTCCTCTGGAATGATATGGGTTTCTTCGGGTGCTCCCTCCCCCTCCAAATATTCAGGTTTGCGTGAGAGAGCGTCCGCCCTAACATTCTCTGGGCCTGGCACGTAACAAATCTCAAAGTTAAATTTGGAGAACTCCTGGGCCCATCTCAACTGCCTTTGGTTGAGCACTCGCGCAGTTCTCCAGTACTCTAGATTTTTATGGTCCGTGCACACTTGCACCTTATGTTGTGCACCAACTAGCAGATGCCTCCATCTCCGGAACGCCTCATGAATAGCAAGAAGTTCTCGGTCGTACACCGTGTAGTTCCTCTCGGATTTGTTCAGCTTTCGCGAAAAGAAGGCACACGGTCGCCACTCTGACTCCTCCTTCCCCGGCTGCAGAAGAAGCACCGCCCCTATGGCTCTGTCAGATGCGTCTGTTTCAACCCTTAGCTTCTTTCGTAAATCCACATGCAGAAGTTGTTCTTCAGAGGCGAAGGCCCTTTTCAGCTCCTCAAACGCTCGCTCCGCCTCCGCCGTCCATACAAACTTCTTTTTACTGCTGAGACAGTCAGTGATGGGCGCCGTCAGATGGGCGAAGTTGCGGATGAACTTACGATAAAAGTTTCCAAACCCTAGGAACCTCTGCACATCCTTCTTGGTTTTGGGTGTTTTCCATTCCAGCACTGCCTGTACCTTGCCGGGATCCATGGCCAATCCCTTGTCTGACAGGCGGTACCCCAGGAATTCCACCTCCTTGGTATGGAACCGACACTTCTCCAGTTTCACCCACAGCCTGTTGGCTTGCAGTCTGCTCAACACTTCTCTGA
Organism: Podarcis liolepis; assembly: GCF_965112155.1. NCBI lineage: Eukaryota > Metazoa > Chordata > Lepidosauria > Squamata > Lacertidae > Podarcis > Podarcis liolepis. Next base: position 8,686,781 of record NC_139568.1, read on the forward strand.
CGTCTCTCACATGTTGCTCCTCATTCTCCGAATACACCAACACATCATCTAGGAAAGCAACGCAATTCTTGTAGAGCAAAGGGCCCAGTACGTGGTTCATAAAAGATTGAAAACACGCTGAGCCTGCTTGTAATCCAAATGGCATAACGAGGTATTCAAATGCCCCCAAAGGGGTAAACATGGTGGTTTTCCATTCATCCCCTTTCCTTATGCGTATCAGGTTGTACGCCCCCCTTAGATCCAGCTTTGTAAAAATCTTTCCCTTCCTCACCCTGGTCAAAATATCATCAATTCTGGGCATAGGGAAAGCCACTGGTTCAGTCACTGCATTTAACCTCCTAAAATCACATACAAGTCTCGGCTTGTCCGCGTTTTTTTTGTCCACAAAAAACACTGGGCTACCCCCTGCTGCTTTGGACTCTCTCATGAAGCCTCTCTTCAGGTTCTTGTCAATAAACCCTCGCAACTCCTGCATTTCTCTGTCTGACATGGCATACAACTTGCCCACGGGAAGCTGTGCTCCAGGGAGTAAATTGATCTGGCAATCAAAGGGCCTATGAGGTGGTAGTTGGTCAGCTTCCTTCTCGCTGAACACGTCGCTGAGATCTGCATACTGTGGTGGTACCTTCACCTTCTCCATTACTTCAGTCCCTGCTAGGGTGGCTTGGGCCCCTGCTGAACCCTTTTCCCCTTTGCAGTGTTCTAAGCAATGTGCTGAACCAAAGGACACCACTCTTTGATGCCAGCCAACCAGCGGATCATGTAGAGCTAGCCAGCTCATTCCCAAAATAATGGGAGCGCCTCCCAGGGTGGCCACATTAAACGCTATCAGTTCTGTGTGCCTTGCCACCCTCATTATCATTGGGACAGTCTGCAAGCTGACTCCTCCTCCCAACAACTCCCTGCCATCAATCGTGGTCACCTGCAGGGGGTTGCTTAAAGGGATAGTCTGTATCTGGTGTTCAGCAGCAAACTCCTTGCTCATAAAATTGCAGGAGCTGCCTGAGTCCAATAGCGCCTTTATTTTTAGGGGGTGCCCATTTTGCAGCTCTAGCGACACTTCAATCACTAGAGCAGGTCGAGGAGCTTCTGGCACGGGCACTTTCACTGCTCTTTGGCCTGGCTGCAGTGCCCCGATTGTGGCAACCAGGCGTTGGCTTTTACCTGCTCCGTTCCCCCCTGTTCTCCCCCCTCAACAGCTCCCACCATCCCTTGCCATTCCTTCCTCTGGGGGCAGACTCTGGCAAAGTGGCCTGGCTGTTGGCAGAGATAGCATTTCCGGGCGCCCTTTCCCTCCTTCTTAGCCCCCTCGCTGGTTTTTGAATATGCGCGCGCGCGCGCTGTTCCGATTTCCATCGGCTCTGCCGGCGGGAAAGCTGGCTCAGGAATGTCTGGAATGCGGAACTCCTTCCAACGTTCCCCTCTCCCTTCCCGCCTCTCCAAGGCTCTTGCCTCCTGCCGCGCTCCTATGGTCAGCGCAGATTTGGTCAGCTGATCCATAGACCCCGCCCTGGGGCTCCGTGACAGCTCGTCTTTCACCGCCGAAGAAAGACCTTCTTCAAATAGCATCTGAATGGGTGGCGCCGATAAATCCCAACCCAGTCTGTGAATCAGCATGGTAAACTCAGTCCAGTACTCACGGACAGATCGACTTCCCTGCTTGCAAGCCATTAGCTGTCTGCGCACCACCCCTTCCTCAATATCGCTGGAAAACATGATATCCATTGCACGAAAGAACTTCATCGTGTCCTTTAGTACGTCATTGTGCGTTGCCATTAGGGGTCGAACCCAGTCTCTCGCCCCTTTCTCAAGATGCCCAATTACGAAAGCAACTCGCGATTCCTCATCAGGGAACTCATCGAACTGCACATTAATGGCATATTGCATCTCTGTCCTAAAGGCATGGTAATCCTTGGGGTCCCCCCCAAATTTCTGCACCAATCCTGGTACCTTTCTGGGGAACTGAGTGGCTCTCCCCTTCTTGTCTGCATCCTGAGCCCTTCTCTCCTCCAGCCTCGCCGTCTGCAGCGCCAGTTGGACCTCCAACGCTCGGTATCTATCTTCCAAGCTTGGACCAGCTCCAGCCCCCGCTCCTCCGGTTCCGGTTGGTTCGCTCATGATGCTTTCTCTTGCACAGGCAGCGTACAGAGACTGTCGGACTGCTGTTAGGGATTGATTAGCTGCTTGTGCGTAAAACGTGCTCCCTCAGAGTTTGTGCGACCCCACAAACCTCCGTGTGTGACGGAGCTCCTCAGACATGTCTGCTCTAGTCACTAGTAGAGTCCGACAGTGGCTGTCTGCGGAAGCGTTTCCAGCAAAGGAGCTCCTTAACGGAAACGCGTCTCCTGGACTCACGGCGTGACAGTTTCCGGCGAGGTGTGGGTCTCCCTATGGGAGACTCAGATACCTCTCCACTGTTCTCGCTGGAAGCGTCCCTGAGCCCTCCCTCCTGCTCGCATTCCCTCAGAGATCCACTCCTCCCCCTGCTGGTCCCTGCTTCAGCTGTTGAGTCTCTTTCTTCCTCCCTGAGCCCCTCCACCACCTGATGCTCCAATGGCAGTTCCCTGACACCGCCCTTGTGTTCCTCTTAGTCTGCAAGAGCTCCAAAATGTCAATAATATTCCTGGTGTTATCAAACATATGTCTACCAGGGAGAAAGCCTGCTTGGTCCTTATGAATTACTTCATTTAGTACCTTTTTAAATCTACTTGCTAAAATGTCTGCAAATATTTTGTAATCCACATTCAGGAGTGAGATGGGACGGTAGTTCTTAAGCTGGGTCTTTTCCGATTCTGACTTAGGTATCAATGTGATGAATGCTTCTTTCCACGTTTCCGGTGCCCTCTTCCCCTCCATAATCTGATTGCATACCTCCATCAAAGGTTGTATCAAATAGTCCTTCAAAGTCTTATAATATTTGGAGGTAAGCCCGTCCGGGCCTGGAGATTTGCCAAGTTGCATATTCTGGATGGCACCTTCAATTTCCTGTTGAGTTATTTTACAATTCAAGATTGATCTTTTATCTTGACTTATTTTAGATAGTCCATTTATCTTTAAAAATTGGTCTATCTCAAATTCTTTCTGAGGCCCCTGTGCATAAAGTTCTTTAAAGTATCTGTGGAAGCACTTCCTAATTTCTTCTGGTTTCTGAACCGTTCTTCCTTCAATCTCTAGATTTGTAACCGTATTTAGCTTTTGTCTTTTTTTCAGCTGCCATGCTAGCAGCTTTCCACATTTATTTGCTGATTCAAACGATCTCTGCTTCATTTGTTTGATTTTCCATTCTATCTCTTGGTTAATCAATTTCGAATATTGTGCTTGATGGAATTTAATTTCTCTCAGCACCTCCTTTGACTTTGGTTTAGTTCTCAACTTTTTCTCTCCTTCACTTATTTTCTCCAAGATTTTCTCCTTTTTTCCATTCCAGAATTTTTTCTTAATTGTGTTCTGTTGTATCAGAAACCCTCTCATAACTGCTTTACTGGCGTCCCAGATCGTTCTTTTTTCTACCGTGGTGTTCAAATTTATTTCAAAGTAGTCCTTTAACGTTTTTTGGGCCTTCTTCACAATCTCTTGATCTCTTAACAAGGTGTCATTCATTCTCCATCTAAAGGATCCGGTTGGAATAAGTCTCAATTCCATTTTCAGAGCATTATGGTCGGAGCAGGTTTTTGGGCAGATTTCCACCTTTCTTGTCTTAGGTGCCAGCCCTCTAGATGTCCAAATTTGGTCGATTCGTGTCCATGACAGGTGGGCCTCAGAAAAGAAAGTTCCTTCTTTACCTAAGGGGTTCTTTGTCCTCCATATGTCAATCAAATCCATATTGTCAGCCATTTCAAAAAAAGTTTTGGGAAGTCTGCCGTCTGTTGTTAAGTTTTGGTTTTGAGATTTGTCCATATTTGTTGACACCACCCCATTCATGTCTCCCATCATAATGATGTTAGAATAGTCCATATAGTCCAGCATAGTCTCATGCAGCTTCTTGTAAAATTCTGATTTCCCGTCATTTGGTGCATAGATTCCTAATATCAAAATTTTCTCTCCTTGTGTTTGGATTTCAATTGCCAAAATTCTTCCTTGGTCATCCTTAAATAAAAATTTTGGTGACAGGTTCTCCTTTGCATATATCACCACTCCTCTTTTCTTGACTTTATCCGATGAAATAAATTCTTGACCTAGTCTTTTGTTGATTAACACTTTCCTGTGGAGCCTGGTCACATGTGTTTCTTGTAAACATATTATATCCAATTGTTCTTTCTTCAAAATATGAAATATCCTCCTTCTTTTTTCCGGGGAATTTCCGCCATTTATATTCCAACTAAGTAGCTGCAGAGACATCCTGTTCTATTATGTTGTTCCTAAAGTGGGGTGTCTTCCTTTTCCTCAGATCCCGAGGGTGTAGGCGTTGGCCCGCCTCCAGGCGGTGCTGGTATAGATGACGGTAGTGGCCAAGATGCTCCTTTTTGAAGATCTTCCCCGTGGTCGTGCAGGAACTTTTGGTTATCTTCAGTTGTTCTAATTTTAACCTTCTTTTCTTTGTAGGTAAAAGATAGTCCTTGTGGAAACTCCCACCTATAGGGTATTGCATTGTGTCTCAGCAATTTTGCTAACTCGGTGTAGGTAGCTCTAAGGTCCAGTAACTGTTTCGGGATATCTCTGTAAATTTCCACCCTTTTATCTTGTATTTCAATTGCTTTTTTAAAGTGAAGGCCTAAAATCTTGTCTCTCTCTTCCCTTGATCTTAAAATTATCAGACAGTCTCTGGATCTGTCCTTCCTTACCAATCTTCCCAGTCTAAATGCCGAAACAATTTTAAAGTCTGTATCTTCCTTTATACCCCAGAACTTGGAAAATTATTGTGTCAGATATCCAATCAGATCTCCTTGCTCAAGTTCTGGGATGGCTCTCAATTTAAGGTTATTCTCGCGATTTTTCAATTCCACCATCGACAGATAAGCTTGTTGTTCGCCTACCTGTTTGTGCAGAGGCTTAACTTCTCCCTTAATCTCCTCGACCTCCTTCTGTAGAAGTCCCACTTTCTGAATAGCTTCCCCAGCTAATTCACGATTTTCAGCTGTTGCTCCTTGCAGATTCTCTATTGCTTGAGTATGCTGGGAAACCTGTTCAGTCAATTTTTGAATCGAGGATGTCGCTTGATCAATTTTCAAAGACTGATTGTCCACCTTTTGATTTAACTTTGACAACTGCTCCAATATTTGTTTCAAAACTGCGTCTGATCCACCTGCTGCCATATCTTCCTCGGTGGATTTCTCAGTCCTTTCCACTTCCACCTTTTGTGCCACCAGCACAGTTGGAACCGATGATCGACGTCCTTGGGTCAGAGTTGTTTGTAAGAGTTGTGCTGGTTTTTTTTCCCCTTTTCTTTTTCCTTGGCCTCTTTAGCTTCCTTGGCTTTAGATGCTCTTGTTTTCCCTGCACCACTCATTACACATCTGTCAATGTTCAAGGTCAAATTGTCTAGATCTGTCCTTCCTAACCACTCTTCCCAATCTAAAAGTGGTGATAATTTTAAAGTCCTTGTCTTCTTCTATACCCCAGAACTTTGATAGTTCTGATGTCAGATAACCAATCAGATCTCCTTGTTCAAGTTCTGGGATAGCTCTTAATCTAAGGTTATTTTCCCGATTCTTCAATTCCACCATAGACAGATAGGCCTGCTGTTCATTGATCTGCTTGTGCAGTGGCCTTACCTCCCCTTTTATTGCCTCGGCCTTCTGATTAGCTTGTTCTGCTTTTTGATTGGCTTCCTCAGCCAACTTACGATTTTCTGCAGTTGTTGCCTGAAGATTCTCAATTACTTGTGTGTGTTGAGTGACTTGCTCAGTCAATTTACTGATAGTGGCTGTGACTTGATCAATTTTAATCGACTGTTCATCAGCCTTTTTGTTTAAAGCTGCCAGTTGTTCCAAAATTTGTTTTGAGATTGGGTCAAGTCCTCCTGAAGCCATATCCTCTGATGCTTTCTGCTCAACTTCCCCTTCTTGCAGTCCTAAAACAGTTGGGACAGATGATCTACGCGACTGAGAAGTCAAAGTTGTTTGTAACAATTGTACAGATTGTTTTGCTTTCATTTTGGCCGACCTTGTTTTCCCTGTGCCACTCATTCCACACCTGTCTATGCGTCAAGGTCAAACTGTATGCAATTCCATGGGAAAGACAGTCCAAAGTATAAACAGCAAGACAAAAGATAGTCAAAATAATATGCAGTTCCCAGAGACTTATACATCCCAAATGCTCTAGGGGGAGCACCCCTGTAATTCAGAAGAAAGAAAGAACTTTTTCCGCCATTAAAATCCCAGCAGTCCGAAATAAATTACAAAGGCACCTTCAATGTCCCTTTAGGTGTGCAGAGCTTTTCCCAAATTAAAACAAGGTTTCAGAAATGGTGCAAGTAACAGTTTCCCTATTTGTATCCAACAGTAACGCTCACAAGTAGCACTTTCAGTATTAAATACAGTTTCCGCAGTTTGACAGTTCTCTTGTATCCTGACAGTCCGCAGATTTGGTTTCTTAGTCCTTTATAATCCACAAAGAGGCAGAGAGTTCCAATCCAAATCCAATCAATTAAAACAAAACTGTTCCTTATAGTTTCTCAAAGACAAGTTCAGACATTGCACAATAATCCAAACTTTTTTTGTAATCCCCTTTAAAGCGCTTCCCGCTTGTCAGAGTATTTGCTTTGATCTCTAAGCAGAATCGGAAGACGGACTTCCTGTTTACGTCTCCCGTTTTCAGCCGAATTAATATCTTTAGTCCCGAAAATTTTGTAATCCTTACTCAAGGGTATGGAGTTTAGAGTCTGATGTTTCAGGAAGAAAGGTCAGCGCTCATCAGCAGCAGCCGCGCGGCTTCGCTTCCGCAGAAAGAGCGATGAACTCACAACACCGCTCCCCCTTCCACGTTCCTTCTTCGTTTCTGGGGGGGCTCCTGGTGCCCGCCGAGTCCCACGGCCACAGGCTCACTCTGCCTGTGGTTTTTCTTGATGGGTCTCCGCTCTGCCGCAGCGGACGACCCTTTTCTGCGGAGCCCCTCTTCACAGCGCGAAGAGGACCGCCATTGCCGTTTCGCGCCGCCTCCGGAAGTCAAGAATTGTTTTGTATTTTGAGATTTTTGAGATTTTTATTTTAAAATTTTGAGAAATTTTAAATTTTGAAGAATTTTCAAATTTTGGATTTTAAGATGGCTAGAGCATCTTTTGATAGTGATGCAAAGCTAGGAATGCCTGTGCTGAATGAATACAATTTCATACACTGGAAGCAGCGCTTGAGTGAAGCCGCACAGCTGTTGCCGGAGAGCGCTGTTCTCTTTCCTTTGAAATTCGGATTACAAACTGCAACCCGTGAGTAAGACTTTGAAATTAAGTGATCAAAGGATTGGAGTACCTTTGATCGGGAAAAAAGACTTTAAAATTGGCACTGAAGTGGGAAAGACGCAAAAAGGAAGTCCGTCTTCCGCTCCTGTAGATAGAAATAACGCAAAGACTTTTAAAGCTGGAGCTACAGAAACCAAATTGAAAAGCTTCGGATTTCAATGTCTGATGTAAGAACCCCCCCCCCCCCGGAGTGAGGGGGAGAGGGGAATTTTGTGAATCTGAGATTGAGATTGAAAAGAAGGGGGGGGGGAGAAACCACTGCCTAACCCCTGATTTTGGACTGCCAGAGATAATAAGAAAGTGTTGCACCGTTTACAAAGATTTGTAACTGTTTGAGGTTACTCTGCTTTTGAACTGGAAGGGACTCTTTGTAACAGTTGGAGTTGGAACTGGAAGAACTCTTTGTAATTGTTGCCTTTAATTGAAAAGTGAAAGTAGGACAGGACTGCCTTTGGAAAATTGCTTTGAAAATAACATTGTTGCAGAAGTACTCCCCTAGAGGAGGTTTGGAATATAGCTGGGGACTTTCCATTACAAGGTCTGAAATTCTTCCCATCGGAAAGGAATTTGAACTGCGCAAGTGACCTTGAACTGTTGAAATAACAAAGCAATGGATCAGGATAAGCCCCAGCTACAGTCAACAAGAAGTAAAACTAAACTACAACAAATACAACAAAGAAGATTATCAGTAGTAGCACCGCCTGTTGTTGAAAAAGAGGATACTGGACAAATTGCTGCAAAAAGCACAGGTGCGGAGGAAAATCTAAGTGCATCATTAGATAAAATATTTGGAGCTTTGGAGAAACTGTCAGCTAAAATTGATTTGAATACCACGACCATTAGCTCCAATACGCAGGCTATTGACAGGCTGGTGCAGGAATCTAAATTGACAAAGAAAATTGCTGAGGAAGCTAGAGAAAAGGTGCTGGTGGTAGAAGGGAAATTGCAACCAATCAACAAGCAAATAGAAGAACACAAGGCACAACTGTCCTTATTGGAATTGAAAGATAAACAAGCTAACTTGAGGATCAGAGCTGTACCGGAATCGGAAGAAGGCAACTTGACTGAATTTCTTACGCAGGAACTAGGGGACTATTGGGACCTGGACCCAAAGAAAGATTTCAAGATAGTGACAGCCTTCAGACTTGGCAGAGGGAACAAGGAGGGAAGGAAGAACAAGGTAAGAGATTGCCTGATTACACTTGGATCTAAAGAAGAGAGAGACAAAATATTGGGCCTACACTATCAGAAACCTTTGGAAATAGAGGGATCCAGGATAGAGATCTACAAAGATATCCCGAAACATTTATTGGACCTTAGAGTGAAATACGGAGACCTGGTGACCCTGCTAAGAAGAAACAACATCCTCTTCCGATGGGAATTTCCTCAGGGGTTGTCCTTCACTTACAAAGGGAAAAAGGTCAAGATAAAATCGGAAGAGGACAAAGAGAAGTTTTTGAAAGTTCACGAGGAAGACTTATACAAAGAAGTGGATAACAGAGAATCAAGGCCGAAGCCAGGAATTTTGGATCTAACAAAACCAACATTGGAGGATAAAACAAAAGTGATACCACCCACAGATCAAGAATAAGCACTGGGAGCAGTTGGAGAAGAAGCAGAATAACTTCACAATGTCTCTGCAAGTGTTGACTTGGAATATTAGAGGCCTAAATTCCCCGGACAAGAGGGGAAAAAAAATTCATTTGTTGAGAAAGGAAAAATTGGACTTGATATGTTTGCAAGAAACCCATGTGACCAGAACACATAGAAAAGTGTTAATTAACAAAAGATTAGGACAAGAATTTATTTCATCAGATAAAGTTAAAAAGAGAGGAGTGGTGATTTATGCAAAGGAAAGTCTATCACCTAAATTTGTATTTAAAGATGACCAAGGAAGATACGTAGCTATTGAAATACAATTTCAAGGTGAGAAATTTTTGATATTAGGAATTTATGCACCAAATGAGGGGAAATCAGAATTTTATAAGAAACTGCATGAGACATTGTTGGACTATATAGATTCAAACATTATCATGCTTGGAGACATGAATGGAGTGGTATCGACAAATATGGATAAGTCAGAAAGACAAGTGGTGACAAAAGATGGAAGACTACCGAAAACCTTTTTTGAAATGACAGACAATATGGATTTAATTGATATATGGAGAACCAGGAACCCCCTTGGAAAAGAAGGGACTTTCTTTTCTGAAGCCCAAAAGACCTGGACAAGGATTGACCAAATCTGGATAACTAGAGGAATAGCTCCTAAGATCCGCAGAACGGAAGTCTGCCCAAAAACATGCTCCGACCATAACCCTGTAAAGATGGAAATGAAACCAACAGTGACTGGATCCTTCAGATGGAGGATGAATGACGCCTTGTTTAGAGATTCAGAAATCATCAAGAAGGCCCAAAAAACCATAAAGGACTATTTTGAGATAAATTTGAAGACTACCGTGGAAAAAAGAACAATCTGGGACGCAGGCAAAGCCGTGATGAGAGGGTTTTTGATACAACAAAATGCAATAAAGAGGAAAATCCAAAATGAAAAAAGGAGAAGATTTTGGAGAAAATAAGAGAAGGAGAGAAAAAACTTAGAGTTAAACCAAAATCCCAAGAGATCTTGAGAGAAATTAAGTTACATCAAGTACAATACATGAAAATGATAAATCAGGACATTGAATGGAAAGTCAAACAGATGAGACAAAAAACCTTCGAATCAGCTAACAAATGTGGAAAATTGCTAGCATGGCAGTTGAAGAAGAGACAAAAACTAAACACAGTTACCAATCTTGAAGTGGATGGAAAAAACATTCAGAAGCCACAGGAGATCATAAGCTGCTTCCAGAGATACTTTAAAGAACTTTACACACAAAGGCCACAGATGGAGTCGAAAATTGACAAATTTCTGAATACCAATGAATTACAAAAAATTTCTCAAGAAAATAAAGATTTACTGAACTATAAAATATCTGAACAAGAAGTGGAAGGCGCAATTCAAAATATGCAACTAGGTAAATCTCCAGGACCTGATGGACTAACCTCCAAATATTATAGAACTTTGAAAGACTGTTTAATTCAACCACTGAAGGAGGTTTGTAATGAAATTATGGAAGGGAAAAAGGCACCTGAGACGTGGAAAGAAGCTTATATCACACTCATACCGAAAACTGAGTCTGAAAAGACACAACTTAAGAACTATCGCCCCATATCCCTACTCAATGTGGATTACAAAATTTTTGCTGATATTTTGGCTAGAAGATTGAAAAAAGTTTTGGCAGGAATAATACATAAAGATCAGGCAGGCTTTCTCCCTGGAAGACATCTATCGGACAACACGAGGAATATTATTAATATTCTAGAAAAGTTGCAGGTGAACATCAATACAAAAGCAGTTTTGATCTTTGTGGATACGGAGAAAGCCTTTGATAATATTTCTTGGAGCTTTATGAAGAAAAATCTCCAGGGGATGGGGGTTGGACAAAACTTTGAAAACAGTATAGGTGCGATATATTCTGAACAAAAAGCCAAATTGATAGTGAACAATATGGTTACTGAAGAGTTTAAAATAGAGAAAGGGACATGACAAGGTTGCCCAGTTTCCCCATTACTTTTTATTTCTGTCCTGGAGGTTCTCCTAAACATGATTAGAAGGGATCATTTGATTCAGGGTATTCAGGTCGGAGCCAAACAATACAAACTTAAAGTCTTCGCAGATGATCTTGTTATGACATTACAGGAGCCGATACCTAGTACAAAGAGGGCTTTAGAAGTAATCCAGGAATTTGGTCAAGTGGCAGGTTTTAAATGAAGTAAGTTAAAAACTAAGGTTTTGGAGAAAAAATTGTCACCGATAGAAAGAGAGAGGTTTCAGAATGAGACAGAGCTAACAATAGTAAAGAAGGTAAAATACCTGGGGGTGAATATGACATCTAAGAATGTAAATCTTTTTAAAGACAACTATGAGAAATGCTGGTCAGAGGTTGTAGTGGTTGGGAGTTACTCGTGCGTAATCCTGCTCCGTTTGAGCATTAGATTGCCTGGTTAAACCCTCCGGACTGCACAGCCCATCTCAGCGCGGCTGCCCTTACTCACTTGTAGAATCTGTCTGTGGGCGTTTCTTAAAGCACTGCCAACATAAGAGCTGTTTGACACTCAAGCGTTTCCGCCTCTCACTGCGCGGGAGTCTCCTGCGCAGGGTGGGCGTGGGCAGCGGGGTGCATGGGCTCTCCTCACTAACTTCCAACGAAGAGTCCTGGAGCCCCTGCACCTCCCTGTCCCGTTGCTCTCCTGGATCCCTGGTGTTACACTTATTCCCTTCCCCTTCTTCCCAGCTGAGTCTCCCCCTAGCGCTGGGACCTTCTCCTGCAGAATCAGAGACCCTCTCCTTCTCCCGTGCCTCTGATGTCAGTTCCCTGACATCCACCTCCCTCCCAGGGCCCCCTTCACTCCCCCTCCGACCTGTGGGCTCTATTGTGGCCTCTTCTCTGGTCGGTGAGCCAAGGAAACCCCGGAATGAGCTGTCCTCCTCATCTGTGGGTGCGAAAACCTCTTCCCACCTGCTAAGGTTCCCACCCATGGAATGACCCTCCCAATCCGATTCTTCTTCGGATTCTGAAAACCCTTCGAAACTCTCTTCCTCCTCTGTGGTACCGAATTGTTCATCCCAGAATCTCTCTAAGGGCTGGGGCTTATCTGGGAACCATCGGTGGAACACTTCCACCATATGCTCGTCGCCAACTGCCTCTGCTGGCACCCACGTGTTTTCTGACCAGGGCTCTCCTTCCCACGCCACCAAGTACTCCACTTGCCGACCTCGCCACCTTGAATCTCTGCGGCCGAACTTTGGTGTTCCCTTTCTTCTACCTGTGGTTGTGGCATGACTTCTACCTCCCGCCCCTCAAATTCCCGCCCCTCTCTGTGTGGTGAGAGTAAGGACCTGTGGAACACGGGATGTATTTTCATGTTGTCGGGCAACCTGAGCTTGAACGCCACGGGGTTTATCTGTTGTATAACTTCAAATGGCCCCAGTCATCTGGGCTGCAACTTCTTGCACTCTCCCTTAAAGGGTAACCCTTGAGTGGACAGCCACACGCGATCCCCCACCCTTATGGTTTCCCCTTCCCTTCGGTGTTTATCTGCTTGCTTCTTGTAATTGGCCTTGGCCCTTTCTAGGTTCATCTTGAGCTGTTGATGTAACGCTTCCATTTCTTCCACAAACTTTTCAGCTGCGGGCACACTCCAGCTCTGTTCCTCATTACCCGGGAATGCCCTGGGATGACACCCATAATTGGCCAAAAATGGACTCATTCCTGTGGACACATGTTCAGCGTTATTGTACGCAAATTCTGCTAGCGCTAGTTTCTCTACCCAATCATTCTGCCTCTCGCTTATGTAGCAGCGTAAGTATTGCTGGAGAACACTGTTTGCCCTTTCCGCTTGCCCACTGGTTTCTGGGTGGCTCGCTGTCGAGAAGCTGACCTCGACTTGCAGTAGGCTCATGAGCTTCCTCCAGAACCGGGAAGTAAATTGTTTTCCGTGGTCTGAGAGAATCCTCAAGGGGGCACCATGCAGCCTGAAAATGTGTTCTACAAACAACCGTGCCGTTTCTTCCACCGTCACCGCATGTGAACAGGCGATGAAATGGCACATTTGGGTTAGCAAGTCGACTACTACCTGTTGGTTTCTGCTTTCCTTCACTGTGCAGCGAAAGGGCTTGTCACGAGACAGGTGTTTACATTCCACAGTCTGTACTGTTGGAGTTTCTCACGGGAAAGGGAGGCTGGATGTGACGTACACTGGTTTCCTGTTTTTCACTGTGTGTTTCTCTCCGAGCTGTCGAGGAGAGAGGATGCATTATCTGCTCCGGCAGAGGCAAGATGTCTTTCTGTAATATACCAGCTTTGAACTATAAATAAAGCAATATAGAGTATGCAGCACGTACTCCTCATCCTTCCGCTGGGCACAGGACTCTGCTTTAAATCAACACGTGGTTATGGGCTCCAGAAGTCGAATCGGAGTGCCGGCAAAGGATCGGAATGCAGAGGGACAGATCGGATCGGAATCTGCTCTGCGCGTAAAAGTGATTGATGAGGTATGTGCTACTGCTCCGGGCAGCCTGCCAGCTTCTAGTTAATTGCTTTATGGCTGGACTTTGAACCTTTAAAGCCGTTTTGCCGGGAACAGGCAAAAGGCTCCCAGGCACAAGTCACTATGCTGGGGAAATCGAAAGTAACTTTCAAGTGCGCTTTTGGAATAAAGCAGCTGCAGCAGTGACGCAGCAAGATTTAAAGCAGCATATATGATGCTGAAGGCTAATGCCAGAGTCATGATGGCCCTTCAGGATGCTTGTGGGATTCCTAAGCTCAACAAGAAAAACTATGCCGACTGGGTTCTGTATGCAGAGGCAATTCTGCGGAAAGAGGGTTTGTTTGAGGTGATTACAGACACCCCCCCAGTTCCAGTTACAGATGCATGGGAAGCTAAAGATTCCAAAGCAAGGGGAACTCTTACATTGATAGTATCCCCAGAAGAGCTCTGTCTATTGCGTGATAAGACCTCAGCCAGAGAAATTTGGGACACTTTGAGAGAGGCTCACTTAAGGACAGAAGCTGGATCTACAATGTTTTACTTTAACAAGCTGCATAATATGGCTCTTGCTGAAGGTGGAGATGTGCGTTTACATCTGATGGAGATGCAAAATCTGAGACATGAGCTGCAACAGAGAGGACTCAACTTTCCAGAGGCTGTGTATTCTTTCATGATACTACAATCTTTGGGTTCAGGTTGGGAGTCTGTTGCAACCCAGATTGCTGTGCAGCCAACCGCTCAGCTGACAGTGGACTTTGTAACTGCCGTGATATTGAATGAAGCAGATCGCCGGGGTGCTAGCTGCATGGGCAAGGGGGAGTCTTCACAGACGTCATCCCATAGTGCAGTGGAACCACCAGATGGCGCCAAAGCTTTGAAGGCAGTGAAATGCTACTCGTGTGGACGTCTAGGCCATATGAAGAGGGAATGCAGATATCCCAGGGCCAAGACAGAGCAGCGCAGCGTAGGCTCATCGCGTGGAAAAGGCCGAGGCAAAGGCAAAGGTCCGGTGTCTAGGACAACGCAGCATAAGGCTATGGTTTCACGCTTCACTCCAAAGGTTGCAGAGGTCCAGAAGACGTCTAGATCTTTCTTCGTTGTTGATTCAGCAGCAACTCACCACATGTGCAACGATAAGAGACTGTTTGTGTCTTTTACACCGCAGGAAGGTGCGATTCACCAGGCGGATGACCACACTATTCCGAGTAAAGGCTACGGAACTGTTGTTCTTCACAGTTTGGACTTATCGATACAGAATGTGCTTTACGTGCCAGACGCCAAACATAATCTGCTCAGCGTTGGACAGCTGAATGAGCGGAACATTGACGTGTCCTTCAAGAACAAGAAGTGCATCATCACAAAGAAAAATGATTATGTATTGCATGCTGAATATGTTGATCGTTTGTTTGTTTTGTATTATGATGATGTTGAAAAGGATGACACTTGTTGCATTGCAGGTTCTAACAAAAGTTTGCATGCAGAATGTATTCATGATTTTCACCGAAAATTTGGTCATTTGCATTTTGAGGCAGTATCTAAAATGCCTGCCTTGGTTGAAGGTATGACTATTAAACCCTGCAGGTACCACATGAAGTGCAAAGCATGCTCAGCAAACAAGGTGAAAATGGCTGCGAAAGGTAAGGTGTCTAGTAGGCAAGCTACAGAACCATACCAGGTTGTTCATGCAGATTTGGTTGGACCACTAGCGCCCTCTTTGGGTGGAAATAGGTACTTCATGGTTCTCATTGATGCATATTCTAGATATATTTTTGTGTACAATCTCAAGCAGAAATCAGAGGCTTTTCCTAGGTTCAAGGAATTCTGTGCTTGGTTGGAAAATGTGCATGGTAAGAAGATAAAGACTCTTTTCAGTGATCGCGGGGGAGAATTCACTTCTCAGCAGTTTGAAGCTTTTCTGACTGAGAAAGGAATTCAACACGATTTGTCTAGTCCTCGCTCGCCATGGCAGAATGGACTTGCGGAACGGGCAAATCAGACATTGCTTCAAGGGTTAAAAACCTTGCTGCATGATGCCAATCTTCCAGAGAGTTATTGGGCCGAAGCTCTCTCATGTTTTGTTTACAGTTACAATCGCAGGTTATCTTCAGCGATTGGTTGTACCCCCTATGAGAAGATGTTTGGCAAGAAGCCATACATCAAACACATGAGAATTTTTGGTTCTGACATGTGGGTTCACTCACCACAAAACTCCAAGTTAGACAAGCGTGGATTGCATGGTATCTTTCTAGGTTATCAGAAAGGGTCTTACAGAATAATGATGACTGACTCTAAGACAATTAAGCTCACGAGAAGTGTTGAGTACAATGCAAAGTGGGGGGAGAATGTGGGAATTTTCCAATGTTATCCTGATGACGGTGATGAGACTGAGGATAGTCAAAAGCAACCACAACAACCCACTGATGAAGGTTCTGAGTCTGAATCTGAAACTGAATCGGGTGATTCAGAGGATTTCAAGAGTGCGAAAGCCTCTATGCGACCCTCTGAAAACTCTGATCAAGAATTGGAGGAACCATTGTTCACAATAGGTTGTTTTTCTCCTAAGAAGGAAGAGGAGAGTGTTGAAGACTTAAGGCTAATTCGTAGGTCACAAAGAGCCACAAAAGGCAAACCTCCAAAGAGATTTGCTGATGAGTTTGCTACGATAGCAGTAACAGCTGTTAAAAGCTCCAAGAAGGTATTTGAACCTTCAAGTTTCCAAGAAATCCAGGGTTTGGATTCAAAGGAAGCTGAGCCATGGTTAAATGCCATGAAGGCTGAGCTTGATTCCTTAGAAAGGAACAAAACATGGGAACTAATTCCAGTAGTTCCAGGAATGAAACTACTTGGAAGCAAATGGGTCTTCAAAGCGAAGACAGATCAAAATGGCAAGATAGTCAGACACAAAGCCAGATTGGTAGCCAGAGGTTTTGCACAGGTACCAGGTGAAGACTATCATGAGACCTACTCACCCACAGTGAGATATGAGAGCATTAGGCTTATGCTCAAGCTAGCTGCAGAGGAAAATCTACACATTAGTCACCATGATATTAATACAGCTTTTCTGTACGGGTCTCTGGATGAATCACTTTATATGCTTCCACCTGATGGCGTACAGGTAAAACAAGGATTTGTTTGTGCTCTGAAGAAATCCCTTTATGGTCTCAAACAAAGTGCACGGTGTTGGCACACAAAACTCACTGAAGTATTGTTTTCTCTAGGTTTTCAGCAAGGGAAAGCTGATCCATGTGTATTTGTCAAAGAGGAGGGGCAAAAGAAACTGTACTGTTTGTTTTATGTTGATGATTTATTATTCTTTTGGAAAGATGTCACAATGTACAATAACGCCCTAGCTCAACTGAAAGAGCACTTTGACATGAAAGATCTTGGTGAGGTAAACAATTACCTATCTCTGGAAATAGAGAAAGATCAAGATGGTAACATTCTAGTACACCAGTCACGGAAAATTGCTGATGTGTTAAGCAAACTAAACCTGATGGATGCTAACCCTGTAGACACACCGATGACAACAGGTTATCAGGTAGATGACACTGAAGAAGCATTTTCTGACACTACACTGTACAGAAGTGTGCTAGGCAAGTTAAACTTCATTGCCAGATGTTCAAGACCAGACATTGCTGTTAGCTGTAATTTGCTAAGCAGACAAGTCAACAATCCTAGTGTCAAGGATTGGAAAGCTCTGAAACGCATAGCGCGGTATTTGAAAGGCACTATGCATTACAGACTGAGATTTAACAATCAGAAGTCTGGTGGTCTTGAGATATTTGCAGATGCAAGTTTTGGAAGTGACACTACAGACAGGAAAAGTACGCCTGGAGTTTGCTACATGTACAATCAGGGTCTGTTTGATTGGTCATGCAAGAAGCAAACAACAGTTAGCTTAAGTACTTGTGAAGCTGAACTGAATGCACTGTCTTATTCACTTCAGGATTGTGAATGGTTAGTACAATTGTGCAAAGATATGAAAATTCCTGTCAAATGTCCAATCCAGGTTTACCAGGACAACAAAGCATGTTTGGCTTTGCTGAAGTCTGAAGGTTGTAAGCAAAGCACGAAGCACTTGCAATTAAAGTTGCAGCATGCTAGGGAATGTATTCAGAAGGGACTTGTAACGGTGTCCTATATGCCAGGTAATGAAATTCCTGCTGATGTATTGTCCAAGATTGTATCAAGGGATCAACACTGTACCTATGTGCAGAAGTTGGGTTTGTACTGATATTGTACGAACACGCTGCCCAGTGATGTTCACAGAAAGGGGGAGGATGTTGGTTTCTGCTTTCCTTCACTGTGCAGCGAAAGGGCTTGTCACGAGACAGGTGTTTACATTCCACAGTCTGTACTGTTGGAGTTTCTCACGGGAAAGGGAGGCTGGATGTGACGTACACTGGTTTCCTGTTTTTCACTGTGTGTTTCTCTCCGAGCTGTCAAGGAGAGAGGATGCATTATCTGCTCCGGCAGAGGCAAGATGTCTTTCTGTAATATACCAGCTTTGAACTATAAATAAAGCAATATAGAGTATGCAGCACGTACTCCTCATCCTTCCGCTGGGCACAGGACTCTGCTTTAAATCAACACTACCATCACTGCTGTTTTCCCCCTCGATTTGGGCAAATCCGTCATGAAATCAATTGACACCACCTCCCAGGGTTTGTTTGGTGTGGGTAAGGGTTCCAGCAAACCCGCTGGTACTGTGCGTTCCCCTTTGGCCCTCTGACAGCGGTCACACTCTCTTACATATTCGCGTACATCTTCCCTCACCCGTGGCCACCAAAATTGTTGGGTCACCAGCATCATGGTTTTGTGTTGCCCAAAGTGCCCCCCTGTGGGGGTGTCATGTAGTTGTTTGAGTACCCTTCTTCTTAGAGCCTCCCCCGGTACGTACATCGCCCCCTGTAGTACAACACCCCTTCCTTCTCTTCGAACCCCTCTGGTGCTCCCCTCCCCTCTTGGAGTTCCCTGATTTTTGTCCGGGCGAATTCATCGTCCCTAGTGAGTCCGGCCAGTTCTCTCGTGCCCACTAGAGTTCCCCCATACACCCATTGGTCCTCAGGTATGACGTGGCGGGTCTCCGGCGGCCCCTCTCCTTCGAAGTACTCTGGTTTCCGCGAGAGAGCGTCTGCTCTCACGTTTTGCTCTCCTGGCACATACTGGATTTCGAAGGAAAACTTGGAAAACTCCTGCGCCCAGCGAATCTGTCTCTGGTTGAGCACCCGTGCTGTCCGCCAATATTCCAAGTTCTTGTGATCTGTACAGACCTGGATCTTGCGCTGCGCCCCTATCAGCAAATGGCGCCACCGACGAAAGGCGGCGTAAATTGCTAGAAGTTCTCGGTCGTACACGGTGTAGTTTTGTTCCGACTTGCTCAGCTTCCTCGAGAAAAAGGCACACGGTTTCCATTCTTGCTTGTTCAGTCCTGGCTGCAACAGAACCGCCCCGATGGCTCTGTCTGACGCGTCAGTCTCCAACCGCAGTGGTTTCTCCAAATCCACATGTAGTAATTGTTCTTCCGACGCGAACACCTTCTTCAATTTTTCAAAGGATCGCTGGGCTTCCTCCGTCCACACAAACTTTCTTTTACTACTGAGACAGTCCGTGATTGGGGCTGTCAAGTGTGCAAAGTTCTTGATGAACTTCCTGTAGAAATTGCGAAAACCTAGGAACCTCTGCACATACTTTCGTGTCTTTGGGGTTTTCCACTCCAATACTGCTTGCACCTTGCTTGGGTCCATCGCTAAGCCTTTGTCAGATAACTTGTACCCCAGGAACTCCACCTCTCGGGCATGAAACTGACATTTCTCTAGCTTGACCCACAACTGGTGTTTCTGCAATCGTTGTAGCACTTCCCTGAGATCTCTCACATGTTGCTCCTCATTTTCTGAATATATCAAGACGTCGTCCAGGAATGCTACACAGTTCTTGTAAAGCAGAGACCCCAACACATGGTGCATGAACTCTTGAAAACAGGCGGAGCCTGACTGTAATCCGAAAGGCATAACGAGATATTCAAAGGCCCCTAGGGGTGTGAACATGGTGGTCTTCCATTCATCTCCCTCTCTCATCCGGATTAAGTTGTAAGCCCCCCTAAGGTCTAGCTTGGTGAAAATCTTTCCCTTCCTCACTCTCGTCAGAATGTCGTCAATTCTGGGCATAGGGAACGTCACAGGTTCTGACACCAAATTTACCGCCCTGAAGTCCACCACAAGCCTCGGTTTATCAGTGTCCTTTTTGTCCACAAAAAATACTGCTTTTTTTTTCTTTTCATAAAATATTTTATTAAATTTTCAAATACAAGATTAGAAATATACACAGTAGAAAAAAAGTATAAAAAAGAAACAAAAGAAAGAAAAAAAGAAGAAAAAATCCAACCATTCAAAACATTTTTTATATAACTAACTGGACTTCCTCACATCTCCCTTACCCTGCGTTCTTTATAATAAAAATATCAGCAAATTATTACCTTGTTTCGTACCTTAATTTGTAATTTTCAAATGTTGTACTTCTAGATTTAAAGTACTTTTTATCAATTACTTATACCTTTAATTAAATATAGTATTACTTTAAATTTCGACCTTTTCTTACTTATAGCTTAGTTTCCTGTTTCACAAAGTCTAATTGCTGGAGCTAAAGTTTCCGGATCGTGTAAATTCTTAACATTCATACAACTTATATTGTTTTTGTAAATAATCCGTAATTTTTTTCCAGTCCTCTTCCACTGTTTCTTCTCCCAATTCTTGGATTCTGCCAGTCATTTCAGCCAGTTGCATATAGTCCATCAATTGCGTCTGCCATTCTTCCAGTGTGGGCAAGTCTTGTGTCTTCCAGTATTTTGCGATGAGTATTCTTGCTGCTGTAGTCGCATACATAAAGAAGGTTCTGTCCTTCTTTAACACTCTCTGTCCGACAATGCCCAAGAGGAAGGCCTCTGGTTTCTTAACAAAGGTATATTTAAATACCTTTTTTAACTCGTTATAGATCATTTCCCAGAAGGCCTTCACTCTTGGTCAAGTCCACCAGAGGTGAAAGAATGTCCCTTCAGCCTCCTTACATTTCCAACATTTATTATCAGACAGGTGATATATTTTTGCCAGCTTGACTGGGGTCATGTACCACCTATATATCATTTTCATAATATTTTGCTTCAGGGCATTACATGCCGTGAATTTCATTCCGGTGGTCCATAACCTTTCCCAGTCCTCAAACATGATGTTATACCCAATATCCTGAGCCCATTTTATCATGGCTGATTTGACTGTCTCATCCTGAGTGTTCCATTTAAGCAGCAAGTTATACATTCTCGAGAGTACCTTAGTCTTTGGTTCAAGCAATTCTGTCTCTAGTTTCGATTTTTCCACCTGGAATCCTATTTTTTAATCCAATTTAAAAACCTCTTGAATTTGAGCGTAATTGTCAGGGGTTTAGGTAAGCTCCGTCTCCGAATTGTGGGCATCTACAGCCTCGAGGAGGGGAGAGAAGCAGGTGCCTACTGGCGAGCTCACGAACGGCAGACGACATGACGGCTGAGCAGCAGATAGAGGAACTCAGAAAAGCAGTGTCACAACTGAATGCCGAGGCTCTCGCATCCAGGAAGAGAGAGGAGGAGGCAGCTGCCGCCTGCAGGGATCTCCAGGTCAGGTTAGACGTGCTGACAAAGCAGACACCCAGGCAGGAGGGAATTGGGTTGGCGAGACGAACAGGCGGTCTGGTCTCTCACTTCGATGGGAACCTGCAACAGTATCCCAACTTTAGAGCAGACGTACTGTGCGCACTGCAACTGCTGAATAAAGACTTTAGAGATGAGCAAGAGAAAGTGGGATTCATCATGTCCCATTTGCATGGGGATGCTAAAGCATGGCTGCGCAATTTATGGAGAGATAAGGATCCGGCGCTCCAAAATGCGGATGCCTTTATTAAAGCGATGGATGGGTGTTTTTTATCAAGCATTGACGTGGATCTTGCCCGGAAGGAGGTGCATGGACTAAGGCAAGGGAGGGCCAGCGTGAGGCAGTACCATGCCCGCTTTTTCGCTTTGGTCAGTGCCCTGGAATGGGACAGAGTTTCGGCCCCTGTAAGAGACCTCTTTTGGGAGGGGCTGCACAGCTCGATTAAAGATGAGATCGCGAGGGGGGAGAGACCCCGGACCACCCAGGAGGTCGTTCAGAGGGCACTGGCAGTGGGGGTGCGGCTGGAAGAACGTCCGTGGAGCAGGGACGAAGGGCGTGGAGGGCGCGAACCAGCCAGGGGCTCCTCCTTCCTTCCCAGAGAAGCAGCGCGTGCGCAATCCACGCCTCCGCCAGGAGGAGGAGCGGAACCTATGGAGGTTGGAGGTGCAAGGGCTCAGTCAGCAACCAGAGCCCTAGCACCGGCAGCAGTGAAAGCGAAGCCTCCTAGAGGGAACAGGAAGTGTTACGTCTCTGAGGAGCCAGGGCATATGGCGAAAGAGTGTCCCCAGAGGCTCCACAAGCTCACTGCAGCCTCAGCAATGGTGACTGCAGCAACGCAGCAAGGAGGACCACAGCAGGGAAACGACGCAGTCTGGCTGGAGGAAGAGGCCCTGGGGCCCAGCCAGACGTGTTAGTGACGCAGTCCCCAGAGATTTTACAGCCCGTGAACCCCCTCCCGCCCATCAGCTTCAATGTCACTCAACTATCGGATACGCCCATTGTATTGGGAATGAGTTGGCTGGACAAGCACAGCCCAACGCTGGCTTGGTACCAGAGGCAGCTGATCTTCGGCTCTTCCTTTTGTGCTGAACACTGCATCGTGCCCCGGCAGGAAGGAGAGGAAGAGGAGTCACAGCTGCTGCTAGGCACGCTGCAAGCGATTCCCCACAAGTACGCAGAATTTTTGGAAGTTTTCTGCGAGAAGGAGGCAGACAGGCTACCCCCTCACAGACCATATGACTGCAAAATTGACCTGCTGCCGGGGGCGGCGCTGCCTAAAGGGAAACTGTATTCCATGTCAGAGGACGAACTGCAGGAACTCAAAGAGTTCATAGATCATAATTTGGAGCGCGGTTTCATCCGAGAGTCCAAGGCAGCGGGGGGCAGTCCTGTATTCTTTGTTAAAAAGCGAGACACGCCCCAAAAAAGACTGGTAGTGGACTATCGCATTTTAAACAATGGGACCAAGCCATCGGACTTCCCCACGCCCCGAATCGACGACCTCCTGGCGAAGGTGCGGAAGGGCAAAGTGTTCACCAAGTTAGACCTGCGAGGGGCGTACAACCTCATTCGCATGCGGGAGGGAGATGAGTGGAAGACGGCCATGTTCACGCCACTGGGTACCTACGAATATAGAGTTATGCCTTTTGGATTGCAAAATGGCTCCCACGTTTTTCAAGCTTTCATGCATCACGTGTTGGCGGGACTTCTCTACAAGACGTGCGTCTGTTTCTTAGATGACATCCTGATCTTTTCGGAATCGCAGCAGGAGCATGACGGACACGTCAAGGAAGTGCTGAGCAGGCTAAAGCAACATAGGCTCTACGCCAAGCTGGAGAAGTGCCAATTTGACGTGACGGAGGTGGATTTTCTGGGCTACAAGTTGTCTGACAAGGGGCTCGCCATGGACAGCGCCAAGGTTCGAGCGGTATTGGATTGGAAGAGTGCACCAACTTAATATCCTAGCCTTGCTCCACCTTTTCCGCCTGACTGTCCTCCTCTGGGTCCCTCTACCCCCCGGGGCTTCTTCCTTCCGGGATTCTTCTGACGCTGACCCGGACCCTCCTGCCTCCTTGCGCCGGGCTTTAGGACCTGGTTCCCTTTCGGGGCTGCTTACTGCGCCGCCTTCCTCTGCATTTGAACTTGGCGCGCGCCCAACCTTCCACTTTCCTCTTAACCGTTTCTTCGCTCCCCGATGGAGGTGTGGCCACTCCTGACTCATGCCCTCCCTCCTGTGGTGAGCTGCCAGCGCTTCCCCCCTGGCTCCCTTCCTCTTCCCTGCTTCCTGGCGGTGACGCTGGTCCCGATTTCCAGCTGCTCCCCCCTGAGTCCCCTCTGGCTCTATCTTCCTGGGGTGCCCCCCTAGACTCCCCCCTTGCCCTGGCCACTGGTGCTCCTTTCTGTGAATCCTCTGATTCACTGGAAAGACTAGGAGATCTCGGGTCGTCGTCATCACTCATCTTTTCTTCTGCCTCCTCCCCTTCGCTCTCTGTTTCCTCCCTTGCCCGTGCCTCTGCTCCTAAACCCCTGACATCCATCCCCCCCTCGAAGCCCCCCATTCCCCCCTCCCCTCCTTCCGGTGCTGGAGCTGGGGGCTGCTGTTGCAAAGGGACGAACGTCGGATATCGGTCGCTTCCCGTGGCGGGCCTCCATCTGAAATCTCCCGGGTCTTCCTCCCTGCTCTCGTCGACGACGGTCACCTCCGCTTCCATCTCTGTGCCGCCGTGCTCGAAACCAGGGTCGTCCCCGAAAATGTCCATGTCCGTCTCTCCCTCACTTCCTCCTGGCGGCGTTGCTCGTCCTGAGCATTCCAGCCACTTTCTGCGGAACTGCTCCTCTGGCCTATCGTCCCACCAATACGAGGGTTCTGAGGCAGATCCCGAGGGTGACCCCTCCGGGGAACGGACGTCTCGTGTCGGTTCCTCGTCCGAGTCGAACCCCCGGAACGTGCTGGCCGAAAGCGTGGGCGTGAAAAGCCAGTCGTCGAAAAAGTCTGCTGGCATAGGTCTATGTGGGAAGAGGGCATGAAACTCGTCTTTGAGCAGAGGTTCGTCTAAGGCGTAGCCCGGCACCCAGCTGTTCGCACTGGCCGGGGTGCCCTCCTTGGCGAGAAAGTATTCTACCCCCTCTTCCCCCCATCTGGAGTCCAAAATCTCCGTGACTTCGTTGATGCGCTCCTTCTGTGCCACTCCCGCGTGCCCTGTTCTGTCTCTGGCCGGACTCGGCGCCGTTCCGGGTTCCTGGAACCTGTGCGGTGCCTTGTAGGGAGTGAGCACCGATCTGTGGAATACCGGATGCATTCTGGAACCCTCCGGAAGTGCCAGTCTGAAAGCTACCGGGTTGACCTGCTCTTCGACTTGGTAGGGCCCCAGTTGTTTATGCCCTAGTTTCTTCTTGGCCAACGACCTGGCCGGCACTGCGTGGGCTGCTAACCAAACCCAGTCTCCCACGTGGAGCTCTTCTCCAACCCTTCTGTGCTTGTCTGCTTGTACCTTGTATGCGTGCTTGGCCAGCTCCAGGTGGCGCCTCAGCTGATCGTGGACTTCCTGCAGCTCCGACGCGAACGCATCTGCTGTCTGTGGCTCCCCCTCCCCCATTCTTTCCAGTCCCGGGAAGGTTCTGGGGTGCCTCCCGTTGTTGGCGAAGAACGGCGTGACCCCCGTGGACACGTGCTTCGTGTTGTTGTAGGCGAACTCGGCAAGCGGCAGGTAATCCACCCACGTCGCAGGCTGTTGATTTGCATAACATCTCAGGTACTGCTGCATGATGGCATTGACCCGTTCCGCTTGCCCGTTGGTCTGCGGGTGTCTCGCCGACGCCAGGTTGATCTTGACGTTCAGGAAGCCCATCAGCTTCTGCCAGAAATTCGAGATGAACTGCCGCCCCCGGTCGGACAGAATAGACCGTGGCAGACCGTGAACCTTGAACACGTGGTCTATGAACAGTTTGGCGGTTTGCTCCGCCGTGGCCACCTTAGCACACGGAATGAAATGCGCCATCTTGGAAAACAGGTCCACCACCACCAGCACTGCCGTCTTGCCCCTTGAGCTGGGCAGATCCGTGACAAAGTCCAGGGCCACCCTTTCCCAAGGTTCGACCGGAGTTTGCAGCGGTTCCAACAGTCCGGCCGGCGGTTTGTGCACTGGTTTGGCCCTCTGGCAGGTGTCACACCTCGCCACGTAGTCTGCGACCTCCCCTCTCATTCCAGGCCACCAGAAATCCCTGGCGACTAATTCCACCGTCTTCTCCTTGCCAAAGTGCCCGGCCGTGGGCGCGTCGTGCAGCTGCTGCAGCACCTTGGCTCGAAGTTCGTCTCCCGGCACGTAGATGGCCCCTTTACGGATGAGCAATCCATCTCTTAGCTGGAAACCGTCGGCCGCTGCCTTGCCCCTTTGCACCTCTGCCATCTTTGCTTGTGCGAAGGAGTCCCCCTGCAACGCTCGTCGCACCGCCTCTAGGTCCACGGTCGCCGCGGCGCACGCCCACACTGTTGGTGCGAAGATGTGCATGGCGGCTGCTGGTGTTGCGTCCTCCAGATACTGTGGCTTACGGGAGAGAGCGTCTGCCATGATGTTGGTATGGAGACATACTCTATTCGGAAGTCGAAGTTCGCAAAGAACTCAGCCCAACGTATCTGCCTCTGGTTCAGGAACTGTGCCGTGCGCCAGTGCTCTAGATTCTTGTGGTCCGTGCAAACCTGCACCGTGTGCTTGGCGCCGATCAGAAAGTGCCTCCACGCCTTGAACGCTGCGTGAATGGCCAGCAACTCCCTGTCCCATATGGTGTAGTTCTGCTCGGACTTGCTGAGCTTCCTGGAGTAAAACGCTCCCGGTCGCCACACCCCCTGCGGGTCTTTCTGCAGCAGGACCGCCCCCACGGCTCTGTCCGAGGCGTCTGTCTCCACCCTCATCGGCTTGCTGGGGTTGACGTGAAGCAGCTGCTCTTCCGACGCGAAGAGACGCTTGAGTGCCTGAAAGGACTGCTCCGCCTGCTCTGTCCAAATGAACTTCTTTTTTTTGGAGCTAAGCGTGTCAGTGATGGCCGCCGTCTGCATCGCGAAGCCCTTGATAAACTTGCGATAGAAGTTCGCAAAGCCGACAAACCGTTGGACCTCCTTCCGGTTGCGCGGGCTCTTCCAATCCAACACCGCTCGAACCTTGGCGCTGTCCATGGCGAGCCCCTTGTCAGACAGCTTGTAGCCCAGAAAATCCACCTCCGGCACGTCAAATTGGCACTTCTCCAGCTTGGCGTAGAGCCTATGTTGCTTTAGCCTGCTCAGCACTTCCTTGACGTGTTTGTCATGCTCCTGCTGCGACTCCGAAAAGATCAGGATGTCATCTAAGAAACAGACGCACGTCTTGTAGAGAAGTCCCGCCAACACGTGATGCATAAACGCTTGAAAAACGTGGGAGCCATTTTGCAATCCAAAAGGCATAACTCTATATTCGTAGGTCCCCAGTGGCGTGAACATGGCTGTCTTCCACTCATCACCCTCCCGCATGCGAATGAGGTTGTACGCCCCCCGCAGGTCCAACTTGGTGAACACTCTGCCCTTCCGTACCTTTGCGAGGAGGTCGTCAATTCGGGGCATGGGGAAGTCCGATGGCCTAGTCACACTGTTCAAAATCCTGTAATCCACTACGAGTCTCTTTTGGGGCGTGTCCCGCTTCTTAACAAAGAATACGGGACTGCCCCCCACTGCCCTGGACTCCCGGATGAAGCCGCGCTGCAAATTATGATCAATGAACTCCTTGAGTTCTTGCAGTTCGTCCTCTGACATGGAATACAGTTTCCCTTTAGGCAGCGCCGCCCCCGGCAGCAGGTCAATTTTGCAGTCATATGGTCTGTGAGGGGGTAGCCTGTCTGCCTCCTTCTCGCAGAAAACTTCCAAAAATTCAGCGTACTTGTGGGGAATCGCTTGCAGCGTGCCTAGCAGCAGCTGTGACTCCTCTTCCTCTCCTTCCTGCCTGGGCACGATGCAGTGTTCCGCACAAAAGGAAGAGCCGAAGGTCAGCTGCCTCTGGTACCAAGCCATCGTTGGGCTGTGCTTGTCCAGCCAACTCATGCCCAATACAATGGGCGTGTCAGATAGTTGAGTGACGTTGAAGCTGATGACTTCTCTGTGATTCCCAAGGCGCATCACCATTGGTGGCGTCTGCTTCACCACTTGCCCCCCGAGCAGCTCCCTGCCATCCACCGTGACAACCTGCAGGGGCAGTGTGGCCGGCAGCAACTGCACAGCGTGCCTGTCGACAAAGTCCTGCCCTATAAAGTCCGCATTGCTGCCTGAGTCAATGGTGATTGGCACGTCCATGGTGATTCCATTGGGCAGCTGGAGAGATGCTGTGAGCCTCACTACTGGTTTGGGCGGGAGGGGGTTCACGGGCTGTAAAATCTCTGGGGACTGCGTCACTAACACGTCTGGCTGGGCCCCAGTGCCTCTTCCTCCAGCCAGACAGCGTCGTTTCCCTGCTGTGGTCCTCCTTGCTGCGTTGCTGCAGTCACCATTGCTGAGGCTGCAGTGAGCTTGTGGGGCCTCTGGGGACACTCTTTTGCCATATGCCCTGGCTCCTCACAGACGTAACACTTCCTGTTCCCTCTAGGAGGCTTCGCTTTCACTGCTGCCGGTGCTAGGGCTCTGGTTGCTGACTGAGCCCTTGCACCTCCAACCTCCATAGGTTCGGCTCCTCCTCCTGGCGGAGGCGTGGATTGCGCCCGCGCTGCTTCTCTGGGAAGGAAGGAGGGGCCCCCGGCTGGTTCGCGCCCTCCACGCCCTTCGTCCCTGCTCCACGGACGTCCTTCCAGCCTCACCCCCACTGCCAGTGCCCTCTGAACGACCTCCTGGGTGGTTCGGGGTCTCTCCCCCCTCGCGATCTCATCTTTAATCGAGTTGTGCAGCCCCTCCCAAAAGAGGTCTCTTACAGGAGCCGAATCTCTGTCCCATTCCAGGGCACTGACCAAGGCGAAAAAGCGGGCATGATACTGCCTGACGCTGGCCCTCCCTTGTCTCAGCCCATGCACCTCCTTCCGTGCAAGATCCACGTCAATACTTGATAAAAAACACCCATCCATCGCTTTAATAAAGGCATCTGCATTCTGGAGCGCCGGATCCTTATCTCTCCATAAATTGCGTAGCCATGCTTTCGCATCCCCATGCAAATGGGACATGATGAACCCCACTCTCTCTTGTTCATCTCTAAAGTCTTTATGCAGCAGTTGCAGTGCGCACAGTACGTCGGCTCTAAAGTTGGGATACTGTTGCAGGTTCCCATCGAAGTGAGAGACCAGCCCGCCTGTCCGTCTCGCCAACCCAATTCCCTCCTGCCGGGGTGTCTGCTTTGTCAGCACGTCTAACCTGACCTGGAGATCCCTGCAGGCGGCAGCTGCCTCCTCCTCTCTCTTCCTGGATGCGAGAGCCTCGGCGTTCAGTTGTGCCACTGCGTTTCTGAGTTCCTCTATCTGCTGCTCAGCCGTCATGTCGTCTGCCGTTCGTGAGCTCGCTAGTAGGCACCTGCTTCTCTCCCCTCCTCGAGGCTGTAGATGCCCACAAGAGTCAGACGGAGCTTACTGTCAGAGCTGCTTGAAGATCCTAGCTCACAGAGGATCACGCTAGCCAGCGATCATTAAGTAAAAGTCTTTATTGAATTACAGTTTCCATTCTCACGCTGCTGCGCGCAACTCTACGTCTAGTAGCTAGGTCGGCGAAGCTCCGTCTGAGTCTCCGCCCCGTGTGCACCAACTTAATATCCTAGCCTTGCTCCACCTTTTCCGCCTGACTGTCCTCCTCTGGGTCCCTCTACCCCCCGGGGCTTCTTCCTTCCGGGATTCTTCTGACGCTGACCCGGACCCTCCTGCCTCCTTGCGCCGGGCTTTAGGACCTGGTTCCCTTTCGGGGCTGCTTACTGCGCCGCCTTCCTCTGCATTTGAACTTGGCGCGCGCGCCCAACCTTCCACTTTCCTCTTAACCGTTTCTTCGCTCCCCGATGGAGGTGTGGCCACTCCTGACTCATGCCCTCCCTCCTGTGGTGAGCTACCAGCGCTTCCCCCCTGGCTCCCTTCCTCTTCCCTGCTTCCTGGCGGTGACGCTGGTCCCGATTTCCAGCTGCTCCCCCCTGAGTCCCCTCTGGCTCTATCTTCCTGGGGTGCCCCCCTAGACTCCCCCCTTGCCCTGGCCACTGGTGCTCCTTTCTGTGAATCCTCTGATTCACTGGAAAGACTAGGAGATCTCGGGTCGTCGTCATCACTCATCTTTTCTTCTGCCTCCTCCCCTTCGCTCTCTGTTTCCTCCCTTGCCCTTGCCTCTGCTCCTAAACCCCTGACAGGTAGTCTGCCGTCTTTTGTTAGATTTTGATTTTGTGACTTATCCATATTTGTAGAGACCACCCCATTCATATCTCCCATCATAATGATGTTGGTATAGTCTAGATAATCCAGCATTGTCTCGTGCAGCTTCCTATAAAATTCTGATTTCCCCTCATTCGGTGCATAAATTCCTAATATTAAAAAATTTTCTCCTTGCGTCTGTATTTCAGTTGCCAAAATTCTTCCTTGCTCATCTTTAAATAAAAATTTTGGTGACAGGCTCTCCTTTGCATAGATCACCACTCCTCTTTTCTTGACTCTGTCCGATGAAATGAATTCTTGGCCTAATCTCTTATTAATTAACACTTTCCTGTGGAGCCTAGTCACATGTGTTTCCTGCAAGCAAATAATGTCCAATTGTTCTTTTTTCAATATATGAAAGATTCTTCTTCTTTTTTCCGGGGAATTTCCGCCATTAATGTTCCAACTAAGAAGCTGCAGAGACATCCTGGATCAATCTGTTAGTCCTGTGGTGGCGTCTCTTTCTTTTGATCCTCTGGTCCCGAGGGTACAGGTAACGGTACAGGTACAGGCGGAGGTGGTGGCCAAGATCCTACTGCTCCCTTCTGAAGGTCCTCTTCGTGGTTGTTCAAAAACTTTTGTTGATCTTCTGCTGTTCTAATTTTAACTTTCTTTCCTTTGAAGTTGAAAGATAATCCTTGAGGAAACTCCCACCTATAAGGAATTGAGTTGCCTCTCAGTAGTCTTGCCAGTTCTGTGTATGTAGCTCTAAGGTCCAAAAGTTGTTTCGGAATGTCTCTGTAAATTTCTGCTTTGTTGCCTTGAATATTGAGTGATTTTCCAAAATGAAGGCCTAATATTTTATCTCTCTCTAGCTTGGATCTTAAAATGATCAAACAGTCTCTGGATCTGTCCTTCCTCACCACTCTTCCTAATCTGAAAGCACTTACAATTTTAAAGTCTTTATCTTCTTCTATACCCCAGAACTTTGAAAATTCTGATGTCAAAAAGCCAATCAAGTCTCCCTGTTCAAGTTCTGGGATAGCTCTCAATCTAAGATTATTTTCCCTATTTCTCAGTTCAATCATAGACAGGTAAGCCTGCTGTTCACTAATCTGTTTATGCAACGGCTTTACCTCCACCTTTATTGCCTCGGCCTTCAGATTGGCTTCCACTGCTTTTTGATTGGCTTCCTCAGCCAACTTACGGTTTTCTGCAGTTGCTTCCTGTAAATTCCCAATTGCTTGTGTATGTTGAGCAACTTGATCAGTCAATTTACTAATAGTGGCTGTAGCTTGGTCAATTTTAGACTAATGCTCATCCGCCTTTTTGTTTAAAATTGCCAGTTGTTCCAAAATTTGATTTAAGGCTGTTTCAGATCCTCCTGCAGCCATATCCTCTGCTGGTATCTGCTCAACTTCCCCTTCTTGTATCCCTAAAACAGCTGGGACAGATGATCTGCGTGACTGAGAAGTCAAAG
The DNA here is from genome assembly GCF_965112155.1 of Podarcis liolepis. Classification (NCBI taxonomy): domain Eukaryota; kingdom Metazoa; phylum Chordata; class Lepidosauria; order Squamata; family Lacertidae; genus Podarcis; species Podarcis liolepis. The sequence goes on from NC_139568.1 coordinate 8,717,745, forward strand.
TTGTCTGTACCAGTTGTTTAGCCTTCGTTTTAGCCAATCTTGCTTTCCCTGTGCCGCTCATTCCAATCCTGTCTACGTGCCAAGGTCAGAGTATATGCAGTCCCATGGGAAAGGCAGTTCCAGAGTATAAACAACAAGGCAGCAAAGAATCAAAACAAAGAGCAGTTCCCAGACAATTATAAATCCAAAGTCCTCTAGGGGGAGTACAACTGTACTTCAGAAGAGAGAAAAGGATTTTTCCGCCATTAAAATCCCCGCAGCCAAAAACAGATTAAAAAGGAACCTTCAGCTTCCTTTTGGCATGTAGAGCTTTTCCCCCAGTTAAAGCAAAATCTCAAAAAAGCTGCAAGAAACAGTTTCCCTGTTTGTATCCAAACTGTAACGCTCGCATGTAGCACTTTCGATATTAAATACAGTTTCAGCAATTTGACAGTTCTTTTTTAGCCTGGCAGTCCGAGGCTTTGGGTTTCTTAATCATTTGTAAATCCACAAGGGAGAGGGAAAGTCCGATCAAAATCCAATAAAAATAAAACAGAATTGTCTCTTTTAGTTTCTTAGAAACAAGTTCAGTTATTACACGATAATCCAAACGTTTTACAGTCCTTTTTAAAGCGCTTCCCGCTTGTCAAAATCTTTGCTTTGATCTCTTAAGCACGATCGGGAGACGGACTTCCTGGTTGCGTCTCCCGTTTTCAGCCGAATTTATTCACTTTAGTCCCGAAAATTTTAAATTCCCTACTCACGGGTTTGTAGTTTAGAGTCTGATGTTCCAAGAAGAAAGGTCAGCGCTCATCAGCAGCAGCCGCGCGGCTTCACTTCCGCAGAAAGAGCGATGAACTCACAGCACCGCTCCCCCTTCCACGTTCAGGAGCCCCTTATGGGGTTCCTTCTTCGTTTCTGGGGGGGCTTCTGGTGCCCGCCGAGTCCCACGGCCACAGGCTCACTCTGCCTGTGGTTTTTCTTAGTGGGTCTCCGCTTTGCCGCAGCGGACGACCCTTTTCTGCAGAGCTCCTCTTCACAGCGCGAAGAGGACCGCCATTGCTGTTTCGCACCGCCTCCGGAAGTCCTGTCCACAAAAAATACTGGACTACCCCCCACTGCCTTTGACTCTCTTATAAACCCTCTCTTTAGGTTCTCGTCGATAAAGTCCCGTAACTCCTTCATCTCCCTGTCTGACATGGCATACAGCTTACCCATAGGCAGCTGCGCCCCAGGGAGCAAATTGATCTGGCAATCGAACGGCCTGTGGGGTGGCAGTCTATCTGCCTCCTTTTCACTAAAAACCTCCTTCAGATCAGCATATTGTGGTGGCAACTTCCCTTTACTGCAGTGCTTGCCACTCTGGCTACGCTCATCCTTGGCGTTTCCCCGCCTAGGCAGTGCTGCAGGCAGTAGTCAGACCCAAAGCTGACGGTCCTCTGATGCCACGCCACTGTTAGGATATTTCCGTTCCACCTTAAAAGGGAGCAGGCTTTGAGAGTCACAGAGTGTGCGCATGTCCTGTTCACAGGATGTTTATGTTCTGATGTTCCTTTCGTTTTCTCAGTTGGCCGGAGACTCTGAACAGAACGGTCATGTTTTTCTTTGTTCTGTTATACGCTAAATAAAGTCTGTAAAATATGCTCTTCTGCGGTGCAAGCTTTTGGCTGTGTTTCTGCTGATAAATATTGTGCACAAGCCTGGAATGTGGCAATCCGTTTCTCAGGCTTCGTGTCGCTAACTGCTGGATCTGCCTGTCTACGGGAGCTCGATGGACGTCCGGCAGCTGGCTTGGGGCCATGATGGACAATATCTCCCTGGCAGATTCCCAACAACGAGGTTATGGGCCCAGATTCACAGCACCTACAGGAGAGTAAAGCTGCAACAGACTGCGTTTGAGAGGTATGAAGTGGGAAAAGCGAAAGAAAGGGAGGCTTTTCTGTTTTACCTCGGAAGGAGTCTTTGATCTCCGGCAGGGCTTAATTGGCCTGGGAGCCGAGCCAGAGACTTCGTGATTAATGGCTGCCAAGATAAGGAGTCTCTGAAGTTAAAAAAGGCTCACGGCTCAAGATAAAAGCTGGAATGGAGTTTTTCCACGCTTTTGAAGCTTCAGAGGCCACTCAGTGCCCAAAGGCAAATGCTGACTGTCATAAGTTAAATGCGCAGAATTATGAAACCTGGGCAAAATGGTGTGAATCTTTGCTGCGTCAGTTTAGGGTGTGGCATACTGTGAGTGAGCCCCCCCCCCAGTTCCTCTGACAGAGAGATGGAAAGCCGATGATTCGAAGGCGATAGACGTAATAGTCTTATCCGTATCTCTTGAGGAAATTAAGACGCTGGCTGGCAACACCACTGCACGTGGGATGTGGAATGCTTTGAAAAAAGCTCACAAGCCAATAATCCCAGCCCAGAGTTTGACTGCATCGGAGGTCCAAGCTGTTTCCCAGAATACGAGTGAATGCAGGGATGCTGAGGGCACCGGTTGCAAGCTGCAGGGGGAGCTGACCGTCACGTCATCCCAGGCAGCATTCCAGCCTCCAGGGGGAGCCAAGGAGTCGGCAGCTGAGAGCTCTGTTTCTCATGGGAACCAAGGCCATCGCCTTTGCAGAGGCCGGAAAGGCAAAGGTAAACAGAGGCAGACACAGGCGTCTGCAGATGGCCAGGACCAGAGGGAGGGTGAAGAGCCCGCGCCAGGGAAAAACAAAGTGTCGTTTGCTGGCACAGCTTCACCAAAGGCTAAAGGCACGTCTGCTGACCAGAAGCAGGGGGGCAAGCTGCAAAAGCCCACGCCAGGGAAAAACAAGGTTTTGTTTGCTGGCATAGCTTCTCCAAAGGCTAAAGGCACGTCTGCTGGCCAGGAGCAGGGGGGTAAGCTGCAAAAGCCCACACCGCAGGAAAACAAGGGTTTGCTTGCTGTAAAGACTGCTCCAACAGCCAAAGGCAGCTTTATTGTTGATTCAGGCTGTACCCGCCACATCTCGAAGGATCGGCACCTCTTTATCTCCTTCAAGCCTCAGGAAGGTGAGATCCACCTGGCTGATGGGAGGACGTTGCAAATTGCAGGAGAAGGGACTGTGAAACTTGCAAGTCTGCACACTACCATCAGTAATGTACTTTTTGTTCCAGGCGCTGCGAGCAACTTGCTGAGCGTCCCACAGCTTACTGGGCGTGGTTTTCAGATTTCCTTCAAGAGGAGCGTCTGTGTCATCAGTAAAGGCAAAGAGGACTATTTGCATGCAAAGTTTATGGATGGTTTGTTCCATATAACTTATGAGGACACTGCTGTTGTATCTAATGCTGATTCTTGTTGTGTTGCACAAACTAAGAAAGTTCTTCATGCAGGTTGCATTCACGATGCGCATCGAAGGTTTGGTCACCTCTCTTGGAAGGCACTGGCCAAGATGCCAGAGGTGGTTGAGGGTTTGAACATCAAACCCTGTAAATTTCACAAGAAGTGTGTATCTTGTGCAGAGAACAAGGTGAAGGTTGCTCCAAAAGGCAAGGAGTCTAGCAGGCAGGCTTCCAAGCCCTACCAGCTAGTACATGGGGACCTGGTTGGTCCACTTGCGCCCTCTTTAGGGGGAGCAAAGTACTTCATGATTCTGATTGATTCTTTTTCTAGGTACATTCATGTGTTTTTGCTCGAACAGAAATCGCAAGCGTTTCCGAAGTTTAAGGCATTCTGTGCTTGGTTGGAGAATGTGCACGGTAAACGTATTTCCTGTTTGTTTACCGATCGAGGCGGGGAGTTCACTTCTCAGCAGTTTCCTGACTGAGAAGGGAATCCAGCATGACATGTCAACGCCCAGATCGCCGTGGATGAATGGACTTGCGGAGAGAGCAAATCAGACATTGCTGCAAGGAATAAAAACCTTGTTGCATGATGCCAATCTCCCTGATAAGTTTTGGGGGGAAGCTTTGGGGAATTTGGTTTACAGTTTTAATCGCAGATTGTCATCACCCATTGGCTGTACCCCCTATGAGAAGATATTTGGCAAGAAACCCAACACCAAACACATGAGAATCTTCGGTTCTGACATGTGGGTACACTCCCCACAAACCAACAAGCTTGGGAAGCGTGGGGCACATGGTTTGTTCATGGGGTACGAAAAAGGTGCATACAGGGTATGGATGACTAACTCTAAGTCCATTAAGTTCACAAGGAGTGTTGAGTACAATCCTAAGTGGGGGGGAAATGTGGGAATTTTCCAGAGTTACCCAGAGGAGGATGAAGGTGATGTCCAGCAAGCAGCTAAAGCTGAGGAAGCTGCTGAGGATGATGATGATGAGGATGATGATGATGATGATCAGAGTTCGGATTCCAGTTCAGTGGGCGGTGCGGCTGCTGGTGTCAGTGACAGTGATGACACAGCAGACTACGAGAGCGCAAAGGCCTCAGTCAGACCATCTGATGCGTCTGACAATGAACTGGAAGAACCACTGTTCACCATTGGTCATTTTTCTCCTAAGAAAGAGGAGATGAGTCCAGAAGACTTGCGTCTAGTACGCAGATCTGAAAGGGCGACCAAAGGCAGACCTCCAAAGAGGTACCGTATTTTTCGCACTATAGGACGCACTTTTTCCCCTCCAAAAATGAAGGGGAAATGTGTGTGCGTCCTATGGTGCGAATGCAGGCTTTCGCTGAAGCCTGGAGAGCGAGAGGGGTCGGTGCACACCGACCCCTCTTGCTCTCCAGGCTTCAGGAGAGCCCCACCGCCAGCCCCACAAGCTCGGGGAACAGCGGGAGAGGCGCAGCACGCCCTTCCCGCTGTCCCCCGACTTGGCTAGAAGGCTGGCGGGGGGAGAAGCCTGCTCCTCCCCGTCGCCAGCCCCGCAAACTCGGGGGACAGCGGCAGGGGCGCAGCGCGCCTTTGCCGCTGTCCCCCGACTTGGCTAGAAGGCTGGCGGGGGGAAAAGCCTGCTCCTCCCCGTCGCCAGCCCCGCAAACTCGGGGGACAGCGGCAGGGGCGCAGCGCGCCTTTGCCGCTGTCCCCCGACTTGTCTAGAAGGCTGGCGGGGGGAGAAGCCTGCTCCTCCCCGTCGCCAGCCCCGCAAACTCGGGGGACAGCGGCAGGGGCGCAGCGCGCCTTTGCCGCTGTCCCCCGACTTGGCTAGAAGGCTGGCGGGGGGAGAAGCCTGCTCCTCCCCGTCGCCAGCCCCGCAAACTCGGGGGACAGCGGGAGAGGCGCAGCGCGCCTTTGCTGCTGTCCCCCGACTTGTCTAGAAGGCTGGCGGGGGGAGAAGCCTGCTCCTCCCCGTCGCCAGCCCCGCAAACTCGGGGGACAGCGGCAGGGGCGCAGCGCGCCTTTGCCGCTGTCCCCCGACTTGGCTACAAGGCTTGCGGGGGGAGAAGCCTGCTCCTCCCCATCGCCAGCCCCGCAAACTTGGGGGATAGCGGCAGGGGCGCAGCGCGCCTTTGCCGCTGTCCCCCGACTTGTCTAGAAGGCTGGCGGGGGGAGAAGCCTGCTCCTCCCCGTCGCCAGCCCCGCAAACTCGGGGGACAGCGGCAGGGGCGCAGCGCGCCTTTGCCGCTGTCCCCCGACTTGGCTACAAGGCTGGCGGGGGGAGAAGCCTGCTCATCCCCATCGCCAGCCCCGCAAACTCGGGGGACAGCGGCAGGGGCGCAGCGCGCCTTTGCCGCTGTCCCCCGACTTGGCTAGAAGGCTGGCGGGGGGAAAAGCCTGCTCCTCCCCGTCGCCAGCCCCGCAAACTCGGGGGACAGCGGCAGGGGCGCAGCGCGCCTTTGCCGCTGTCCCCCGACTTGTCTAGAAGGCTGGCGGGGGGAGAAGCCTGCTCCTCCCCGTCGCCAGCCCCGCAAACTCGGGGGACAGCGGCAGGGGCGCAGCGCGCCTTTGCCGCTGTCCCCCGACTTGGCTAGAAGGCTGGCGGGGGGAGAAGCCTGCTCCTCCCCTTCGCCAGCCCCGCAAACTCGGGGGACAGCGGGAGAGGCGCAGCGCGCCTTTGCTGCTGTCCCCCGACTTGTCTAGAAGGCTGGCGGGGGGAGAAGCCTGCTCCTCCCCGTCGCCAGCCCCGCAAACTCGGGGGACAGCGGCAGGGGCGCAGCGCGCCTTTGCCGCTGTCCCCCGACTTGGCTACAAGGCTTGCGGGGGGAGAAGCCTGCTCCTCCCCATCGCCAGCCCCGCAAACTTGGGGGATAGCGGCAGGGGCGCAGCGCGCCTTTGCCGCTGTCCCCCGACTTGTCTAGAAGGCTGGCGGGGGGAGAAGCCTGCTCCTCCCCATCGCCAGCCCCGCAAACTTGGGGGATAGCGGCAGGGGCGCAGCGCGCCTTTGCCGCTGTCCCCCGACTTGTCTAGAAGGCTGGCGGGGGGAGAAGCCTGCTCCTCCCCGTCGCCAGCCCCGCAAACTCGGGGGACAGCGGCAGGGGTGCAGCGCGCCTTTGCCGCTGTCCCCCGACTTGGCTAGAAGGCTGGCGGGGGGAGAAGCCTGCTCCTCCCCGTCGCCAGCCCCGCAAACTCGGGAGACAGCGGCAGGGGCGCAGCGCGCCCTTCCCGCTGTCCCCCGACTTGGTTAGAAGGCTGGCGGGGGGGAGCCTGGTTTTGCGGGATGCGGGGGAATCCCCCCGCCTCCCAGGAAAGCCAGGAGAAGCCGTGCAGCCCTTTTAAAAGGCGCGCGGCTTCTGCCGGTTTTGCAGGAGGTGGGGGAATCCCCCCGCCTCCCAGGAAAGCCAGGAGAAGCCGTGCAGCCCTTTTAAAAGGTGCGCGGCTTCTGCCGGTTTTGCGGGAGGTGGGGGAATCCCCCCGCCTCCCAGGAAAGCCAGGAGAAGCCGTGCAGCCCTTTTAAAAGGCGCACTGCTTCTGCCGGTTTTGCGGGAGGTGGGGGAATCCCCCTGCCTCCCAGGAAAGCCAGGAGAAGCCGTGCAGCCCTTCTAAAAGGCGCGCGGCTTCTGCCGGTTTTGCGGGAGGTGAGGGAATCCCCCCGCCTCCTAGGAAAGCCAGGAGAAGCCGTGCAGCCCTTTTAAAAGGCGTGCGGCTTCTGCCGGTTTTGCGGGAGGTGGGGGAATCCCCCCACCTCCCAGGAAAGCCAGGAGAAGCCGCGATCTCTTTAAAGGGTTTGCACGGCTTCTGCGGGCTTTTGGGAGAGGTGAGGGAATCCCCCCACCTCCCAGTAAAGCCAGGAAAGCCCTGTGCAGCCCCTCCACCAAGGAGAGGCTGCACGGGGCTAAAGAGGAAGCCAAAACAGCGAGCGGGATCCATCTCGCTCGCTGCCTTGGCTTCCTCCATAGCTGCGCGCAACCCCTCTGCCAAGGAGAGGCTGCACGGGGCTATGGATTCTTTAGCCCCACGCAGCCTCTTCCGGGAGGGAGAGGCTGCACGGGGCTAGGGGAAGCCAAAACAGCGAGCGGGATCCATCCCGCTCGCTGCCTTGGCTTGATCCATAGCTGCATGCAACCCCTCCGGCAGGCAGAGGTTGTGTGCAGCCTGTACGCTGCTCTTTGGGGGTGCGGGGGGGGGAAGATTTTTTTTCTTGAATTCCCCCCCTAAAAACTGGGTGCGCCCTATGGTCCGGTGCGCCCTATGGTGCGAAAAATACGGTATGCTGATGAGTTTGCTAAGACAGCAACTGCTGTTCTTAGTAGCTCAGAGAAGGTGTGGGAACCTTCAAGCTTCAAAGAGGTTCAGGAGTTAATCTCTAAAGATGCTGAGCCTTGGCTTAATGCCATGAAGGCTGAAGTTGATTCCTTGAACAGGAACCAAACTTGGGAACTGGTACCGGTAGTCCCAGGAATGAGACTGGTTGGCAGCAAATGGGTCTTCAAGGCCAAGACAGACCAGAATGGCAAGGTAGTCAGACACAAGGCCAGATTGGTTGCCAGAGGTTTTTCACAGGTACCAGGACAGGATTACCACGAGACCTACTCACCCACAGTCAAATATGAGAGCATTCGGCTGATGCTCAAGATTGCTGCGGAGGAGAAACTGCATGTTTCCCACCACGACATTAATACAGCTTTTTTGTACGGGATTTTGGGGGAGGAGCTGTTCACGCTTCCACCTGATGGGATGGAGATACAGAAGGGAATGGTCTGTAAACTGCGGAAATCCTTATATGGTCTCAAGCAGAGTGCCAGGTGTTGGAACACAAAACTCACTGAGACATTGCTTTCTCTAGGTTTTCACCAGGGCAAAGCTGATCCATGTGTGTTTGTCAAGGAGGAGGGGCAAAACAAACTGTATTGCTTATGTTTTGTTGATGATCTTCTAATGTTTTGGAAGAATCAGGCTTTTTACCAAAGCACCCTAGCTCAGCTGAAGGAGCACTTTGACATGAAGGATCTTGGTGAGGTATCCAACTATCTTTCTCTGCAGGTGGAGAAGGAACAAGCAGGTAATTTTCTGGTGCACCAAACACAGAAAATTGCTGATGTGTTAACCAGGTTGAATTTGGTTGATGCAAACCCAGCAGACACACCGATGGTGGCAGGTTACCAGGTAGACAGTACTGCTGAAGCGTTTTCTGACACAACGCTATACAGATGCATTCTAGGCAAGATGAATTTCATTGCCAGATGTTCAAGACCTGACATAGCTGTAAGCTGTAATCTGCTTAGCAGACATGCCAACAATCCTACGGTTCAGGATTGGAAAGCTCTGAAGCGCATAGCCCGCTATTTGAAAGGGACTATGCACTACAGGCTGAGGTTCACCAGTCAGAAGACTGGAGGTCTTGAAATCTTTGCAGATGCAAGTTTTGGAAGTGACACCACGGATGGTACAAGCACTTCTGGAGTATGCTACATGTACAACCACTGCCTGTTTGACTGGTTGTGCAAGAAGCAAACAACAGTGAGCCTAAGTTCCTGTGAAGCAGAACTCAATGCTCTGTCATTTTCACTCATGGATTGTGAATGGTTGATGCAACTGTTTAAGGACATCGGGGTTTCTGTGAAATGTCCTATACAAGTGTATCAAGACAATAGATCTTGTTTGGCTTTGCTGAACTCGGAGAGTTGCAAGCAGAGAACCAAGTACTTGCAGATTAAGCTACATCGTGCAAGAGAGTGTATTCAGAAAGGACTGATTCAAGTGTCCTACATGGCAGGAAATGAAATTCCTGCTGATCTGTTGTCTAAGGTTGTTAACAAAGAACAACATAAGGTTTATGTACAAAGGTTGCAATTGGGTGAACCACAGGTACAACAGGTTACACAGAAAGGGGGAGGATGTTAGGATATTTCCGTTCCACCTTAAAAGGGAGCAGGCTTTGAGAGTCACAGAGTCTGTGCATGTCCTGTTCACAGAATGTTTATGTTCTGATGTTCCTTTCGTTTTCTCAGTTGGCCGGAGACTCTGAACAATACGGTCATGTTTTTCTTTGTTCTGTTATACGCTAAATAAAGTCTGTAAAATATGCTCTTCTGCGGTGCAAGCTTTTGGCTGTGTTTCTGCTGATAAATATTGTGCACAAGCCTGGAATGTGGCAATCCGTTTCTCAGGCTTCGTGTCGCTAACTGCTGGATCTGCCTGTCTACGGGAGATCGATGGACGTCCGGCAGCTGGCTTGGGGCCATGATGGACAATATCTCCCTGGCAGATTCCCAACAGCCACCACCGGATCATGTTGCGCTAGCCAGCTCATCCCTAATATTATTGGGGGACCCGCTAATGAGGCAACGTGGAAGGCGATTGTCTCTGAGTGCCTAGACACTCTCATTCTCATCGGTGGGGTCTGGTGGGTAACTCCCCCCCATCAGTTCCCTCCCATCAATGGTGGTGACTTGCAGAGGTGCATCCAAAGGTAGCAGGTGAAGCTGATGCTCTAAGGCAAAGTCCCTGCTAAAAAAGTTGCATGAGCTTCCTGAGTCCAGCATACCCTGAACCTTCACTGGGTGCCCATTTGGGAGTTCAAGCACCACCTCAATGGCAATTGCGGCTCTTGGAGAATCTGGTTTGGGCACATTCATTGGTTGTTGGCTCGGCTGCTGTGCCCGCTGATTGGCAGCCAAGCGTTTCCGTTTCCCTGCTCCGGGGTCTGGGGTTCCTCCTCCTCGCCCCCCACGGCCCCCACCATTCCTTGCCAGGCCTTTCTTTGTGGGCAGACTCTGGCAAAATGTCCTGGCCGTTGGCAAAGGAAACATTTCTTGGTCGTTTTTACATCCTTTCCCTCCTTTTTGCGACTCTCGCTGGGGTTTGAAACCTCCTGGGCGCGCGCACTGCCTATTTCCATTGGCTCCGCCGGCGGGGAAGGCTGCCTAGGTATTCTAGGAATGCGGTAGTCATGACAACGCTGCTCTCTCCCTTCCCGCCTCTCTTGAGCCCGCGCTTCCTGTCTTATGCCAATCGCAAGGACTGCTTTGGTCAGCTGATCCATAGACTGTGGGCGGGGTGCGCGCAAAAGCTCATCTTTGACCGTTGGTGACAACCCTTCCTCAAATAGCATTTGTATGGGTTCCGAGTCCAGCTGCCACCCCAGACGATGAACAATCATTGCAAAATGTGACCAATAGTCTCTAACTGACCCTTCTCCCTGCTTACAGCTCAGCAGTTCCCGTTTGGTTACACTCTGTTGCACATCGCTACTGAACATTGCGTCCATTGCCTGGAAGAATTTCTGTAGATCCTCCATGGCGTCATTCTGCGTCGCCATAAGCGGTCGAATCCCCTCTCTAGCCCCGTCCTGCAAGTGCCCCACAATATAAGCAACTCTCGCTGCGTCATTTTCAAAATCGTTTTGCTGCATCTTCAAGGCATATTCTATTTCTGTTCTAAACGCCCCATACTCCTGAGGCTTCCCCCCAAACTTATGCACCAGTCCCGGTACCTTCCTCGCTATGGGGGTGGGTTTCCCCTGAGCATCCAGAGACCGTCGTTCGTCCAGCCTCGCCGTCAGGATGGCTATGTGCTCTTCCAAGTCGCGGTTTCTCTCCTCCAGCGATTGGCCTCCAGCCGCCCCTTTCGTGGCTCCGACTTCTCCGGTCTTACTCATGATGCCCCCTTCTGCTTGTTGCGCATGAGCAACTTTCAGGGACAGACAGATTGCTGTAGTGGTTGGGAGTTACTCGTGCGTAATCCTGCTCCGTTTGAACATTAGATTGCCTGGTTAAACCCTCCGGACTGCACAGCCCATCTCAGCGTGGCTGCCCTTAGTCACTCGTAGAATCTGTCTGTGGGCGTTTCTTAAAGCGCTGCCAACATAAGAGCTGTTTGACGCCCAAGCGTCTCCGCCTCTCACTGCGCGGGAGTCTCCTGCGCAGGGTGGGCGTGGGCAGCGGGGTCCCTGGGCTCTCCTCACTAACTTCCAACGAAGAGTCCTGGAGCCCCTGCACCTCCCTGTCCCGTTGCTCTCCTGGATCCCTGATGTTACACTTATTCCCTTCCCCTTCTTCCCAGCTGAGTCTCCCCCCAGCGCTGGGACCTTCTCCTGCAGAATCAGAGACCCTCTCCTTCTCCCGTGCCTCTGATGTCAGTTCCCTGACAGAGGTGAAAAAAGATTTAGAAATTTGGACGAACTTGAAGCTTTCCTTGCTGGGTCGAATTGCTGTTATTAAGATGAATGTATTGCCGAGGATGTTATTTCTATTCCAATCATTGCAAATTATTGATAAGATGGACTGTTTCAAGAAGTGGCAAAGAGACATATCTAGATTTGTCTGGCAGGGCAAAAAGCCCAGAATAAAACTTAAAATTCTTACTGATGCTAAAGACAGAGGGGGGTTTGCCCTGCCGGACTTAAAACTTTATTACGAGTCAGCAGCCTTTTGCTGGCTGAAGGAATGGCTGCTTCTTGAGAACACTGATGTTTTGTACCTTGAAGGGTATGACAATGTATTTGGGTGGCATGCATATCTATGGTACGGCAAGATAAAAGCACATAAGGCATTTAAAAACCATATTGTCAGAAAAGCATTGTTTAATGTCTGGATAAGGTATAAAGACTTTTTGGAGAGTAAAACTCCAAGGTGGCTATCACCTATGGAGGCGAAGGCCTTGAAAAAACTCAACATGGAAGCTAATTGGCCAAAATACTGGGAAATTTTAGAACAGGAAGGTGATAAATTGAAATTGCAGAGTTATGACAAACTCAAAGAGAAGGTGCGAGACTGGTTACACTATTTTCAAATAAGAGAGGTTTATAACTTGGATAAAAAGATTGGTTTTCAGGTGGAAAAATCAAAGTTGGAAACAGAACTGTTAGAACCCAATGTAAAGATACTTTCGAGAATGTATAATCTGCTGTTGAAATGGAATACTGAGGAAGAAACAGTAAAATCGGCAATGATAAAATGGGCACAAGACATAGGCCATAACATCATGTTCGCTGACTGGGAGAAGTTGTGGACCACCGGGATTAAATTTACGGCATGTAATGCCTTAAGAGAGAATATTATGAAAATGATGTATAGGTGGTACCAGTGGCGTAGCGTGGGTTGTCAGCACCCGGGGCAAGGCAAGTAATTTGCGCCCCCTAACCCGTGGATTTGCGCCCCCTAACCCGTGGATTTGCGCCCCCTAACCCTAACCCCCAGATGTTGCGGCCGGCCCCCCCTGCACCCCCCCACGCTACGCCACTGGCGGTGAGTGGGCTAGGAGCCTTGGATTTTTATAGTACTAAAATCAGCCTCGCCCTTTGGGCATTGGGGAGGCTTCGCCTGCAGTCTCCAGATTCGGGCCCCCTTGAAGGAGCGGCCAAGCTCTTCGCTGCTATACCCGCCCTAGACATAGGTTTCAAAAATCGAATATTGGGAAGGGGACGAAGCCGGGAAGAGACTTTCTTCCTCCACTTTGCTTTGGGTTGGGCAAGCGCCATCTCCCCTCCAGAAGGAAGCGGGGAGCCCGGGCGACTCTTGCCCCCCCCCCGGCTGCCCGTTGGCTCTCTCTCGCAGTCCCGGCGGGCAGGCGGGCGCTCTGCACATGCTCGCGGAGCCTCTTTCTCAGCTGCGCGGGGCTTCCTTCCCTGGATCTGGTTTTCGTTGGAGGAGTGAGGCCGCGGCGCCCTCAAGCATGTGCAGAGGGCCGCGGAGAGCGCGGGCGGCCTTTCCCCTGCGCGACTCCGCCTCCGCCCGGGGTGGCTCCCCGTCCTGGGTCCCTCCCCCGATGGCCGGGAGGAGGCGGGCAGGCGCTCGACGGGGCGCTCGCAGGGAGGAAGGAGCGCGGCGCCGGCGCTGTCGCCGACTGGACTGCCGGCCGGGATCGCCCAGGGGGAATCGGCGCTCTGCACGTGCTCCGGGGCCGGCTGGCCGCTGCGGGGAAACTTCACGCACCGCTTTCTGAAGTACGGGCGACGCAGCCTCCGCAAAGGGCTCGGCGCCGTCAGAAGAGCCCTGCGTGGCCCGAAGCTTGCTGCACTGTCCCTCCCCCAGATAGTCCCTCCCTCGCTCTCTCTCCGCTCCGCACAGTGGGCGGCGACCTGGCAGCTCGGATTCGCACAGCCAGCACTGTGAGAGAGAGTGTGTGAACCAGGTAGGGGCAGAGAGCTGCGAGTGCGCCCCCCAAAATGTTGCGCCCGGTGCGGCTGGCACCCCCTGCACCCCCCACGCTACGCCACTGGGTGGTACATGACCCCAGTCAAGCTTGCAAAAATATATCATTTGCCCGATAACAAATGTTGGAAATGCAAAGAGATTGAAGGTACATTCTTTCACCTTTGGTGGATGTGCCCAAGGATCAAGGCCTTCTGGGAATTGATATATAATGAACTGAAAAAGGTATTTAAATATACTTTCCCGAAGAAACCAGAGGCCTTCCTCCTGGGCATAGTGGACCAATTGGTGTTAAAGAAGGATAGAACTTTTTTTATGTATGCTACAGCAGCAGTAAGAATTCTCATTGCAAAGCATTGGAAGACACAAGATCTACCCACCTTGGAAGATTGGCAGATGTAACTAATGGACTATATGGAGATGGCAGAAATGACTGGCAGAATCCGAGACCAGGGTGAGGAGACGGTGGAGGAAGATTGGAAGAAATTTAAAATTTATTTGCAGAAATACTGTAAAATTTATGAATGTTAAGGACATTGAAATGAATCGCAGGGGCTTTAGCAACAAAGTAAAATGTAAGATTGGATTAACAACAGATAAATTAATAGGATATGAATTTGCTGAATTAATTTTTAAAAAGGGATAAAAGAACAGGAGACGTGAGGAAGTCCGAAAATTAAGCTAATTGAAGATGAGAAATTAAGAAAGATGGAATTTTTGTTTGTTGTTATTATATGTGTTTTTATCTCTTTTTTCTTTTTCTTTTGATGTGTTTAACGTTTGTATTTTTGTATTGTATTGTCTTTTTGTGATTTTGTAGTTTCTTTGTCTTTTATTGTGAAAACTTAATAAAATATTTATTAAAAAAAATGGAAGCAGCGCTTGATAGCATGTTTAGATTATAAGCACATTTTGGAAGCTTTAGACCCTCAACCTACGGGATCGTCTGAGGGAGATTTAGCCAAGATAAGTGCTTGGAAGCGCATGAACAGCGAAGCTAGACACATAATTTTGAGTGGACTTCGTGATGAGCAGCTATCATTAATAAATAGTACAGATGATGCATCTCAAATCTTAAGAGATATTGAGCACGTGTATGGAGAATCTAGCATAAACTGCTTCAGAAACTTGGTGTGTAAATTAACCAGATTGAGGATGAATTCAGAAGAGGAATTCACAAAGCACATCAGCAAGTTTACTGAGATTATTCAAAGAATTGATCTGACTCCCAAAGCTTTTGATGAGGATACAAAGATAACATTTTTGTTATCATCACTTGGACCACGCTTTAGCGCATTTGTAAGTTTGATGGATCATAGACAAGGTCTGACTTTTAAAGACTTGATTGGTTATTTAAAAGAAGAATGCATAGATAGAGCTGAATCTCCAGTGAGAAATGCTAGAAGGAAGGACAGTGGTTATGCATCTAGGCAATTTACAAAGTCCAAAGAGATGCCTAAGAAAGTGATTTGTTTCAATTGTAACAAAGAAGGACACATTGCAAAGAACTGCAGAGCTCCTAAAGCAAAGAAACCCCACCCCTTTCAGCCAAAAGGGGAAAAGAAGGGGAAATGTGAATGCACATGGCTACTGCAAGAAAGGAATTTAACTGTCCAGAATCGTGAAAATAGACGTAATAAATGGATTTTGGATTCAGGTGCATCCTCCCATTTTTGTCATAAAAAGGACTATTTTAATGAGATAAATGATGAAGAAGGATCTGAAATTGAAATTGCAGATGGGAACATTGTTAAAGCAAAAGGTGCAGGTTCCATGAGTCTGAAATGCAATATAAACAATGAATGCATTGAGAACACAATCTCTAGAGTTTTGTGTGTTCCAGAGCTGAGCTGCAATTTAATCAGTGTGTCCACATTGGACAAGAAAGGTTTCCAGATCACATTTGGAAATGGAGAATGCAAGGTGACTAAAAATGGCAAAGTGGTTGCTTAAACAAAGCTAATAAATGGTGTGTATGAGCTTGATCTTTCAGAGAACCAGTCTGCAAAAGTGGCACATTCCAGCCAGAAGGATGAAGCAGATCTGGACCTATGGCACAGAAGGCTTGGACATAGGGATACCAACGTCATTCTGGATCTACAGAAAAGAGATCTTGTAAGAGGTTTGCAGGTAAAGCAGAGCAACAAAGCTCCAGCAAAGTGCATAAGCTGTATTACTGAGAAGGCTGTAAAACCTTCATTTCCACGTTGTGCAGAACAAAGAAGCAACAGAGTGCTTGACATAGTGCACACTGACATATGTGGACCCATGAATGTTCCCTCACTGGGAAAGAATAGATATATTTTAATATTTCTGGATGACTTTTTAAGATTTTGTATTGTATATTTCCTCAAATAGAAGAGTGAGACAGTGGACAAGCTCCAGGAATACATTGCCATGGTCAAGAATAAATTCTAGAGAGCTCCAGCTGTGTTAATGAGTGACAATGGAGGTGAGTACTGCTCAAATGAAATGCAGGCTCTCCTGGCCAAGGAAGGAATTGTACACGTAACCACAGTTCCTTACACACCACAGCAGAATGCCATAGCAGAAAGAAAGTTTAGATCCATTATGGACATGACAAGGTGCATGCTAAAGGATGCATGTTTGCCACAGAAGCTGTGGGCCGAAGGAGTGTACACGTCGGTCTATTTGCAGAATAGACTGCCAACTAAAGGAGCAGAGCGCACACCATTTGAACTTTGGCATGGGAAAGCTCCCAATCTGTCGCACATACGTGTGTTTGGAAGTCCGTGTTACTTCCACGTGTCCAAGGAACACAGACACAAGCTTGGCTCCAGGGCAAAAGCAGGTATCCTGGTGGGATACGCCTCTGGAGGCAAAGGATATAGAATTTTGGACTTATAAACTGGTAAGACAAATGCATACCATGCAGTTTATGTTGATGAATATGGAAAAGTAGACACTAAGAACACTGTTGTGGATTCTTCCGATGAGTCAGAAAGGACTCGAGAATTTGTATATTTCCCTTTTGAGACCCCACAAAGTACTAATCTACCTTCGAGTATTACATCGCCCCCTACAGGCGATGCACCAGAAGACGCAGAGGACCAGAACCCTGGCGGCACCAGAGACGAAGATGAGGACTCAGATGGGGACATGCCTGCGTTGGAGGAGGATGAGGAAGCTGATGCGGTCGGAGAACCAGAGGTCAGGCACTCATCCAGAACCAACAAAGGTGTCCCACCATTACGGCTGTCCTACTTTGCAGGGTCGGCGTTTCCGCAGGAACCTTCCACTTGGGAAGAGATACAGGAGATGCCAGCTGCAGAAGCCAGTCTCTGTAGGAAGGCCGCGCAGGAGGAGATGGATGCACTGCATCAGAACAAGACCTGGACACTCACTGAGCTGCCTCCCAGTAAGAAGGCCATTGGCAGTAAATGGGTTTTCAAGGTTAAGAAGGGGTCAGAAGGAGAAGTGCAGCGCTACAAAGCTAGACTTGTAGCACAGGGATTTTCACAGTGTTTTGGTGAAGACTATGATGAAGTTTTTGCACCAACTGTGAGGTACAGCAGCGTAAGAATGCTTTTAAGCATTGCAGCCTCCAAGAAAATGAGGGTGAAACACATTGACATTGCTACCGCTTTTCTACATGGGCAGATTTCTGAAGAAATTTACATGAAACAGCCTAAAGGTTTTGTAAAACCACATGAGGCACATCTAGTGTGCAAACTCCAGAAAGGACTTTATGGACTCAAACAGGCTGCTAGAGCCTGGAACCAGAAGTTGCATAAAATGCTGACGCAACTTGGGTACAAGCAAGGCGACGCTGACAAGTGCTTGTACAGTAAGTCAAATAATGGACAATTCTCATATATCCTAGCATTTGTTGATGACCTGATTATTGCCACAGCAAGTGAAAAAGACTATACACAGATAGTAAAACACCTTAGCAAAGAGGTGGAGGTCAAGGAGCTAGGAGATGTCCAGTACTACCTCGGGATCCAGGTAGAAAGAGAAGAGGACGGCTCATTTCTTCTCAGCCAAAAACAGAAGATCCACGAGCTAGTTGAGCACATGCAGATGCAAGACGCACATCCAGTTGCTACACCGATGGCTACTGACTTCCTGAAGAATCAGCAGGATTCAAAGCAGTTGCCAGACAAAAATGACTACAGGTTGGCGATTGGTAAACTTTTGTATTTAGTTACCACATGTAGACCTGACTTAGCTAATGCTGTGGGGATTCTTAGCAGAAAAGTGAATTCTCCCACTGAGCATGATTGGGCAGGTGTTAAGAGGGTGGTGCGATATTTGAAGGGTACCATGAATTGTAAATTAAGGTTACCAGCCGTCAGAGACCCTAAGTTGGTTGGGTATACTGATGCGGATTGGGCCGGGGATAATGCTGACTATAAATCAACAAGTGGTCATGTTTTTATGTTTGGGAATGGACCTGTCGCATGGGGCAGTTATAAACAGAGCTGTGTAGCATTATCTTCCACAGAATCAGAATACGTTGCAGCAACAGAAGCCTGCAGAGAGATCACCTGGCTTGATCAACTCATAAAGGACTTTGGGTTGGTGAGAAAAGGGCCTGTCAGCTTGCTAGAGGACAATCAAAGTTGCCTGAAGCTGACGCAGAGTGAGAAGTTCCTGGCCAGAACAAAACACATTGGGGTTAAATACCACTACATACGCCAAATGATCCAGGATGGACTTGTGGAGCTATCCTACTGCAGCACCCAAGAGATGACTGCTGACATCCTGACGAAACCCCTACCAAGAGAGAGTTTCCAGAATCTACGTGTCAAGCTGGGACTCTGGGTGGTTGAATAAAGTTGTTTATATTTTGTGTATGTTGTATTGCCTGAGAAGGGGTATGTAGGATGTAAACACAGGAGCAGTCAATGACAACATTCCTAGAGTGTACATGTTAGAACATGGGGAGGGATGTCAGTCCAGCAAGCAGGTAAACTTCCTGGGGACGGACTTCCTCCACATGTGACCAGAGGTGGGTGTGGCCTCACCTGTGCAGGTAATGACAAAAGCACAGGGCAGGCAGCCACTCTCTCTCTCTCTCTGCCATTTTCCTTCGATGAAGAAACATCTAAGGATGCCCTCTTGGCTCTCAGCCAAGAGAGGAGATAAGGACTATCTTGCTACAAGATAGATTCTAAGTGTATGTAACCTATTTTAAGCTGTCTGCCTTCTGGGATCATATTGTGAACAGAACGTGAGTAAACTCTTAAGGCAAGCTGGCCACATGGACGAGCCAGCAAAGGCCCACTTGCCCAGACAGCCAAAGGAGGGCCTTGGATGCAGAGCTACAATTTGGGGCTGGAGGACATTGCCATTTTAGAACAGAAACGGATCTCTCTCTGAGAGTGTAAAGGGCTTCACAGTGGTCTGCCTCTTTCCCCCAGACCAGCCTCCTGATCATGAGGTCCCCTTTCCTCCCACAGGAACTGAGAGGTTACACAACAAGTGTGATTGCAGCGGAGAGGCAACTGGCAGCCAGTGGCATTAGCTGGCTGATGTCCTGTGCAAGAAGGCTCAGTTGCCTGAAGGTAAGTCTCTCACCTTTGGCACCTTCACAGCCCCAAGAGGCTCCCAGAGTGGCTTGTGAAAGGATTCCCACAGGAGGAATCACAGTCTGGTATCAGGCGCACAACACAATGTGTGTCCCTGGGATGCCGGACAAGGCTGGAGACATTTCCTGCCCTCTTCCTTGATCTTACACTTCCACCTTGGGGCCAGGCAATAGAACTCACTCATCCCATGATGGAAGCAAGTCTTCCCTGGCTTGGATCTGCTTCCATGTTCTCTTGCACCCATTATTTGGGGGGGGGGGTTTAAGATCAGATCAGTCATCTGATCCAGTACGGTCTTTTCTTTTCTCTGCAGCATGCTCTCGTCCCTCTGGAGCTGGCTCACTTCTGCCCCAAAGAAGGTAACACCCACAGCCTGGGGACATGGGACACACTTTCCAGACTAAGGAGAGCCCACTCAGTAGCTGCAGCATCCTTGCTTGATGCAGACTTCCTGGGTCATGTGGCTGTGAAATCCTGCCACAGCAAAAAGATGGCCAAACTGCAGGCTTGGAAGGAGTCGTTGCCACCAAAGACAGGATCCATAAAGCCTCCTTGTAAATAGGGTGGAATGGGGGCCAGGTCAATTTGGTAAATCAGTAAATGTGGCAGAAATTCATCTCTCTTCTCCTTCATTCTCTTCCAGATGACATAAGACTTGATGTCAGTTTCGATTATGGGGATAAGACACAAGTTTCAAGGCTCAGCGATGATAGAGTGGCAATTTTTGCTTGCTGTTTCATTGTGTCTTGTTGCTAATTGTGATCATTGCTGTTGTTTTAGAATTCTTTCCTATGCAATATTACTTTTTTATTGCTTTTAAATTGTTGCTTTTTAAATTGTCCTTGTAAAGGAAAGTGTTCTGCTAATGTTGATTGTATTCTGAATTGCTTCAAGAAGCCTCATAGCAATGAATACTATTAAGAGTAATAATTATTTTACCTGCCTTAATTATAATAAAGCATTGACATGCATATTTTAAATTAGCGGTTAAGGTCTTAAACTACACATTTTATGGAGATGAAACTAACACCAACTGGTTCCTTCAGATGGAGGATGAATGACACCTTGTTTAGAGATCAAGAGGTTATTAAGAAGGCCCAAAAAACCTTGAGAGACTATTTTGAGATAAATTTGAACACTACCGTGGAAAAAAAGAGTAATCTGGGACGCAAGTAAAGCAGTTATGAGGGGGTTTCTGATTCAACAGAACTCATTAAAGAAGAGAGCTCAAAATGAGAAAAATGGGGAAAAAATGGAAAAAAATTAAAGAGGGCGAGAAGAAACTGAGAGTGAAACCCAATTCACAAGAGATTCTGAGAGAAATAAAGCTACATCAAGTGCAATATATGAAGATGATGAATCAGGAAATTGAATGGAAAATTAAACAAATGAGACAAAGGACTTTTGAATCGGCTAACAAATGTGGGAAACTGCTAGCTTGGCAGATGAAAAAAAGACAAAAGTTAAATACTTTTGCTAATTTAGAGGTGGGTGGAAAGAACATCCAGAATCCAGTGGAAATTAGAAAATGCTTCCAGAGGTATTTTAAACAACTATATACACAAGGGCCCCAGAAAGAGTTTGAGATAGACCAGTTTTTGAAAACAAATGGATTGCAAAAGATTTCTCAAGAAGATAAAATAATGTTGAACTACAAAATTATGGAACAGGAGGTAGAAGGTGCCATTCAGAATATGCAGCTGGGAAAATCTCCAGGGCCGGATGGCTTAACCTCAAAATACTATAGAACCTTGAAGGACTGGATAATTCAACCACTAAAGGAGGTTTGCAATGAAATTTTGGAGGGGGGAAAAGCGCCAGAGTCGTGGAAAGATGCATATATTACACTTATACCGAAAACTGAGTCTGAAAAGACACAACTTAAGAACTATCGACCCATATCCCTGTTAAATGTGGATTACAAAATATTTGCTGACATTTTGGCTAAAAGGCTAAAAAAAGTACTAGGGGAAGAGATACATAAGGACCAAGCTGGCTTTCTCCCAGGCAGACACTTGTCTGACAACACAAGGAATATAATTAACATTTTGGAGAAGTTGCAATAGGACATTAATACTAAAGCAGTTTTAATCTTTGTGGACGCCGAGAAAGCCTTTGATAATATTTCTTGGAGTTTTATGAAGAAAAACCTTCAGGGGATGGGGGTCGGTCAAGGGTTTGAAAATGGTATAAGTGCAATTTATTCAGAACAAAAGGCTAAATTAATAGTTAATAATGTGGTGACAGAGGAATTTAAGATAGAGAAAGGGACACGACAAGGCTGCCCGATTTCCCCATTACTCTTTATTTCGGTCCTGGAGGTTTTGTTAAATATGATCAGAAGGGACCATCTGATTAAGGGTATAAAGGTCGGAGCCAAACAATATAAATTGAAAGCCTTTGCAGATGACTTAGTATTGACATTACAGGAGCCAGAACCTAGTACTAAAAGAGTATTAGAACTGATCCAAGAATTTGGCCATGTGGCAGGATTTAAGTTGAATAAGTTAAAAACTAAAGTCCTTGAGAAAAACTTAACAACGAATGAGAAAGAGAGGTTTCAGAATGAGACAGGTTTAACAGTGGTTAAGAAGGTGAAATACTTGGGGATTAATATGATAGCCAAAAATGGGAACTTATTTAAAGACAATTATGAAAAATGCTGGTCGGATGTTAAAAAGGATTTAGAAATATGGTCAAATCTGAAGCTTTCCTTGTTGGGTCGTATTGCTGCTATAAAGATGAATGTATTGCCAAGAATGCTGTTTTTGTTTCAATCACTACAAATCTTAGACAAAATGGACTGTTTCAAGAAGTGGCAGAGAGACATTTCTAGATTTGTCTGGCAGGGCAAGAAGCCCAGGATAAAATTTAAAATATTAACGGATGCAAAGGACAGAGGTGGATTTGCCCTGCCAGACTTTAAACTTTACTATGAATCAGCAGCATTCTGCTGGTTGAAAGATTGGCTGCTTCTTGAGAACACAGACATTTTGGATTTAGAAGGTTTTAACAATGTTTTTGGGTGGCATGCATACTTGTGGTACGGCAAGGTTAACACATAAAACATTTAAAAACCATATTGTCAGGAAAGCATTGTTTAATGTCTGGACAAGATATAAAGACTTACTTGAAAATAAAACCCCAAGGTGGTTGTCACCGATGGAGGCAAAGGCCCAGAAAAAGCTCAGTATGGAGGCCAAGTGGCCGAAATATTGGGAAATTTTGGAGCAGGAAGGAGATAATCTGAAATTGCAGAGTTCTGAGAAACTAAAAGATAAAGTGCGAGACTGGCTTCACTATTACCAAATAAGAGAGGCCTATAATTTAGACAAAAAAATTGGCTTCCAGGTGGAAAAATCAAAGTTGGAAACAGAATTGTTGGATCCTAAAACAAAGATACTTTCAAGAATGTATAACTTGCTGTTAAAATGGAACACTCAGGACGAGACGGTTAAATCTGCTATGATTAAATGGGCACAAGATGTTGGACATAACATTATGTTTGCTGACTGGGAACTGTTGTGGACCACAGGTATGAAGTTTACGGCATGTAATGCCTTAAGAGAGAATATTATGAAAATGATTTATAGGTGGTACATGACCCCAGTCAAGCTTGCAAAAATCTATCATTTGCCCGATAATAAATGTTGGAAATGTAAAGAAACTGAAGGTACATTCTTTCACCTTTGGTGGACGTGCCCAAGGATTAAGGCTTTCTGGGAAATGATCTATAATGAAATGAAAAAGGTATTTAAATATACCTTCCTGAAGAAACCAGAGGCCTTTCTCCTAGGTATAGTCGGCCAATTGGTGCCAAAGAAGGACAGAACTTTATGTATGCTACAACAGCAGCAAGATTACTTATTGCAAAGTATTGGAAGACGCAAGATTTACCCACTCTGGAAGAATGGCTAATGAAGATGATGGACTATATGGAATTGGCAGAAATGACTGGCAGAATCCGAGACCAGGGAGAAGAAATGGTGGAAGAAGACTGGAAGAAATTCAAAGACTATCTGCAGAAATACTGTAAAATAAATGAATGTTAAAATGATGTTGGACTGAAAATAAGTGGTTTTGGTATTAAGGCTAATAAGAATATGTAAATATAGATAGTTATTTGGATGAAAATGTCTAGTTATAATAGGTTAAGAATATAGAGTAAAGATAAATGAAAGAGGGTAAGGATTTGCTGAAAGGACTTTGTAAACGGGAATACAAAAAGGGGAGGTGTGAGGAGGTCAAGGAAATAAGCAAATGAACCTAAAGATATTGAAAAATGGATTATTTCTTTTTTAAGATTTTTTTTTCTTTTCCTTTTTTTCTTCTTTTTCTACTTTTTTAAATGTCTTTTTTTGTATTTTCTATCACACTGTTTTTCTTTTGTGTAAAATCTCAATAAATATTTTATAAAAAAACACTACACATTTTAATAGTTTCACATCTGTATTATTTACTGTGTTCTAGCTTATAGATTTTGATTTTAACCTACATATATATGAGAGCCAGTGTGGTGTAGTGGTTAAGAGCGGTAGTCTCGTAATCTGGGGAACCGGGTTCGCGTCTCTGCTCCTCCACATGCAGCTGCTGGGTGACCTTGGGCTAGTCACACTTCTCTGAAGTCTCTCAACCCCACTCACCTGTTTGTTGTGGGGGAGGAAGGGAAAGGAGATTGTTAGCCGCTTTGAGACTGCTTAGGGTAGTGATAAAGCGGGATATCAAATCCAAACTCCTCCTCTTCTTCTTCTTCTTCTTCTTCTTCTTCTTCTTCTTCTTCTTCTTCTTCTTCTTCTTCTTCTTCTTCTTCTTCTTCTACATGTTCTCTATCTCTGTATAAGTCCATATTCTGGTTTGTGGCTGTAATAAATTGATTCGTTCATTCAATAAAGCTTCGGTGGTTTTGAAATTCAGTAAATTGTCTCTGCCTCCATTTTTTGGGATTGAGGGAAACGCTCTATAAAATACAGTGGTGCCTCGCAAGACGAAATTAATTCGTTCCGCGAGTTATTTCGTCTAGCGAATTTTTCATCTTGCGAAGCACGGTGTCGGAAAAGTTTTGGGAAAGCTTCAAAAATCACCAAAAACCTCAAAAAAGGCTACCACACCACGTTCTATGAGTTGCTCCTCGAAGTCAAGTCGCAACTGTATTAACGGTGTTAAGAAAAAGGAAACAAACTTGCAAGACGTTTTCGTCTTGCGAAGCAAGCCCATAGGGAAATTCGTATTGCGAAGCAGCTCAAAAACCGCAAAACCCTTTCGTCTAGCGAGTTTTTCGTCTTGCGAGGCATTCGTCTTGCGGGGCACCACTGTAATCAGAAAACATCAGGGTTGTAGTCAACATCAGTCCTTTCCACAGCAGACCTATTTAAATTGATGGGCACAAATTACGTGGCTGTGTTGATTTTGACGCATCTCTTCTGAGTAAAACTCAGTTGACTACTGTAGGGATAATCGCGGAGTGGGCAGTGGGATCCGGAGGGAGCACACTCCCCACCAGCAGGCGGCCACAGTCTGCCTGCACGTGTGACCCTGGGGTGCGTAGCATACTCCCCCTCACAGACAAAGTCATGGCTGTCTGAAACATCGTTCCCTCTGTCTGACCTTTTGCGGTCTCAGCAGTCTGCGGTGTCCTGTCTGTAACCTTTGTCCCTGAAACCTTTTGTCTCCTTCGTCATACACTGTGCAAGGGGAAAATGACGCGGTGGAAACAGGTGCCAAAATAACTTTGTACCACCCCACGAACTCGGGACCGAAGGTGTGTAAAGGTCACAGGCCAAAATGTATCTGCCTAGCTTGCATATTTGTCTCAATAAAAGGAGGCTCCACAGGACTGGTCAGCAGCTCGCTTCAGCCCACCTGTGCACAGCTCACATGATGATCAACTCCTGTCTTGTGCCTTCACTTCAGACTACTCCTCACAGGATATCATGGAATTGTAGAGTTGGAAGGGACCACAAGAGTCATCTAGTCCACCCCCTGCAATGCAGGAATATTTTGCCCAACGTGGGGCTCGGACCCACGACCCTGAGATGAAGAGTCTCACACTCTACTGACTGAGCTATGGGCAGATATCTTGTTTGATAAATGTGTCCCTTGGAAACATTTTGGTTTTATCCTCTCTGCAGGAGTTGCTATGCCTGATCATTCCATCTAGTTCTGTCAAAAGAGAGGTGGGGGCTGTTTTCTGATTTCTTAATTGTGAATATTTGGGGGGGAGGGGAGGCATAGGTGGAAAGGAGATACTCAGATGGACCAGAGTGAAATGGGGCCGAGTGAAATTGGGGCTTCGGGATGGCTTGGGGAATTCTCAAAGTGTCACATCCAAACCAAAACTCTTGCTTGTTGGATGCCCCTGCCTCCTGTCATCATTTGAGCTTTCCTCTGCTTCCCTTTCAAGCTGCTGTCTGGAAGGAGGCCAAAGCCCACTTAAACATAAGAATGATTATAAGAAAGCGTTCATTCAACAGCCAGAGTTGAATGAAGACGATGTGCTAGGAGGAGAATGAGCTAATTAAACCATTCTGCAACACACACACACACACACACACACACACACTGCAATCCGAACCCCAGTGCTGTTATGAGGACAATGGTCACAACCACACATTTCAAGAAGCATTGCACTAAGAGTCACAGATTCATCCAACACATCCTGGGAACCTCTGTTTGCTACAGATCTAACATCTCTCAGCACCCTTGGCAAACTACAGTTCCCAGGATTCTTGAGGGAAAGCCTGGACTCTTTCAAGTGGTGTAAGAGCTTTAAATGTGTGGTGTGGAATTCCTCCAAAATAATCGGGGAACTGTGCAACCCTCTCTCTCTCAGGCTACGGTCCTGCCCCAGGCTCAGGAGGAGGAGGGCTCTTTATTAGATTAGGTTTGTATCCTGCCTTTCTATTTTCATGCTCAAGGCAGCTAAACCATCAGAACTACATAAATCAATTATAATAATCAATAGAATAAGAATAGCAATAAGAATTATTTACCAAATCTAAATAATCTGACAGAAAATTGAGGGAGGGGTGATCTCTCCATCGGCTGAAGTCTTTGGACACAACATTTCAATGAACATTATTGTTATTATTTATTTATTTATTTAATTAATTTCATTTCTATACCACTTTACATTTTCAAGAAGGACTTCCGGGGTGGCGCCATCGGTAACGGCTGCTTCCCTCTGACTCGGAGGGAACCAGCTCTACGGAAATAGGGTCTGTACCACTACGGCGCAGCAGGGACCCTCCAGAAGTCACAGGCGGGTGAAGCCTGTGACCGTGGGACTCAGCGGGCACCGTTTGCGCCCCCCCAATTGCAAAAGGAGCTCTGCAATGGGTGGCGTGGTGCTGTGAGCAAATTGCTTCTTCCGTGGAGCGAAGCCGCGAAGCTGTTACCGGAGAGCGCTGCCTTTTTCCTGGGACTATTGGACTTTGAAAACAACTACCCGTGAGTAGGATTGAATTGGATCCAAAAGGAAAAAAACAAAATGTTTAATTTGGTACTGAGCGGGAAGGTACAACCAGGAAGTCTGCTTTCCCTTCATTGTAAATAGATCAAAGCAAAGAGACTTTAAAGCGGAAACATAGAAAGTCACTTGAAAAAAAAGAGCTATATCTTAACATTTGAAAAGTGCCCCCCCTCCAGATTGCAGGAGAGGAGGGGGAAAAGACTGAGTTGAATTTACCTGCAAAAAAGAAGGGGAAAAGGAAGCTAAAATTTATTGTTTAAAACCTGGAACGGACTGCCTTGAGATAAGGGTCGCACAGTGGAAAGCTTATTTTTGACAGCTAATTCTGCAAAAGGGATACAGTGTTTCTGGACTTCTCCTGGCTTGAAAGTAACTGTTTAAGTGCACTGAGACTGTTGTTTTTAAAGTGAATTGGGGGACTTATAAAGATTATTCTTGTTCTTAAAAGTTGCAAGTTCTGGCTGTTACTGTGTCCCCCTAGAGGAAGCTGGACATTGTTACAATAACAACTGGCTTAGAGGAAAATTCCATTCTATTCCAAAACAACTGTTTTACTGTGGGAGCGACCTTGAATTTCCATGAGACTGTTATGGCAGATGGGAAAGGGAAGATAGAGTTGTCGCAGGAAAAAAACACTACTAGGTCTGGCAGATATTATCGGATAGACACTGCGCAGCCATGAAGGGGTTCAACTTCTGGAGCATCTGGAACATCAGGGGTTTCACTCCCACAGGTTAAACCGAAAGTTATGTCGTCGGAAGAAGTTTTGGCACAGGCACTTGCAAAAATTAATGAATCCTTGGAAAGTTTAAATAAACAGGTAGCTGAGACAAACAGACAGGTAGCTGAGACAAATAAACAAGTTGCGGAAGCATCAAGTAAAATTGATTTA
This sequence comes from Podarcis liolepis, assembly GCF_965112155.1. Lineage (NCBI taxonomy): Eukaryota > Metazoa > Chordata > Lepidosauria > Squamata > Lacertidae > Podarcis > Podarcis liolepis. The sequence continues at coordinate 8,745,077 of NC_139568.1, forward strand.
AATACTGCAAGTATTAATATCTTGGGGAAGAAGGTGAATACCAACACAGAGACTATCGAAAAATTATTACAGGAATCTGCCTCAATTCAAAAGACAGCTGAGGAGGCAAAAGACATTGCAACTGCTACTCAAGAGAAGATTCCACCAGTATATAAGAAACTGGAGGACCATGATGTGACATTCTCTATGATTGAATTGAAAGACAGACAAAGAAATTTAAGAATTAGAGTCGTAACAGAACAGGAGGAAGATAAACTGGCTGAATTTCTTACACAGGAATTCATAGACTTTTGGCAACTGGATTCGGGGAAGGAAGAATTTAAGATAGTGAATGCATTTAGACTTGGAAGAAGACAAAGTAAGAATAAGGCGAGAGACTGTTTGATTACTTTTCGAACAAAAGAAGAGAGAGATAAAATTCTGAATTTGCACTATCAGAAGACTTTGGAAATTGATGAATCAAGTGTGGTGATATTCAAGGACATTCCAAAACATCTGCTGGACTTAAGGTTCAAATACGGAGATCTAGTGGACCTGTTGAAAAGAAATAGAATTCTTTTCAGGTGGGAATTTCCTCAAGGCCTGTCCTTTAAATACAAAGGAAGAAAGATAAAAATAAAATCAGTTGATGAAAAAGACAGGTTCCTGAAAGACCACGAGGAAGATTTACAGAAAGAAGTGGAATCTGAAGAGCCAAAAGGCATACTAGATATATCAAATCTATCTTTTGGATTGCACGGCCCAGAAAAAGTGACACTACCCACAGAACAAGAACAGACACTCGGAGCAGTTGGAGGTAAAGTGAAGTAGCCCCATCATGGCTCTGCAACTATTAAGTTGGAATTGTAATGGTTTGAACTCTTATCGAAAGAGAAAAAGTGTGTTTCATCTATTAAAAAAAGAACAATTGGACTTGATTTGTTTACAAGAAACACATATAACAAGGGCACACAGGAAGTTACTGATTAACAAAAGATTGGGACAGGAATTTGTTTCATCTGACAAAGTTAAAAAAAGAGGAGTTGTGATTTATGCAAAGGAGAGACTATCACCAAAATTTATTTTTAAAGATGACCAAGGAAGATTTTTGGCAATTGAAATTCAAGTACAAGGAGAGAAATTTCTGATTGTAGGAATTTATGCACTGAATGAGGGGAAATCGGAATTTTATAAAAAGTTGCATGAGACTTTACTGGATTATTTGGATTATTTGGATTTTGTTGGGGGACATGAATGGTGTAGTATCTACAAATATGGACAAGGCACAAAGACAGGTAGTTACCAAGGATGGTAGATTACCGATAACATTCTTTGAGATGACAGACAATATGGACTTAGTGGACATCTGGAGAGTAAAGAACCCCCTGGGAAGAGAGGGAACCTTCTTTTCTGAAGCCAAGATGACATGGACTAGAATTGACCAAATATGGATAACTAGAGGAATGGCACCAAAGATAAAGAAAGTAGAAATCTGCCCAAAAACCTGCTCCGACCATAACGCTGTAAGGATGGAGATGAAACAAATAACAACCGGATCCTTCAGATGGAGGATGAATGACACCTTATTTAGAGATGAAGAAGTGTATAAAAAGGCCCAAAAAACTTTGAGAGACTATTTTGAAATAAATATGAATACCAATGTAGAAAAAAGAGTAATCTGGGACGCAAGCAAAGCTGTTATGAGAGGGCTCCTGATACAACAGAATGCTATAAAGGAGAGAAGTCAAAATGAGAAGAAAGATAAAATTTTGGAGAAAATAAAAGAAAGTGAGAAGAAATTGAGAGCAAAACCAAAGTCCCAGGAGATTTTGAGAGAAATAAAATTATATCAAGTACAATACATGGAAATAATGAATCAGGAAATAGAATGGAAAATCAAACAAATGAGACAAAAAACATTTGAATCAGATAACAAATGTGGGAAACTGCTGGCCTGGCAAATGAAAAGCTTTTGACAACATCTCTTGGAGCTTTATGTAGAAGAACCTACATGGGATGGGGGTAGGCCAAGGTTTTGAAAATGGTATAGGTGCAATATACTCTGAACAAAAGGCTAAATTAATTGTAAATAATGTGGTTACGGAAGAATTTAAGATAGAAAAAGGGACACGACAGGGGTGCCCAATTTCTCCACTGCTTTTTATATCGGTCCTGGAGGTCCTGTTAAACATGATTAGAAGGGTTAAAGGTTGGTTAAAGGTATACAGGTCGGAGCCAAACAATACAAACTGAGAGCATTTGCAGATGACTTAGTATTGACGCTACAGGAGCCAGAATCTAGCACCAAAAGGGTTTTAGAATTAATTCAAGAATTTGGTCAAGTGGCAGGCTTTAAATTGAACAAGTTAAAAACCAAGGTCTTAGAGAAAAATTTAACACCGATTTAAAGAGACAGGTTTCAGAATGAGACAGGATTGACTGTGGTAAAGAAAGTGAAATATTTGGGGATTAATATGACAGCCAAAAATGGGAACTTATTTAAAGATAACTATGAAAAATGTTGGACAGAAGTGAAAAAAGATTTAGAGGTCTGGTCGAATTTGAAGCTTTCCTTGTCTGGTCGAATTGCGGTTATAAAGATGAATGTATTGCCGAGAATGTTGTTTTTATTTCAGACATTGCAAATTGTGGACAAGATGGACTGTTTTAAGAAGTGGCAGAGAGATATTTCTAGATTTGTCTGGCAGGGCAAGAAGCCCAGAATAAAATTTAAGATACTAACAGATGCAAAGGAAAGGGGTGGATTTGCCCTGCCAGACCTTAAACTTTACTATGAATCAGCAGCCTTTTGCTGGTTGAAAGAATGGCTACTTCTTGAAAACACAGACATTTTGTTTTAACAATGTATTTGGATGGCATGCATATTTATGGTATGATAAGGTCAAAGCACATAAAGCATTTAAAAACCATATTGTCAGGAAAGCATTGTTTAATGTCTGGATAAGATATAAAGACTTGTTGGAAAACAAAACCCCAAGGTGGCTGTCACCAATGGAAGCAAAAGCATTGAAAAGGCTCAATATGGAGGCCAAATGGCCGACTTACTGTGAAATTTTGGAACAAGGAGACAAATTGAAATTGCAGAGTTTTGAAAAATTAAAAAAACCAAGTGAGAGATTGGCTTCATTATTATCAGATAATGGAGGTATATAATTTGGACAAGAAAATTGGCTTCCAGGTGGAAAAATCAAAATTAGAAACAGAACTGTTAGAACCCAAAACTAAGAATTTGTCAAGAATGTATAACTTGCTGTTGAAATGGAATACTCAGGATGAAACGGTGAAATCTGTTATGATTAAATGGCCACAGGATGTTGGACATAATATTATGTTTGCTGACTGGGAACAGTTATGGACCACAGGTATGAAGTTTACGGCATGTAATGCCTTAAGAGAGAATATTATGAAAATGATTTATAGGTGGTACATGACCCCAGTCAAGCTTGCAAAAATCTATCATTTGCCCGATAATAAATGTTGGAAATGTAAGGAAACTGAAGGTACATTCTTTCACCTTTGATGGACGTGCCCTAGGATTAAGGCTTTCTGGGAAATGATATATAATGAATTGAAAAAGGTATTTAAATATACCTTTCTGAAGAAACCAGAGGCCTTTCTCCTGGGCATAGTCGGCCAATTGGTGCCAAAGAAAGATAGATTTTTTTTAATGTATGCTACAACAGCAGTAAGAATACTCATTGCAAAATATTGGAAGACACAAGATTTACCCACGCTGGAAGAATGGCAGATGAAGGTGATTGATTACATGGAGTTGGCGGAAATGACTGGCAGAATCCAAGACCAGGGAGAAGAGTCGGTGAAAGACGACTGGAAGAAATTCAAAGACTATTTACAGAAATATTGTAAAATTAATGAATGTTAGAAGGATGTTGGATAGAAAATAAGTGGTTTCCTGCTGTAATGCTTTAAGAGATATGAAAAAAAAGGTTTACAAATGGGTAAAAGCTTGATGGTAAGGATTTGCTGAACTAACAAATTGAACTGGAATACAAAAAAGGGAGGTACGAGGAGGTCTGGGGAAATAAGCGTAAGGAAGGTATATTATGAAAATTAATGTGTTTTTAACTGTTTTTACTTGGTATGTTTTTTTTTTCTATTTTTCACTTTTCCTGTTATATTTTAAAAACTTTAATAAAATATCTTATAAAAAATATACATTTTCAAGAAAAATCTCAAAGCAGTTTACAGCATATTAAAACATAAATAAAACAATCTGAAGAATGTCAAATATAGAGTATACAGTTAAAGCAACATAGTTAACAAAAAACTGAAATATTAAAGATTTCAGAATAAAACATTACAAAGGAAGTCAACTACAGAATACATATTTAACACAAAGTTAACAAAAACAAAACAAGCATCCCCCCCCCAAAAAAAACAACATTGCTAAGTAAAGTCAAATATAAAATGCACATTTAAAACAGCAGAATTCACAAGAGAATAAAATATGCTCATAAGCATGACACGGCTGTTTAGCAGGCACAAAAAGATGGGGCAAAAGAATCCAATAGTTTGGGTTTCTTTTCAGGCCGAGCGATGTCCCTCTGGTCTCACCAGGAGCCTCTTTAGTAGAGCTGGTGTCTGGGCCCTGCCCCCCAGGCCAGGTGGAAAGGGCCTTGCAGGAAGCGGCCTTCACAACTCACAACCGGGCAAGGCCATCATGATGACACACAGTTCAATAGGGCAAGGTTTCTGGCAGGTGGGCATCTAAAGCCTACCAGATTGTCCACGCAGACCTTGTTGGTCCACTTGCAACCTCTCTAGGTGGAGCAAAGTACTTCATGGTATTGATTGATGCTTTTTCCAGGTACATTCATGTGTTCATGCTCAAGCAGAAATCAGAAGCGTTTCCGAGGTTCAATGAATTCTGTGCTTGGTTGCAAAATGTCCATGGAAAGCAACTGCAAAACCATTGGTTGGCTTTCATTGAGTTCTGTGGACACAGTAAAAAAAAGCTGCCATCTGGTTTCTCTCTGGATGTTCGGATTGTGGAACACAGATTTGCTCTCCACCGTAACCATGTCTCTCAGCATACCACTTTATTTCCCCCCAGATAGGTGGCTACTATTCACTTGTAGGAAGATGTGCTTATTTAGATTACAACATTGCAGTGGGAGCAAAAGCCACCTTTCTTCTCTCAAGAGGGTTAGTCGAGTTTCTGTTGTTACGGAAAAATCCAGGTGGGAGGCTGCTCAGAGCCCGTGGGTCCCTGCGGAACAAAAAAGGAGTCCAGCCACTAACCGGAGCAAATAGCGGAGACCAAAGTTTATCGCGCAACAGGTTCAGAGAGGAATTGAACCCCGAGAACGGGGTGACAAGGACTTTTAAAAGTTCCTATCTTATACCAGCAGACAGTTCGCTAAACATCACCATTGCATCAGAAAAGGGGAGGGTTATACATGATTAACATAGGAGGAATGTGTTGGGGTAACATGCAAATACAGGATATGTCTTGGGAAATCCGCTCCACTTCCCAGTGGGGAGGAGTTGCAGTGGACCACATGGCCACCCACTCCCCACCAGGGGCGGGGGACTCTGTCCCCCGTTGCCTATGGGATCCCGGCCACGTCAGAGCCCGGCCAGCCAACCCCCAGAGAACTTCCTCTTTGGCTCGCTTCCTCAATCACCTGCCCTCCCTCCCTATTTTGCAGGTTAGGCAATGGCCTTGCTATGGACTTTGGTTGGTCGCCTTGGTTGTCTGACGGGCCTGGTAGGAATTTTTCCACTTGGCAAATTGGCACTGGACACTTGGGTTTCGCCTACCTTGTAGCAACCGTCACAACTTTGTTAGGGTTGCGGTTAGGCATTGTTTGACCTTATGTGGAGGAGGGGAGATGTGGCCACCACCTGCCCTTCCATGCTTAAGGGTATTCCATTACAGGAATCCGAGGGTGTTGATCTATTCTGAAGCCCGGCTGGGGGACTAAGGCCGTGACACAACCCCGACGGGAGCACCAGGGGGAGCTTGAGTTGGTTCACATCGACAGGGCTCCCCCTACCGGCGGTTTACCCTTACTGGGACTTCCTGCACAATGGGCAGGAGTCAGGTATAGTCAGGTCCAATCAATACCTAAGCCAATACCGCTCACATTCGCCGAAGAATTGATGCTTTTGAATTCTGCTGCTGGAGAAAACTCTTGAGAGTCCCATGGACTGCAAGAAGATCAAACCTATCCATTCTGAAGGAAATCAGCCCTGAGTGCTCACTGGAAGGACAGATCCTGAAACTGAGGCTCCAAGACTTTGGCCACCTCAGGAGAAGAGAAGACTCCCTGGAAAAGACCCTGATGTTGGGAAAGATGGGGGGCACTAGGAGAAGGGGACGGCAGAGGACAAGATGGTGGGACAGTGTTCTCGAAGCTACCAGCATGAGTTTGAGCAAAGTGCGGGAGGCAGTGGAAGACAGGAGGGCCTGGCGTGCTCTGGTCCAGGGGGTCACGCAGAGTCGGACACGACTAAACGACTAAACAACATCTAGTTTTGATTGGATTAACAGGGTAACGAGGTTTCGATTGACTCAGTCCGTTGTTCTCGCAGCGGGAGCTGTCATCACCTTGTCAGCGCTCAGTGGAGCGTGCAAAACACCTGGAGCTGAGCTGCCTCTGCAGAGCCACGGCATTGCTGCGATTCAGCGCCATCTGATTGGCTAGAGCGCATCCTCATGCAAATACATTGTTCATTCATCAAATACATCGATCGTGTATAGCATCGGGATACGGGGTCAGAAATGGCGCTTTCTTCTCGGGGTTTTGGACTTTTGTGCGGTGCTTGGTGCAACTTTGTGACGGGGCGAGGGGAGTCCTAGAGTGGCGGGGTTCCCTTGAGGTCATCGCCTCGGGCTCTACGTCTCTTACTCGGGAGTAAGACTTCGTTCATATGCCCTCCCCCCTCCCCTCCATTCCGTAACACTCTTCATATGGACTTCATGGAGTGTGCACTCTCGCAGGGTCTGCTTCCAGAAACTACTATTGCATATGTATATATTTTGGCAGAAATGGTTTACAAATATGCACGATGGCAAGCAGGCAGACAGGAACAGTTACAAAGCAACCTTGGTCCTGCCTAGCCTGGAAGCTGTTTCCAACTAGTGAACTAGAAACCTTTCAGCAACCTTTACAACCATCTACAAACCCCGAAATTTGTAGGATTCTCTAATTTCAGCTGTGTCTTGGCTCTGTGCTCACAAGTGTTCTAGTGACTTTCAGGTAACTTGGAAAGCATGGTAATGATGTCTTGCTTCTGAAGAATGATATTTCCCCCAGTCTGACTTACTTATCCTGGTGATGATTCAGCTAGATGTTGTACACGCTGACCATATTCCAGAAGGGGTTTGTTGTCTTGGCCTTGCTTTGGCTTACTGAGATCTGTCTTCTCCCTATAGGTGCTCATTCTAAAATGGATAATTGTAACGTTTGACTTCATTGATCAGAAGGAAAATATGAATGCTCTCTATGGTTTCTTCTTCCGCTTCTTACAATATGAGAAATTGGTAAGATAAAAAGCAATGTGTTATTTTGAAGGAACTAGCTTTTATTCTGACATTAACCCAAATCAAACAATAAAGAGTAGTTTCCGACCACACAACAGGACACCATGTGAAAAGTGGGGCCTTAAATACATTTGAATCAAATACATTTGGAACAAGTGATTGTTACATTTAAGGAACATTCTCTAGGCGATGAGAGTGGGGGAAAATACAAAAACCCATTCGGATACATTTGGATACATTTAAAAAGTACAGCATTTTGAGGAAAAATACATTCAGATCCATTCTTAAAGTCATTGAGAAAGATACGGAAAAAAGGATACGATTCCATACAGCGAAAAACGATACATACATCACAGAAGGGGCAGCCTACAACAGACTCCTGTCTGGCAGGAAACCTGTTGATGGGTTTACCTGGCTGTTCATGGGTTTACCTGCATATTCTTCTGTGATGAGAACTACTTACGGTATTTATGTATGTGTTTATATCTTAGACCTTCTAATTCTCCTAGCACCAGGAATTGACCAGATGGTGCAGAATGCCCCCCCCCCAAGTATCTGTTGGAAGCAGATTTAGGAGTGGGGGGTGGAAGCATCTACTGGTGGGGAGCACACTTATTCTAGGGATGCTTCCTCCTCCTCCTCTTCCCACTTCTCCCTGGGGCCTCAAGATGAGAAGTCAGGCTGGAAGTCTCCTCGGAGAAGACAAAGGAGCAAGCATGGCTGCCTTTCCTCTTCTCCAGACCAGTTAGTTGGACTAGAAACCTTTCCCATCCCAGTTCTGCAGTGGTTTTCAAGCAGTGTGCTGTGGCAGCTGGGGTGCCTTGAATGATGGTCAGGGGTGCCACGGGAGACACTGGCCTCTGTCCCTCTTTCCTTCCCTCCCTCCTCGGATGCCATCTCTGCCTCCCCAAGGCTTGCCCAGCTGTTCTCCCCCAGAGAATGGTGCCTCTGGGGCTGGCCAGGGGGTGTGGGCTGCCAGGAGCTGAGGCGGCCTCAGAGGAAGCAATCCAACTGGTAAGGGGCCCTTGCTGTTGGGAATGGACAGGCAAGTCCCAGGCCCCTTTAATATATCAATAACAAATAAACACAATGACACTATAATGATACAATCTGAATCATTAGGGGTGCATTGCAGCAGTCAATGCAAATCTCCATGAGTCGCCTTTCAGCCAGAAGCTCTGCAGCACAGGTGGTTCTGATGATTCCCCTGTAAGGAAGGCTTACAATGTAGGAGGCTTTGGGGCTTTGCGAGAGGGGGGAAAGTGGGGACATCATAGAAGTATGCATGATGTGGGAAAGGTGCAGAGCGATGTTTCCTCCTCATAATATCAGAACCTGGATCTCTTTAAGAAAGCGGAATGATGGCAGATTCAGGCCAGACACAGAGTGCCTAGTGACACTGAAATTTTCTCCTTCCAGAAGCACTGACGGGGATGGCTTTAAGAGAGGATTCGTCAGATTCATGGAGGGTTAGACCATGTTGCACCTCCAGCCGCAGAGGCAGTCCACCTCTGCCTACCCGTTGCGGGTGTCCCCAGTGGGGAGAGTGGGGCTGCATTTGGAGTCTGCTTGGGGCTTCCCTTGGACATCTGCTGGGCTGCTGAGAGCTGGACTAGATGGGCCTTGGCCTGATCCTGCAGGGCTGTGACAATAAGAGCCTGGAGTATGGCTGCTTCGCGAGCAATTCAGGGAACAGTAGTGCAGAGTTGCATCTCCCTGGGAAGGAGCACGTACTCAGCAAAGCTGTCTCTTGCTTCTGGTCCTAAGAGTTGGGGAGGGGAAATGGAGGAAAGGGGTGCAGCCTTCTGTAGAGGCCGGAGTCTCTCTCCTGCCACTCTCTGCCACCTCTGAGGTGCCCGAAAAGGCAGATAGCAGAGGAAGCGAACCAATAGTCACGTTCATCTGTACTGGCTCAGTATGCCCTATTCTGACAGATGCTGCCTTTCATATTCACGCCCAAGAGCCTTTCCGCTCCAGAGATCTGGGGCTGAACCCGGGATCTGCACGCCAAGGCTGGAGTAAGAAAGAGCCCTTGCCAACTGGCCACGTTGGGCGCCTGCCTGGAGAGTGGAAGCCAGAGGTTCGAGGGACATCGCGCTGCGCGTGGCAACCCCCACCCAACCCGACTCCCTCCTCCGCCTGAATCCCGCTTCCCCCGGAGCAGCTGTGGTGGGAGCGCTCCCCACCCCCTTTCCAGACTTTCCTCGTTCTTCTTCTTCATGCCTCGGGTGTTTTCCTGAGTGTATCTTCAGAACAACCCTCTGTGAGGGAGGGTAAGCTGGCCCAAGGTTGCTAAGCCAAGTTGACAAGGCCAGCATTTAAGACCACGCACCCTTTCCCCTCAGATGATAAAGCCAGGATGAGTCATGCTAGCAGCCCGTGGCCTTGATGGGCTTTGAGGCAGCCCAGCCCCCTTGTCTGCAAGCAGGCTGCCTCCGGGGAGGAGCAGCACTTTTCTCAAGGGACAGAAGCGCAAGACTTCCCCCTCCCACTTTCCACCCGCCCCAGTCTTTCTCCGGCGGCTCAGTTTAGCGGCTCATCCCAGGTGGGAATTCGGGTGGCGCTGCTTGCAGAAGGAGAAGTGGCCGGCGCTAGCGGACACTCCTATTGTTCTCCTCAGGTAGGACGAACGTTTTACCAAAAAGTATGGCTCGACTACTGATTTCCCATTTAAAGGATGGCAAAAAGACCTAAGTTTGGAGGACAGGTGGAAAAAACCACAAATTACATTTAAAGTTCTGCAAGATGCAAAGGAAAGCTTGCGTTTTAAACTTGCATTTTACAGCTTGTTGCTTGGTGCGGTTAACGGAATGGGGATATTGAGAAAGAAGAGACTTGGAATTAGAAGGTTAGGATTTCAGGGTTAGATGGCTTGGATATTTGTGGTAGATCAAGTCAGAGTAAATGCGCACCTTGAGAACCACTGTATTAGACGTGTGTGGCGTATTAAGAATCTGAAAATAGATATAAGGTTAGTTTATACGCAAAGACTCTGTTTCACCAGAAGACACTTTTTATAGACAAAAGGGTGACGGATAAAGAGAAATGGTTAATCTACTGAGAATTCTTAAAGTGGAAACGGGGAGATTGTAAAATTTAAACAAGGGGTTTCTCTTTTACACTTAATAAAAGAGGGTTGGGGTGTTGTTTATGGGTTCTTTTTCCGGGGGGGGGGGGGGGTTGCTGTTGCTGATGTTCATTTTTTTTTCTCTTTAGTTTGGATTATATGATTTATGTGGAATCTTATTATTTATGTGGATTTTTTTTCTATTTCGTTGTGTACTTTTTGATATTTTGTTCATTGTTTACGACTAGCTTTGTTATGTTTGCAGTTGTCTAATATTTTATTTTTTTGTAAGCTGCCTTGCACATGGTTTGAAATTTGGAAAGGCAACATACAAATAAATGATTGACTGATTGATTGAGAGATTCTAATTGGAAATGAAGACTTGGGGTATGGAAGAGTGGAAGACGGGTTTTGAGATACAATTGTGCACATCATGTGATATAAAAAATGTACAAACTTTTGTTGAAATCCTAAATGGAAGAGGAACAGATTAAAAAGTGCATGATTAAAGGGGCAAGATTTTCTCTTTTTTTGTTATATTGTACAGTTGGAATAGTGGTAACATATGTGGACTAAAGAGTTAAAATATACATTGAGTTATGACTTAAAATAGACTTTTAAATATATATATATTTAAGTATTGTTGGTATCTAACTCCCGAGAAGTTATTTAGAATACATGAAAACATACCAAATGTTTGTTGGAAATGTCAAGAAGATGAAGGGACATTTTCTCGTGCTTGGTGCACATGTGAAATAGCTTAAAACATATGAGATACAAATACATTCATTGTTTTTGAAGGTTCCTATTCAACTGTTGGGACTTAGCGATATACAGAAAGCCTTTCCTGACTATAGCGCTGCAGCAGCTCCGAGCCAAGTGCTAGGAAATGTTCCCCAGCAGATGGCATGCTAGGAGGTCCTGCACCACTGGTTTTTTCAGGCATTCAGAGAAATTGTGGATTTTAGGACTTAGAAATGGGTCAGCAGCTTCATTTGGCAATGCCAGAAAAGACTGCCCCTTCAAATTCTGTTTCTAACGCGTATAATAAAAAATAATTATATTTTTTAATTATTTCTACACGGCCCATCTGGCTGGGTTTCCCTAGCCACTCTGGGCGGCTTCCAGCAAAAGATTAAAAATACATTAAAACATCAGTCATTAAAAGCTTCCCTAAACAGGGCAGCCTTCAGATGTCTTCTAAATGTCATATACTTGTTTATTTCTTTGGCATCTGGTGGGAGGGCATTCCACAGGGCGGGCGTCACTACCGAGAAGCCCTCTGCCTGGTTCCCTGTAACTTCGCTTCTTGCAATGAGGGAACCACCAGAAGGCCCTCAGTGCTGGACCTCAGTGTCCGGCCTGACCGATGGGGCTGTATTGAAGCACAATAGGGGGTGGTGTAGGGACTTTGCGCAGGTGATTGATGGTCACGAAAATGCAACCTTTGTGCTGTTTTATGTCAGGAGTTGGGAATTCTAGAAGTAGTACTCCTTTTTGCACGTTCTTACTTCCTGTACTGCTTGAATGGAAGAGGAAAACTTCACTTACTAATTAATTATGTTAAGCGAGGCAAATATTAGGTCAGGAAGCTCAGCGCAGTATACCTGAAGGAGCATCTCCACCCCCATCCTTCAGCCCGGAGGTCCTCCTCCGAGGGTCTTCTGGTGGTTCCCTCCCCGCGAGAAGCGAGGTTGCAGGGAACCAGGCAGAGGGAGGGCCTTCTCGGTGGTGGCAGCCTCTCTGTGGAACGCCCTCCCTACAGGTGACAAGGAGATGAGCAACTATCAAACCTCTGGAAGGCAGCCCTTTATAGGGAGGCTTTGAATGTTTGTTGTTTTAATATGTGTTGGAAGCCGCCCAGAGAGGCTGGGGAAACCCAGTGAGGTGGGTGGGGTACAAATGACACAGTTACATTTATAGCCCCCATTTCCTGCAAGGAGGTCAAGTTGGTGTGCAGAGTTCTCCCCCCCCCCCAATTTTATCCTCACAACAGCCCTTTGAGGTAGGTTAGGCTGAGCGTGAGTGCCTGGCCCAGGGTCACCCAGTGAGCTTCAGGGCTGAGTTTGAATGCCTGCCCCCAGCATTCCTCCTCTGCAAGGCCTGCCTCCTCCCATGACAAAGTCTGCTCACACACTCTCAAGAACCCATGGATGGCTGAGGCAGGTAAGGTTGTGTGTGTTGGAGGAGGGCAGGAGCAGGCAAGGTGAGCCATGCCCCCAAAGGAGGCAGCTGCAGCAGCCCCCTCCTCCTGCTGCCCTCCAGGAACAGGGCGGGGAGGGACCAGCCCCCAGGAAGGACATGTTTGCCTCCCTCTGCAGTGCTCAGAACAAGAGGGGAATGAGGCCACCCAGGCCCTCTGGAGCACAGAAGGGCTCACCATCCTTGACTTTCCCCCTTCAACTGCCTTTTTACCCAATCCCTCATTTTGAGGAAGTCTCCTCTTTTGAAGTCAAATGTGACTGTTCTGAATTTCCTTAGCAATTGTCCACTTCCATACTGTGTATGTTGAGTCTGATAGCACTGTGGTCACTGTTCCCATTTGATTCAACCACACCTACACCTTGTCAGTTGAGAGCATCAGGCAGAGCACCCAGCACCTACCGAATCCTTTTTTTATTCCAGTAGGTCTTTTTAACGGAAGTCTGATGTCATCCATGTTAACTTTTTCTGCAATGTATTTCTCGTGTGTCACTTCAGAGATGATTATAGTCAAGTGGTGTATAAGCTGTTTAAATAGTAAATGGTTGAATGCAATTTTAAAAATAATAATTGTATAACAAGGTAACAAGGGGGAAAGCATACTTGTATCTGACCATATCTTAATAGACACAGACTTTGATAAATAGCATCCTAGCCATAGGCTAATTTTGTGGAGTTTAAAGCTAAGCATACAAGTTCTGAAAGCATGCTTTGAAATCCATATGAACTCTAGTATGCTGTTGGGGGAAGAGGGAGGGGGAAGAGGAAGGATGTGGTTGGCTGAAATCAAGTCCGATCCTGTACAGATAAATCACTAGTGAAAGCGCCAACAGAAACGTGTACAGATTCCACACGATCATGAGGAAGCCTGAATCTGGGCAGGTCCTTGTCTCTTTGCCTGTCCTTTGTGTGTCCTTTGTCTGAGACACTTTCCGGAGTGAAACAGTGATGGGGGGGGGGGGGAGGCAAGAGGATGGAGCCGTCTAAACCCCTCTGCGGGTACTGTGAAAACAGACTCCTTTTGTCTGGATCTTCCTCGTGCAAAGATGGGTCTGTATGCATTTTGAGCAGAGGAGAAGGGTCTGTGGAACTGCCCACCACTGTGGTGTACTGTTCCCAGGATAGGTAAAAATCATTCAATAGTTTTCAAATCGAAAAACGGTGTTTCATTTTGAGAACCTTTGTAACACCATCCAGTTCATTTAAGCACAACCTATGGCCCTTGAGGTTTTTACTGAAGCAAAAGGATTGATTCCATCCCTGTATCAAACAGCTGTGATTTGAGGATCGTCTGTTTCATAGCAGCTCCTGTGCCCCTTCCCTCTGCTGCATTTGGCATGAAGTTGCCGGTGATTTCCCCAGGAGTCAAAAGGCCTACCTACTCTGGGCTTATTCTTGGGAATTACTTTGCAACAAAGAAGAAAGCTTTTCATCTTCTGTTTCTTTTCATTTTTATGTTTTCAAAATGCTTGATATCTGACACTGATTTCTGTATATTGTGTTTTCTTTGTTTTTCAAGCTTTCATAAAAAATAGCCTTTGAAACCAGCTGGTACAGTGGTCAGAAGACTTGCCTTCGTGTCCACAGAATGGAGAAGAAAAGTTTGCCCAACGCATCCCTGGGTGCGACCCCAGAGACCTCCGGCTGCCACCTGGCTGAGCCTTCTCATTGCCAGCTCACTTTGATGCCCTCTGTTCCCAGAGATACCACTGGAAGAGCTGCTTCCCTTAGCCAGGAAGCGTCGGGGTCCCAGCAGCCTTCCCAGCAGGCCTCCCACATTTCCTCCTCCTTGGGCAGTGCTCCATTGCAGGTCCCTGAGCAGCTTGCCGAAGAAAGGCCCCATGGCACTGGCCAAAGTGCTTCCCTCCCATCTCTGGATGAGGTTTCTTCTTCCCAGTGCACCACCCAGGGAACGGGTCACCAGCTTGCAGCGACGTTCTCTAGCCTGCAGTCTGGGAGTAGGAAAAGTGTGATCACCTTTGCGGGGACCCAGGCTGTTTCCTCTACCTCTAAGTCTCCAGAGGGGTCTGTCCCAGCTCCGAGCACAGCTGATCTGGCTAAAGGCGGCCAGGGGCAAGGCCAGGTAAGTCCAGATTGAGAGGTAGGGAAAGGGCTTTGAGGCTGTAATGCCCTCCTTGAGTCTCTCCAGCTGGTTTGGACAACTGCCCCCATCCCTGACCCCTGGCCATACCGCCTGGGCCTGGTGAGAGATGGAGCCCCAGAACACCTGGAGTGCACCAGGCTGGGGAAGGATGTCGTGAGGTGGAAGGCAAAAGGAAGGCAGACAGCCCATCCCGGGGTCGGTCCTTTTCCTCCTTCTAGCTTAATGGCTCACCTGAGCCGCCATCCTTTAAACTGGGGAAGCAGCAGCGGCTCATCAGAACTCACAAGTTAGGAAGTCCTATGTTATAGTCCCCATCTTCTTGTTATGTCCTGTTGGTGGGGAGAATCGTGCCGTTTTCCTGTGGGTGGGCAGCCAGCCAGCAGCAGGCTGGCAGGTGGGCCCAGGGAAATGGCTTTGTTGGGGGAGCCTCAGAACTCGTCCTCTGCATGTTTGTTCCCTATTGTCCCAAAGTGGGAACTGTCTTGCAATTCAGGCTTGTGGCACACAGGTAGAGAAGGGGAGCCGTTTGTCTCTTCAGATGCCTGGGAGAAGAGAGCAGTGGGTGGGGGCAGCCTCTGCTCCCCCTTCTAGAAAGGAGGCCTTTGCCAACATGGGTGCAATTCTGCTCCATGTGGAGAAAGTGTTTATCCATCATGGATTTGGGGGGGATGCTGCTGCCAGCCAATATGGGATTTGAAGGATATTTTTTTACTGTAGGCCTGTTTATTCTGCTGAATTTCAATGTTTGCCTATTTTCGGATCTTGTTGTAAAGTACCTTGAGATTCCGACATAAGAGGTTGCAGGTAAATACTCTAAAAATAATAACTCCCCCCCCCCATCATGTCACAAAGTCATTTGACACAGAGCCTAAAATAATGCCAATGAGGTCTTTGTTAGGATATTTCCGTTCCACCTTAAAAGGGAGCAGGCTTTTGTAAGCAACAGAGTCTGCGCATGTCCTATTCACAGGATGTTTATGCTTGCTGTTTTTCCTTTCGTTTTCTCAGTTGGCCGAAGATGCTGACACAGAACGGTCGTGTTTTTCTTTGTTCTGTTATACGCTAAATAAAGTCTGTAAATATGCTAAATATACTCTTCTGCGGTGCAAGCTTTTGACTGTGCTTTCTGCTGAAAGAGGGTGCACCAGCCTAGGAATGCAGCCTGAATTTCCAAGGGCTTTGTGCCCCTAACTGTTGGATCTGCGTGACTACGGGAGGCCGATGGAAACTCCGAACTCCGGCTTGGGGGCCATGATGGACGTTATCTCCCTGGCAGTTTCCCAACAGTCTTCTACCTGGAAGTGCAATATCAGCCCTTAAACACATCAGCATGATGTGCAGTTGTCACACGGCTACGACTCATAAGCCATGAATGCAGGTCTGAATAGTGCCCCTTTGGAAACCCCCACCCTCCGTTCAGAAAAAGAGCACCTGCCCCTGAAATCCTTACAGTATAGACTTCCGGGGTGGCGCCATCGGTAATGGCGGACTCCCTCTGATCCGGAGGGACTGGCTCTACGGAAATCGGGTCTGTTCCGCTACGGCAAAGCGGGGACCCTTTAAAAAATCACAGGCGGGTGAAGCCTGTGACCGTGGGACTCGGCGGGCACCTTTCGTGCCCCCCCCCCCAATTTGTAAAGGAACCCAATTACGGGCTCTGGAGCAAAGCGGGGCAAGCGGCGCGGTGCTGAGAGTCAACTGCTTCTTCTGTGGAGCGAAGCCGCACAGCCGTTACCGGAGAGCGCTACCTTTTTCCTGTGACAATCTGGCTACAAAAACAACTACCCGTGAGTAGGTTAAATTTGGACAATTGGACTCTAAACAATGACCCGTGAGTAGAACGGAAAATTGGACTAAGAAATTCCCTTAATTTGGCACTGAAGCGGGAAGGTCTAAACAGGAAGTCAGTCTTCCGCTTTTTTGTAGAAAGATTAAAGCAAAGACATGGCAAGCTAGAGTTTAGTAAATCATTTGTAAAGGATCAACTTTCATCATCTAAAATTACTGAACCCCCTTTGGAAGCAGGAGAAGAGGGGGGATTTTTTTTCTGGACTGTTTAAACCTGCAGAAGAGTGTGTAAAGAAAAGCAATTTTCCAGCGTCTTGAACCTGGGAGCGGGGTGTCAGGACAGACGTTTTCGGAGTTCATTGACTATAGATAAACGTTTTTAACAGACAGTTAAAAGAAGAGAAACATAGTGATTCCATTGTTCTCCTTCGCAGTTAAAAGGAATAAAATATTGACAAAATATCTGAAAAAGGAAACTTTGTTGTTAGATCTGCTTTAAAAAAAAAGAGAGAGATGGATACAAATACAAGTTCTTCCCCTAGAGGGAGCTTGTGAAACTGTTATTAAATCTGAACTGGGGAGCTTTGCAGCTGCAATGTTGGTATTAAAGGGTTAAGAAGCTCTAATCAAGACGCTCTAGTCACTGAGCAGCTGAAGGTCGTTAGGCTTCCAGGAATGTGAGTTTGTATAAATAGTCAACTCACTCCTGTGTTTGCCCCTCCTTTTCCCCTTCCCCTTTCTTTTGGGGCGTGTTTGCTGTAATGTGTGATTCTTCACCAGGGTTTTTTGTTTTGTGTAAATAAACCTTTTATTTGAGTTCCAAACCGCTTGCTCCAAGATTCCTTTATTGAAAAGATGCTGACTCTCCAGCCCTTCTTGAGCCGCTGTGCGAAATGCTCTGCTGTGATGGGACATTGTCGTATCGGAAGCGCACTGGACATTTGATTAGCATTAAACTAATTAAAGTTTAATGGGACAGGTTATGGTTGTTTGTACGTCAAGAAGGAGATAAGGAGTGCAGTTCAGAGTGATTTATGAAAGGACTGGAGCGAAGACAGAAGCGGTTGCCAACAACGAAAGCCTTCAAAGCAGCTTGAGTCCTGCAACGTGCCTAGGAAAAGTTTTAAAGAGGCACTGCGCAGTTTGTACTCGCTGGAAAACGTCTTATTCCTCGAGGAGCCACCTCAGCAGCTGGGAGACGGTCTACAGGTCTGTGAGTATCGTTCCTAAGCCCCAGGGAGGATGGCAGAGTCCCAGGAAAGTTTTACTGTCCCATTTACGCGACTCAATGGGAAAAATTGGCAAGATTGGAAGGCTAGAGTAAGGGTTTGGTTGCAAGCAAAAGAGTTGTGGAGTTGTACTGAAGCACCGCCTTTACAGGCAGCTGCAGACGCGTCTGCAGAAGACAAAGCAGCAGCGGCAGCTTCTCAGAAACGCGACAGGAAAGCCCAAGGTCTACTAGTTTTGGCAGTGGGACCAGAGCAAATGCCTTATGTTTCTGAGTTAAAGAACACGCATGAGGTCTGGACGGTTCTGCAGCGGCTAAATTCCAGAAACACTGCGGGGGCCAAGATCCATGCTACAAGATGTTTGTTTGATTTACGTCTCCAACCGGGAGCGTGTGTGAAAGAACATATTGCCAAAATGGTGTCTGCCTTTAATCAACTAAGACAGCTAGGCATTCCTTTCTCTATGGAGCAGCAGTCATACATTTTGTTGTCTTCTCTTGATAAAAGCTATGAGACTCTAGCTTTAACTTTGGAAGCTATGCCTTCAACTGAACTAACCCTTGAATACATTTCTTCTCGACTTGCTGATGAACAGGATAAAAGGCAAAGAGAAAGAGGTTTGTCTTCAAAGGGGAGTTATGCTGTGCCTAAGAGTGGGGATGCTGAGTTTGAGAACACAGTAAATGCTTTTGCAGCTAGACACTGTTTTCGCTGTGGTTCCTCTTCCCATTTAATCAGGAATTGTACACGTGAACCTGGTCAAGACAGCACCAAGGCCTTTACCCCTAGTTACCAGACAAGGAGTTCCAGGGGACGTCAAAGAAGAGGAGGAGGTCGTGGCTACTCCCACAGCACACAGCACATGGCTTCAGCAATGGCGTTGATGCAAGGGCGTGGCCAAGGCAGCAATCTACGCTGGTTGATCGACAGTGGTGCATCTCACCACCTGGTGGCGCCATCTAGTGTCCGTTTGCAGAATTGCAGACATTTGCAAACCCTTAAAGTTGTGACAATGGCAGATTCAACTAAACGTTCCTTAGAGACCGTAGGCACAGTGTTTTTGAAGTGTTTGCAAACAGAAATTGATGCCTACGTGCTAAAGGGAATGAAGGGGTGTATTTTGTCTGTGTCAGAACTTGATAGAAATGGGTTTAAAACTGTGTTTGAAAATGGGGTTTGCACTATTTCAAAGAATAACGTATCTCTTTTGCAGGTGGAATGCAGAGATGGGTTATATTATTTTGAGACAAGTCCAGATGAAGTTGAACAGGTTCATGCTGGTTGTGTGAACTCGCCTACCCATAATTCTTGTGTTCATTTATGGCATCGCCGTTTGGGACATATTAATTTTCAGTATGTTAAAAGGCAACCTGAATTATCAGAAGGGTGCAAATTGAACAAATGTCCTAAGTATTTGGATTGTACTGCATGCAAAAGGGCGAAGGTTCGTAGATGCAGCTATCCCAGTTCAAATAGGAAATCTGACAAAGTATTCCAACTTGTGCATATGGACCTATGTGGCCCAATGCCTGTTGCTAGCATGGGAGGTTCGAGGTATGCACTGTGTCTTTCGGATGACAAAACAAAGGTTACATGGTTTTTTCCTCTCAAAACAAAAGCAGATACTGCAGAAACAGTTAAAAATTGGGTTCATGCAGTAGAACTTGAATTCGGTACTAGAGTACTTGCTTTTCAGACAGACAGAGGGTCAGAATTTACCGGGTCTGTGTTGCAGAATTTCTTTAAGAAAAAGGGAATTAAGCATCGTCTGTCTACACCTTATTCCCCCCAAGAAGGAGGCGTGGCCGAACGTAAAAACAGGGTTCTGCAAGAGTTGGCAAACTCTATGTTGTTTGATGCTAAACTTCCTCAAAGTTACTGGGCGGAAGCCTGGAAGACGGCTACTCATGTTCTGAACCGAGTATATAATTCGGTAATTGGTACTACGCCATATTTTGCTTTATATGGGAAGAAGCCCAAAGTTAATTACTTTCGGGTGTTTGGATCTCAAGCCTATGTACTTATCCCAAAAGCGTTAAGGAAAAAGGGAAGTCCAAGGGCTAGGAAACTCATCTTTTGTGGGTATGAACCACATGCCAAATCTTGGAGGTTCGTGAACCCAGATGGGGATACTACAAGAGTGGTCCTCAGTAGGAGCGCTGAATTTTGTGAGCAATCCGGATGGACTCACTTACATGCTAACCCTGACATTTTGAGAGATGATTTAGGCATTTATGCTGAGAATGAAAGTCCAGAGGGTGTTGAGCCAGAAGGGGATGGTGCACATGGTCCAGATGCAGATTCTGACCAGACACAAGGTTCTTCTCCTAAGGTAGAAAAGCCAGAATCTAAGAGTGTTCCAACATCGCCAGTCATTAGGCCTAGCAGACAGCAAAAGCGAAGCAGGTCGCCTGCAACACCAAGCCCAAGGGAGGTATCTAAACGGAGGTCTTTATCCTTAGAGGCACGTCCAGACATAAAGTCTGAGACAGATTCTGACAGCCAACGGTCAGAGGGGGCACAAGAGGAGCAATTGCGCAGGTCAAAACGTGCCACAAAGGGCAAGCCGCCAGAGCGGTTTAAGGTGACAAGTGTATACGTAAATATGGCACAGTGTGAGCCAGATAGCTATGTAGAGGTACAACAGCTTCCAAGCTCAGAAGCCGCAAAGTGGCAGGAAGCAATGGAAAAAGAGATGGCTTCAATGAAGTCTCTCGGTGTGTTTACAAGTACAGAGCTTCCAAAAGGGCAACAAGCTGTAGGTTGTCGATGGGTATATCGTTTAAAGCCCACAACTACTGAGGAGTTGCAATATAAAGCCCGACTAGTTGCAAAAGGGTTTTCGCAACGCAAAGGAGTTCATTATTCTCAAATTTATGCCCCTACTTCAAGATCGGAGTCATTAAGAATGCTTTTAGCCTCTTCAGCTAAGAAGGGAAATAAGCTGTTTCATTTTGATGTCAATGTGGCTTATTTAAATGCAGACTTACAGGAGGAAGTCTATATGACGCCACCACCAGGTTTTGAAGGAGACAAGCCAAACCAGGTCTGGCGCCTACACAAATCCATTTATGGGTTGAAACAGTCCGCCCGTAATTGGAATTCCTGCTTAAACGATGCTCTAGAGAGCATGGGGTTCAGAAAGAGCGCAGCAGATGCGTGTCTTTATCTAAAAGGCTCGGGATGTGAACAAGAAGCAGTCTTGATATTTGTTGATGATTTATTATACAGTGGAAAGGACGATAAACTTGCACAACAATTTGCCACAAAGCTTGGAGAAAGGTTTCAGATAAAATCACTAGGCAATGTATCTGTTTATCTAGGAGTTAAAATTCAGCAAGATGAAGGTGGGAACTATTGGCTCAGCCAAGAAGCTAAGATCCAGCAGTTGCTGGAAAGGTTTAAAATGGACAACTGTGCTGGTGTTAAAACCCCAATGGAGTTAAGTTACACAAAGGATGCTCAAACTGAGCAACAGGCAGAGTTCTGTAATCCCGGGGTTTACCAGTCAGCGATAGGCAGTCTACTCCACATTGCACAGTGGACTCGGCCCGATATAACATATGCTGTCAACATGCTGTGTAGACAAGCTGAAAAACCATCAATGCATGCTTGGCAAGGAGTAAAAAGAGTTTTAAGGTATCTCCAAACTACCAAAAGGTTTCGCTTAAAACTATCAGCAGAGGGCAGCACACAACTTGAATGTTGGGCTGACAGCAGTTGGGCTGATGCTGGACCAGATAGAAAATCAGTGTCAGGAATGGTGATAAAATTTGGAAATGCACTAATTGGTTGGAGATCAAGAAAGCAATCACTTATAGCTTTAAGTTCAACTGAATCTGAGTTCAATGCATTATCAGATGTATGTAGAGAACTGGAATTTTATAAGCAACTGGTACAAGAATTGTTTGGAGAATGTTCCCTACCTATCAGAGTGTGGGAAGACAATCAATCTTGTATTAAACTAGCTAAATCAGGTCAATTCAAGGCACACACAAAACACTTGGATATCCGTTATCAAAATGTATGCCAAAGTGTAAAACAAGGTTTAATTGAACTAAAGTATTGTCCAAGCCAAGAAAATCTCGCAGACGGTTTTACAAAAGCTTTGAGTCCGCAATCTCATAAATGTTTCTGTTCAGGTTTAAATTTGAATTAAGGTTGGTACAGCTCAGTGTTACGAGCGAGAGGGGGTGTTGGTATTAAAGGGTTAAGAAGCTCTAATCAAGACGCTCTAGTCACTGAGCAGCTGAAGGTCGTTAGGCTTCCAGGAATGTGAGTTTGTATAAATAGTCAACTCACTCCTGTGTTTGCCCCTCCTTTTCCCCTTCCCCTTTCTTTTGGGGCGTGTTTGCTGTAATGTGTGATTCTTCACCAGGGTTTTTTGTTTTGTGTAAATAAACCTTTTATTTGAGTTCCAAACCGCTTGCTCCAAGATTCCTTTATTGAAAAGATGCTGACTCTCCAGCCCTTCTTGAGCCGCTGTGCGAAATGCTCTGCTGTGATGGGACATTGTCGTATCGGAAGCGCACTGGACATTTGATTAGCATTAAACTAATTAAAGTTTAATGGGACATGCAATAGATTAAGATCGTGGGATCAGACTTTGACCTTGCACAACAATGTACTCGGAGGCTCTGGTGCATGCTTTCTGCAAGACAAGTGCTTTATTGGAACAGTTACATGAGAAGACGGATTTGATGACTGTTGCAATCAGAAATTTTGGACAGGTAGTGGGTATCTATATAGAACCCACTCAGGAATCAATTCAGGAGTGTGCTCTGACAGATCAGATGAGGGAGGAGGCTGTGGTTGGACCCCGGGAGGCAGAGATGGAGGGAACTGTGGCCCAGCAGGAACATGAGTTGTTGGATCTGACAAATGAACCTGGGAAAAGCCAGATTTGGAGAGATAGAGTCTTGTTTGGCTTGGAGATGGGGGGCTGGATAGACCCCCCTATGCAGGGATGTTTTGACTTTTCAAGTCTGGCGTTGGGCCGGGAGGAGTTTGGAGTTGTGGGGGTCCTCAACTTTGGAGGGACCTTGAAACACGCTTTTAAATACCACATGGAGTTCAGTGTGGACTATGGAAAAGGGACTGATCTGTCGAGAAGAGACAAAAATATTGTCAAGCTGGAGTCTCCACGAGTGAAAGGAGCAGAAGACAAAGTAAAGTACAGGTATAAATATGAAGAAGATCTGCGGAAGGGACATGGAAGAGACTTAAGGGCCTCGGATATAAGGTTACCAGGTTAATGAACTAGATGGATGGGATAGAAAGGACTGACAAAACCCGAGACCAGGAGGAAGAGACGTTGGATGAAGATTGGAAGAAAGTTTTAAAAAATTCTATTTAGGAATGTTTTCTAAAATTAATGAGTATTAGAAAAATGTTGGAACGAAATTATTTGGCTTTAGCAAAAATGTTAAAAAGAACTATGTAAGAATATGCTATGGTTATGAGAAATTGGTATAAATAAGATTATTTTCTTAATTCCCTTTCCTTATTAGTGTTCCCTTAAGTATGCCACTCAAATCCACTGCACATTAGAAATTATCAAAGGTAACCATCCTTCAATCTAGAAGCCCCAAAATCCCACGGTTATTTCAATTCTGCTGCCCCAGAGTTCGGAAACAATGGATGACCTTGTGCTTTTTTTCTTTTTTCAGATTCAGGGTTTTATACACCTGAAGGAGGTAAAGAGGTTACTATTCTTCACACTGAACAGTCCCGGAGTGTGAGCAACTTCTGAATTCAAGTTGTGTGATGTCTGAAAATGCATGAATAAGGGTACAGAACATCTGCCCCCTAATGTTCATGCTCCAAAATGTTCATGGCCCGAAAGCTTCACTGTCAAGCCTGGGTCACTTCTATTGTTTGGTCACAGGCATCTATTACTTCTGTATCCTCACTGGATGATCCCAGATGTTGGCAGTATGCTGTCACTGCCATCCAACAAGGCTTCACCGGCATGGCTCAGTTCCTCTTCAAGGCTCTTCTCTGCATCCTTCAGGTTGGGAAAATGATGGAATCCTTCCAGACCAGCAGCCAGGAAGACTTGGAGAACATGTGTCTGCAAGCCAATAAACACCAGAGAGAGTCTCCTATGCTGCAATTCCTGGAGCAGCTCAGACAGGCCCAGTACTGCTGTGTAATCAACGCTGCTGACATGGGTGCAGTCCAGAATGATGTTGCACAGTCGAGACTCTGACTGAGTCCGTTTGCGCACTGTATCCCTCAGGAACTCAATGGCTGGGAAATACAGACCACCGGCAGGCTGTATAAACAGTGTCTCCTGCTCATGCTCCAGGACCTTTATCCATGGCCTGGCAATGGGGTATAGCAGGAGAATACCTGAGACCAGCACCCCTGCTATGATTCCATACTGCACCTCCCAGAAGCAGAAGAAGAACGTTACACACAGCGGCACTAGGTCCAGCCTTTTAACCTGCCATAACGTGTAGAAGATCCTGGCATCAAACATAGGAGCCACAGCACAGATGATGACAGCTGCCAGTGCAGCCTTGGGAATGTAGTAGAAGACAGAGGTAAGGAAGGCCAGAGACAGTAGCACCAGGACCCCTGTGATTAGACCTCCGGCAGGAGTACAGACACCTGTCTGCGCAGATTTAAGTTTTAAGTTTTATGGTTTTTTATGGTAAGATAAGGTTAAAATAGATTAAGGCAATTTAATGACAGAATATTATGAAAAATGGAAAGGATTTGCTGTGACAATCAACAGCTAGAATACAAAAAAGGGAGGTGTGAGGAGGTCGATGAAATAAGGTAATGACAGTTAAGGATTTGGGAATATTGGATCTGTTTTTAAATCTTTGTGGTTTATTTTTGCTTTCTGATTTTGATGTGCTATGTGTTTTGTTTTTGCTTTTTGCTTTTGACTTTTATCGATTTGTATTGTTTAATTGTTATTTGTTTTTTCTTGGGTTTTTTCCTCTTTTTTCTTTTTTTCTTTGTTTTTTGTAATTCTAAAATTCTCAATAAACACCATTTACAAAACACACACACACAAAAAGAAATCCTTTCAGTATAAAGTGTATGAATGACAGGCAGCTAAAAAACTGTCTCCTCGGCTATTTGGCTCATGTGTCTCATAGAACAAAATCCGTGGACGAAAACAGCCTTGCCAGGAATGTGAGCCGACTTTAATCCAGCCTGCCCTGAAATATCTCAGAAGTGAAGCAGGAGAAAGAGGCCCAGTTTATAGCGGTGAGCTGACTTGGTTTTGAGTAGGAGGGTGTGCGCTGCAGGGAACTGGTCTGCTTATGTGAATAGGCTGGACTACAAAATCTCTGGCTGCTCTTATATTCTTTTCCTGCAAGGCTGCAGTTAGGTTAGTGAGTGGCAGGCTATTGCCTATCTTGTGTATCAGCAGCACTGTAGAGTCAGGCCAGATGGCAAATCCTGATAGTTGGGGTCGGGATGCATATGGAATGGGTTGGGGAAAGAGGGGTGGCCACTTCCAATCTACCAGGAAGCATTTTTCTGCTGGAAAAACAGCTTGCACCAGCAGAGGGAGGCAGCACTCCAGAGAAAACATCTCTGTCATACAAGCAGTCCTCTACAAGGAGATACTTGGGCTGGGAGGGGGCTGGAAGTGACCATATTCCAGATGAGGGGGAGCATGAAGCCAGGCTCTGGGCTTTCGTTTCGTGTTGGAATGGAGATGTAAAATCACTTTTTTTGTATTCAGGTCAGGACAAGAGATCCACATCTGGGAGCTTGTCAAAAGTTAAAAGTTAAAAATGTAAAAGTCAAAAGTTAAAAATGTAAAGGCTAATGGAATTCTATTTAAAAATCAAAAGTCGCTGTGGTGGTTCAAGTTATAGCGTCAGACAAAAGACAAGATGGAAAAGAAAAGATAAGGAAGAGAGAAAAGAGATAGAGAGAAAAAGAAAAAAGAAAGAAAAAGAAAACACAAAAAATCCTACTGAAAATAGTTTGTTTGTTTGTTCAGAAAAGAGAAGGAAAAGAAAAAAAACAATTTTAATAAGTAAATAGAAAAGTTGGGGGAATGGGGATGAAAAAGTAGATATATATATGTAGTGGTTTGGAGTTACTCGTGCGTAAACTGTCCCCTTTTGGAGCTTGGCTGCCTGGGTTAAACCGTCCTGACTGCACAGCCCATCTCAGCGTGGCTGCCTCAGTCGCTCGCAGAGTCTGTCTGTGGGCGTTTCTTAAACCGTTGCCAGCATAAGAGTTGTTTGACTCCCAATCGTCTCCGCCTCTCATTGCGTGGGAGTCTCCTGCGCAAGGAGGGCGTGGGTAGTGGAGGACCAGGGCTCTCCTCACTGACTTCCAAGGAAGAATCCCGGAGCCCTTCCACCTCTTCTCCCATTTGCTCTCCTGGATCCTTGGTGTTACGCTGATTTCCTTCCCCCTCCATCAAGCTGCGTCTCCCCCTAGTGCTTGTACCTTCCCCTGCAGAATCGGAGAGCCTCTCCTTCGCCTGTTGCTCTGATGTCAGTTTCCTGACATCCACCTCCCCTCCAGGACACCCCCCAGTCCCCCACTCGACCTGTGGAATCGATTTCTCTCTCTTCCTCGGCCGACGAGACGGGGAAACCCCTGAAGGAACTGTCACCCTCCTCAGTGGATTTGAAAACCTCTGTCCACCTGCTTTGGTTCCCACCCACGGGGTGACCCTCCCAGTCCGATTCTTCCTCGGATTCTGAAAACCCCTCGAAACTCTCTTCGTCATCTGTGGTTCCAAATTGTTCCTTCCAGAACCTCTCTAAGGGTTTGGGCTTGTCTGGGAACCGGCGATGGAATACTTCCACCATATACCTGTCATCGACGGCTTCCGCGGGAACCCACGTGTTTTCTGACCTGGGCTCCCCTTCCCAAGCCACCAAGTACTCCACCTGACGACCTCGCCACCTCGAATCAATTATTTCCATGGCCGAGCTCTGGTGTTCCCTTTCTTCTACCTGCGGTTGTGGGATGACTCCTACCTCCCGCCCCGGGAATTCCCGCCCCTCCCTGTGTGGTGAGAGCAAGGACCTGTGGAACACAGGGTGTATTTTCATACTGTCGGGCAACTTGAGCTTGAATGCTACGGGGTTTACCTGTTGTGTTACCTCAAATGGCCCCAGCCGTCGGGGCTGCAACTTCTTACACCCTCCCTTAAAGGGTAACCCTTGAGTGGACAGCCACACCCGGTCCCCCACCCGTATGGTTTCCCCTTCCCTGCGGTGCTTGTCTGCTTGCTTCTTGTAAATCGCCTTGGCCCTCTCTAAGTTCATCTTGAGTTGCTGGTGTAGGGCCTCCATTTTTTCCACGAACTGCTCCGCCGCAGGTACACTCCAGCTTTGCTCCTCACTCCCCGGGAAGGCTCTGGGATGGCACCCATAATTGGCCATAAACAGACTCATTCCCGTCGACACGTGTTCAGCGTTATTGTACGCAAATTCCGCCAGTGCTAGTTTCTCTACCCAATCATTCTGCCTCTCGCTGACGTAGCAGCGTAAGTATTGTTGGAGTATACTGTTTGCCCTTTCCGCTTGCCCATTGGTCTCTGGGTGCCTTGCTGTCGAGAACCCCACCTCTACTTGCAGCAAGCTCATGAGCTTCCTCCAGAACCGGGAAGTAAATTGTTTTCCGCGGTCGGAGATAACCCTCAAGGGGGCGCCATGCAACCTGAAAATGTGCTCTACGAACAATCGTGCCGTCTCTTCGGCCGTCACCGCATGTGAGCAGGCTATAAAATGGCACATTTTGGTCAGTAAGTCGACTACTACCATGACCATGGTTTTCCCCCGTGATTTGGGCAAATCAGTCATAAAATCAATGGACACCACCTCCCAGGGTTTGCTTGGTGTGGGTAAGGGTTCCAGTAAACCTGCTGGTACCGTTCGCTCCCCTTTAGCCCTTTGGCAGCGGTCGCACCCTCGTACATATTCCCGTACATCCTCCCTCACCCGTGGCCACCAGAACTGTCTGGTGACCAGCATCATCGTTTTGTGCTGTCCAAAGTGCCCCGCTGTGGAGTTGTCGTGGAGTTGTTTGAGTACCCTTTCTCTTAGAGCTCCCCCCCGGTACATACATGGCCCCTCTATAGTACAACACCCCTTCCTTTTCCTCAAACCCTTCTGGTGCCTCTCTCCCATCTCGGAGCTCCCTGATTTTAGTTCGTGCGAATTCATCGTTCCTAGTAAGTCCTGCCAGTTCTCTTTTGCCCACTAGAGTTTCCCCACACACCCATCGGTCCTCAGGTATGATGTGTCGTGTCTCCGGTGGCCCCTCTCCTTCGAAGTACTCTGGCTTCCGCGAGAGAGCGTCCGCTCTCATGTTTTCCTCTCCGGGCACATACTGGATTTCAAAAGAAAACTTGGAGAATTCCTGCGCCCAGCGAATCTGTCTCTGGTTGAGCACTCGTGCAGTCCTCCAGTATTCCAAGTTCTTGTGATCTGTACAAACCTGGATCTTGTGCTGCGCCCCTATCAGTAGATGACGCCAATGACAAAAGGCATGTTGAATGGTTTCTTTACATGTAAAGGTTCATCATTGTTCCACCCGATGTGTGTGTCTTTAAGGGGCCAGAGCAAGAGCCAGAGCAAACTAACAAGACCCAGCTTTACAGCTGTGAAACATAGCAGGTGCTGCTGAGTTGTACTGATTAAACTATGTCAGCAATTGGGTAGAGTATATAAGGAGCAGCACGTAGCTCTCCCATTACCCTGGGGGATGGGTTGGTGGTTGGGTCTGGTTTGTTGATGTATTTAGTGTAAATGGAGTTTTTGTTTTTCTTATTAAAACCTTCTTTAAGTTATTTTTGAGTCCCTTTTTAATGCATGGTCTCCCCAGCAAGCTCTCTGCAGCACTACCATACTGCAAAAAGCCAACAAGGCAGCGTAGATCGCGAGCAGTTCTCGGTCATACACGGTATAGTTTTGCTCCGACTTGCTCAGCTTCCTCGAGAAAAAGGCACACGGTTTCCATTCCTGTTTGCTCCGCCCTGGCTGCAAAAGGACCGCCCCTATGGCTCTGTCAGACGCGTCGGTCTCTAGCCTCAGGGGTTTCTCCAAGTCTACATGTAATAGTTGCTCTTCCGACGCGAACGCCTTCTTAAATCTTTCAAAGGACTGCTGAGCTTCCTCCGTCCACACAAACTTCTTTTTGCTACTGAGACAGTCCGTGATGGGTGCGGTCAAGTGAGCAAAGTTCTTGATGAACTTCCTATAGAAGTTGCTGAAACCTAGGAACCTTTGTACGTCCTTCCGTGTCCTTGGGGGCTTCCATTCCAAAACTGCCTGCACCTTGCTTGGGTCCATCGCTAAGCCCTTGTCAGACAACTTGTACCCCAGAAACTCCACTTCTCTGGCATGAAACTGATATTTCTCTAGCTTGACCCACAACTGGTGTTTCTGCAATCGTTGTAGCACTTCCCTGACATCTCGTACATGTTGCTCCGCGCTTTCCGAATAAATCAAGACGTCGTCCAGGAAGGCCACACAGTTCTTGTAAAGCAGAGACCCCAACACATGGTGCATGAAACCTTGAAAACAGGCGGAGCCTGATTGTAATCCAAAAGGCATAACTAAATATTCAAAGGCCCCTAGGGGGGTGAACATGGTGGTCTTCCATTCATCCCCCTCCCTCATCCTGATCAGGTTGTAAGCCCCCCTGAGGTCTAGTTTGGTAAAAATCTTTCCCTTCCTCACCCTCGTCAAATGTCGTCAATTCTGGGCATTGGGAAAGTCACTGGTTCTGACACCGAATTTACGGCCCTAAAGTCCACTACAAGCCTGGGTTTCTCCGTGTCTTTTTTGTCCACAAAGAACACTGGACTGCCCCCCACTGCTTTCGACTTTCTTATGAATCCTCTCTTTAGGTTCTTGTCAATAAAGTCCCGTAACTCCTTCATCTCCCTGTCCGACATGGCATACAGCTTACCCACCGGCAGCTGCGCACCCGGGAGCAAATTGATTTGGCAGTCAAAGGGCCTGTGGGGTGGTAGCCTATCTGCCTCCTTCTCAATGAAGACCTCCTTCAGATCAGCATATTGTGGCGGCACCTCCCCCTTCCGTCCCACTGCCATTCCTGCCACTCGGGCGACACTCATCCTGGGTGTTTCCCCTCCTAGGCAGTGCTCCAGGCAGTAGGCTGACCCAAAGCTGACTGTCCTCTGATACCACGCCACCACGGGATCATGTGCTAGCCAGCTCATTCCTAATATTATTGGGGGCCCCGCTAGTGAGGCAACGTGAAAGGCGATCGTCTCTGAGTGCCTAGACACCCTCATTCTCATTGGTGGGGTCTGGTGGGTCACTTCCCCTCCAATAAGCTCCCTCCCATCAATGGTGGTTACTTGTAAGGGAAAATCCAAAGGTAGCAAGTTGATACGGAACGGAAGGGGGGGTGCCTCCTTTCCCCCTTCTCTTGCAACATCCGAGGCGATGACCTCGAGGGTGCCCACCGTACACTCACCCTCAGCCCCCTCACCGTTGCATAAGCACCACACTTCTCCCAGACCTCAGTGAAAGCCCCCCCTTTCCCCTTCTTTCTATGAGCGAAATAAGCTCATATGTATCTCCCTATCTCTTGCTATGCCTATCCGCGCTCCATACCTATAACGAGTAGACCGGGTGTTCCTGTATCCCCGCTTATTCCTATGGCCGCGCTTTAGCCAATCACAGCCATGCATTCGCTCTGCAGAAGCTAGCTCAGGGAGCTACTGCACTCCTCATTTCGCTCCTGACAAGCTGCTGACGGCCCCCCACCGCGAGAACAATGGATCTGAAACCAGGGACCTCGTAAAACTGTCAAAATCTTGCTACAATGTATCCATTCTTGTTACTATATATCCATTCCGTTTCCGCTTTTGGTCTACAGTACGGAAAAGGTTGGAAAGCATTGAAATCTTTAGAAATTGATATAAAATCAACCATAACTCCGATTTCTTCGCTCTTAGTGTCATTCAACTCAGCTCCCCTTGGACTCCATGATGCTACCCCTACTTCCATAATCCCCGAAGCGACAGGTCACGTACACAGGAACTTCTTAATCCTGTCAGATCGTTTCGCCTAACCCTTTCTCCGGGCAATATTAGGTGACAGACGATGCATATCTCTGGCCCATTGTCTTGCCACCACCGGTACTCAGTGAATGTTTATCTATGTATATTTCTTGCTCTGCATGTTCCCCCCTCCCTCATCTCAAATGTTAATTAATGTAATCCCACCTTTCTTTAATATATTCATGACGTGTGAAATATATTCATGATGTAACTCATGGAACCCGACCCTCACATAATGTATTCATGACGTTTCGTGCACTGTATTCTGGGACACGGAGGGAACTTTTAAAAGTCTATGTCGCCCCATTCTCAGGGTTCAATCCCATCTTGAACCTGTTGCGCAATAAACTTTGGATCTCCGCATCTTGCTCCTGTGTCCGGCTGAACTTATTTTTCCGCTAGGACCCGCGGACTTAGTCCGACGAGCTGGGTGGCAGGGCAACTCCGCACCCGGGATTTTTCCGTGACAAAGTGAAGCTGGTGCTCTAATGCAAAGTCCCTGCTGAAGAAATTGCAGGAGCTCCCTGAGTCCAGCATTCCCTGAACCTTGACTGGGTGCCCATTCGGGAGTTCTAGCACCACCTCAATGGCTATCGCTGCCCTTGGGGAATCTGGTTTGGGCACTTTTACTGGTTGCTGGCCTGGCTGCTGTGCCCGCTGATTGGCAGCCAAGCGTTCCCGT
Organism: Podarcis liolepis; assembly: GCF_965112155.1. Taxonomy (NCBI): domain Eukaryota; kingdom Metazoa; phylum Chordata; class Lepidosauria; order Squamata; family Lacertidae; genus Podarcis; species Podarcis liolepis. The sequence goes on from NC_139568.1 coordinate 8,776,695, forward strand.
TTCCCTGCTCCTGTGTCTGTTGCTTTTCCTCCTCGCCTCTCACGGCCCCAACCATTCCTTGCCAGGCCTTTCTCTGCGGGCAGACTCTGGCAAAATGTCCTGGCCGCTGGCAGAGGAAACATTTCTTGTTCGTTTTTACGTCCTTTCCCTCCCTCTTGCGACCTTCGCTGGAGTTTGAAACCTCCTGGGCGCGCGCACCACCTATTTCCATTGGCTCCTCCTGCAGGGAAAGCTGCCTTGGTATTTCAGGAATGCGGTAGTCATAGCAACGCTGCTCTCTCCTTTCCCGCCTCTCCTCCTCTTCCTGCCGTACACAAATTGCAAGTGCTGCTTTGGTCAGCTGGTCCATGGACTGTGGGCGGGCTGCGCGCGAAAGCTCATCCTTGACCGTTGGTGACAACCCTTCCTCAAACAACATTTGTATGGGTTCAGAGTCCAGCTGCCACCCGAGATGGTGAACTATCATTGCAAAACGTGACCAGTAGTCTCTAACTGACTGGTCTCCCTGTTTACAGTTCATCACTTCCCGTTTTGTCACACTTTGTTGCACATCACTGGAAAACATTGCATCCATCGCCTGGAAAAATTTCCCCAGGTCCTGCATGGCAGCATTTTGTGTTGCCATAAGGGGCCTGATCCACTCTCTAGCCCCATCCTGCAGGTGCCCCACAATATAGGCAACCCGCGCTGCGTCATCTTCAAAATCGCTATGTTGCAGTTTCAAGGCGTATTCTATTTCTGTTCTAAACGCCCCATAATCTTGAGGTCTCCCCCCAAACTTATGCACCAGTCCCGGTACCTTCCTTGCTATGGGGGTGTGCCTCCCCTGGGCATCCTGAGACCGTCGTTCGTCCAGCCTCGCTGTCAAGAGGGCTATGTGCTGCTCCAAGTCGTGGTTTCTCTCCTCCAACGATTGTCCTCCAGCAGCCCCCTCCGTGGCTCTGACTTCTCCAGTCTTACTCATGATGCCGCCTACTTGTTGCGCACGAGCAACTTTTGGTGACAGACAGACTGCTGTAGTGGTTTGGAGTTACTCGTGTGTAAACTGTCCCCTTTTGGAGCTTGGCTGCCTGGGTTAAACCGTCCTGACTGCACAGCCCATCTCAGCGTGGCTGCCTCAGTCGCTCGCAGAGTCTGTCTGTGGGCGTTTCTTAAACCGTTGCCAGCATAAGAGTTGTTTGACTCCCAATCGTCTCTGCCTCTCATTGCGCGGGAGTCTCCTGCGCAAGGAGGGCGTGGGTAGTGGAGGACCAGGGCTCTCCTCACTGACTTCCAAGGAAGAATCCCAGAGCCCTTCCACCTCTTCTCCCATTTGCTCTCCTGGATCCTTGGTGTTACGCTGATTTCCTTCCCCCTCCATCAAGCTGCGTCTCCCCCTAGTGCTTGTACCTTCCCCTGCAGAATCGGAGAGCCTCTCCTTCGCCTGTTGCTCTGATGTCAGTTTCCTGGCAATATATATAGAATTCTTTAATGAGAAATTTAAAAAACTTTTAAAACTTTTTTTGAGTGATAGCAGCTCTTTTGGCTGAGGTGTGGCATGCAGCTGAAACAGTATTTAAGGAAACTCAAGCATTGCCTATGAAGGTCCAGGAGCTTGAAGAGAAACTCCAGGCGTTGCCAGCAACACTCCAGGAGCCGCAAGCCAGAGGTATTTTTGAGAATCCTGTTTTCATAAATTCTGGGGACATGGCCCTCCCAGTGTTAAGGTGGGGAGGTGGGTCTGCAGGTTTGCAGATAAGAGTCAAAAGTTAAAAATGTAAAGGCTAATGGAATTCTATTTAAAAATCAGGTCAGGACAACAGATCCACACCTGGGAGCTTGATGTCAGCTGAAGGGATCCACGGTGATCCAGGACAAGCTGCACTTGCTGCTCAGGTAAGGCCAGAAGGAGGCTTACCAGGCGTCCCCGGTTGCCAGGGAGAGTCCCCGGATTCAGCAATCTGACCCCGGCAGAAATTTGTCCCCCGAATGTCCCCAGATTTACGCCTGGGGACTTCCTGCACTGCAACATGGCTGACACCATGGCAGCAGGCAGCATCGGAGGTCCTGACTTCATCCGGGGACATTAATTAAATCCGGGGACATTCCAGCCAGTTCCAGCCAGCCAATCCGCTGCCTGGGGTGGGGGTGCCCCGACCTTGCTGCAGCCGCCGCCGCTGAGGAGAGGGAGAGCCAGACCTGAGAGAGCAGACCCAGAGGAAGGTAGGTCTGTTTTCACGCCTCATTGCTGAGCAGAAAACAGCGTTCTTGGCCGTTCCTGTGGCGTACACCCCTCCCCACTTTTCTCCAGCTGGATGGCTTGTCTTTGGGGCGTTGTGGCAAAGCACAGCAGCGGGGATCCCCTGTCCCTCCCACTTTGTAGGAGAGCTTGTTTGGAGATAGGGATAGTGCATGGTTGGAGAGCCTTTTATTTGTAATTGCTCTGGTTGCTTAGAAGGGTAGTTGGCGGATGAAGTGAATCAAATCAACTTTAATTGTTTAACCTGCCAGAAAAAGGGCCAGTTTAAAACAGCGGCTGTCTAGTTCACAGAGTTCCTGAACAAGCATGCATGGAAACACCGGTTTCTATCATAACTGAAATGTGCTTCATTTGCAACTTAGTAGAGCCTCTCTGCTAATGCAGAGGACAATCGACAGCTTCAGGCAAGGCCATTTATATTGCCAGAATCCAGAGCAGCCTTTTCTCATACTCCTCTGAAGTACCACCACTGCAACACCAGCGCTTGGCCTTCTGGCACCTGCAGGCTAGGGAAAGAGCTCTTTGGCACCCTGGGGTGGAGCTCCTTCTCAGCAATAGCACTGTCTGCTCATTCCCAACTTCTTCAACCAGTGCCTCTGTGCCTTCTGTAAATGTCTGGAGTAAAGTGTCTGTCTTCTCCAGGATGTTGAAATACTGAAGAAGGCACCCAATAGCCCTAAGACGGGGGCAGAAACAGTACTTAATGATGATGAAGCATTGAGTATGAAGCTCCAGGAGCTTGTAGAAAAACTCCAGCTGTTGCTAGGAATACTCCAGGATCCGCAAGCAAGAGGTATTTTTGAGAATCCTGTCTTCACAAATTCCGGGGACATGGCCCTCCCAGTGTTAAGGTGGGGAGGTGGGGTTGGGAGTTTGCAGATAAGAGTCCAAAGTTAAAAATGTAAAGGCTAATGGAATTCTATTTAAAAATCAAAAGTCGCTGTGGTGGTTCAAGTTATAGTGTGAGACAAAAGACAAGATGGAAAAGAAAAGATAAGGAAGAGAGAAATGAGAGAGAGAAAAAGAAGAAAGAAAGAAAAAGAAAACACAAAAAATCCTACTGAAAATAGTTTGTTTGTTTGTTCAGAAAAGAGAAGGAAAAGAAAAAAAAAAACAATTGTAATAAGTAAATAGAAAAAAGGGGGAGTGGGGATGCAAAAGTAGATATATATATAGAATTCTTTAATGAGAAATTAAAAAACCCTTTTTTAAAAAAAGAGAAAAATGAGTAATAATGAAAATGAGTAATAAGTGAATAGAAATGGATGAATAATGAGTAATAATGTATTAATAAAAAAGGGAGGGTTGTGTGTATAACTAAAGGAGGAGGAGGAGGAGGAGGAGGAGGGGAGAGAGAGAGAGAGAGAGAGAGAGAGAGAGAGGGAGAGGGAGAGAGGGAGGGAGGGGGGAGGGAGAGGGAGAGGGAGAGGGAGAAGGGGCAGTTTTAATTCTCCTGTGGGACCCCCAGGGCTTGGTGTCGGGTCCCTAGATCAGGGCTGAGGCGGCGGTTCCAGGAAATGGGCTCCAATGGTTCAGGCCGCCTACCTGGGTTCATAGGTGTAATGGGAATTGGGGTTGCTTGTGCGTAAGCTGCAAACTGCTCCAAGCTAGCCGTATAGCTAAAACTTTCCCTGGTTTGACAGCCCTTGAAACGCGACTGTCTTAGTCACTGGCAGAATCCGTCAGTGGGCGGGACCTAAATTTCTTAAAACATAAAAGTTGCTTGACTCCAAGTCTCCTCCTAGATTCTCTGCGTGGAAGCCTTCTGCGCAGCGTGGGCGTGCCAAGCGGAGGTCCTGTGCTCTCTCCGCTGATTTCACTGGAAGAGTCTCTGAGCCTCCCCTCCACCTTACTCTCAGCTTCCCCTTTCTCCCTGGTGTCCCCTGGATTTCTTTCCCCCGTGAAAGCTCTCTCTCCTTGCTAGTTCCCTCCCCTGCATCACTGGAGCGACTTTCTTCTCCTCTTCCCTCCGATGGCAGTTCCCTGACATCCACCTCCCTCCCAGGGCCCTCCCCCTCTCCCCTCCGTTCCTCGGACGGCGACGCGGGAAACCCCTGGAAGGAGCTCTCCCCTTCCTCAGAGGATTCAAACACCGCTCTCCATCTGTTGCTATCTCTTTCCGCTGCCCAATCTCCCCAGTCGGATTCCTCTCCCTCGGCTTCCCCTCCTTCCTCCTCTGCTGAGGCTGGCCACCCCTCAAACTCTTCTTCATCCTCCGTGGTGCCAAATTGCTCTCCCCAGAACCTTCCAAGGGGTTTGGGCTTCCTTGGGAACCTGCTATGAAACTCCTCCTGCAGATACTCATCCCTGATCTCTTCCGCAGGAACCCAAGCGTTTTCCGACTCTGGTTCCCCTTCCCAGGCCACCAAATATTCCACCCTTCTCCCTCTCCACCTTGAATCGAGGATTTCCGCTGCCTGCCCACTGAATTCCCTTTCCTCCACCCGTGGATGCCTGGGGATTTCTCTTTCTCCTCCCTGCAATTCCCACCCTTCCCGGTACAGTGAGAGCAAGGACCTGTGGAACACTGGGTGTAGCTTCATGTTGGTGGGCAATCTTAGTCTAAAGGTCACCGGATTTACCTGCTGCGTTACTTCAAAGGGTCCCAGTCGTCTCGGCTGTAATTTCTTACACCCCCCTTTGAACGGTAACCCTTTGGTTGATAACCACACCTGATCTCCAACCCTTATAGTCTCCCCTTCTCTTCGGTGCTTGTCTGCCTGCCTCTTGTATACTTCTTTAGCCCTCTCCAGGTTAACCTTAAGTTGTTGGTGTAAAGCTTCCATTTTTTCCACAAATTGTTCGGCCTCCGGCACACTCCACCTCCCCTCCCCCTCCCCTGGGAAGGCCCTGGGGTGGCACCCGTAATTGGCCATGAAGGGACTCATCCCCGTGGACACATGTTCAGCGTTATTGTATGCAAATTCGGCCAGCGCTAGCTTTTCCACCCAATCGTTTCCCCTTTCGTTGACGTAGCACCGAAGGTACTGCTGAAGTACGCTATTAGCTCTTTCTGCTTGTCCGTTGGTCTCCGGGTGTCTGGCCGTCGAGAAGCTCACTTCGATGTCCAGCAGGCCCATGAGCTTCTTCCAGAATCTGGAAGTAAATTGTCTGCCTCTGTCGGACAAAACCCTCAAGGGGGCGCCATGCAACCTGAAAACGTGATCTATAAACAGTCTAGCTGTCTCCTCTGCTGTCACTGCATGCGAGCAAGCAATAAAATGGCACATTTTGGTCATCAAGTCCACTACCACCATGACTGCTGTTTTCCCCCTGGACTTGGGTAAATCGGTCATAAAATCTATGGATACCACCTCCCATGGCCTTTCCGGGGTGGGTAAGGGCTCCAGTAACCCCGCGGGTGGTGCCCTCTCCCCTTTAGCCCTCTGGCAGCGCTCGCACCCCCTTACGTATTCTCTAACATCTTCCCTCACTCTTGGCCACCAGAACTGCCTGGTGACTAGCAACATGGTCTTGTGTTGACCAAAATGTCCCGCCGTGGGGTTATCATGTAGTTGTTTGAGTACTTTTCTCCTCAAGTCCCCTTCTGGTATGTACAATGCTCCCTTATAGTACGGCGCCCCCTCCTTTTCCTCAAAACCATACAGACCATACAGAACTAGATGGCCCAGTGGTCTCACTGGGTTTTCAAGCCAGAACACAGCTTCAGCGCCCCCAGGACAAACCAATTTTTAATTCCCCAAACTCTTACTAATCAGAGTTTCGTTTTTAAAGCGACAGTAGTTCAAAGCATTGACTAGGGGCTTTTCAATGTTCAAAGGCACTTCGGATGCCTTGACTTGCAATCCTTACAACAACCCTGCAGAGCAGTTCAGTGTTATCTCGAGTTGCAGAATAGCGAGGCGCGATGCCGAGGCGGGCGCAGGGTGGCTCACCTAAGGAGTTCATGGTAGGGGGACCTAATGAGGCCAAACTCCGTCTTTTGCAGCCCACTCCTGCATATTGTAATAAACAAAAATCTGCCCTTATTCCCTTATGGGGAACACAAGAGCCCTTCTAGAGTCCTTTGTAGGTTCTCCATCGGTCGGAGAAAATAACAGAGGCCAAGCAGAGAAGATTGAGAAGCAAAGCAGGTAGTAAGCCTGATCTTTATTACCTGTTGCAACAGGGTGCTCCCCCCACAGGCAGGAGAAGGAGGAGGACTCCGAACAAAGATGTGCCTGCCCTTATAGAGATATTTTAAATTGCCCGCCCTGGAGTCCAAGGCCACCCCTAGACACATCATACCTACATCACAGAAGGGGTGCAGCTCAAGACCACCCCCCAGATACATCATACCTACATCACAGAAAGGGCGGTCTACAACAGACATCTGAGTGTGTTGTTTACCTCCTGTCTGGCATGTTACCTGTTAGTGCTCACTTGATTGGGTACCCTGGGGAGCCTGGCCAGTCTTTTGTAATGACAAATACTTAGTTCCTGAGCCAGGTCACAAGCTCAGCCTATGTAAGTGTGCAAATATCCAGAGATGTAGTGATCAGATGGGATTACTATGAGGAATTATAAAAGACCATGATGCTGGGAAAGATGGAGGGCGCTAGGAGAAGGGGATGACAGAGGACGAGATGGTGGGACAGTGTTCTCAAAGCTACCAGCATGAGTTTGACCAAACTGCGGGAGGCAGTGGAAGATAGGAGTGCCTGGCGTGCATGGGGTCACGAAGAATCGGACATGACTAAACAACAACAACAAAGCTCTCCATTCCTTTTCTGCACCAAACTTGATTATCGGAGGACAGGAAAATACAAGCAAAAGAAAAGGGGGGGAAAAGCTGACCTTGTCTTGTGTTTCTTTCCTGGAAAACGAAAATAATGAAGAGACACGAGAATTATAAGGTGCCAGAACAAGCTTTGCTGGCTAGTGGTAGTAAACAAACCAGAAGAGACAGAAGATGACTGACTTTCCATTGAAGAAGCCTTGACCCGTTTGAATAAAGGTAAGAACAAATATAGGGCTCAGTGCTTATGCCCCAATCCAGCAAAGAAGAACAAGACATGTAAATCAGCTCCAGTACGTTTGTCTCTTGCTGGGTCACGAACTGGGAATAAAGCTGGTGCATATCTGAGTGTTAGTACTGAACTGCATTGTTTCCAAAGTGATGTGCTTCTGAATGGGTACTCCTATTTACCTTTTAGCTCATCAAGCCATACTTTAAAATGGTGTTTACATGTGACTAGGGTTGGGTAAGGTCCTTACCGTCAAGATGTTAATACTTGGATGCTCAGTTGAGGTTTATCCCATTCTCTTCAGCTGTTTAAGGACTGCCCCTCTTTCTGATTTACTGCCGCTGAACTTTGTGCCATCTGCAGATTTCAACATGCTTCTACTTCACCTGACCCAAACCATTGGTTGGCTTTCATTGAGTTCTGTGGACACAGTAAAAAAAAGCTGCCATCTGGTTTCTCTCTGGATGTTCGGATTGTTGAACACAGATTTGCTCTCCACCGTAACCATGTCTCTCAGCATACCACTTTATCCCCCCCCCCCCCCAGATAGGTGGCTACTCTTCACTTGTAGGAAGATGTGGTTATTTAGATTAGAACATTGCAGTGGGAGCAAAATGTGGGAATGTTCTGGGGTGCAGGAGAGGATATATTGTGGGATTATATCCAACTTGTGCTAACAAGTTCCCAAAATATCAGCAGAGTTTATAGACATTCCCCTTTAGGTTCGCAACGGTAACGTATGCACAGGTTCGCTAGAACCTCTATAATAATTACTCTGGTAATTTCCCCTTTTGTTCCCTCTTAAAATACAAGACACGACACAGTCTTTATAAAAGTATAAAAGAGTTTACTCACGTTCTGTTCACAATATGATCCCAGAAGGCAGACAGCTTAAAAAGGTTACATACATTCAGAATCTATCTTGTAGCAAGATAGTCCTTATCTCCTCTTTTTGGCTGGGAGCCAAGAGAGCATCCTTAGATGTTTCCTCATCGAAGGAAGATGGCAGAGAGAGAGAGTGGCTGCCTGCCCTGTGCTTTTGTCATTTACCTGCACAGGTGAGGCCACACCCACCTCTGGTCACATGCGGAGGAAGTCCATCCCCAGGAAGTTTACCTGCTTGCTGGACTGACATCTCTCCCCATGTTCTAACATGTACACTCTAGGAATGTTGTCATTGACTGCTCCTGTGTTTACATCCCACATAGCCCTTCTCAGGCAATACAACATATACAAAACATAAACAACTTTATTCAACCACCCAGAGTCCCAGCTTGACACATAGATTCTGGAAACTCTCTCTTGGTAGGGGTTTCGTCAGGATGTCAGCAGTCATCTCTTGGGTGCTGCAGTAGGATAGTTCCACAAGTCCATCCTGGATCATCTGGCATATGTAGTGGTATTTAACCCCAATGTGTTTTGTTCTGGCCAGGAACTTCTCATTCTGCGTCAGCTTCAGGCAACTTTGATTGTCCTCTAGCAAGCTGACAGGCCCTTTTCTCACCAACCCAAAGTCCTTTATGAGTTGATCAAGCCAGGCGATCTCTCTGCAGGCTTCTGTTGCTGCAACGTATTCTGATTCTGTGGAAGATAATGCTACACAGCTCTGTTTATAACTGCCCCATGAAACAGGTCCATCACCAAACATGAAAACATGACCACTTGTTGATTTATAGTCAGCATTATCCCCAGCCCAATCCGCATCAGTATACCCAACCAACTTAGGGTCTCTGACGGCTGGTAGCCTTAATTTACAGTTCATGGTACCCTTCAAATATCACACCACCCTCTTTACACCTGCCCAATCATGCTCAGTGGGAGAATTCACTTTTCTGCTAAGAATCCCCACAGCATTAGCTAAGTCAGGTCTACATGTGGTAACTAAATACAAAAGTTTACCAATCGCCGACCTGTAGTCATTGTTGTCTGGCAACTGCTTCGAATCCTGCTGATTCTTCAGGAAGTCAGTAGCCATCGGTGTAGCAACTGGATGTGTGTCTTGCATCTGCAATCTTTTATTACTCAATATCTTCCTATATATATATAGGATATATATTTTGGCAGAAATGGTTTACAAATATGCACGATGGCAAGCAGGCAGACAGGAACAGTTACAAAGCAACTTTGGTCCTGCCTAGCCTGGAAGCTGTTTCCAACTAGTGAACTAGAAACCTTTCAGCAACCTTTACAACCATCTACAAACCCCGAAGTTTGTAGGATTCTCTTATTTCAGCTGTGTCTTGGCTCTGTGCTCGCAAGTGTTCTAGTGACTTTCAGGTAACTTGGAAAGCATGGTAATGATGTCTTGGTTCTGAAGAATGATATTTCCCCCAGTCTGATTTAGTTATCCTGGTGATGATTCAGCTAGATGTTGTACACGCTGACCATATTCCAGAAGGGGTTTGTTGTCTTGGTCTTGCTTTGGCTTACTGAGATCTGTCTTCTCCCTATAGGTGCTCATTCTAAAATGGATGATTGTAACGTTTGACTTCATTGATCAGAAGGAAAATATTAATGGTCTCTATGGTTTCTTCTTCCGCTTCTTACAATATGAGAAATTGGTAAGATAAAAAGGAATGTGTTATTTTGAAGGAACTCGCTTTTTATTCTGTGGTGTGGAGAGTGTTTTTGGCAGCTCGTGAAAGGACAGAGGGTGGAATGTTGACCGTTCAAAGGCACTATAAGCAATATATATATCTCTCCACATTTTCCTAGCTACGTTTTCCCATAAAAGTATACACTCGAATACATTTGAATCAAATACATTTGGAACAAGTGATTGTTACATTTAAGGAACATTCTCTAGGCGATGAGATTGGGGGAAAATAAAAAAACCCATTCGGATACATTTGGATACATTTAGAAAAGTACAGCATTTTGAAGAAAAATGCATTTGAGTCGAAAAATACATTCAGATCCATTCTTAAAGTCAATGAGAAAGATACAGCAAAAACGACACAATTCGATACAGCGAAAAAGGATCCATTCCCCAAGGCAAATACGATCTATTTGATATTGGTAGGGTCCTTCTCCTTTATTCCCCTCTCTGACCCTGACTCTCTTACGCAAGATTTTAAGATACTAAAGGCTTTCAGACGTGGAAGAGAAGGGAGAAAGAACAGGGTGAGAGACTGTTTGATCACCCTTCGATCAAAAGAGGAGAGAGACAAAATATTGAACCTGCATTACCAGAACACCTTGATAATTCAGGACTCAAGAGTGGAGATATTTAAGGATATCCCGAAACAACTTTTGGACCTCAGGTCCAATTATACAGATCTGGTGTCATTGCTGAAAGGAAACAGAACCATTTTTAGGTGAGAATTCCCTCAAGGCCTATCTTTTACCTTTAAAGGTAAAAAGTTTGAAATAAGATCAGTGGAGGAGAAAGAAAAAATTCTGAGAGACCACGAAGAAGACTTGCAAAAAGGAGTGGAAGGAGATCCAGGAGCCTCACGACTAGCAGCATTAGACAAAGTATTACCACCTTTGGGACTGGACAAACTACAGAAAGTGATACCACCGTCAGAAGAAGAGGAGTTATTGGGAGCAGTTGGAGGGAAATAACTTAAATACATCATGTCTCTGCAACTATTAAGCTGGAATATTCATGGACTGAATTCCCCGGAGAAAAGGAAAAAAGTCTCTCATTTGTTGAAAAAGGAACATTTGGACCTAATTTGCTTACAGGAAACACATGTGATAAGGCTACACAGGAAAATATTGATTAACAAGAGACTGGGTCAAGAATTTATTTCATCTGATAAGGTTAAAAAGCAAGGAGTAGTTATTTATGCAAAAGAGAGCCTTTCACCGAAATTTGTTTTTAAAGATGACCAAGGCAGATTCATTGCAATTGAAATTCAAACTCAAGGAGAAATTTTTTTAATAATTGGAGTATATGCACCGAATGAGGGGAAATCTGAATTTTATAAAAAGTTGCATGAGACTTTGTTGGACTATATGGACTATAACATTATTTTGATGGGAGACATGAATGGAGTGGTATCCACAAATATGGACAAGTCGCAGAGACAGGTAGTTATGAAAGATGGTAGACTACCAAAAATCATTTTTGAAATGACTGACAATATGGATTTGACTGACATTTGGAGAATTAGGAATCCCTTGGCAAGGGCCCAAAAGACATGGACAAGAATTGACCAAATCTGGATCACTAGAGGACTGGCACCAAAGACTAGAAAAGTTGAGATCTGCCCTAAAACGTGCTCTGACCATAATGCCGTGAAAATGGAGATGAAATTAACACCAACTGGTTCCTTCAGATGGAAGATGAATGACACCTTGTTTAGAGATCAAGAGGTAACTAAGAAGGCCCAAAAAACTTTGAGAGATTATTTTGAGATAAATCTGAAAACCAATGTGGAAAAAAGAGTAATCTGGGATGCAAGTAAAGCTGTTATGAGGGGGTTTCTGATCCAACAGAATTCATTAAAGAAGAGAGCCCAAAATGAGAAAAAAGAAATTTTTTTGGAGAAAATAAAAGAGGGCGAGAAGAAATTGAGAGTGAAACCTAATTCACAAGAGATTCTGAGAGAAATAAAGTTATATCAAATGCAATATATGAAGATGATAAATCAGGAAATTGAATGGAAAATTAAACAAATGAAACAAAGGACTTTTGAATCGGCAAATAAATGTGGGAAATTGTTAGCTTGGCAGATGAAGAAAAGACAAAAACTTAATACTATTACTAACTTGGAAGTGGAGGGGGAAAATATTCAGAATCCAGTGGAAATTAGAAAATGCTTCCAGAGGTACTTCAAACAATTATATACACAAGGACCCCAGAAAGAGTTTGATATAGACCAGTTTTTGAAAACAAATGGACTACAAAAAATCTCTCAAGAAAATAAGATAATGTTGAACCACAAAATTACGGAACAGGAGGTAGAAGGTGCCATCCAGAGTATGCAGTTGGGAAAATCTCCAGGGCCAGATGGATTAACCTCAAAATACTATAGAACTTTGAAATACTGGGTAATTCAACCATTAAAGGAGGTTTGCAATGAAATTTTGGAGGGGGGAAAGGCGCCAGAGTCATGGAAAGAAGCATTTATTACACTTATACAGAAAATTGAGTCCGAAAAGACAAAACATAAGAACTACAGACCCATATCCCTGCTAAATGTGGATTATAAAATATTTGCTGATATTTTGGCTAAAAGGCTAAAAAAAGTATTAGGGGAAGTGATTCATAAAGACCAAGCTGCCTTTCTCCCAGGTAGACATTTGTCTGACAATACGAGGAATATAATTAATATTTTGGAGAAATTGCAGGAAGACATTAATACTAAAGGAGTTTTAAATTTTGTGGACGCTGAGAAAGCCTTTGACAATATTTCTTGGAGTTTTATGAAGAAAAATCTTCAGGAGATGGGGGTTGGTCAAGAGTTCGAAAATGGTATAAGTGCAATTTACTCAGAACAAAAAGCTAAACTAATAGTGAATAACGTGGTGACAGAGGAATTCAAGATAGAGAAAGGGACACGACAAGGCTGCCCAATTTCCCCATTACTTTTTATTTCGGTCCTGGAGGTTCTGTTAAATATGATTAGAAGGGACCGCTTGATTAAAGGCATAACGGTCGGAGCTAAACAATACAAATTGAAAGCCTTTGCAGATGATCTAGTACTGACATTACAGGAGCCAGAACCTAGTACTAAAAGAGTATTAGAACTGATCCAAGAATTTGGCCATGTGGCAGGATTTAAGCTGAATAAGTCAAAAACTAAAGTCCTTGAGAAAAATTTAACAATGATTGAGAAAGAGAGGTTTCAGATCGAGACAGGTTTAACAGTGGTCAAGAAGGTTAAATATTTGGGGATTAACATGACAGCTAAAAATGGGAACTTGTTTAAAGACAATTATGAAAAATGTTGGACGGAGGTTAAAAAAGATTTAGAAATATGGTCAAATTTGAAGTTTTCCTTGTTGGGCCGAATTGCGGTTATAAAGATGAATGTATTGCCAAGAATGTTATTTTTGTTCCAATCATTACAAATTTTAGACAAGATGGATTGTTTCAAGAGGTGGCAGAGAGATATTTCTAGATTCGTCTGGCAGGGCAAAAAGCCCAGAATAAAAATTAAAATATTAACTGATGTAAAAGAAAGAGGGGGGTTTGCCCTGCCAGACCTTAAACTTTATTACGAATCAGCAGCTTTCTGCTGGTTGAAGGATTGGCTACTTCTTGAGAACACTGACATTTTGGATCTGGAAGGTTTTAATAATGTTTTTGGGTGGCATGCATACTTGTGGTACGGCAAGGTTAAAGCGCATAAAGCATTTAAAAATCATATTGTCAGGAAAGCACTGTTTAATGTCTGGACAAGATATAAAGACTTACTTGAAAACAAAACCCCAAGGTGGTTGTCACCAATGGAGTCAAAGGCTCAGAAAAAGCTCAATATGGGGGCCAAATGGCCGAAATATTGGGAAATTTTGGAGCAAGAAGGAGATAAATTGAAATTGCAGAGTTTTGAGAAACTAAAAGATAGAGTGCGAGATTGGCTTCATCATTACCAAATAAGAGAGGAATATAATTTGGATTAAAAAATTGGCTTCCAGGTGGAAAAATCAAAGTTGGAAACAGAATTGTTAGAACCCAAAACTAATATTTTGTCAAAGATGTATAACTTGCTGTTGAAATGGAATACGCAGGATGAAACAGTGAAATCTGCTATGATTAAATGGGCACAAGACGTTGGACATAATATTATGTTTGCTGACTGGGAACAGTTGTGGACCACAGATATGAAATTTACGGCATGTAATGCCCTAAGAGAGAATATTATGAAAATGATTTACAGGTGGTACATGACACCAGTCAAGCTTGCAAAAATCTATCATTTGCCCGATAATAAATGTTGGAAATGTAAAGAAACAGAAGGTACATTCTTTCATCTTTGGTGGACGTGCCCAAGGATTAAGGCTTTCTGGGAAATGATATATAATGAACTGAAAAAGGTATTTAAATATACCTTCCTGAAGAAACCAGAGGCCTTTCTGCCAGTTCCATGTACTCTATCACCTTCATCTGCCATTCTTCCAGGGTGGGTAGATCTTGTGTCTTCCAATACTTTGCGATGAGTATTCTTGCTGCTGTTGTAGCATACATAAAAAAAGTTCTATCCTTCTTTGGCACCAATTGGCCGACCATGCCCAGGAGAAAGGCCTCTGGTTTCTTCAGGAAGGTATATTTAAATACCTTTTTCAACAACACCTCCAGGACTGAAATAAATAAGAATGGAGAGATAGGGCAACCCTGTCGTGTTCCTTTTTCTATCTTAAATTCTTCAGTCACCACATTATTAACTATCAGTTTAGCTTTTTGTTCTGAGTAAATTGCACTTATACCATTTTCAAACCCTTGCCCCACCCCCATTCCCTTAAGGTTTTTCTTCATAAAATTCCAAGAAATATTATCAAAGGCCTTCTCCGCATCAATAAAAATTAAGACAGCTTTTGTATTGATATTCACTTGTAACATCTCTAAAATGTCAATTATGTTCCTTGTATTATCAGACAAGTGTCTACCTGGGAGAAAGCCTGCCTGATCCTTATGAATCTCTTCTACTAATACTCTTTTTAATCTGTTAGCTAAAATATCAGCAAAAATTTTGTAATCCACATTTAACAGGGAGATGGGACGGTAGTTCTTGAGTTGTGTCCTTTCGGACTCTAATTTGGGTATAAGCGTAATAAAAGCTTCTTTCCACGACTCTGGTGTCTTCTTCCCTCCCATGATTTCATTGCAAACCTCCTTTAATGGTTTAATTAAGTAGTCTTTCAAAATTTTGTAATACTTGGAGGTTAACCCGTCTGGCCCTGGAGATTTGCCCAACTGCATATTCTGAATGGCACCTTCAATCTCCTGTTCTGTAATTGCATGATTCAACATTATACTTTTTTCTTGAGATATTTTTTGTAATCCATTAAGTCTTAAAAATTGGTCTATATCAGTCTATTTCTGAGGCCCTTGTGTATAAAGTTGTTTAAAGTATCTCTGGAAGCACCTTCTAATCTCCACAGGATTCTGAATATTTTTCCCTTCTATCTCCAGATTTGTAATAGTGTTTAACTTTTGTCTTTTTTTCAACTGCCAAGCTAGCAGCTTCCCACATTTATTTGCCGATTCAAATGTCTTTTGCCTCATCTGTTTTATTTTCCATTCTACTTCTTGATTTATCAATTTCATGTATTGTACTTGGTGAAGTTTAATTTCTCTCAGAATCTCCTTAGAGTTGGGTTTCGACCTTAATTTCCTCTCCCCTTCTTTTATTTTTTCCAAGATTTTGCCCTTTTTTCATTTTGAGTCCTCTTTTTTATAGCATTCTGTTGAATTAGAAACCCTCTCATAACCGCTTTACTTGCGTCCCAGATTACTCTTTTTTCCACCATAGTTCTCAAATTAATTTCAAAATAATCTCTCAATGTCTTTTGAGCCTTCTTGATAATCTCTTGATCTCGTAATAAGGTGTCATTCATCTTCCATCTGAAGGAACCGGTCAGTGTTAGTTTCATTTCCATCTTTACCGCATTATGGTCGGAGCAAGTTCTTGGGCAGATTTTCACCTTTTTTATCTTAGGTGCCAGTGCTCTAGTTATCCATATCTGGTCAATTCTAGTCCATGTCAATTTGGCTTCAGAAAAGAATGTTCCTTCTCTTTCCAGGGGATTTTTGGTTCTCCATATGTCAATTAAGTCCATATTGTCAGTCAATTCAAAGAAAGTTTTTGGTAGTCTGCCCTCTTTTGTTACAGTCTGTTTCTGTGCCTTATCCATATTCGTGGATACCACTCCATTCATATCTCCCATCATAATGATGTTATTATAGTCCATATAGTCCAACATTGTCTCATGCAACTTCTTATAAAATTCCGATTTCCCCTCATTTGGTGCGTAGATGCCTAAAATCAAAAAATTTTCTCCTTGGATTTGAATTTCAATTGCCAAAATCCTTCCTTGTTCATCTTTAAAAATAAATTTAGGTGATAGGCTTTCTTTTGCATAGATGACCACTCCTCTCTTTTTAACCTTGTCCGAAGCTATAAACTCCTGGCCCAATCTTTTATTAATCAAAACTTTCCTGTGAAGCCTAATCACATGCGTTTCCTGTAGGCAGATTAAGTCCAATTGTTCCTTTTTTAATAAATGAAAAACCTTCCTCCTCTTCTCCGGGGAATTTAAACTGCAAATAGTCCAACTTAATAGTTGCAGAGACATGATGCTGTGCTTCTATTTCCCGCCTACTGCTCCCACAAGTTCTTCCTCCTTTGACGGTGATATCCCTTTCCCTAGCTGACCAGATCCCAAAGGTGGTATATTGAGCCTAGTACTCCAGATCTTAAGGCTCTCAATTCTTCCTCAACCTCTTTTTGGAGGTCTCCTCCGTGGTCACTCAAAATTTTTTCCTTGTCTTCAACTGATCTTATTTTAACTTTCTTCCCTCTATATGAGAAAGATACCCCCTGGGGGAATTCCCATCTAAAAACAACTTTATTGCTTCTCAATAGTGCCACCAAATCTCTGTAGTTCGCTCTAAGTTCAAGCAAATGTTTGGGGATGTCCTTGTAAATTTCCACTCTTGAATCTTGGATCTCTAAAGTTTTCTGGAAGTGCGCACTCAGTATCTTATCTCTCTCTTCCTTTGATCTGAGGGAGATCAAACAGTCTCTCGACCTGATTTTCCTCCCTCCCTTAACAAGTCTGAACGCACTTACTATCTTAAAGTCCTTATCCTCTTCCAAAGGCCAAAATTTTTTAAATTCCTGTGTAAGATACTCACTTAAGTTCTCTTTTTCAAGTTCTGGGACTGACCTAATCCTCAGATTATTCTCCTTATTTCTCAATTCTATCATAGACAAAAAGTCCTGATGTTCCCCAACTTGTTTGCACATCGGCTTTATTTCCTGTTGCACAGCCTCTACTTTCTCTTTTGCCTCCTCAGCTATTTTCCGATTCGACGCGGTTTCTTCCAAAAGTTTCCCAATGGTTTGTGCATTTGAACTCACTTGCTGGGTCAAGTTATTAATGCTAGCTGTATTTTGATCAATTTTATTTGATTGTTCAGTCACTTGCTTACTTAGGCCATCCAATTTTTCATAAATTTTATTTAATACAGAAGTAAAGTTCCCTCCTGAGGCCATTCTCTCAAGCCTAGTTTGGTCTGAGTCTTCCCCTTGTGCCACAGGAAGACTGGGAACAGATGATCTGCGTAGCTGAGAAATTATGCTAGGCTGCTGTGTTTTGGTTTTAGTTGATCTTGTTGTCCTGCTCATCCCACTTCTGTCAAGGTCAGTCCCACGGTCAGCTCTTCCCATGGAAAATCCCCAAATCCTGAGATGGAAAATTCCCCCAGTGGCTGCACAGTTTCAATACTCCACTAGAGGGACACTATATTTATCTTTAACATCTCAATTTATAAAGTCTTTCTCAATTTTCAAAGTGTCCCTTAAACAATTTACACAGTAGCAAATCTCCGGAGAACCTTACAAAGCCTTTAACTTTTGCAGAGTTAGTCCTAATAAAGTTACAATGTCTCCAAAAGGTGCGAGTTACAATGTAACGATTCAAGACCGTTCTAACAACTTGGCAGTCCGATTGCCTGGAGTTCAGACGTTTTGTAAATCCACAAAAGGAGAGGCGAAGATCGAATTTGTCCCTTTCCCCTCAATTTACCTGAGAGGGAATCTTCTGTTTAATGTTGGAATTTAAATCTTTGAAATCACAGTCTCCAAAGCATTAGACTTAAACGTCGTTGCTTTATAACTTTAAACAGAGCCGGGAGGCGGACTTCCTTGTTGCGCCTCCCGCTTCGGTGCCAAATTCAAAGTCTATTTTTCAATTAATCGCTGGTTCATTAAACTTCCCCTACTCACGGGTAGTCGTTTCTTAGCCGAATAATCCCAGGAAAAGGTCAGTGCTCACCGACAGCAGCTTCGCGGCTTCACCCCACAGAAAGAGCAATCGACTCACAGCACCACGCCAAACCCGTCACGCTCCGGAACCCCTTACGAGGTCCCTTTACGATTTCGGGGGGCACTGATGGTGCCCGCTGAGTCCCACGGCCACAGGCTTCCGCTGCCTGCGGTTTTTCAAAGAGGGTCTCCGCTTCGCCGTAGCGGACGACCCGTTTCTGCGGAGCTTCCCCTTCACAGAAGGAAGGAGACCGCCATTGTCGTTCACGCCGCCTCCGGAAGTCCCAGATCCATTCTTAAAGTCAATGAGAAAGATACAGCAAAAACGATACAATTCGATACAGCGAAAAAGGATCCATTCCCCAAGGCAAATACGATCTATTTGATATTGGTAGGGTCCTTCTCCTTTATTCCCCTCTCTGATCCTGACTCTCTTACGACACAGGGACCATCCCAGAGTGTGGGCACAACTTCTGCCGGTCCGGCCTGATCCAGTGCAGTGGGGCAAAAAGGAGGCTGGCTTCCTGTCCTCAAGGCCGAGTTGGAGTCCAGAGAAGGAGCCTCGTCCGCAATCGGCAATTGGCTACCTTTGTCGAAGTAGCCAAGAATCTCAGTCTTCAGGAGGGAAAGGAGGAAGGAGGGAAAGGAGGAGTCTGTGAGAAGCACCAGGAGCCCCTGAAACTCTTTTGCAAGGAGGATGAAGCCTCCATCTGTGTGGTTTGGGGCAGATCCAAGAAGCACAAACACCACGAAGTGATTCCTCTGGAAGAGGCTGTCGAGGAATACAAGGTACCTTGAGGGGGAGAAATAGCTGTGTATTCTTCTTGGCAGGTTACCTTCTTAATTCTCAGATCCAAAGTAGCCATGGTATTAATTGTTGTTGTTGTTTAGTCGTTTAGTCGTGTCCGACTCTTCGTGACACCCTGGACCAGAGCACGCCAGGCCCTCCTGTCTTCCACTGCCTCCCGCAGTTTAGTCAAACTCATGCTGGTAGCTTCGAGAACACTATCCAACCATCTCGTCCTCTGTCGTCCCCTTCTCCTTGTGCCCTCCATCTTTCCCAACATCAGGGCCGTTTCCAGGGAGTCTTCTCTTCTCATGAGGTGGCTAAAGTATTGGAGTCTCAGCTTCAGGATCTGTCCTTCCAGTGAGCTGTACATATTTAGAACACTACAAATGTGAATTGCACATACACAACTAAGTACATGTCTCCTTTGGCTAGCAGGATGCTTCCTCAATACCCTGCAAAGCAGATAGCAGCAAGGGGTCAGCTGCAAGGGGGTGGGGACTGGGGGCCAGTGTTATAAGGGAAAAATGGCTCCTTTTCACTTATGGGGTACCTCAGAGCCCATATAGAGTCCTTTTGTAGCTTCTCTATCGGTAGGAGAAAATAACGGAGGCCAACCAGAGAATATTGAGAAGCAAAGCAGCTAGTAAGCCAGATCTTTATTACCTGTTGCAACAGGGTGCTCACCCCCACCCAGAGGAGGGAGGAGGAGACCCCGAACCAAGTCCTTATATAGACATTTGAAATTGCCCACCCTGGAGCCCAAGACCACCCCTCCATACATCATACATACATCACAGAAGGGGCGGTCTACAACAGAGTCCTGTCTGGCAGAAAACCTGTTGATGGGTTTACCTGGATATTCTTTTGTGATGATAACTACTTACGGTATTTATGTATGTGTTCTGTACTTTTTTTTCCTCCAGTAAATTACTTTGCTATTATAGCAAGGCCACTGGACCCTAGAAGCCAGTATAATATTCATCTCCGTTCTTTGTGTCTCAATCAAAGCTGAGTTTTTCCTTTTCTTGTCAGGGAGAGATCTGTCGCCGCCTGGAGATTCGGAGGAAAGAGAGAGGGGAAATTCTGGCCTATCAAGCAGACCTGGACAAGGAAAGTAAAGACCTCCTTGGAAGTGTCCCTATTGTTACTAGTGAGGGAACAAGCACTTCAAGAAGCAAGTCCAGACTGAGGAGGGATGGGGAAATCTGCCCATTTCAACTTCTCCCCATTTCTCCTTTTTCCATATCGGTTTGTTATTTATTTATTATTCTGAAAATGAATCAAATGCTAGGGTGGCTACCTTCTCGTATAAATATTTTGATATGTGCTTTGCCCTCATGAATACATTTTTTGTGAACATTACCTGGCTGGGTCAACCTTGAGAAATTCAGAGGTGTGAATTTCAAAAGATTGCTGTTTTGGTCTCCATATTTTTCCAAGAATTGCGAATTAGGTAAGTTCACCTTTGAATGCAGCTAAATGGAGTTTCTTTCCCATTGTTGTTTATTATGTGAAAAGCAGTCAAGGAGAAGCCTGAGGACTTGTGAGCTGAGAGGGTGGAAGCAGTTCAATTCAAATCCTAATTCTCTTGCTGATGTTTTGAAGGCTGACCATCTTCCTCACTCCGACCTCCTCAGAGCCAGAGAGGCTGAAGACTGTGGAGAAGTTGAGACAACTGCGCCAGTTCCTGGAAGAAGAAAAGCGTCTGCTGAATCATGTGGAAGAGGTGGAGAAGGAGATTGCAGGGAGAAGGGATGAGCAGCTGGCCAGACTCTGCAGGAAACTCTCCTCTCTTGAGAGGATCATCCAGGTGATGGAGGAAAAGGGTCAGCAGCCAGAGAGTGAACTGCTGCAGGTAAGACGGCTCCAGGAAAAGGCTGCCTCCCATCCTTTCTGTGCCCCTTTCATGTATGCAAGGAGTGTAGGGGCTCAGCTGACGGAGCCTCAAGTCAGCTTTGTAATGGACAGGAACACCCCAGAGACCTGGGATGCTAAACTCACCTGAAGGCCGACTAGAGATTCTTCAGTCTTCTTGAGGGAAGGGGAGGGGATTTTCTGCTCCTTGCTGATGATTTGCCTCTGAATGCCTTCCCGCTGGGCAATGCTGCCTTCCTGCCCTGCCCTGCCCTGGGCTTCGCCAAGGATGCAGTCAGGCCTCCTTCTGACATGAGCCAGTCTCTTGACCAGGCTTCTCTTCCCGTTCCCTCCACAACTTCTGGGTGGATCCCCTTCCCCATAGATCCTGATCGGCCCAAAATGGTGCTCGGTCACAGTGACCAAAGAGCAAGACAGAGGGACTCATCCAGACTGCGCCACCTTCTCCACTCACAATCCCATATGGCCAGACGTACAAGTGCTACTGAACTTTAAGGAGGCTGAGAAGGCTGACATACTGGCAAAGGCAGGAGAAGCCCTATCACAGAATGATTGCCAGATGTCCCCGTCTCCCGGGGACAGTCCCCGGATTTACAAATCTGTCCCCAACAGATTGTAGATTTGTAGATTTATTAGTAGGGAAGGAATGTTGCGTGATTGGTTCAACGGCACAAGACACATCATATGGGGACTTCCAGCGAGGCAAAATGGCGGGTGCCAGGGCACTACCTGGCTCCTGAAGCCAGCCAGAGCCAAGTGCTGGCTGGCAACCAGGCTGGATCCGGGCTGCTGAGACTGCCGCTACCGCTGCCACTGCCGAGGGGGAACCAGGGATGCCTGGCGCGTCAACTGGTGGAACCGCTGACACCCCCCCCCCCCACGTGGCCTACTGCCCAGCGGCGCTCCAGGGCCAGTAAAAACCCCGGAGCCAACCCAGGGAGAAGGAGAAGGAAGAGAGAGAAAGAGGAAGGAGAAAAAAGAGGGGAGCCCCGACCTTGCCCTGCTGCTGCCGCTGAGGAAGAGAGGCAGGAGAGCACCAGGAGGGCAAGGACTCCTTGGCTCCGTGGAAAGAAGGCATCTTTACATTTTGAGCGCATTTCACAGGCGAGGGCCAAGCACCCCTTCCTGAGGGGGAGAAGAGGCCCAGAAAAGATGAGCCCTTCCCAGCCCAAAGGCGTTCCCCTGAGATTCAGCTTCCGGGCTATGGCTAACCAGGTTAGGAGCAGGAATATTGGCAGCGGGAAGGAACTGATGTCATCTGCCAGAGCAGCTGGCTAATTGTAGGGAATGAGGTGATAACAAGGCTTTCAAATCTGAACTCTTGTTTGCGGCTGATTAGTATAGAGGGAGGTGGAGAACAAGGGCAATCGGAAGCAGTCTCGGGGTAGTTTGTTCCTTTACTTTGTTTGGGTTCCTACGTCACACGACAGGTCCCCCCAGCTGGGCTTTTTGCAAGAAGAAAAGTGATAGATAAATGCCCTGGAAAGCTTGACTGCATGTAGTATCACCACCCCACAAACAAATCAGGATGAATGCTCAAGAAACAGGTCGCCTGGAATGATCTTTCTGCATATTCTTCCTTCTGAGCACCTCACAAGTAGCATACTGCACGCACTTTGTTCCCCGAACCTCTATGTTACACATATACGTGTGAGTCTAGGCAACCCTAGTCATTGCTGGAATGGGGTCATCCAGAGTTTTGGAGTACATTGTCAGCAATATGTTGCTGATACACAGCTCTGCTTCATCTTGACACATGTGGCTGTGGCAGAGGGTGCAATGTTTTAATCTAATGGTCAGCTCTACTTGGAGAGACCGTGGGAAATGAGCTCTCTGCATTTTCTTCCTCCTGAACACCCAGAAGTAGACCCAAATTTCTATTTCCTACGTGCAAGCACATATGCACACACACGAGGTTCCAGGGCTTCCAGGCACTTTCCCAGGATTCCCGTTTCCTTCAGAATGAGGCACAGCAGAGACGTGTATTGTATATTATCTTGAAATCTTTTAATAAAAAATGATTTTTAAAAAAGAACTTGGAGAAAGGGTTAGCGTCCTTGAGGTCCTGAACATCTGCAGGTGGGCGGGTGCTGTAGCATGAGAAGTTTTTATCTCACTCAGTTTCCAGACAAAACAAAATCAGGCAGAAGCACAAGAAAGATGTTGTACAGGAATAGCAAGCAGAGAGTTAGACCTTCACCACTTTGGATTCAATTTCAACAGAGTTCATTTCAATTTAATGTAACTTAATCCATCCTATAGCATTTCTACCCCACTTGATTGTCAAAAAAACTTAAAGCAAGTTTACAAAAACTCCTCATGGAAATGTTTGATGATCCAGTGAAATACAGGCACACATTTCAAAATATTGCCATGACAATTAAACTCAGCAGTAAGCAAAAGGCTTTCCACAACCTGCAGCCTTCCACATGTCTTCCAAAGGCCCCTAAACCTGAAGGCTTTACGGAGGTGTGGGGGAGAGTACAGTGAAGGCAGCTGCCTGGGGTCCCAAAGTGTTAGTGCTGTTCCACTAAAATGGAGATTTCTTGCAAGTGTGGAATGAGTCTTACATGGCAGCTAGAACAGTCCTACTTGTGCAGGTTGAATTGGTTGAGTAGGCACACAAGGCGTAAGGCGATCCCTCAAGTGTAGAAGATGCTTGAAATACCTGCAGCGCCACATCTGCATCTCCTCCACAGGTGTCTCAAAAGACCCCTCACCTGTGCTAGCTGTATATCACAAATGGCCAAGCATCAGCAAAGCCTGCACACTCTCTCCATCCCTGGAAGTCACATTTCACCATGACACCAACCTGGGAAGGGTAGCTCATGCTGCAGAATGAATTTCCAAAGCTTCTACACTTAGGCAGGAATAAGAAGATAGATGCACAAATATAGGATGGGGACACCTGGTTTGACAGCAGCGCATGTGAAAAAGATCTAGGGGTCTTCTTGGGCCTCAAGCTTAACCTGAGTCCTCATTGTGGAGCAGCAGCAGAAGCGCTAAAGCAATTCTAGATTTTCTCCACAGAAGTCTAGGCGTTCAGATCAGGGGAAGTAACAGTACCCCTCAATTCTGAGCTGCTTCCCTTCATAGCACTGAGCTCCAGTGCAACTCCTTCCTGACCCAGGAAGCAGACGCCAGCTTCCCAACAGCCCTGGAACTGCCCCCATCTCCCCTCCGACCTCTTGTGGGCCTGGCCCAGTTCCATGCTGTTAGGACCTCCGTGTAAAATTGTTGCTCCAAGACACAGAATGCCACTGGAGATGAGCTGTTGGGGAGAAGCGGCATGTGGGGAGGTTGCTTTCCTGCCTGACTTGTGGGCTTCCCAGAGGCATCTATCTAGTCAGCCAGTGTGTGGAACAGGAGATTGATGTGTTTATTACATCATCTCCAATGGCTAGACTTCACTCCGAAGGGGGCTCCCAAGCCAAAGTGTGTGGGCATTGCCCTACAATTGGTGTGTGTGATTGATTATGCAGAGAGGGGCTTACCTCTCCCCCCCCCCATTTTTTTATTCATGTTAGCAACCCTGGTGGAGGTCAAGCATTATTCTCCCACCATTCCTCCATGGAGCTCAAGGGTCTTCCCCCTCCTCATTTTATGCTCACAACAACCCTGTGAGGCAGGTTAGGCTGAGAGGCAGGAACTGGCCCAAGCTCACCCAGACAGCTTCATGGTTGTGTGGGGATTTGAACCCTGGCCTTCTAGGTTCCAGCCCAACACTCTACCCACTACACCACACAGCCAGTCAGGAGTCCAATTCCCAGAAGCCTCAGCCAGTACTGCCCTGTGATGCTGGAGCTGTGGAAATGCATTGCCACCCATTGGGACTCTTTTTCTGCTTCAGCAAGACGGTCTCCTAGGTTCTCCTTGAGGGCTTTTAGGCCAGAATAAAGGAAAGTCCAGTGGACAAATAACAGCAGGAACCTAGGCGAATGGCTAGAGGAGAGGATTGCTGATGGCTCTCGATATCATGACTAGGCTCTGCCTCCATTGTTGGAGGCAGTGGTGCCTCTGCATCCTAGTTGCTAGAAACCACAGGAGGAGAGAGCGGTCTTGTGTGCGAATCCTCCTTGTGGGTTGGCCTCTGGGTGAACAGGATGCTGGACTGAATGCTGGACTGAACGGGCCACTGGCCTGATCCAGAAGACTCTTTGGATGGTCATTGCTGAGGATCTCATGAGAGATCTTCCACGGTGCAGCAGGAAGGGTTCTGGAACTGGGATGAAGGACATTGCAAGATGTTGGCCAGTACAAACGTTTAGATCATCATGCACTTTCCCAGCTGAACACAGATGGTGAGGTTTAACTCTGCTGAAAACAGATCATTTGCATTCTCACACAAATGAGAAAGAGTAAGGATAATGGCAAAATAAAGTATCTTCTCCTAGTTCTCTAAATCCGTCCAAAAGATTATTGGTATAGGAGCTCCAGAGTGGCTGGTGAGAGCCATGTGGTTGAGCTGGAGCAACTAGCTCAACTCTCTCTGCAAGCTGAGTTTCTCAGGTACACCAGGGGTGAGGGGACAATAGCCTTGACTACCTATTTCCTCCCAAGATAAGGGGAAGAGGCATGGCTAAGATGGCAGGACAGCTTACCGTACTCTATGATGTTAACCCCTTCATGCACTAATTAGACTGAAGCATGTTGGTTATATGAGACTGGTTATCCCACAAAACATGCTCTCATGCAACCCATGCCCTCCAACTGAAAACCCATTTCCTGGACAATATCAACATTGTGTTTCCTGCCTGTGAACTGCACAGTGTATATTTTTATGAAAAAAGAAAACAGCCTGGTGTTTCAGCTTCTCAAAATTGTTTTATTCAGTGCACTGTTACAGCTTTGTTGTTGTTGTTTAGTTGTTTAGTCGTGTCCGACTCTGCGTGACCCCATGGACCAGAGCACGCCAGGCACTTCTGTCTTCCACTGCCTCCCGCAGTATGGTCAAACTCATGCTGGTAGCTTCAAGAACACTATCCAGTGAGCACTCAGGGCTGATTTCCTTAAGAATGGATAGGTTTGATCTTCTTGCAGTCCATGGGACTATTAAGAGTCTCCTCCAGCATCATAATTCAAAAGCATCAATTTTTCTGCTACAGCTTGTCACACCCAAATCCTCCAAAGGAATCTGCCAAAGTGCTTTTCCAGGCAAAAGGGGAGAGAAACCAATAACCTCAAATTCACTAGACCAGGGATGGGGAATTCGGTGGCCCTCTAGATGTTTTTGGATTCCATCACCCCTTACCGTCGGCCATGCTGGCAGAGGCAGAACGCCATTGGATCTGGCAATATCTGGGAGCCCACAAGATTCCTAGCCTCTGCCCTACACAAACAACCAGGCACTTAGCTGTGCGGCACACCTCTTACCGGACGGAAGGTCACTCCAGAGGCAGCTGTGGCATGAGGGTGCTGGATCATGCCTTTGTGGGCACATCTGAGGATTAAAGAGGACCCCCTAGGAAGCGTGCTTGGAGACCTTCCTTACCATGTGGCTCTCTGGCAAAAACACAATAGTACTAACGGCCATATGGAACCACACCTCAAAGCTGGATCAGACTTCCCAGATCCTGTAGCCTACATCAGGAGGAAGACTGGGGCAGAGGGGCCTAGAGTGGGAGTCAGAGCTGCTCTTAGGGCTGCATGTCTGAAGCATGGGCAGAAATCTTTGGGTGTGAGGTTGCATGGGGCTGTCTCTTTGTGTTTTGGTGGTGCCAAGCCGCCAGCCAGCCAGTTATGTAATTTTTTATTTTTATTTTTGTAAGCTGCCTTGCACATGGTTTGAAATTTGGAAAGGCAACATACAAATAAATAAATGATTGATTGACTGATTGATTGAGAGATTCTAGTTGGAAATGAAGACTTGGGTATGGAAGAGTGGAAGACGGGTTTTGAGATACAATTGTGCACATCATGTGATATCAAAAATGTACAAACTTTTGTTGAAATCCTAAATGGAAGAGGAACAGATTAAAAAGTGCATGATTAAAGGGGCAAGATTTTCTCTTTTTTTGGTTATATTGTACAGTTGGAATAGTGGTAACATATGTGGACTAAAGAGTTAAAATATACATTGAGTTATGACTTAAAATAGACTTTTAAATATATATATATATTTAAGCATTGTTGGTATCTGTTAGGATATTTCCGTTCCACCTTAAAAGGGAGCAGGCTTTTGTAAGCAACAGAGTCTGCGCATGTCCTGATCACAGGATGTTTTTGTTCTGATATTCCTTTCGTTTTCAGTCGGCTCAGACACGCTGACAGAATGGACGTGTTTTCTTTTGTTCTGTTAAACGCTAAATAAAGTCTGTAAATTATGCTCTTCTGCTCTTCTGTGATGCAAGCTTTCGGCTGCGTTTCTGCTGATAAAGAGGGTGCACCAGCCTAGGAATGATGCCAGGAATTTCCAAAGGCTTTGTGCCCCTAACTGTTGGATCTGCATGAGTACGGGAGGCCGATGGACGTCCAGAACTCCAGCTTGGGGGCTCATGATGGACACTATCTCCCTGGCAGTTTCCCAACAACAAGGTTTCGGGCCCAGATTCACGGCACCTACAGGAGAGTAAAGCTGCAACAGACTGCGTTTGAGGTATGAAGGGGGGAAAAGCGAAAGCAAAGGGACGCTTTTTCTGTTATACCTCGGCAAAGAGCCTTTGAACTCCGGCAAGGCTTAATTGACCTGGGAGCCGAGCCAAAGAGTTCGTGATTAATGGGCTGCCAAGATAAGGAGTCTTTCAACTTAAAATAGACTCGCGGCTACTGCCAAAAGCTGAAATGGAATTTTTCCAAGCTGATGGAGATGCTCAGTGCCTTAAGTTGGATGGGCAGAATTATGAACCCTGGGCAAAATGGTGTGAGAGTTTACTGCGTCAGTTTGGGGTGTGGCATGTCGTTTTTGAAGCCCCCCCCAGTTCCTCTGACAGAGAGATGGAAAGGCCAGAATTCGAAAGCGATTGACATAATAGTCCTATCCGTATCTCTTGAGGAAATTAAGACGCTGGCTGGCAACACCACTGCACGTGCAATGTGGTCTGCTTTAAAAAAAGCTCACAAAGCAAAAATCCCAGCCCAGAGTTTGACTGCATCGGAGGTCCTAGCTGTTTCCCAGAATGCGTTTGAGTGCAGGGATGCTGAGGGCACCGGTTGCAAGCTGCAGGGGGAGCTGACCGTCACGTCGTCCCAGGCAGCATTCCAGCCTCCAGGGGGAGCCAAGGAGTCGGCAGCTGAGAGCTCTGGTTCTCATGGGAACCAAGGCCATCGCCTTTGCAGAGGCCGGAAAGGCAAAGGTAAACAGAGCCACAGGCAGACAACTGCAGATGGCCAGGAGCAGAGGGAGGGTGAAGAGCCCGCGCAAGGGAAAAACAAAGCGTTGTTTACTGGCACAGCTTCACCAAAGGCTAAAGGCACGTCTGCAGATGGCCAGAAGCAGGGGGGCGAGCTGCAAAAGCCCACGTCAGTGGAAAGCAAGGTTTTGCTTGCTGGCACAGCTTCACCAAAGGCTAAAGGCAAGTCTGCTGGCCAGGAGCAGCAGGGGGGCAAGCTGCAAAAGCCCAAACCGCTGGAAAACAAGGGTTTGCTTGCTGTAAAGACTGCTCCAACAGCCAAAGGCGACTTTGTTGTGGATTCAGGCTGCACGCGCCACATCTCCAAGGACAGGCATCTCTTTATCTCCTTCAAGCCTCAGGAAGGTGAGATCCACCTGGCTGATGGAAGGACGTTGCAAATTGCTGGAGAAGGGACTGTGAGACTTGCAAGTTTGCACACAACCATCAGCGGTGTACTGTATGTTCCAGGAGCTGCGAGCAACTTGTTGAGCGTCCCACAGCTTACTGGGCGTGGTTTTCAGATTTCCTTCAAGAGGAGCGTCTGTGTCATCAGTAAAGGCAAAGAGGACTATTTGCATGCAAAGTTTATGGATGGTTTGTTCCATATAACTTATGATGACACTGCTATTGTTTCTAATGCTGATTCTTGTTGTGTTGCACAAACTAACAAAGTTCTTCATGCAGGTTGCATTCATGATGCGCATCGAAGATTTTGTCACCTCTCTTGGAAGGCACTGGCCAAGATGCCAGAGGTGGTTGAAGGTTTGAACATCAAACCCTGTAAATTTCACATGAAATGTGTATCTTGTGCAGAGAACAAGGTGAAGGTTGCTCCAAAAGGCAAGGAGTCTAGCAGGCAGGCTTCCAAACCCTACCAGCTAGTGCATGCGGACCTGGTTGGGCCACTTGCGCCCTCTTTAGGAGGAGCAAGGTACTTCATGATTCTGATTGATTCTTTTTCCAGGTACATTCATGTGTATTTGCTCGAACAGAAATCGCAAGCGTTTCCGAAGTTTAAGGAATTCTGTGCTTGGTTGGAGAATGTGCACGGTAAACGTATTTCTTGTTTTTTTACTGATCGGGGCGGGGAGTTTACTTCTCAGCAGTTTGAAACTTTCCTGACTGAGAAGGGAATCCAGCATGACATGTCAACGCCCAGATCGCCATGGATGAATGGGCTTGCGGAGAGAGCAAATCAAACATTGCTGCAAGGAATCAAGACCTTGTTGCATGATGCCAATCTCCCTGATAAGTTTTGGGGGGAAGCTTTGGGGAATCTGGTTTACAGTTATAATCGCAGATTGTCATCACCCATTGGTTGTACCCCCTATGAGAAGATGTTTGGCAAGAAACCCAACACCAAACACATGAGAATTTTTGGTTCGGACATGTGGGTACGCACACAACAAACCAACAAGCTTGGGAAGCGTGGGGCACATGGTTTGTTCATGGGGTACGAAAAAGGTGCATACAGGGTATGGATGACTGACTCTAAATCCATAAAGTTCACAAGGAGTGTTGAGTACAATCCTAAGTGGGGGGAAAATGTGGGAATTTTCCAGAGTTACCCAGAGGAGGATGAAGGTGATGTCAAGCAAGCAGCTAAAGCTGAGGAAGCTGCTGATGATGATGAGGATGATGATGATGATGATGATGATGATCAGAGTTCGGATTCCAGTTCAGTGGGCGGCGCTGCTGCTGATGTCAGTGAAAGTGATGACACAGCAGACTACCAAAGCGCAAAGGCCTCAGTCAGACCATCTGATGCGTCTGACAATGAACTGGAAGAACCACTGTTCACCATTGGTCACTTTTCTCCTAAGAAAGAGGAGATGAGTCCAGAAGACTTGCGTCTAGTACGCAGATCTGAAAGGGCGACCAAAGGCAGACCTCCAAAGAGGTATGCTGATGAGTTTGCTAAGACAGCAACTGCTGTTCTTAGTAGCTCAGAGAAGGTATGGGAACCTTCAAGCTTCAAAGAGGTTCAGGAGTTAACCTCTAAAGATGCTGAGCCTTGGCTTAATGCCATGAAGGCTGAAGTTGATTCCTTGAACAGGAACCAAACTTGGGAACTGGTACCGGTAGTCCCAGGAATGAGACTGGTTGGCAGCAAATGGGTCTTCAAGGCCAAGACAGACCAGAATGGCAAGGTAGTCAGACACAAAGCCAGATTGGTTGCCAGAGGTTTTTCACAGGTACCAGGACAGGATTACCACGAGACCTACTCACCCACAGTCAAATATGAGAGCATTCGGCTGATGCTCAAGGTCGCTGCGGAGGAGAAACTGCATGTTTCCCACCACGACATTAATACAGCTTTTTTGTACGGGATTTTGAATGAACAGCTGTTCATGCTTCCACCTGATGGGATGCAGATACAGAAGGGTATGGTCTGTAAACTGCGGAAATCCTTATATGGTCTTAAGCAGAGTGCCAGGTGTTGGAACACAAAACTCACTGAGACATTGCTTTCTCTAGGTTTTCACCAGGGCAAAGCTGATCCATGTGTGTTTGTCAAGGAGGAGGGACAAAACAAACTGTATTGTTTATGTTTTGTTGATGATCTTCTGATGTTTTGGAAGAATCAGGCTTTTTACCAAAGCACCCTAGCTCAGCTGAAGGAGCACTTTGACATGAAGGATCTTGGTGAGGTATCCAACTATCTTTCTCTGCAGGTGGAGAAGGACCAAGCAGGTAATTTTCTGGTACACCAAACACAGAAAATTGCTGATGTGTTAACCAGGTTGAATTTGGTTGATGCAAACCCAGCAGACACACCGATGGTGACAGGTTACCAGGTAGACAGTACTGCTGAAGCGTTTTCTGACACAACGCTATACAGATGCATTCTAGGCAAGCTGAATTTCATTGCCAGATGTTCAAGACCTGACATAGCTGTAAGCTGTAATCTGCTTAGCAGACATGCCAACAATCCTACGGTTCAGGATTGGAAAGCTCTGAAGCGCATAGCCCGCTATTTGAAAGGGACTATGCACTACAGGCTGAGGTTCACCAGTCAGAAGACTGGAGGTCTTGAAATCTTTGCAGATGCAAGTTTTGGAAGTGACACCACGGATGGTACAAGCACTTCTGGTGTGTGCTACATGTACAACCACTGCCTGTTTGACTGGTTGTGCAAGAAGCAGACAACAGTGAGCCTAAGTTCCTGTGAAGCAGAACTCAATGCTCTGTCATTTTCACTCATGGATTGTGAATGGTTGATGCAACTGTTTAAGGACATCAGGGTGTCTGTGAAATGTCCTGTACAAGTGTATCAAGACAATAGATCTTGTTTGGCTTTGCTGAACTCCGAGAGTTGCAAGCAGAGAACCAAGTACTTGCAGATTAAGCTACATCGTGCAAGAGAGTGTATTCAGAAAGGACTGATTCAGGTGTCCTACATGGCAGGAAATGAAATTCCTGCTGATCTGTTGTCTAAGGTTGTTAACAAAGAACAACTTAAGGTTTATGTACAAAGGTTGCAATTGGGTGAACCACAGGTACAACAGGTTACACGGAAAGGGGGAGGATGTTAGGATATTTCCGTTCCACCTTAAAAGGGAGCAGGCTTTTGTAAGCAACAGAGTCTGCGCATGTCCTGATCACAGGATGTTTTTGTTCTGATATTCCTTTCGTTTTCAGTCGGCTCAGACACGCTGACAGAATGGACGTGTTTTCTTTTGTTCTGTTAAACGCTAAATAAAGTCTGTAAATTATGCTCTTCTGCTCTTCTGTGATGCAAGCTTTCGGCTGCGTTTCTGCTGATAAAGAGGGTGCACCAGCCTAGGAATGATGCCAGGAATTTCCAAAGGCTTTGTGCCCCTAACTGTTGGATCTGCATGAGTACGGGAGGCCGATGGACGTCCAGAACTCCAGCTTGGGGGCTCATGATGGACACTATCTCCCTGGCAGTTTCCCAACAGTATCTAACTCCCGAGAAGTTATTTAGAATACATGAAAACATACCAAATGTTTGTTGGAAATGTCAAGAAGATGAAGGGACATTTTCTCGTGCTTGGTGCACATGTGAAATAGCTTAAAACATGAGATAAAAATACATACATTGTTTTTGAAGGTTCCTATTCAACTGTTGGGACTTACCGATATACAGAAAGCCTTTCCTGACTATAGCGCTGCAGCAGCTCCGAGCCAAGTGCTAGGAAATGTTCCCCAGCAGATGGCATGCTAGGAGGTCCTGCACCACTGGGTTTTTCAAGTATTCAGAGAAATTGTGGATTTTAGGACTTAGAAATGGGTCAGTAGCTTCATTTGGCACTGCCAGAAAAGACTGCCCCTTCAAATTCTGTTTCTGTTTAGGCTGGGTGTTCATCAGTATGCGAATAATACCCAGCTCTACCTCTCCTTCAAATCAGAACCAATGAAGGCAGTGACGGTCCTGTGTTAGTGTCTGGAGGCGGTTGGAGGATGGTTGGCGGCTAACAGATTGAGATTGAATCCTGACAAGACAGAAGTACTGTTTTTGGGGGACAGGAGGCGGGTAGGTGTGGAGGATTCCCTTTTCCTGAACGGGGTAACTGTGCCCCTGAAGGACCAGGTGCGCAGCCTGGGAGTCATTTTGGACTCACAGCTGTCCATGGAGGCACAGGTCAAATCCGTGTCCAGGGCAGCTGTTTACCAGCTCCATCTGGTACACAGACTGAGACCCTATCTACCCACAGACTGTCTTGCGAGAGTGGTGCATGCTCTGGTTATCTCCCGCTTGGACTACTGCAATGTGCTCTATGTGGGGCTACCTTTGAAGGTGAGCCAGAAACTACAACTAATCCAGAATGCGGCAGCCAGACTGGTGACTGGGAGCACCCACCGAGACCATATAACATTGGTCTTGAAAGACCTACATTGGCTCCCAGCAAGTTTCTGAGCACAATTCAAAGTGTTGGTGCTGGAGACTTCCGGAGGCGGCGCCAACGGCAATGGCGGTCTCCTTCTGATCTCGGAGGGGGAAGCTCCGCAGGAATCGGGTCTGTCCGCTACGGTGCAGCGGAGACCCTTTCAAAAACCGCAGTCGGAGGAAGCCTGCGGCCGTGGGACTTGGCGGGTGCCAAAAGCGCCCTCCCAACTGGTAAAGGGACCCCGCGAGGGGTTCCGGAGCGGAATGGGGGTGGCGCGGCACTGAGAGTCAATCGCTACTTTTGTGGAGCAAAGCCGCGCAGCTGTTGCCGGAGAGCGCTGACCTTTTTCCTTTGAAATTTCGGCTTTCAAAATTACAACCCGTGAGTAAGACTTTTAAAAATCGGGAGTTCAAAGGGTTGCTTTGCCTTTGATCGACGCAGTGAACTTGAATTTGATTCTGAAGCGGGAAGATGTAAAAAGGAAGTCCGTCTTCCGCTGTTGTAGATAAGATCAAAGCAAAAACGTTTGAAGCTAGAGCTGGAGAAGTGGAAAGGACTTTAAATTTCATTGTCAGACACAAGAACCCCTTCTTAAAGTGAGGGGGGGGAAGGAATTTTCGGACTAGAGGAAGAAGTGAGGGAAAGACCACTGCCTAATCCCTGCTATTGGTCTGCCAGAGACAATAAGAAAGTGTTGCACCGTTTATGAACACTTGTAACTGTTTGTGAATACTCTGCATGTGAGTTGGAAACTGTTGCCTTATATTGAATTGTTGCCTTTACTGGAAAGTGAAAGTTAAAAAGGCAAGATAGAGGAGGCCTGGGACATAGCTGGGGTTTTTCCATTACAGCTGGCTGGAAAAAAATTTCCCATCAGAAAAGAGGCTTGAACTGTGCGAGTGACCTTGAGGTTTAAAAACAAAGTAATGGATCAGGAAAAACCCCAGCCTACAAGGCCAAAAACCAGATATCAGCAACGAAGACATTCTGTAGTAGCACCTCCTGAAAAGGAAGACACTGGGCAGTCCGGTGCAAAAAATATAGGCCCTGAAGAGACACTAAATGCATCCTTAGATAAAATATTTGGAGCTTTGGAAAAACTGTCAACCAAAATTGATTTAAACACCACAACTATTAGCTCCAATACTCAAGTGATTGACCGCCTTTTGCAGGAATCTAAATTGACAAGGAAAATTGCCGACGAAGCTAAAGAGAAGGTGCTGGCGGTAGAAGGAAAATTACAACCAATTAATAAACAACTAGAAGACCATAAGGCACAATTGTCCTTAATTGAATTGAGAGACAAACAGGCTAATTTAAGAATCAGGGCGGTACCGGAATTGGAAGAAGGTAAACTGAGTGAATTCCATACACAGGAATTTGAAGAATTTTGGGGCCTTGACTCAGAGAAGGACTTCAAGATAGTGACAGCCTTTAGACTTGGTAAAGGCAATAAAGGGGGTAGGAAGAACAAGGTAAGAGACTGTTTGATTACACTCAGATCAAAAGAAGAGAGAGACAAAATACTAGGCCTACATTACCAGAAATCGTTGGAAATTGAAGATTCAAGAATAGAAATTTTTAAAGATATTCCAAAATATCTACTGGACCTCAGAGCCAACTACGGAGACCTGGTGAACTTGCTAAGAAGAAACAGCATCATCTTCAGGTGGGGATTCCCCCAGGGGCTGTCGTTTACTTACAGAGGGAAAAAGCTGAAGATAAGATCAGAGGAGGATAAAATGAGATTCCTGAAGGATCACGAGGAGGATCTACAAAAAGAGGCAGAGGGAAAAGAACCAAAACTAAAACCAGGAGTTTTGGACCTGGCAAAGCCACCACTGGAACTGGATAAACCAGAAGTGATACCACCAACAGACCAAGAACAAGAATTGGGAGCAGTTGGAGGAGAAGCATAATAACTTCACAATGTCTCTGCAGGTATTAAGTTGGAATATCCGAGGCTTGAACTCCCCCGATAAGAGGAATTTTTTTTTTCATTTATTGAAAAAGGAAAAATTGGACTTGATATGTTTACAAGAAACCCATGTGATCAGAACACATAGGAAAGTTTTAATTAACAAAAGATTAGGACAAGAATTCATTTCATCAGACAAAGTCAAAAAGAGAGGAGTGGTGATTTACGCAAAAGAAAGTTTATTACCCAAATTTGTTTTTAAGGATGACCAAGGAAGATTTGTGGCTATTGAAATACAATATCAAGGTGAGGAATTCTTGATAGTAGGGATATACGCACCAAATGAGGGGAAATCAGAATTTTACAAGAAACTGCATGAGACACTGTTGGACTTTATGGACTTTAACATCATTATTCTGGGAGATATGAATGGAGTGGTATCTGTTGGTATTAAAGGGTTAAGAAGCTCTAATCAAGACGCTCTAGTCACTGAGCAGCTGGAGGTCGTTAAGCTTCCTGGAATGTGAGTTTGTATAAATAGTCAACTCGTGTGTTTGCCTTTTTCCCCCTTCCCCTTTCTTTTGGGGCGTGTTTGCTGAAATGTGTGATTCTTCACCAGGGTTTTTTGTTTTGTGTAAATAAACCTGTTATTTGATTTCCAAACCGCTTGCTCCAAGATTCCTTTATTGAAAAGATGCTGACTCTCCAGCCCTTCTTGAGCCGCTGTGCGAAATGCTCTGCTGTAATGGGACGTTGTCGCATCGGAAGCGCACTGGACATTTGATAAGCATTAAACTAATTAAAGTTTAATGGGACAGGTTATGGATGTTTGTACGTCAAGAAGGAGTTAAGGAGTGCAGTTCAGAGTGATTTATGCAAGGACTGGAGCAAAGACAGAAGCGGTTGCCGACAATGAAAGCCTTCAAAGCAGCTTGAGTCCTGCAACGTGCCTAGGAAAAGTTTTAAAGAGGCACTGCGCAGTTTGTACTCGCTGGAAGACGTCTTATTCCTCGAGGAGCCACCTCAGCAGCTGGGAGACGGTCTACAGGTCTCTGAGTATCGTTCCTAAGCCCCAGGGAGGATGGCAGAGTCCCAGGAAAGTTTTACTGTCCCATTTACGCGACTCAATGGGAAAAATTGGCAAGATTGGAAGGCTAGAGTAAGGGTTTGGTTGCAAGCAAAAGAGTTGTGGAGTTGTACTGAAGCACCGCCTTTACAGGCAGCTGCAGACGCGTCTGCAGAAGACAAAGCAGCAGCGGCAGCTTCACAGAAACGCGACAGGAAAGCCCAAGGTCTACTAGTTTTGGCAGTGGGACCAGAGCAAATGCCTTATGTTTCTGAGTTAAAGAACACACATGAGGTCTGGACGGTTCTGCAGCGGCTAAATTCCAGAAACACTGCGGGGGCCAAGATCCATGCTACAAGATGTTTGTTTGATTTACGTCTCCAACCGGGAGCGTGTGTGAAAGAACATATTGCCAAAATGGTGTCTGCCTTTAATCAACTAAGACATCTGGGCATTCCTTTCTCTATGGAGCAGCAGTCATACATATTGTTGTCTTCTCTTGATAAAAGCTATGAGACTCTAGCTTTAACTTTGGAAGCTATGCCTTCAACTGAATTAACCCTTGAATACATTTCTTCTCGACTTGCAGATGAACAGGATAAAAGGCAAAGAGAAAGAGGTTTGTCTTCAAAGGGGAGTTATGCTGTGCCTAAGAGTGGGGATGCTGAGTTTGAGAACACAGTAAATGCTTTTGCAGCTAGACACTGTTTTCGCTGTGGTTCCTCTTCCCATTTAATCAGGAATTGTACACGTGAACCTGGTCAAGACAGCACCAAGGCCGTTACCCCTAGTTACCAGACAAGGAGTTCCAGGGGACGTCGAAGAAGAGGAGGAGGTCGTGGCTACTCCCACAGCACACAGCACATGGCTTCAGCAATGGCGTTGATGCAAGGGCGTGGCCAAGGCACCAATCTACGCTGCTTGATCGACAGTGATGCATCTCACCACTTGGTGGCGCCATCTAGTGTCCGTTTGCAGAATTGCCGACATTTGCAAACCCTTAAAGTTGTGACAATGGCAGATTCAACTAAACGTTCCTTAGAGACCGTAGGCACAGTGTTTTTGAAGTGTTTGCAAACAGAAATTGATGCCTACGTGCTAAAGGGAATGAAGGGGTGTATTTTGCCTGTGTCAGAACTTGATAGAAATGGGTTTAAAACTGTGTTTGAAAATGGGGTTTGCACTATTTCAAAGAATAACGTATCTCTTTTGCAGGTGGAATGCAGAGATGGGTTATATTATTTTGAGACAAGTCCAGATGAAGTTGAACAGGTTCATGCTGGTTGTGTGAACTCGCCTACCCATAATTCTTGTGTTCATTTATGGCACCGCCGTTTGGGACATATTAATTTTCAGTATGTTAAAAGGCAACCTGAATTATCAGAAGGGTGCAAATTGAACAAATGTACTAAGTATTTGGATTGTACTGCATGCAAAAGGGCGAAGGTTCATAGATGCAGCTATCCCAGTTCAAATAGGAAATCTGACAAAGTATTCCAACTTGTGCATATGGACCTATGTGGCCCAATGCCTGTTGCTAGCATTGGAGGTTCGAGGTATGCACTGTGTCTTTCAGATGACAAAACAAAGGTTACATGGTTTTTTCCTCTCAAAACAAAAGCAGATACTGCAGGAACAGTTAAAAATTGGGTTCATGCAGTAGAACTTGAATTCGGTACTAGAGTTCTTGCTTTTCAGACAGACAGAGGGTCAGAATTTACCGGGTCTGTGTTGCAGAATTTCTTTAAGAAAAAGGGAATTAAGCATCGTCTGTCTACACCTTATTCCCCCCAAGAAGGAGGTGTGGCCGAACGTAAAAACAGGGTTCTGCAAGAGTTGGCAAACTCTATGTTGTTTGATGCTAAACTTCCTCAAAGTCAGTGTTTCCCAACCTTTTTTGGGCAAAGGCACACTTGTTTCATGAAAAAAATCTCGAGGCACACCACCATTACAGCCCCGTGATGTCAGCGCGCAGCGTCACGCCGGGAGGGACGCACGAAAGTGTAAGTTTCAATTTTTTCCCCTCCCCCTTGCCTTCCTTCTGTGCCAACCGCCAAAAAGCCAAGAAAAAAGCCAAGACTTTAGGGCAGCAGGTCAACACGGAAGAAGCTCCTACCTAAGGACAGGTGCGACGGCCGTGTCCTCTTCTGCCACACTTGGCAGCCCTGCCTCACGGTCGTGACTCCCACCCTGATTTCTCCCCGCAGGTCGAGCGGCACAGGCAGCCCAAGACACAAGCCCCGCTTCCCCACTCTAGATCCTGAATGCGACCAAGTGCTCTGGACTCCCGAGCAGGGTGGGAAAGAGGAGTCGCATCTGGTAGCCTCCGGGCTCCTCGCCTGCTCGAGGGATGGCATTGCAGGCAAGCTGCCGGCCGTCGCCATCGCCGCCCCCTCATGCGAGTGGACCTGCCCGGAGTGGTGGGCCGGGGGAGGCTCGCTCTCTGTGGGGATGTGGCCCGCACGCGCGGCCCCGCTTCCTCCTGCCCAGGGCTGAGCTCCTTACCCGCGATCTCGGTCTCGCGCACGCGGATCCCACTTATTCCGAAGCTCGCGCCACTAGCCGGGGCTCTCACACCGTGCCAGGGCGAGGCGGCGCGGCCCACTGACGTCATCGCGGCTCGCCGCCGCCCTCGACTTCCCTGTTCCCTCCCCTCCCTCGGGTCGCCGTGGTTACCGAGGACTGCAAGCTGCTCGGGCGAGCGTGGGGCATTAAGTGGGAGAAGGAAAATTAAAATTAAAACTCGCCTGAAGGCCGCCTCTCCGGATATGAAGCTATCTTTCGAATTTTTTAATTTTTCCCGCGGCACACCAGGCAACATCTCGTGGCACACTAGTGTGCCGCGGAACAGTGGTTGGGAAACACTGCTCAAAGTTACTGGGCGGAAGCCTGGCAGACGGCTACTCATGTTCTGAACCGAGTATATAATTCGGTAATTGATACTACGCCATATTTTGCTTTATATGGGAAGAAGCCCAAAGTTAATTACTTTCGGGTGTTTGGATCTCAAGCCTATGTACTTATCCCAAAAGCGTTAAGGAAAAAGGGAAGTCCAAGGGCTAGGAAACTCATCTTTTGTGGGTACGAACCACATGCCAAATCTTGGAGGTTCGTGAACCCAGATGGGGATACTACAAGAGTGGTCCTTAGTAGGAGCGCTGAATTTTGTGAGCAATCCGGATGGACTCACTTACATGCTAACCCTGACATTTTTAGAGATGATTTAGGCATTTATGCTGAGAATGAAAGTCCAGAGGGTGATGAGCCAGAAGGGGATGGTGCACATGGTCCAGATGCAGATTCTGACCAGGCACAAGGTTCTTCTCCTAAGGTAGAAAAGCCAGAATCTAAGAGTGTTCCAACATCGCCAGTCATTAGGCCTAGCAGACAGCAAAAGCGAAGCAGGTCGCCTGCAACACCAAGCCCAAGGGAGGTATCTAAACGGAGGTCTTTATCCCTAGGGGCGCATCCAGATATAAAGTCTGAGACAGATTCTGACAGCCAAGGGTCAGAGGGGGCACAAGAGGAGCAATTGCGCAGGTCAAAACATGCCACAAAGGGCAAGCCGCCAGAGCGGTTTAAGGTGACAAGTGTGTACGTAAATATGGCACAGTGTGAGCCAGATAGCTATATGGAGGTACAACAGCTTCCAAGCTCAGAAGCCGCAAAGTGGCAGGAAGCAATGGAAAAAGAGATGGCTTCAATGAAGTCTCTCGGTGTGTTTACAAGTACAGAGCTTCCAAAAGGGCAACAAGCTGTAGGTTGTCGATGGGTATATCGTTTAAAGCCCACAACTACTGAGGAGTTGCAATATAAAGCCTGACTAGTTGCAAAAGGGTTTTCGCAGCGCAAAGGAGTTCACTATTCTCAAATTTATGCCCCTACTTCAAGATCGGAGTCATTAAGAATGCTTTTAGCCTCTTCAGCTAAGAAGGGAAATAAGCTGTTTCATTTTGATGTCAATGTGGCTTATTTAAATGCAGACTTACAGGAGGAAGTCTATATGACGCCACCACCAGGTTTTGAAGGAGACAAGCCAAACCAGGTCTGGCGCCTACACAAATCCATTTATGGGTTGAAACAGTCCGCCCGTAATTGGAATTCCTGCTTAAACGATGCTCTAGAGAGCATGGGGTTCAGAAAGAGCGCAGCAGATGCGTGTCTTTATCTAAAAGGCTCGGGATGTGAACAAGAAGCAGTCTTGATATTTGTTGATGATTTATTATACAGTGGAAAGGACGATAAACTTGCACAACAATTTGCCACAAAGCTTGGAGAAAGGTTTCAGATAAAATCACTAGGCAATGTATCTGTTTATCTAGGAGTTAAAATTCAGCAAGATGAAAATGGGAACTATTGGCTCAGCCAAGAAGCTAAGATTCAGCAGTTGCTGGAAAGGTTTAAAATGGACAACTGTGCTGGTGTTAAAACCCCAATGGAGTTAAGTTACACAAAGGATGCTCAAACTGAGCAACAGGCAGAGTTCTGTAATCCCGGGGTTTATCAGTCAGCGATAGGCAGTCTACTCCACATTGCACAGTGGACTCGGCCCGATATAACATATGCTGTCAACATGCTGTGTAGACAAGCTGAAAAACCATCAATGCATGCTTGGCAAGGAGTAAAAAGAGTTTTAAGGTATCTCCAAACTACCAAAAGGTTTCGCTTAAAACTATCAGCAGAGGGCAGCACACAACTTGAATGTTGGGCCGACAGCAGTTGGGCTGATGCTGGACCAGATAGAAAATCAGTGTCAGGAATGGCGATAAAATTTGGAAATGCACTAATTGGTTGGAGATCAAGAAAACAATCACTTATAGCTTTAAGTTCAACTGAATCTGAGTTCAATGCATTATCAGATGTATGTAGAGAACTGGAATTTTATAAGCAACTGGTACAAGAATTGTTTGGAGAATGTTCCCTACCTATCAGAGTGTGGGAAGACAATCAACCTTGTATTAAACTAGCTAAATCAGGTCAATTCAAGACACACACAAAACATTTGGATATCCGTTATCAAAATGTATGCCAAAGTGTAAAACAAGGTTTAATTGAACTAAAGTATTGTCCAAGCCAAGAAAATCTCGCAGACGGTTTTACAAAAGCTTTGAGTCCGCAATCTCATAAATGTTTCTGTTCAGGTTTAAATTTGAATTAAAGTTGGTACAGCTCAGTGTTACGAGTGAGAGGGGGTGTTGGTATTAAAGGGTTAAGAAGCTCTAATCAAGATGCTCTAGTCACTGAGCAGCTGGAGGTCGTTAAGCTTCCTGGAATGTGAGTTTGTATAAATAGTCAACTCACTCGTGTGTTTGCCTTTTCCCCCCTTCCCCTTTCTTTTGAGGCGTGTTTGCTGAAATGTGTGATTCTTCACCAGGGTTTTTTGTTTTGTGTAAATAAACCTGTTATTTGATTTCCAAACCGCTTGCTCCAAGATTCCTTTATTGAAAAGATGCTGACTCTCCAGCCCTTCTTGAGCCGCTGTGCGAAATGCTCTGCTGTAATGGGACGTTGTCGCATCGGAAGCGCACTGGACATTTGATAAGCATTAAACTAATTAAAGTTTAACGGGACAGTATCGACAAATATGGATAAGTCAGAAAGACAAGTGGTGACAAAAGACGGAAGACTACCGAAGACCTTTTTTGAAATGACAGACAATATGGACTTAATTGACATTTGGAGAACCAAGAACCCCCTAGGTAGAGAGGGGACTTTTTATTCTGAAGCCCAAAAGACTTGGACAAGGATTGACCAAATCTGGATAACTAGAGGAATGGCTCCCAAGATTCGAAAAGTGGAAATTTGCCCAAAAACTTGCTCCGACCATAACCCTGTGAAGATGGAAATGAAACCAACATCGACTGGTTCCTTCAGATGGAGGATGAATGACGCCTTGCTCAGAGATCCAGAAATTATCAAGAAGGCCCAAAAAACTATAAAAGACTATTTTGAGATAAACTTGAAGACCACAGTGGAAAAAAGAACAATCTGGGACGCAAGTAGAGCCGTGATGAGAGGGTTCTTGATTCAGCAAAATGCAATAAAAAGGAGAACTCAAAATGAGAAAAAAGAGAAGATTTTGGAAAAAATAAGAGAAGGAGAGAAAAAACTTAGAGCTAAACCAAAATCACAAGAGATCCTGAGAGAAATTAAGTTATATCAAGTACAATATATGAAAATGATAAATCATTGAATGGAAAGTTAAACAGATGAGACAAAAGACCTTCGAATCAGATAACAAATGTGGAAAGTTGCTAGCATGGCAGTTGAAGAAGAGACAAAAATTAAATATGGTTACCAATCTTGAAGTGGATGGAAAGAATATCCAGAATGCACAGGAGATCAGGATTTGCTTCCAGAGATATTTTAAACAACTTTACACACAAGGGCCGCAGTTCGAGTCGAAAATTGACCAATTTTTGAAGATTAATGGATTACAAAAAATTTCTCAAGAAAATAAAATATTATTGAACTACAAAATAACTGAACAAGAGGTGGAAGGCGCCATTCAGAATATGCAACTGGGCAAATCTCCAGGGCCTGATGGACTGACCTCCAAGTACTACAGAACTTTGAAAGACTATTTAATTCAACCATTAAAGGAGGTTTGTAATGAAATTATGGAGGGGAAAAAGGCACCAGAGACGTGGAAAGAAGCTTATATCACACTTATACCGAAGATTGAGTCTGAAAAGACACAACTCAAGAATTACCGCCCCATATCCCTACTCAGTGTGGATTACAAAATCTTTGCAGATATATTGGCTAGAATAATAATAATAATAATTTATTATTTATACCCCGCCCATCTGGCTGGGCCTCCCCAGCCACTCTGGGCGGCTTCCATAAAAAACGAAAATACAGTAAAATATCACACGTTAAAAACTTCCCTGAACAGGGCTGCCTTAGGATGTCTTCTGAATGTCAGGTAGTTGTTTATCGCTTTGACATCTGCTGGAAGGGCGTTCCACAGGGCGGGCGCCACTACCGAGAAGGCCCTCTGCCTGGTTCCCTGTAGCTTTGCTTCTCGCAATGAGGGAACCGCCAGAAGGCCCTCTGCGCTGGACCTCAGCGTCTGGGCAGAATGATGGGGGTGGAGATTGAAAAACGTTTTGGCAGAGGTGATTCACAAAGACCAGGCTGGCTTTCTCCTTGGAAGACATCTATCGGATAATATGAGGAATATAATTAACATTTTGGAAAAGTTGCAGGTGAACATTAATACAAAAGCAGTTTTGATCTTTATAGATGCGGAGAAGGCCTTTGACAATATCTCCTGGAGTTTTATGAAGAAAAATCTTCAGGGGATGGGGGTGGGACAAAACTTTGAGAATGGTATAGGGGCGATATATTCTGAGCAAAAAGCTAAATTGATAGTAAATAATGTGGTTACAGAAGAGTTTAAAATTGAGAAAGGGACACGACAAGGGTGCCCAATTTCCCCACTGCTTTTCATTTCGGTCCTGGAGGTTTTGCTAAATATGATTAGAAGGGACCAATTGATTCAAGGTGTCCAGGTCGGAGTTAAACAATACAAGCTTAAAGCTTTTGCAGATGATCTCGCTTTGACATTACAGGAGCCGATATCTAGTACTAAGAGGGCCCTGGAAGTGATTCAGGATTTTGGTCAAGGGGCAGGTTTAAAACTGAATAAACTGAAAACTAAGGTTTTGGAGAAAAACTTGACGCCAATAGAGAAAGAGAGGTTTCAGAAAGAGACAGATTTAACATTAGTAAAGAAGGTAAAATACTTGGGGGTTAACATGACATCTAAGAATGTGAACTTATTTAAAGACAACTATGAGAAATGCTGGTCAGAGGTGAAAAAAGATCTAGAAATCTGGACGAATTTGAAGCTTTCCTTGCTGGGTCGTATTGCTGTTATTAAGATGAATGTATTGCTGAGAATGTTATTTTTATTCCAATCATTGCAAATCATTGATAAGATGGACTGTTTCAAGAGGTGGCAAAGAGATATAACCAGATTTGTCTGGCAGGGCAAAAAGCCCAGAATAAAATTTAAGATTCTTACTGATGCTAAAGACAGAGGGGGGTTTGCCCTGCCAGACTTTAAACTTTATTATGAGTCAGCAGCTTTCTGCTGGCTGAAGGAATGGCTACTTCTTGAGAACACAGACGTGTTGGACCTTGAAGGGTAT
Organism: Podarcis liolepis; assembly: GCF_965112155.1. NCBI lineage: Eukaryota > Metazoa > Chordata > Lepidosauria > Squamata > Lacertidae > Podarcis > Podarcis liolepis. The sequence goes on from NC_139568.1 coordinate 8,820,836, forward strand.
GATAATATATTTGGGTGGCATACATACTTATGGTACGGCAAGGTAAAAGCACATAAGGCATTTAAAAACCATAGTGTCAGGACTTCCGGTCAGCGCCAGCGATTAATGGCGGATTTCCCTCCGAGCTCCGGAGGGAGTGTGCTCCGCGGGTTCGGGTCCTGCTGCTACGGCGAAGCGGGGACCCTTAAAAATCACAGGTGGTGAAGCCTGTGAGCAAGGAGACTCGGCGGGCACCATTGCGCCCCCCCAAACCGTGAAGGAGCCTTTTTAAAGGCTTCGGAACTGCAGCGGGTGAGTGGCGTGGTGCTGAGAGTCGTCACCCGGTCCGTGGAGTGAAGCCGCGCCGCCATTATCGGAGAGCACTGATTTCTTCCTGGAAATTGGACTTAAAGCAACTACCTGTGAGTAGGTCTATAAGACCCAACTGGATTTGGAATAAAACTAGAAGAAATTTGGCACTGAAACGGGAAAGGTATAAAAAGGAAGTCTGCCTTCCCGATCTGTAGATAGATCAAAGCAAAGAGACTTTAAAGCTGTATCTTTGAAAGAGCTGTGTTTCGAAAAAGAGTAAACCTAACGTCAAAAAAGCAATTCCCCTTCTGCCTGCAGGAGCGGGGGGGGGGGGACTGTACTTTATATACCTGCATGAAAAGAGGAGAATGAAAACATATCCGCTGCCTTAAACCCTGGGGACGGACTGCCTTGACAGGGAAGCCGACTAGAGGGCTGTCATTACACTAAGGGTAAAACTTTTGAAGTGACATTTGAAGTAACTCTGTGAAAGATACAGTGTCGCTGGACTGTTCTGTATTTAGAATAACTTTGAAGGTAACTGAAACTGTGACTTTTCAGGGGATATTAGAGACTTCTAAAGGAGACATTTTGTTTCAAAAAAAATTTAATGTGAAGTTGGGAGTTTCTCCCCCTAGAGGAGACTTTGTTGCAACAATAACAACTAAGCCACTAGCAGCTAAGCCATTGGAAATTTCCTTTTTTTAAAAAATTTTTTTTTATTGGTTTTACATATTTTTTAAACATAAACAAACACATAAAAAACAAACAAACACATATAATTTCATAACATTTTTTCATAAACTTCTTTTCCGGGACTCCCCCATACCCCCCCTTTCTGCATCCCAATGTCCAAAATATTTTTTAGCAACTTCTAAATATACCTTTCCAACCTCTGTCATCTTAGTTATCTCCATAATCTGGCCTTATATCACTGTATCCTTTTGTTCCTAAAAACCACAACACTCTAACATTCATTAAGTTTATAATAGTCCTTAAGATAACTTTTGAATTTTCTCCATTCTTCTTCCACTGTCTCTTTTCCTTGGTCACGGATTCTGCCTGTCATCTCGGCCAGTGTCATATAGTCCATCACTTTCATCTGCCATTCTTCCAGGGTGGGTAGATCTTGTGTCTTCCAATACTTTGCGATAAGTATTCTTGCTGCTGTTGTGGCATACATAAAGAAAGTTCTATCCTTCTTTGACACCAATTGGCCGGCAATGCCCAAGAGGAAGGCCTCTGGTTTTTTGAGGAAAGTACTTTTGAGTACCTTTTTCAGTTCATTATAGATCATTTCCCAGAAATCCTTAATCTTTGGGCATGTCCACCAAAGGTGATAGAAGGTACCTTCAGTCTCCTTACATTTCCAACATTTGTTATCGGGCAAGTGATAAATTTTTGCCAGCTTGACTGGGGTCATGTACCACCTATAGACCATTTTCATAATGTTTTCCTTTAAGGCATTACATGCCGTAAATTTAATACCGGTGTTCCATAACCATTCCCAGTCAGCTGACATAATGTTATGACCCACATCCTGTGCCCATTTGATCATAGCCGATTTGACTGTTTCGTCCTGTGTGTTCCATTTCAGCAACAAATTATACATTCTTGATAAATTCTTAGTATTGGGTTCTAACATTTCAGTCTCTAGTTTTGATTTTTCCACCTGGAAACCAATTTTCCTGTCCTGTTTAAAAAATTCCATTATTTGATGATATTGAAACCAATTTTGTACTTTATGTTTCAATTTCTCATAACTTTGTAATTTCAACTTATCTCCATCCTGTTCTAAAATTTCCCAATACTTCGGCCATCCGACCTCCATATTGAGTTTCTTCACTGCTTTAGCCTCCACTGGTGACACCCATCTAGGGGTTTTGTTTTCCAACAGATCTTTATATCTTATCCAAACATTAAACAGTGCTTTTCTAACAATGTGATTTTTAAAGGCACTATTAACTTTATCATACCATAAGTATGCATGCCAACCGAAAGCATTGTTAAAACCTTCCAGGTCCAAAGTGTCTGTGTTCTCGAGGAGCATCCATTCTTTCAGCCAGCAAAAAGCTGCTGCCTCATAGTACAATTTTAAGTCCGGCAGGGCAAAACCCCCTCTTTCTTTAGCATCTGTCAATATTTTAAATTTAATTCTGGGCTTTTTGCCCTGCCAGACAAATTTCGAAATATCTTTCTGCCACCTCTTGAAACATTCCATCTTGTCGAGAATCTGCAAGGTCTGAAACAAAAATAACATTCTAGGCAATACATTCATTTTAATCACAGCAATTCGGCCTAACATTGACAATTTCAAATTTGACCATATTTCTAGATCTTTTTTAATTTCTGACCAACATTTTTCATAATTGTCCTTATACAAATTCACATTTTTAGATGTCAAGTAAACCCCTAGGTATTTCACCTTCTTAACCACCGTCAACCCTGTCTCCTCTTGGAATTTCTCCTTTTCCATATCTGTTAAATTTTTCCCTAAAACTTTGGTTTTTTGTTTATTCAACTTAAATCCAGCTACCTGGCCAAACTGTTGTATTATTTCTAGAACCTTTTTCGTACTAGTGTTTGGCTCTTGCAAAGTCAATACTAGGTCATCTGCAAACGCTCTTAACTTGTAATGTTTAGCTCCGACCTGAACTCCTTTAACCTGCTGGTCATTCCTAATCATGTTCAGCAACACCTCCAGAACTGAAATAAAGAGTAATGGGGAAATTGGGCACCCCTGTCGTGTTCCTTTTTCTATCTTAAGTTCCTCAGTTATTACATTATTTACAATCAATTTAGCTTTTTGCTCAGAATATATTGCAGCCATACCATTCTCAAAACCTTGGCCTACCCCCATCCCGTGGAGATTCTTCATCATAAAACTCCAAGAGATATTGTCAAAGGCTTTCTCCGCGTCCACAAAAATCAGTACTGCTTTAGTATTTATATTCACCTCTAGCTTTTCCAAAATATCTATTATATTCCTTACATTGTCTGCTAGGTGCCTTTTTGGGAGAAAGCCTGCTTGGTTCTTATGAATCTTTTCCATCAGCACTTTTTAAAATCTTTTTGCCAAAATGTCTGCAAAAATTTTGTAATCCACATTAAGTAGTGATATTGGGCGGTAGTTCTTCAGTTGAGTCTTTTCAGTCTCTGTCTTTGGTATGAGTGAAATATATGCTTCTTTCCACGATTCGGGTGCCCTTTTTCCCTCAAGAATCTCATTACAGACTTCTTTTAGTGGTTGAGTCAACCATTCCTTCAGCGATCTGTAATATCTAGAAGTCAGTCCATCTGGTCCTGGAGACTTGCCCAATTGCATATTCTGAATGGCAGCCTCTATCTCTTGTTCTGTTATTCTCTGATTCAAATCCATCTTACTTTGATGAGAGATTTTTTGTAATCCATATTTATCAAGGAATTTGTCTATATCTTCTTCATTTTGCGGGCCTTGGGTATAAAGTTTTTTAAAGTAACTCAGAAAGCAGTTTCTAATTTCATTAGGTTTAGATACATTCTTTCCATCCACTTCTAGGCTTGTAACTGTATTTAGTTTCTGTCTTTTCTTCAGTTGCCATGCCAGAAGTTTGCCACATTTGTTTGCTGATTCAAATGTCTTTTGTTTCATTTGCTTTATCTTCCATTCAATCTCTTGGTTCATCAATTCCATATATTGTGTTTGATATAACTTAATCTCTCTTAAAATCTCCTGGGACTTTGGTTTTGCTCTTAATTTTTTCTCTCCTTCCTTTATCTTTTCCAAAATCTTTTCTTTTTCCTCCTTTTGTTTTTTCCTCTTTATTGAGTTTTGTTGAATCAGGAAACCTCGCATCACAGCTTTGCTTGCGTCCCAGATCACTCTTTTCTCGACATCAGCCCTCAAATTTATTTCGAAATAGTCTTTTAAAGTTTTTTGGGCCTTCATAAGAATCTCCTTATCTCGAAAGAGGGTATCATTCATTCTCCATCTGAATTGACCAGTTGTTGTGAGTTTCATTTCCATCTTCACAGCGTTATGGTCGGAGCAGGTTTTTGGGCAGATTTCTACCTTCTTAATCTTTGGAGCCATACCACTAGTAATCCAAATTTGATCAATTCTGGTCCAGGTCATCATTGCTTGGGAGAAGAAGGTTCCCTCTCTCTCCAGAGGGTTCCTTGTTCTCCATATATCTATCAAGTCCATGTTTTCCATCATTTCAAAAAAGGTCTTAGGAAGTCTCCCTTCCTTCTTAACTGTTAGTCTTTGTGCCTTGTCCATGTTAGTGGAAACCACACCGTTCATGTCTCCCATAATTATCATATTGTAATCCAAATAGTCCATCAGAGTTTCATGAAGTCTCTTGAAGAAGTCAGATTTGCCTTCATTTGGTGCGTAAATTCCAACAACCAAAAATTTTTCTCCTTGTACTTGTATCTCCACTGCCAAATATCTCCCTTGCTCATCTTTAAACATCATTTTTGGGGCCCATTTCTCTTTTACATATATCACAACTCCTCTTTTTTTAACTTTGTCTGATGAAATAAATTCTTGTCCTAGTCTTTTGTTTGTAAGTAATCTCCTGTGGGCTCTGGTTATATGGGTTTCTTGTAGACATATCAAATCCAATTGTTCTCTGTTCAAGATGTGAAACACTTGTCTTCTCTTCAAAGGCCCATTGAGCCCATTACAATTCCAACTAAGGAATTGCAAAGCCATTTTGTTATTTCTTTGGCACTCCTCCAACAGCTCCAAGTTGTTGCTCTTCCTCTGATGGTGGTGGTTTATGTCCAAACGAGAGATTCAAGATGTCTAGCACTCTCCTCTGTTCTGCAATTGGGTCCACAGTCCCCTTCTGCAAGTCCTCTTGATTTCTTCCCAAAAACTTGTCTTTGTCTTGAATAGTCTTTATTTTCACCTTCTTTCCGTTGTACTCAAAAGACAGTCCCTGTGGGAATTCCCACCTAAAGCGAATGGAATTTTTCTTTAACAAAAGAGTCAAGTCCTTATAAAAGTTTCTCAAATCCAGGATATATTTTGGAATGTCTTTAAAGATCTGTACAGCTGAATTTCCAATTTGCAAGGCCTTTTCAAAGTGTAGTCCTAGTATTTTGTCTCTTTCTTCCTTTGATCTAAGTGTAATCAAGCAGTCTCTCGGGGTCTTTCTGTCCTGCTTTTTGCCCAGTCTGAAGGCAGTTGTAATTTTAATTTCGTCTTCCTCCAGATCCCAGCAGTCCGCAAACTCCTGTGTTAAGAACTCTGCAAGATTGTCACTTTCGTTCTCTGGGATCAATCTTAATTTCAAATTCCTCTCTTTTCTCTGTAGTTCCCACAGAGCCAAAGTTGCATCGTGCTCATGGACCTTCTTGGCAATCGGTTCTAAATTCTCTTGTGTCTCTCCAGCAATAGCTCTTGCTTCTTCAGCAATTTTACGTGTAGTAGAATTTTCCTCAACCAATTTATTTATAGATTCTGTATTCTGGTCTAGTCTTGTTGATATTTCTGTTAATTTTTGTGTATTTTCTGAAGTCTGTTTTGTCAGAGACTCCAGGGATTGATTTATCTTGAGCAGGGCTTCTGTCACGGCTTCCATAGAGACAGCTGTCACTTTTTCTTGTCCTGTTGTTCCTGGGAGTCCAGCAGATACTCCTGTAATTGAGCCTCTTTTCTTTAGTTGTTGTTGCTGCAGCTGGTGCTGTTGTTGTTGTTTGGTCTTGGCTCTTGTGACTATCTCTTCTTGTGAGCCACTCATTTCAAGGTCGTTTCCCACAGGAGCTGTTCCCCACTGGAAAATTCCGCTGTCTTAGGCGATGCCAACCTTAACTTTACCCTCTAGGGGGAGCAAATCAAAATGGCCAGATGTAAAATGTCCCGGTACAACAGCAAAGAAGATATCCAAGTACGTAGGAAAGGAAAAGAGAAAAATAATAGGCAGATATAGCTAGAGGCTTGTAGCTGCAAATTGCCACAATTTCCCAATAGATACTGTCACAGCTTGCTCTGATGTACTGTGTCCAAACAATACAGAAACTTTGTTTCACAGTGTAGCTTTCACAGGAAAAAGTCAGATCAGTGTCCTATTGTCCTCAAAGGCAGACCGTTTCATGCTCTTAAATAACTGAGACAGCAGAGGATTTTCTTTTAAATAAATTATGCAGTTGCCAAAGTCTCTCTTGCCTCCCCTCTGCCCTGCTAGCTAGAGGGGAGATCTAAAGTCCAAATGTCAGGTTTGATTAAATACGAATAAAATCTTTAACGGATGCAGCTTTACAGTTCCGTTGCTTTCACTTTCATGCAGTCGGGGGAAGGCAGACTTCCTTGATTTTGACCTCCCCGCTTTCAGCCAAATCTCCACGTTTTAGTTCCAAATAAAAGTTCCGTTTTACTCACGGGTTTTTTCCTGTCTGTAATTTGCAGGAAGGAATCGGCGCTCTCCACTAATAGCGACGCGGCTTCACCCTGCGGGCTGGGTAGCGATTCTCAGCACCGCGCTCCCCCGATGTCGTTCCAGAGCCTTTAAAAAGGCTCTTTCTGCGGTAAAGGGGGGGGCGCTTTTGGTGCCCACCGAATCTCCTCGTTCACAGGCTTCCGCGCCTGTGATTTTAGGGGTCCCCCGCTTGCCGTAGCGGGGCAGACCCGAACTCGCAGGGCAGTCCTTCTCCGGAGCTCGGAAAAAGGACCGCCATTAGCGCTGGCGCCGACCGGAAGTCCCTGGAAATTTCCTTTTCAAAACAAATCTGCAAGTGTGAGACTGACCTTGGCTTTGCATGAGAGTGTTATGGCAGATGAAAAAACCACTAGGTCTGGCAGACAATACAAGACTGACACTTCACATCAGAGAAGGGCCTCAACATCCGGAGGCAAAGGAGCAGCTGCTGCCTTGCAAACAAAACCAAAAATTATGTCTGAAGATCCATTGGCACAAGCACTTGGCAAAATTAATGAATCTTTGGAATTTTAACAAGACAGGGAGCAGAGACAATTAAACAGGTTGCAGAAACTAATAAACAAGTGGCTGAAATCTCAGCAAAAATTGATTTGAATACTACAAGTATTAATGAATTGGGAAAGAAGGTGAACTCTAATACACAGACTATTGAAAAACTTCTAGAGGAATCGGTCACAACTCGAAAGATTGCAGAGGAGGCCAAGGATATTGCAACTGCTACTCAGGAGAAGATACTACCAGTCCATAAGAAACTAGAGGATCGTGATCTGACATTGTCTATGATTGAATTGCAAAGAAAAGAGAGAAATTTAAGAATTAGAGCAGTACCTGAAAGTGAGAAGGACAATTTGGTGGACTTCCTCACAAAAGAATTTTCTGAATTTTGGCAACAGGATTTGGAGAAGGAAGAATTTAAGATTGTGAGTGCATTCAGACTCGGCAGACAAAGTAAGAAGAAGGTAAGAGACTGTCTGATAACCTTAAGATCAAAAGAAGAAAGAGATAAAATCTTGAACTTGCACTACCAAAGAACTTTGGAAATTGAAGATTCTTATGTGGAGATCTCTAAGGATATACTAAGGATATACCAAAGCATATTTTGGATGTAAGAACCTACTATAAAGGAAGGAAAATAAGAATAAGGACAGTGAGTGACAAAGATAAGTTCCTGAGAGACCACGAAGAAGATCTTCAGAAAGAAGCGGAATCTGGTGAGGAACCAATTTCATCAGGAAAAGGAATACTAGACATAGCAAACTTATCATTTGGATTGAAACTACCGACAGCAGAAGAACAACTACTTGGAGCAGTGGGGGGGGGGGAGTAAATAATCCCATCATGGCTCTGCAACTTCTAAGCTGGAATTGTAATGGTTTGAACCTGCCCCGAAAGAGAAAAAGTGTTTTTCACATATTGAAAAAAGAGCAATTGGACTTGATCTGCTTGCAAGAAACACATGTGATGAGGACACATAGAAAATTACTTATTAACAAAAGATTAGGTCAAGAATTTATTTCATCTGATAAAGTTAAAAAAAGAGGAATGGTGATATATGCAAAGGAAAAATTGCTACCGAAACTGATTTTTAAAGATGAACAAGGAAGATTTTTGGCAACTGAAATTCAAGTTCAAGGAGAAAAATTTTTGATCGTAGGAATTTATGCACCGAATGAGGGGAAATCTGAATTCTTTAAGAAGTTGCATGAGACTCTATTGGACTATCTGGATTACAACTTAATTCTGATGGGAGATATGAATGGAGTAGTTTCTACAAATATGGACAAAGCACAAAGACAGGTAGTTACCAAAGATGGAAGACTACCTAAGACCTTTTTCGAAATGACTGACAATATGGACTTGGTTGATATTTGGAGAACAAAGAACCCTCTAGAGAGAGAGGGAACTTTTTTCTCTGAAGCTAAAATGACTTGGACCAGAATTGACCAAATATGGGTTACTAGAGGGATGGCACCAAAGATAAAGAAAGTGGAAATCTGCGCTAAAACATGCTCTGACCATAATGCTGTAAGGATGGAGATGAAGCAAATAACAGCTGGCTCCTTCAGATGGAGGATGAATGACACCTTATTTAGAGATGAAGAAGTATATAAAAAGGCCCAAAAAACTTTGAGAGATTATTTCGAAAGAAATATAAAGACCAATGTTGAAAAAAGAGTAATCTGGGATGCAAGTAAAGCTGTTATGCGAGGATTCTTGATACAACAAAATGCAATAAAAAAGAGAAGCCAAAATGAGAAAAAAGACAAGATCTTGGAGAAGATAAAAGAAGGGGAAAGGAAATTGAGATCTAAACCAAAGTCTCAAGAGATCTTGAGAGAAATTAAGCTATACCAGACACAATATATGGAATTGATGAATCAAGAAATAGAATGGAAAATTAAACAAATGAGACATTTGACTCAGCAGATAAATGCGGTAAACTATTGGCTTGGCAAATGAAGAAAAGACAAAAATTAAATACGGTCACAAATTTAGAAGTGGAAGGAAAGAACATCTACAATCCAAATGAGATTAGAAATTGCTTCCAGAGATACTTTAAACAATTATATTCACAAGGGCCGCAGAAAGAAATGGACATAGACGAATTTCTTAAGAAAAATGGATTACAAAAAATCTCCTATCAAAGTAAAATACTTTTGAATCAGAAAATAACTGAACAGGATATAGAAGGTGCCATTCAAAACATGCAATTAGGCAAATCTCCGGGACCGGATGGGCTGACTTCCAGATACTATAAAGCTTTGAAAGAGTGGTTAGTACAACCTTTGACGGAAGTCTGCAATGAAATTTTGGAGGGGAAAAAAGCACCAGAATCGTGGAAAGAGGCTTATATTACACTCATACCGAAGACAGAGACTGAAAAGACTCAACTTAAGAACTACCGCCCTATCTCGTTACTAAATGTGGATTACAAAATCTTTGCTGACATTTTGGCTAAGAGACTGAAAAAAGTTTTGTTGTGAAAAGATTGCCATACGGTGCAAGCTAAAAGGGGCCCACCTTCGTTAATTTAATTGGATACGCTCTTGATCTTCAGAGACGGCTGTGACTCTCTCTCTTGTCTCTCCTTGGGATTTAAAGAGACGTACACCCTGGGATGCAAAGTTAAAGACTACGTCTTTGCAGGACCCTACCCGTGAGAATCATCTGAATTTGGAGACGTTTTGGTGGTTCAGGTGCTTACTATATTTAATTATAAGGTTTTGAGGATTCAAACATCTGTCTTGACTTAGATCCAGTCAAAATCGTACTATTATTACGCTCTTGGTCTTCAGAGACGGCTGCGACTCTCTTGTCTCTTTTTGGGACTTAAAGAGACATACACCCCGGAATGCAAAGTTAAAGAATATGTCTTTGCAGAACCCCTACCCATGAGAATCCCCTGAATCTGGAGGTGTTTTGGTGGTCCAGGTGCTTACCATATTTAATCATAAGACTTTGAGGACTCAAACACCTGTTTTGACTTAGGTCCAGTCAAAATAGTACTATTATTGTATTGTATTATTATTACTTGACCTTATATAAGAGTTAACTTTTGCACTGTATCAATTTAATTAATTTTGGACCCTCGCTGCAATTATCCGAGGGACGCTAGCCTGGTTACCTCTATACCCTACCCCTATATATTAGGAAGACTTAAACTCAAATATACAAATGCCGAACGGCTCTAAGAAGGGGGTGGCAACACCAGTGGAAAGGAGGCCTTCAAGACAAGAAGAGGGGAAGGAGGCAAGAGAAATCAGAGATTATGATAGCTTGATGGCCGAAATAAGAAAGGAATTTAAAAATAATGAACAGTATATTGAGAGAAAATTGATAGAGGTTCAAGATACCCTAGATAAGAAACTGGAGGAAGTGGTGGGAGAATTGACAGGAAAGGTTAAGGATCTCTCGGTAAGAACTAAGGGTTTGGAGGATTCAGTGAAGAGGGTGCAAAAGGACGCGAAAGACAGTAAGAAAGAGATGGACAGGATTAGACTAGAAGTTAAAGAGATAGGAGCAACACAGGAAGAGTTGTTGGACAACATGGCTATGACGCAGATGCGCCAGAATCAATCTAATTTAAAATTTAGAGGAATAGCAGAGGACCTAAATGAGAATATCCGAGCTAAAGTGGTGAAAGAGCTGGCAATATGGTTAGATAGAAAAGAAGAAGAGATAAACCATGGTCTGGTAAACATATTCCGAATAAGAATAAAATCGGCAAAAGCCAGAGGGAAAAAATTGCCAGGAGATGTAATAGCCATGTTTAATTCATTGGAGATAAGAAATGTAATTTTGAAACAGAATTATGTTAAAAGGTTATATATTGGAGGAAACCCAATTATTATATAAAGAGATTCCTTCGAGATTTCTTCGAAGGAGGGACCCATATAAAAAATTAACAAATCAATTGAAGAAAAATGGGATCCTGTACAGATGGGAGTTTCCGGAAGGCATTTCATTCTATTTCAAAGAAAAAAAGTTCAAACTGTCTACCATCTCAGAACTACAAAAATTTGCAAGGAGATATGAGAAGGACCTGGGGAAAATGATGGGAGAGGAGGAGGTGGGGAACCAGCAGGGGGAATAAAATGGGGGGATTGAAGAAGAAGAAAGAGAGGAGAGCTCAAAAGGAGAAGGAGAAGAACCAGAGAAAGGAGACAAAGAACAGTAGATTGCGCATAGGTTTGATAAGTTAACTTATATTACAGAACAGATGACGTTAAAAATACTAAACTGGAATGTGAATGGGTTGAACAATAAAAACAAAAGGAATCAGATTACACATGTATTATTGAAAAAGAATTATGACTTAATATGCCTCCAAGAGACGCATATAATAAATAAGCATAAGAGACTATTATGTAATAAGAGACTGGGAGTAGACTTTGTGACATCAGATAGAGTGAAGAAAAGAGGGGTGGTATTATATATTAAGGAAAAATATGAGCCACAACTATTATATAAAGATGATCAAGGGAGAGTAATCATTGTTCAGATGGTGTTTCAGGGAGAAAAAATAATTGTTGTTGGAATATATGCTCCAAACGATAAAAAATCTGCCTTCTATTCTGAATTAAGAGATAAATTGATGGAATGGATGGATCAAAAAATGATTTTAATGGGTGAATTTAATGGGGTGGTGTCTCCAAATTTAGATAAGTTAACAAAAAAACAAGAAAAGAAGGAAGGTAAATTACCGCAATCTTTTTTTGACATGGTAAATAATCTGGGATTAATTGCTGCATGGAGACTCAAAAACCCCACTACAAAACAATACACTTTTTTCTCAAACCCAAATCAGAGCTGGGGGCGAATAGATAGCATTTGGATCTCGAAGGAATTAACTCAGAATTTAATTAAATCAGAAATTCTCCCAAGAATTATATCTGACCATAATGCGGTTTACAGTGAGCTGAAAGGCAAGGATATTAAAACAACTAGATGGAGAATGAATGAATTTCTATTTAATGATCAGAAGATCGTAAATAAGGCAATAGAGACAATAGAAGATTACCTTAAATGGAATCTAAACGGGGAAACTGCTATAGAGACGGTGTGGGACGCAGGAAAGGCAGTTATGAGGGGCTTTTTAATACAGAAAAATAGCCAAGTAAGAAAAGAAAAAGAGTCAAAGAAGGAACAGATCCTAACACAGATTATGGAAAATGAAAAAAAATTAACCATCAACCCCAGTGAGGAGATTGCAAAACAGAATATAAAGATATTACAAGCTAAACTTTCTACAATAATTGATCAAGAGGTAGAATGGAAAATTAAAATGATGAACCAGAGGACATTTGAATCCGCAAACAAGATAGGCAAATATTTGGCGTGGCAAATAAGAGAAAGAAGAAAACAAAACATGATTAGTAAGATAAGGGAAGGAGAAAGGATTGTGGAAGAGCCAAAAGAAATAAGGAAGATATTTCAAAAATATTATAAGGACTTATATAAAAGAGGAAAGGAAACAAAACAAGAAATAGAGCAGTTTTTGCAAGAACATCATTTAAAACAAATCCCAAAAGAAGAAAAAGAGATACTAGACCAGGAAATTACCCAAGAAGAGATAAAGAAGGCTATTAAAAAGATGAAAAACGGGAAAGTGCCAGGCCCAGATGGGCTCTCAGCCAAATATTATAAAACACTAAGTAACCAAATATCCCCAGTGTTAGGTGAAGTGATGAATAATATATTAAAGGAAGGAAGGATCCCGAATACCTGGAAGGAAGCATATATTACTTTGATTCCCAAAAAAGAGGCAGATACTTTGGAAGTGAAAAACTATAGGCCAATTTCACTACTAAATAATGATTATAAGCTATTTGCAGATATAATGGCAGAAAGACTAAAAAAGGTTTTGAACAACAGAATACATAAAGATCAAACGGGCTTCCTCCCAGGGAGACAATTAAGGGACAATGTAAGGAACTTGATAGACATTATTGAATATTTGGATATGAGCATAGATAGACAAGCGGCCTTGGTATTCATAGATGATGAGAAAGCGTTTGATAACATCTCGTGGGATTTCTTGAAGAAAAGTTTGGAAATGATGGGAATGGGAGAGAAATTTAGAAAAGGCATAGAAGCTATATATAAGGAACAGAAGGCAAAATTGGTAATAAACAACACCACAACAGAATATTTTAGTATATATAAAGGAACTAGACAAGGCTGCCCCCTGTCCCCTCTATTGTTTATAACAGTATTAGAAATACTAAACGAGAGACTGAGGGGGGCAACAGAAGTCACAGGAGTCAGGGTAGGAAAGAGGGAATACAAAATCAAGGCCTTTGCAGATGACATTGTACTAACCTTAGAAGACCCAAAAAACAGCATAAAAGAAGCTTTACAAAAAATTGACGAATTTGGAGCCGTGGCAGGACTTAAGGTAAATAAAAACAAAACCAAAATGTTAGTTAAAAATTTAACAAAGGAAGAAGTGATAGATCTAGAAAGAAAGACCAAAATTGCGGTAGCTAAGAAAGTGAAATATCTTGGGATCTGGGTTACAGCTAAGAACATAAATTTATACAAGGATAATTACGATGCCACCTGGAGGAGTATAAAGAAAGACATGGAAATTTGGGGGAGGATGAAACTCTCCTTTTTGGGGAGGATAGCTGTTGTTAAAATGAACATTCTGCCCAGAATGTTATTTTTATTCCAAACCATCCCCATACTTAAAGGCCTAAAACAATGTAAAGAGTGGCAGAGAGCCTTGGCAAAGTATATTTGGCAGGGGAAAAGGCCACGGATAAAAATGAAAATTTTGATAGACAAAAAAGAAAGAGGGGGTTTTTCTCTCCCGGACCTAAGCTTATACTATGAAGCGGCTTGTATATATTGGGTAAAAGATTGGATAAAACTGGAGAATAGAGAGCTACTGGACCTGGAAGGCTTTAATAATTGGTACGGATGGCATTCGTACCTTTGGTATGGGAAAGTGAAAGTTCACAAGAGTTTCTTAGATCATATTTTTAGGGGACCATTATATCAAGCATGGGAAAGGAACAAAAACCTCCTTGAAAGAAAGACCCCATGGTGGATTTCACCAATAGAGGCCTTAACGATCAAGAAAATAAATATGGAGGAGATAAACGCCACCTATGAAGAAATGTTAAGAAAAACTGACCAAGGGCCCAAACTTAGACCTTATGAAGAAATAAAAAATTTATTCACTGGTTGGCTGCAATACCACCAGGTGAATGATTTGTTAAAAGAGGATAAGAGGAAGGCGGGTTTTGACGATAAAAAATCAAAATTCAATATAGAAGTAATAGAAGGCAAAAATAAAACCCTGTCCAGAATTTATGATATATTACTAGAGTGGTACACAAAAGACGAGGAGGTGAAGGAGGCAATGATTAAATGGGCAATTGACTTTGGTTATAATATTGATTTTGAAAGGTGGATAGAAGTTTGGAATTGTAACATAAAGTTCACAGAGAGAAAATATCTGGAAGATGCTATATAGATGGTACCACACCCCTGTGAAATTGGCCAAAATGTATAGATTAAAGGATAAGAGATGCTGGAAATGTGGCGAGGTGGAGGGTGGCCTATATCATTTATGGTGGACATGTAAAAAGGTGAAAGGCTTTTGGGAATTAATTTATAATGAACTTAAAAAAATATTTAAGTGTACCTTTCCCAAGAGGCCTGAAGCCTTCCTGTGGGGAATGATGGATAAAGAAATTAAAAAGGAAGATAGGACGATATTCCTCTACGCCACCACAGCAGCGAGAATTATGTTGGCACAATATTGGAAAGTGGAAACCATCCCCAACATAAAGGACTGGCAGATTAGAATGGTAAACTATGCTGAGCTTGACAAACAAACAGGTAAAATAAGAGATCAGGATGAACAGAAATTTCTGAAAAATTGGAGTAAATTTTGGAAATATATTGGAATAAATGCTTAAAGTGAACTGACGGGGTTAGAACAATACGACCAGCGAGTGAATTTAAGACTATAGATTGAAAATCAAATACGTAATGGAAGGAGATATTTGATACTTATCAAAAGGACGGAGGGAAGTTCAGATTGTGTGTTTTTCTTTTTACGGATGTGTGGTTTTTCTTTTTTTTTCTTTTTTTTGTAATTTTTTCTCTGTATTTTCATATATGTCTGTTTTTTGTGTATAACTTCAATAAAAATGCATTTTAAAAAAAAGGAAAAAAAAGAAAAAAAGTTTTGTTGGAGGAGATTCACAGAGACCAAGCGGGTGTTGGGAAACTGCCAGGGAGATAACGTCCATCTGAGCCCCCAAGCCGGAGTTCTGGACGTCCATCGGCCTCCCGTAGTCACGCAGATCCAACAGTTAGGGGCACAAAGCCTTTGGAAATTCCTAGCCACATTCCTAGGCTGGTGCACCCTCTTTCAGCAGAAAGCACAGTCAAAAGCTTGCACCGCAGAAGAGCAGAAGAGCATATTTACAGACTTTATTTAGAACATGAACAGAACAAAAGAAAACACGTCCGTTCTGAGTCAGCGTCTCTGACCATCTGGCAAAAACGAAAGGAATATCAGAACATAAACATCCTGTGAATAGGACATGCGCAGACTCTGTGACTCCCAAAGCCTGCTCCCTTTAAGGTGGAACGGAAATATCCTAACATCCTCCCCCTTTCCGTGTAACCTGTTGTACCTGTGGTTGACCCAATTGCAACTTTTGTACATAAACCTTTAGTTGTTCTCTGTTAACAACCTTAGACAACAGATCAGCAGGAATTTCATTTCCTGCCATGTAGGACACCTGAATCAGTCCTTTCTGGATACACTCTCTTGCACGATGTAACTTAATCTGCAAGTACTTGGTTCTCTGCTTGCAACTCTCGGAGTTCAGCAAAGCCAAACACGATCTATTGTCTTGATACACTTGTACAGGACATTTCACAGACACCCTGATGTCCTTAAACAGTTGCATCAACCATTCACAATCCATGAGTGAAAATGACAGAGCATTGAGTTCTGCTTCACAGGAACTTAGGCTCACTGTTGTCTGCTTCTTGCACAACCAGTCAAACAGGCAGTGGTTGTACATGTAGCACACTCCAGAAGTGCTTGTACCATCCGTGGTGTCACTTCCAAAACTTGCATCAGCAAAGATTTCAAGACCTCCAGTCTTCTGACTGGTGAACCTCAGCCTGTAGTGCATAGTCCCTTTCAAATAGCGGGCTATGCGCTTCAGAGCTTTCCAATCCTGAACCGTAGGATTGTTGGCATGTCTGCTAAGCAAATTACAGCTTACAGCTATGTCAGGTCTTGAACATCTGGCAATGAAATTCAGCTTGCCTAGAATGCATCTGTACAGCGTTGTGTCAGAAAACGCTTCAGCAGTACTGTCTACCTGGTAACCTGCCACCATCGGTGTGTCTGCTGGGTTTGCATCAACCAAATTCAACCTGGTTAATACATCAGCAATTTTCTGTGTTTGGTGTACCAGAAAATTACCTGCTTGGTCCTTCTCCACCTGCAGAGAAAGATAGTTGGATACCTCACCAAGATCCTTCATGTCAAAGTGCTCCTTCAGCTGAGCTAGGGTGCTTTGATAAAAAGCCTGATTCTTCCAAAACATCAGAAGATCATCAACAAAACATAAACAATACAGTTTGTTTTGCCCCTCCTCCTTGACAAACACACATGGATCAGCTTTGCCCTGGTGGAAACCTAGAGAAAGCAATGTCTCAGTGAGTTTTGTGTTCCAACACCTGGCACTCTGCTTGAGACCATATAAGGATTTCCGCAGTTTACAGACCATTCCCTTCTGTATCTGCATCCCATCAGGTGGAAGCATGAACAGCTCCTCCCCCAAAATCCTGTACAAAAAAGCTGTATTAATGTCATGATGGGAAACATGCAGTTTCTCCTCCGCAGCGACCTTGAGCATCAGCCGAATGCTCTCATATTTGACGGTGGGTGAGTAGGTCTCGTGGTAATCCTGTCCTGGTACCTGTGAAAAACCTCTGGCAACCAATCTGGCTTTGTGTCTGACTACCTTGCCATTCTGGTCTGTCTTGGCCTTGAAGACCCATTTGCTGCCAACCAGTCTCATTCCTGGGACTACCGGTACCAGTTCCCAAGTTTGGTTCCTGTTCAAGGAATCAACTTCAGCCTTCATGGCATTAAGCCAAGGCTCAGCATCTTTAGAGGTTAACTCCTGAACCTCTTTGAAGCTTGAAGGTTCCCATACCTTCTCTGAGCTACTAAGAACAGCAGTTGCTGTCTTAGCAAACTCATCAGCATACCTCTTTGGAGGTCTGCCTTTGGTCGCCCTTTCAGATCTGCGTACTAGACGCAAGTCTTCTGGACTCATCTCCTCTTTCTTAGGAGAAAAATGACCAATGGTGAACAGTGGTTCTTCCAGTTCATTGTCAGACGCATCAGATGGTCTGACCGAGGCCTGTGCGCTCTTGTAGTCTGCTGTGTCATCACTGTCACTGACACCAGCAGCAGCAGCAGCGCCGCCCACTGAACTGGAATCCGAACTCTGATCATCATCATCATCCTCATCATCAGCAGCAGCAGCTTTCTCATCTTTAGCTGCTTGCTTGACATCACCTTCATCCTCTTCTGGGTAACTCTGGAAAATTCCCACGTTTTCCCCCCACTTAGGATTGTACTCAACACTCCTTGTGAACTTAATGGACTTAGAGTCAGTCATCCATACCCTGTATGCACCTTTTTCGTACCCCATGAACAAACCATGTGCCCCACGCTTCCCAAGCTTGTTGGTTTGTTGTGTGTGTATCCACATGTCAGAACCAAAGATTTTCATGTGTTTGGTGTTGGGTTTCTTGCCAAACATCTTCTCATAGGGGGTACAGCCAATGGGTGATGACAATCTGCGATTATAGGAGTAAACCAAATTCCCCAGAGCCTCCCCCCAAAACTTATCAGGGAGATTGGCATCATGCAACAAGGTTTTTATCCCTTGCAGCAATGTTTGATTTGCTCTCTCCGCAAGCCCATTCATCCATGGTGATCTGGGCGTTGACATGTCATGCTGGATTCCCTTCTCAGTCAGGAAAGCTTCAAACTGCTGAGAAATAAACTCCCCGCCCCGATCAGTAAACAAACAAGAAATACGTTTACTGTGCACATTCTCCAACCAAGCACAGAATTCCTTAAACTTCGGAAACGCTTGCAATTTCTGTTCGAGCAAATACACATGAATGTACCTGGAAAAAGAATCAATCAGAATCATGAAGTACCTTGCTCCACCTAAAGAGGGCGCAAGTGGCCCAACCAGGTCTGCATGCACTAGCTGGTAGGGTTTGGAAGCCTGCCTGCTAGATTCCTTGCCTTTTGGAGCAACCTTCACCTTGTTCTCTGCACAAGATACACACTTCATGTGAAATTTACAGGGTTTGATGTTCAAACCCTCAACCACCTCTGGCATCTTGGCCAGTGCCTTCCAAGAGAGGTGACAAAACCTTCGATGCGCATCATGAATGCAACCTGCATGAAGAACTTTGTTAGTTTGTGCAACACAACAAGAATCAGCATTTGACACAACAGCAGTGTCCTCATAAGTTATATGGAACAAACCATCCATAAACTTTGCATGCAAATAGTCCTCTTTGCCTTTACTGATGACACAGACGCTCCTCTTGAAGGAAATCTGAAAACCACGCCCAGTAAGCTGTGGGACGCTCAACAAGTTGCTCGCAGCTCCTGGAACATAAAGTACATTACTGATGGTAGTGTGCAGACTTGCAAGTTTAGCAGTCCCTTCTCCAGCAATTTGCAACGTCCTTCCATCAGCCAGGTGGATCTCACCTTCCTGAGGCTTGAAGGAGATAAAGAGATGGCGGTCCTTCGAGATGTGGCGATTCGCACCTGAATCGACAATAAACCTGCCTTTGGCTGTTGGAGCAGTCTTTACAGCAAGCAAACCCTTGTTTTGCAGTGGTGTGGGCTTTTGCAGCTTGCCCCCCTGCTGCTCCTGGCCATCAGACGTGCCTTTAGCCTTTGGTGAAGCAGTGCCAGCAAGCAAAACCTTGCTTTCCACTGGCGTGGGCTTTTGCAGCTTGCCCCCCTGCTTCTGGTCAGCAGACGTGCCTTTAGCCTTTGGTGAAGCTGTGCCAGCAAACAACGCTTCACCCTCCCTCTGCTCCTGGCCATCTGCAGACGCCTGCGTCTGGCTCTGTTTACCTTTGCCTTTCCGGCCTCTGCAAAGGCGATGACCTTGGTTCTCACGAGAAACAGAGCTCTCAGCTGCCGACTCCTTGGCTCCCCCTGGAGGCTGGAATGCTGCCTGGGATGACGTGACGGTCAGCTCCCCCTGCAGCTTGCAACCGGTGCCCTCAGCATCCCTGCACTCACTCGCATTCTGGGAAACAGCTAGGACCTCCGATGCAGTCAAACTCTGGGCTGGGATTATTGGCTTGTGAGCTTTCAACAAAGCATTCCACATTCCACGTGCAGTGGTGTTGCCAGCCAGCGTCTTAATTTCCTCAAGAGATACGGATAAGACTATTACGTCTATCGCCTTCGAATTTTGGCCTTTCCATTTCTCTGTCAGAGGAACCGGAGGGGGCTCAGAAACAGCATGCCACACCCCAAACTGACGCAGCAAAGATTCACACCATTTTGCCCAGGTTTCATAATTCTGCCCATCCAACTTAGGGCATTCAGCATTTCCATAAGCTTGGAAAAACTCCATTCCAGCTTTTGGCATTAGCCGTGAGTCTTTTTTTAACTTGAGAGACTCCTTATCTTGGCAGCCATTAATCATGAAGCCTTTCTGGCTCGGCTCCCAGGCCAATTAAGCCTTGCCGGAGATCAAAGACTCCTTGCCGAGGTAAACAGAAAAGCCAAAAGCCTCCCTCATTTCTTTCGCTTTTCCCACCGTACCTCTTAAACGCAGTCTGTTGCAGCTTTTACTCTCCTGTAGGTGCTTTGAATCTGGGCCCGAAACCTTGTTGTTGGGAAACTGCCAGGGAGATAACGTCCATCTGAGCCCCCAAGCCGGAGTTCTGGACGTCCATCGGCCTCCCGTAGTCACGCAGATCCAACAGTTAGGGGCACAAAGCCTTTGGAAATTCCTAGCCACATTTCTAGGCTGGTGCACCCTCTTTCAGCAGAAAGCACAGTCAAAAGCTTGCACCGCAGAAGAGCAGAAGAGCATATTTACAGACTTTATTTAGAACATGAACAGAACAAAAGAAAACACGTCCGTTCTGAGTCAGCGTCTCTGACCATCTGGCAAAAACGAAAGGAATATCAGAACATAAACATCCTGTGAATAGGACATGCGCAGACTCTGTGACTCCCAAAGCCTGCTCCCTTTAAGGTGGAACGGAAATATCCTAACAGCGGGCTTCCTCCCAAGAAGACATTTGTCAGACAACGTAAGGAATATAATTGATATTTTGGAAAAGCTAGAAGTAAATATAAACACTAAAGCAGTTTTGATATTTGTGGACGCGGAGAAAGCCTCTGACAATATTTCTTGGAGTTTTATGAGGAAGAACCTCCGGGGGATGGGGGTAGGCCAAGAGTTTGAAAACGGTATAGGTGCAATATATTCTGAACAAAAAGCAAAGCTAATAGTAAATAATGTGGTTACGGAAGAATTCAAGATAGAAAAAGGGACACGTCAGGGGTGCCCAATTTCTCCATTACTCTTTATATCGGTCCTGGAGGTTTTGCTGAATATGATTAGAAGGGACCAGCTGGTTAAAGGGGTACAGGTCGGAGCTAAACAGTACAAATTGAGAGCATTTGCAGATGATCTGGTACTTACGTTACAAGAGCCAGAATCTAGCACCAAAAGGGTATTAGAATTAATTCAAGAGTTTGGTCAAGTAGCAGGATTTAAAGTGAATAAGTTAAAAATGAAGGTTTTAGAGAAAAATTTAACAGCTATTGAAAAAGAGAGGTTTCAGAATGAGACAGGATTAACTCTGGTAAAGAAAGTGAAATACTTGGGGATTAACATGACAGCTAAAAATATGAATTTATTTAACGATAACTATGAGAAATGTTGGACAGAAGTGAAAAAAGATTTAGAGGTCTGGTCGAATTTGAAGCTTTCCTTGTCTGGTCGAATTGCGGTTATAAAGATGAATGTATTGCCTAGAATGTTGTTTTTGTTCCAAACACTGCAAATAGTGGACAAGATGGACTGTTTCAAAAAGTGGCAGAAAGATATTTCGAAATTTGTCTGGCAGGGCAAGAAACCTAGAATAAAATTCAAGATTTTAACTGATGCAAAGGAAAGGGGGGGGATTTGCCCTGCCAGACTTTAAACTTTACTATGAATCAGCAGCGTTCTGCTGGTTGAAAGACTGGCTACTTCTTGAGAATACAGATATCTTGGACTTAGAAGGATTTAATAATATCTTTGGGTGGCATGCATATTTGTGGTATGACAAGGTTAAAGCGCATAAAGCTTTTAAAAATCATATTGTCAGGAAAGCACTATATAATGTCTGGATAAAATATAAAGACTTGTTGGGAAATAAAACCCCAAGGTGGTTGTCGCCAATGGAGGCAAAGGCTTTGAAAAAGCTCAATATGGAGGCCAAATGGCCGAAATATTGGGAAATTTTGGAACAAGAAGGGGACAAAGTGAAATTGCAGAGTTTTGAGAAATTGAAAGATAAAGTGCGAGATTGGCTTCATTATTATCAAATAATGGAGGTTTATAAGTTGGACAGGAAAATTGGCTTCCAGGTGGAAAAATCAAAATTAGAAACAGAATTGTTAGAACCCAATACTAAGAACTTGTCAAAAATGTATAACTTGCTGTTGAAATGGAATACACAGGATGAAACGGTGAAATCAGCCATGATTAAATGGGCACAAGATATTGGTCATAACGTTATGTTTGCTGACTGGGAACAATTGTGGACCATCGGTATGAAATTTACGGCATGTAATGCCTTAAAGGAAAATATTATGAAAATGATTTATAGGTGGTACATGACCCCAGTCAAGCTTGCAAAAAATTACCACTTGTCTGATAATAAATGCTGGAAATGTAAAGAGACTGAAGGTACATTCTTTCACCTTTGGTGGACATGCCCAAAGATTAAGGCTTTCTGGGAAATGATATATAATGAATTGAAAAAGGTATTTAAATATACCTTCCCGAAGAAACCAGAGACTTTTCTCTTGGGTATGGCCGGCCAATTGGTGCCAAAGAAGGACAGAACATTTTTTATGTATGCTACAACAGCAGCAAGAATACTCATCGCAAAGTATTGGAAGTTACAAGAACTACCCACCTTGGAAGAATGGCAGATGAAGGTGATAGACTATATGGGATTGGCAGAGATGACCGGCAGAATCCGAGACCAGGGAAGAGAGACAGCGGAAGAAGACTGGGAAAAAATTAAGGACTATCTTAGGAAACATTGTAAAATTATTGAATGTTAGAATGACGTGGGTTTAGAAATTATGTGGTTTCTAGCTGTAATGATTAAGTAAAAAGAAAAGAAAATCTAAAAATTTAAATGGATAATAAGGGAGAGGATTTGCTGAATTAATAATTGGAAATTGGAATACAGAAAGGGGAGGTATGAGGAAGTCGGGGAAGTAAGTTACAAGAAAATAAGGGATTGAAATTATACTTGTTTTTGTTTCTTTGTTTGTATTACTGTCTTGTTTGTTATTATATAATTTGTGAAACTTTAATAAAAATCTTAAAAAAACAAAAAAAAAAACCATATTGTCAGGAAAGCTTTGTTTAATGTCTGGATAAGGTACAAAGACTTTTTGGAGAGCAAAACTCCAAGGTGGCTATCACCTATGGAAGCGAAAGCTTTGAAAAAACTCAACATGGAGGCTAAATGCCCAAAATATTGGGAAATTTTAGAACAGGAAGGTGACAAATTGAAATTGCAGAGTTATGATAAACTTAAAGAGAAGGTGCGAGACTGGTTACACTACTTTGAAATAAGAGAAGCTTACAATTTGGATAAAAAGATTGGTTTTCAGGTGGAAAAATCAAAGTTAGAAACAGAATTGTTAGAACCCAATGCTAAGACACTTTCAAGAATGTACAATTTGCTGTTAAAATGGAATACTGAGGAAGAAACGGTAAAATCTGCAATGATAAAATGGGCACAAGATATAGGACATAACATCATGTTTGCTGACTGGGAGAAGTTATGGACCACCGGAATTAAATTTACGGCATGTAATGCCTTAAGAGAGAATATTATGAAAATGATGTATAGGTGGTACATGACCCCAGTCAAGCTTTCAAAAATATATCACTTGCCCGATAACAGATGTTGGAAATGTAAAGAAATTGAAGGTTCATTTTTTCACCTTTGGTGGATGTGCCCAAGGATTAAGGCTTTCTGGGAAATTATATATACTGAACTGAAAAAGGTATTTAAATATACTTTCCTCAAGAAACCAGAGGCCTTCCTCCTGGGCATTGTTGGCCAATTGGTGTTAAAGATGGAAATAATTTTCTTTATGTACGCTACAGCAGCAGCAAGAATTCTCATCGCAAAGCATTGGAAGACACAAGATCTACCCACCTTGGAAGAATGGCAGATGCAACTAATAGATTATATGGAGATGGCGGAAATGACTGGCAGAATCCGAGACCAGGGAGAAGAGTAGGTGGAAGAAGATTGGAGGAAATTTAAAATTTATTTGCAGAAACATTGTAAAATTTTTGAATGTTGATGACATTGAAATGAATTGATGGGGCTCTAGCAACAAGGTAAAAAGTATAAGGGGACTAATAATAGATAAACTAATAGATCAGGAATTTGCTGAACTAAATTTAAAAGGAATACAATAATGGGAGACGTGAGGAAGTCAGGAAAATAAGTCAATTTAAAGTGGAGAGATTAAGAAAGAGAGAAATTTTGTTTTTCTTCTATATGTGTTTTTTTCCTTCTTTTTGTGTTTAATGTTTCTATTTTTGTGTTTTTGTATTTGTTTTGTATTTGCCTTTTGTGTTTTTAAACTTTTCTATTGTTAAAACCTAATAAAATATTATAAAAAACAAACAAACAAAGTGTTGGTGCTGACCTTTAAACCCCTAAACGGCCTCGGTCCAGTATATCTGAAGGAGTGACTCCACCCCCATTGTTCTGCCCAGACACTGAGGTCCAGCACTGAGGGCCTTCTGGCGGTTCCCTCACTGCGAGAAGTCAAGTTACAGGGAACCAGGCAGAGGGTCTTCTCGGTAGTGACGCCCTCCCTGTGGAACGCCCTCCCATCAGATGTCAAAGAGAACAACAACTACCAGACTTTTAGAATACATCTGAAGACAGCCCTGTTTATGGAAGCTTTTAATGTTTGATGTATCATAGTATTTTAATATGTTTTTGGAAGCCGCCCAGAGTGGCTGGGGAAGCCCAGCCAGATGGGTGGGGTATAAATAAAGTATTATTATTATTATTATTATTATTATTATTATTATTACTACAATAATTAAATAATATATATTTTTTTATTTCTACCCCGCCCATCTGGCTGGGTTTCCCTAGCCACTCTGGGCGGCTTCCAGCAAAAGATTAAAAATACATTAAAACATCAGTCATTAAAAGCTTCCCTAAACAGGGCTGCCTTCAGATGTCTTCTAAATGTCATATACTTGTTTATTTCTTTGGCATCTGGTGGGAGGGCGTTCCACAGGGCGGGCGCCACTACCGAGAAGCCCTCTGCCTGGTTCCCTGTAACGTCGCTTCTCGCAATGAGGGAACCACCAGAAGGCCCTCAGTGCTGGACCTCAGTGTCCGGCCTGACCGATGGGGCTGTATTGAAGCACAATAGGGGGTGGTGTAGGGACTTTGCGCAGGTGATCGATGGTCACGAAAAGGCAACCTTTGTGCTGTTTTATGTCAGGAGTTGGGAATTCTAGAAGTAGTATTCCTTTTTGCACGTTCTTACTTCCTGTACTGCTTGAATGGAAGAGGAAAACTTCACTTCCTAATTAATTATGTTAAGCGAGGCAAATGTTAGGTCAGGAAGCTCAGCGCAGTATACCTGAAGGAGCATCTCCACCCCCATCCTTCAGCCCGGAGGTCCTCCTCCGAGGGTCTTCTGGTGGTTCCCTCCCCGCGAGAAGCGAGGTTGCAGGGAACCAGGCAGAGGGAGGGCCTTCTCGGTGGTGGCAGCCTCTCTGTGGAACGCCCTCCCTACAGGTGACAAGGAGATGAGCAACTATCAAACCTCTGGAAGGCAGCCCTTTATAGGGAGGCTTTGAATGTTTGTTGTTTTAATATGTGTTGGAAGCCGCCCAGAGAGGCTGGGGAAACCCAGTGAGGTGGGTGGGGTACAAATGACACAATTACATTTATAGCCCCCATTTCCTGCAAGGAGATCAAGTTGGTGTGCAGAGTTCTCCCCCCCAAAAAAAATTTATCCTCACAACAGCCCTTTGAGGTAGGTTAGGCTGAGCGTGAGTGCCTGGCCCAGGGTCACCCAGTGAGCTTCAGGGCTGAGTTTGAATGCCTGCCCCCAGCATTCCTCCTCTGCAAGGCCTGCCTCCTCCCATGACAATGTCTGCTCACACACTCTCAAGAACCCATGGATGGCTGAGGCAGGTAAGGTTGTCTGTGTTGGAGGAGGGCAGGAGCAGGCAAGGTGAGCCATGCCCCCAAAGGAGGCAGCTGCAGCAGCCCCCTCCTCCTGCTGCCCTCCAGGAACAGGGCGGGGAGGGACCAGCCCCCAGGAAGGACATGTTTGCCTCCCTCTGCAGTGCTCAGAACAAGAGGGGAATGAGGCCACCCAGGCCCTCTGGAGCACAGAAGGGCTCACCATCCTTGACTTCCCCCCTTCAACTGCCTTTTTACCCAATCCCTCATTTTGAGGAAGTCTCCTCTTTTGAAGTCAAATGTGACTGTTCTGAATTTCCTTAGCAATTGTCCACTTCCATACTGTGTATGTTGAGTCTGATAGCACTGTGGTCACTCTTCCCATTTGATTCAACCACACCTACATCTTGTCAGTTGAGAGCATCAGGCAGAGCACCCAGCACCTACCGAATCCTTTTTTTATTCCAGCAGGTCTTTTTAACGGAAGTCTGATGTCATCAATGTTAACTTTTTCTGCAATGTATTTCTCGTGTGCCACTTCAGAGATGATTATAGTCAAGTGGTGTATAAGCTGTTTAAATAGTAAATGGTTGAATGCAATTTTAAAAATAATAATTGTATAACAAGGGGGAAAGCATACTTGTATCTGACCATATCTTAATGGACACAGGCTTTGATAAATAGCATCCTAGCCATAGGCTAATTTTGTGGAGTTTAAAGCTAAGCATACAAGTTCTGAAAGCATGCTTTGAAATCCATATGAACTCTAGTATGCTGTCGGGGGAAGAGGGAGGATGTGGTTGGCTGAAATCAAGTCTGATCCTGTACAGATAAATCACTAGTGGAAGCGCCAACAGAAACGTGTACAGATTCCACACGATCACGAGGAAGCCTGAATCTGGGCAGGACCTTGTCTCTTTGCCTGTCATTTGTGGCTGCTCCACCCAGGTCTGAGACACCTTCCGGAGTGAAACAGTGATGGGGGGGGCGGGGGAGGCAAGAGGATGGAGCCGTCTTAACCCCTCGGCGGGTACTTTGAAAACAGACTCCTTTTGTCTGGTTCTTCCCCGCGCAAAGATGGGTCTGTATGCATTTTGAGCAGAGGAGAAGGGTCTGTGGAACTGCCCACCACTGCGGTGTGCTGTTCCCAGGATAGGTAAAGATCATTCAACAGTTTTCAAATCGAAAAACGGTGTTTCATTTTGAGATCCTTTGTAACACCATCCAGTTCATTTAAGCACAACCTACGGCCCTTGAGGTTTTTACTGAAGCAAAAGGATTGATTCCATCCCTGTATCAAACAGCTGTGATTTGAGGATCGTCTGTTTCATAGCAGCTCCTGTGCCCCTTCCCTCTGCTGCATTTGGCGTGAAGTTGCCGGTGATTTCCCCAGGAGTCAAAAGGCCTACCTACTCTGGGCTTATTCTTGGGAATTACTTTGCAACAAAGAAGAAAGCTTTTCGTCTTCTGTTTCTTTTCATTTTTATGTTTTCAAAATGCTTGATATCTGACACTGATTTCTGTATATTGTGTTTTCTTTGTTTTTCAAGCTTTCATAAAAAATAGCCTTTGAAACCAGCTGGTACAGTGGTCAGAAGACTTGCCTTCGTGTCCACAGAATGGAGAAGAAAAGTTTGCCCAACGAATCCCTGGGTGCGACCCCAGAGACCTCCGGCTGCCACCTGGCTGAGCCTTCTCATTGCCAGCTCACTTCGATGCCCTCTGTTCCCAGAGATACCACTGGAAGAGCTGCTTCCCTTAGCCAGGAAGAGTTGGGGTCCCAGCAGCCTTCCCAGCAGGCCTCCCACATTTCCTCCTCCTTGGGCAGTACTCCATTGCAGGTCCCCGAGCAGCTTGCCGAAGAAAGGCCCCATGGCACTGGCCAAAGTGCTTCCCTCCCATCTCTGGATGAGGTTTCTTCTTCCCAGTGCACCACCCAGGGAATGGGTCACCAGCGTGCAGCGACGTTCTCTAGCCTGCAGTCTGGGAGTAGGAAAAGTATGATCAGCTTTGCTGGCATCTCCTTTGAGAGTGCTCTCCAGGGGACCGAGGCTGTTTCCTCTACCTCTAAGTCTCCAGAGGGGTCTGTCCCAGCTCCGAGCACAGCTGATCTGGCTAAAGGCGGCCAGGGGCAAGGCCAGGTAAGTCCAGATTGAGAGGTAGGGAAAGGGCTTTGAGGCTGTAATGCCCCCCTTGAGTCTCTCCAGCTGGTTTGGACAACTGCCCCCATCCCTCACCCCTGGCCATACCGCCTGGGCCTGGTGAGAGATGGAGCCCCAGAACACCTGGAGTGCACCAGGCTGGGGAAGGATGTCGTGAGGTGGAAGGCAAAAGAAGTCAGACAGCCCATCCCGGGGTCGGTCCTTTTCCTCCTTCTAGCTTAATGGCTCACCTGAGCCGCCATCCTTTAAACTGGGGAAGCAGCAGCGGCTCATCAGAACTCACAAGTTTGGAAGTCCTATGTTATAGTGCCCATCTTCTTGTTATGTCCTGTTGGTGGGGAGAATTGTGCCGTTTTCCTGTGGGTGGGCAGCCAGCCAGCAGCAGGCTGGCAGGTGGGCCCAGGGAAATGGCTTTGTTGGGGGAGCCTCAGAACTCGTCCTCTGCATGTTTGTTCCCTGTTGCCCCAAAGTGGGAACTGTCTTGCAATTCAGGCTTGTGGCACACCGGTAGAGAAGGGGAGCCGTTTGTCTCTTCAGATGCCTGGGAGAAGAGAGCAGTGGGTGGGGGCAGCCTCTGCTCCCCCTTCTAGAAAGGAGGCCTTTGCCAACATGGGTGCAATTCTGCTCCATGTGGGGAAAGTGTTTATCCATCATGGACTTGGGGGGATGCTGCTGCCAGCCAATATGGGCTTTGAGGGATTTTTTTTTACTGTAGGCCTGTTTATTCTGCTGCATTTCAATGTTTGCCTATTTTCGGAGCTAGTTGTAAAGTACCTTGAGATTCCCACATAATAGGTTGCAGGTAAATACTCTAAAAATAATAACTCCCCCCCCCCACACCATGTCACAAAGTCAATTGACACAGAGCCTAGAATAATGCCAACGAGCTCTTCTAACTGGAAGTGCAACATCAGCCCTTCAACACATCAGCATGATGTGCAGTTGTCACACGGCTACGACTCATAAGCCATGAATGCAGGTCTGAATAGTGCTCCTTTGGAAACCCCCACCCTCCATGCAGAAAAAGAGCATCTGCCCCTGAAATCCTTTCAGTATAAAGTGTATGAATGACAGGCAGCTAAAAAACTGTCTCCTTGGGTATTTGGCTCATGTGTCTCATAGAACACTTTGTGGGAGAGCTTGCTTGCAGATAGGGATAGCGCATGGTTTGAGAGCCTTTTATTTGTAATTGCTCTGGTTGCTTAGAAGGGTAGTTGGCGGATGAAGTTAATCAAGTCAACTTTAATCGTTTAACCTGCCAGAAAAAGGGCCAGTTTAAAACAGCGGCTGTCTAGTTCACATACAGTGGTGCCTCGCAAGACGAACGCCTCGCAAAACGAAAAACTCGCAAGACATAAGAGTTTTCTGTTTTTGAGTCATTCCGCAAGACGAATTTCCCTATGGGATTGCTTCGCAAGAAGAAAGCCCATAGGGAAATCTCCGGGGACCTCTTTTAAAATGCTGGCAGTCGGGAGCAAAGACTTTCGCCCACCTCCGGCCTTCAGAAGAGGTCTTTGCTCCCCCCCCCCCCACCTTCCCGGGACAGCGGAGACTTCTCCGCTGTCCCGGGCGATCTTAAAATGCTGGCGGGCGGCAGAGAAGCTTTTGCTGCCGACCCCCAGCATTTTAAAAGCCCCCGGGGCAGCGGAGACTTCACTGCCGCCCGCCAGCATTTTTAAATCGCCCCGGGACAGCGGAGGCTTCGCTGCCGCCCGCCAGCATTTTAAAATCGCCCCAGGACAGCGGAGGCTTCGCTGCCGCCCGCCAGCATTTTGAAATCGCCCCAGGACAGCGGAGGCTTCGCTGCCGCCCGCCAGCATTTTAAAATCGCCCCAGGACAGCAGAGGCTTCGCTGCCGCCCGCCAGCATTTTGAAATCGCCCCGGGACAGCGGGGGCTTTTAAAATGCTGGCGGTCGGCAGCAAAGCGCTCCTGTCCCCGGAGCTTGCGGGGCGGGAGGTGGGGAGAAGGGCTTTTCTTCCCACCACCAGTCTTCAGAACAGCCTTCTGAAGGCTGGCGGTGGGAAGAAAAGCCCTTGTCCCCCCCCCCCAGCCTTCAGAAGAGGTCGGGCGACAGACTGTCCCCGGACCTGGTCTGAAGGCGGTTTCCATAGGAACGCATTGATTGATTTTCAATGCATTCCTATGGGAAACCGTGCTTCGCAAGACGAAAAACTCACAAGAAGAAAAAACTTGCGGAACGAATTAATTTCATCTTGCGAGGCACCACTGTAGTTCCTGAACAAGCATGCATGAAAACACTGGTTTCTATAACAACTGAAATGTGCTTCATTTGCAACTAAGTAGAGCCTCTCTGTTAATGCAGAGCACAATCCACAGCTTCAGGCAAGGCCATTTACTGGTATATTCCCAGAAACCACTGCAACACCAG
This sequence comes from Podarcis liolepis, assembly GCF_965112155.1. NCBI lineage: Eukaryota > Metazoa > Chordata > Lepidosauria > Squamata > Lacertidae > Podarcis > Podarcis liolepis. Next base: position 8,851,134 of record NC_139568.1, read on the forward strand.
CGCTTGGCCTTCTGGCACCTGCAGGCTAGGGAAAGAGCTCTTTGGCACCCTGGGGTGGAGCTCCTTCTCAGCAATAGCACTGTCTGCTCATTCCCAACTTCTTCAACCAGTGCCTCTGTGCCTTCTGTAAATGTCTGGAGTAAATGTCTAGCAGGAAGTGTCTGTCCTCTCCAGGATGTTGAAATACTGAAGAAGGCGCCCAATAGCCCTAAGACGGGGGCGGAAACAGTACTTAAGGATGATCAAGCATTGCCTATGAAGGTCCAGGAGCTTGAAGAAAAACTCCAGGCGTTGCCTGCAATACTCCAGGAGCCGCAAGGAAGAGGTACTTTTGAGAATCCTGTCTTCACAAATTCCGGGTACATGGCCCTCCCAGTGTTAAGGTGGGGAGGTGGGGTTGGGAGTTTGCAGATAAGAGTCAAAAGTTAAAAATGTAAAGGCTAATGGAATTCTATTTAAAAATCAAAAGTTGCTGTGGTGGTTCAAGTTATAGTGTGAGACAAAAGACAAGATGGAAAAGAAAAGATAAGGAAAAGAGAAAAGAGATAGAGAGAAAAAGAAGAAAGAAAGAAAAAGAAAACACAAAAAATCCTACTGAAAATGGTTGGTTTGTTTGTTCAGAAAAGAGAAGGGGGGGAACCATTGTAATAAGTAAATAGAAAAAGGGGGGAGTGGGGATGGAAAAGTAGATATATATATAGAATTCTTTAATGAGAAATTTAAAAAACTTTTTTTAAAAAATAAGTGACTAGAAATGGATGAATAATGAGTAATAATGTATTAATAAAAATGGGAGGGTTGTGTGTATAGCTAAAGAAGAAGGAGGAGGGAGAGAGAGAGAGAGAGAGAGAGAGAGAGAGAGAGGGAGAGAGAGAGAGAGAGAGAGAGAGAGAAGGGAACAAGAAAAAGGGGCAGTTTTAATTCTCCTGTGGGACCCCCAGGGCTTGGTGTCGGGTCCCTAGATCAGGGCTGAGGCGGCGGTTCCAGGAAATGGGCTCCAATGGTTCAGACCGCCTACCTGGGTTCATAGGTGTTATGTACTGAGTTCAATAGGATCCAAAATGCAGCAGTCTGATTGGTCCTAGAACAATAGGATTCAGAATGCAGCAGTCTGATTGGTCCTAGAACAATGCAGCAGTATGATTGGTTGGCAGGAATCACCCAATCCTGCTCCAGATAGAAGTGAATCCACAACCTGATTGGCTTACAGTAGAATTCCGGGATTAGCCAATCATGTGCAGCCCATTGTGTAAATAATGTATATAAAGCAGATACTGTGAGGGGACTTTCAGTCATTCCTCCTCACCACTATGAGCTGAATAAAGAGCATGAAATCACTTTGCGACTCTGAGTATATTTCAATAGGGTTTGAAAATACTGATAAGAAATGGACTGAAAATAAACTAAGTAACATAAAGCATGGTTTTTGCTGTGCTCCCTTGCACTGTCAGGGGAGGGTCCACGCCGCGTTCTTCTAGCCCCCAGCCGGTCCCCGGTGCGCGGTTCCTCTGCTCTTTTCCTCCAGCCACTGGTGATAATTGGCTTGGGGTCGGAGCTGGGCTAGGTGGGGCGTTCCCTCCGGGCTTCCCTGTCTCTCCCGATCCCCTCCTATCGTTCTCCTCCCTCCCCCCCCATGTTACCTGCGGGGGCGCCTTACCAATACAGTCGTACCTTGGATCCCAAACGCCTTGTGACTCGAATGTTTTGTCTCCCGAACGCCACAAACCCGGAAGTGAGTGTTCCGGTTTCTGAATGTTCTTTGGAGCCCAAATGTCCGACGGGGCTTCCGCGGCTTTGGATTGAGTGCAGGAAGCTTGGTTTCCGAATGTTTTGGAAGTCAAACGGACTTCTGGAATGGATTCCGTTTGACTTCCGAGATACCACTGTATATCTTCTCGGAGCAGGGGCAATCCCATTGCCACCTTCAGTTCTGGTAAAGCTAAGAATTGCTTGTGCCGATCTTGATGCCTTCAAGGCCGAGGCTGTCATCTGATGAGACCCAGTACTCCTATCAGAGAAGCAAATCCTCAAATACAGTCATACCTCTTGTTCCGCTCGGTTCAGGTTACGTCTTTTCAGGTTGCGTCCCGCGGTAACGGAACGGATTACTTCCAGGTTTCGCTGTTCGCGCATGTGCAGACGCTCAGAATGACGTCACGCGCATGCGCAGAAGCGGCAAATCGCGACCCACACACGTGCAGACGCGGGTTGCATTCTGCTCATGAGGTACCGCTGTAGTTGAAATGCCTGGCTTGTTCAATGGCTTGTCCATTTAGGAGCCATTTCTGCTTCCTGGGCTGTGCCCCCAATACTACGGCTTTTGTCTTGGAATAATTTGTATTCAAATCCTTGTTACGACACAGTCTCCCAAAGTTCTTTAGTAATCGCCTCATACCCACTTGCGTTTGTGCTCACAACACCGTATCGTTGGCATGTAGCAAAATGGATACATTCTGGGATAAAACTGAAACAGGGAAATATCTGGCCATTTGGGTTCCTTTATTACATCATTTACATAAATGTTAAAAAGCAGAATTTTAGAAAGTATTTCAAAGTGTTTAAAATTATTTAGGAATTACAAGGTTAACTTTTTTAAAAAAGATATTAAATAAGTTTTAAAAGCCTGTATGTGTAACTGCTGATGATGTTGGGGGGTGGCGGCAGCTGTGGTTGTAAGACTCCCTTAAAACTGATTTACAGTGCTGGCTCTTGGGGATTGAAAGGGCACATAAAAAGGCCTTGCCCCAAATTAAAGAAAAACCAACAAACAACCCCAGTCAAACAATTAAAAAAACCAGCCTGTGGAGCTCAGATGAACAAGTCCCACTTTGGTGCAACTTGACCGGAATGACATGCACAGATGCTCCCTTCTTTTTCTGAGTTAAAGCAGCTCTTTTGGCTGAGGTGTGGCATGGAGCTGAAACAGTATTTAAGGAAGCTCAAGTATTCTGTGTGAAGCTCCGGGAGCTTGAAGAGAAACTCCAGGCGTTGCCAGCAACACTCCAGGAGCCGCAAGCCAGAGGTATTTTTGAGAATCCTGTCTTCACATGGCCCTCCCTCCCAATGATGTTGGGTTTCAAGTCCCATCATCCATGATGAGCGCTGGCCATGTTGGCTGGGGCTTAGGGGAGTCCCACCACAGTCTGGAGCCCAGTTCAGTGCGCCTTTGTGGGCAGCTGGTAGCCATGCCAGGGTCGCCTTCGCTGCGTGGAAGGGGTGGCCTCTCTCCCCACCCCCACCCCATGCGCAGGAGACCAGAGGCCAGTAGCAGACTGCACATGTGCCTCTGAAGGGCACAAAGGTTTGCTGCCTCCTTGTGTGCCCATTTTCTTGCCAAAAAGAATAAAAATACAGCATATGGTTGCACATACCAGGCACCAATTTTAATGGTGGTTCTTTGGCTTTTCCTTCAGGTGAGGAACACGAGGAGGAGGAGGAGGAGCAGCAGGAGGAGGAGGAGAAGGAAAAATAAAGAAAAGGGGGGGGGTATATATTTTCCCATATATTTCTATTATTAGTTCTATGTATTGCTTCTTTGTTCGAAAGCACGTCAAAGTGCAAGTAGATAAATAGGTACCGCTCTGGCGGGAAGGTAAACAGCGTTTTCGTGCGCTGCTCTTTTGGTTCGCCAGAAGCGGCTTAGACAAGCTAGCAACATAACCTGGAAGCGGTACACTTGCTCTCTCGGCCAGTAAAGCGAGATGAGCGCCGCAACCCCAGAGTCGGTCACGACATGACCATCAAAAGCATGTGGTTTGTGATAATAGTGGCAAGAAATAGCCACTGATAAACATATCCTCCATGGTTCTAAATGTCTACAGCTGTCCAAATTGACAGTCACCACTGTCTCCTTGTGGCTAGGATAATACACCCAAGTAGATCTGATTTCGAGAGGAGTGACATTTCCCTGAGCCACCCCAAAGCAGCCACTACCGCTTCCCAAATGCCAGTGCTCAGGTGGTAAGAGTAAGCCAGAGTGGCATAGCCTGTGCAGCAGTGGCTGAGCACAGAGACAAGGAGAAAACTGGCTCTTGGGGCCAGAGGGGGCCCCTGCATCATGAGACTGGGCTTTCTGCCTCCCGTGCTGCCAATCGCAAGCGGACCCAGAGTCAAGCAGCGCAAAATCAGTGATGGCAAATTCTGGTTTCGTCTCCGTTCTCCTCTGCCGAGTTCTACAAGGGCCATGTTGAGACTAGGGAAGAGACCAAAGCAGAGAGCTAGAGCCACCACCTGGACTGGATTTGAGTCAGAAGGCAGGCAGGTGTGGGTTGCCGGAGAGGAAAGTCAGGTTGGTGGGGTAGTGCCTGGTTTGCCCTAAGGGACCAGCTGCCACTGCATGGAGCAGCTGCTGATCGTTGTCAAGGGCAACTCCATTTACGTGCCTTCGAGGCACATGCACACTGCCGCAAAGCTGGAAGGGGCACTTGAAGGGGCAAAAATGCCCCCCCCCCAAAAAAAAGCACAAAAGCAGCAAAGTGGCATGGAAACAGCATCTCGACTCCCTCCCAGGAGCTTTGGCACCGACCTGTCAGGCCTGCGGAGAGTTGGAGCAAGGAGTTTTGCAGGGAGGCTGCTGGTTTTCAAAAGGCCTTTCAAAAGGGCTTCCGGAAGTTTAGAGGGTGTTTGCAGGCTTTTCCAATGCTGTCCCCATATACGCAATTTCATTTAAACGCACGGTACCTCGGAACGCAACCCCCGTGTAAATGGGGCGTTGCCTGTACCTGATTTGAGCCCGCTACAAGAACATCTAGAGGATAGCAAACCAACTGTTACCTTTTCTAGTAATAATAATAATAATAATTTATTATTTGTACCCCGCCCATCTGGCTGGGTTTCCCCAGCCACTCTGGGCGGCTTCCATAGAAACCAAAAATACAGTAAAAAATCACAGATTAAAAACTTCCCTGAACAGGGCTGCCTTAAGATGTCTTCTAAATGTCAGGTAGTTATTTATGACTTTGACATCTGATGGGAGGGCGTTCCACAGGGCGGGCACCACTACCGAGAAGGCCGTCTGCCTGGTTCCCTGTAGCTTTGCTTCTCGCAATGAGGGAACCGCCAGAAGGCCCTCGGCGCTGGACCTCAGCGTCCGGGCAGAACAATGGGGGTGGAGACGCTCCTTCAGGTATACTGGGCCGAGGCCGTTTAGGGCTTTCAAGGTCAACACCAGCACTTTGAATTGTGCTCGGAAATGTACTGGGAGCCAATGTAGGTCTTTCAAGACCGGTGCTATGTGGTCTCGGCGGCCGCCCCCAGTCACCAGTCTAGCTGCCGCATTCTGGATTAGTTGTAGTTTCCGAGTCACCTTCAAAGGTAGCCCCACGTAGAGCGCATTGCAGTAGTCCACGCGGGAGATAACCAGAGCATGCACCACTCTGGCGAGACAGTCCGCGGGCAGGTAGGGTCTCAGCCTGCGTACCAGGTGGAGTTGGTAGACAGCTGCCCTGGATACAGATTTGACCTGTGCCTCCATGGACAGCTGTGAGTCCAAAATGACTCCCAGGTTGCGCACCTGGTCCTTCAGGGGCACAGTTACCCTATTCAGGACCAGGGAGTCCTCCACACCAGCCCGCCCCCTGTCCCCCAAAAACAGTACTTCTGTCTTGTCAGGATTCAACTTCAATCCATTAGCCGCCATCCATCCTCCAACCGCCTCCAGGCACTCACACAGGACCTTCACCGCCTTCACTGGTTTTGATTTGAAAGAGAGGTAGAGCTGGGTATCATCTGCATATTGATGGACACCCAGTCCAAATCCCCTGATGATCTCTCCCAGCGGCTTCATATAGATGTTAAAAAGCATGGGGGAGAGGACGGAACCCTGAGGCACCCCACAAGTGAGGGCCCAGGGGGCTGAACACTCATCCCCCCCCCCACTTTCTGAACACAGCCCAGGAGGAAGGAGCGAAACCACTGTATAACAGTGCCCCCAGCTCCCAGCCCCTCTAGACGGTCCAGAAGGATCTTATGGTCGATTGTATCAAAGGCCGCTGAGAGATCCAGCAGAACCAGGAAACAACTCTCACCTTTGTCCCTAGCTCGCCGGAGATCATCAACCAGTGCGACCAAGGCAGTTTCAGTCCCATGATGAGGCCTGAATCCCGATTGGAAGGGATCCAAATGGTCCGCATCCTCCAGGCGTGCCTAGAGTTGTTCAGCAACCACGCGCTCAATCACCTTGCCCAAGAATGGAAGATTTGAGACTGGGCGAAGGTTGGCCATACTGGCCGGGTCTAAAGATGGTTTTTTAAGAAGCAGTTCAATGACCGCCTCTTTCAGCGGATCTGGGAATGTTCCCTCACAGAGGGAAGCATTCACCACCCCGCAGAGCCCATCGCCCAGCCCTTCCCGGCTTGCTTTTATTAGCCAGGATGGGCAAGGATCAAGGAGACAGGTGGTTGGTTTCACGCGTCCAAGCAGCCTGTCCACATCCTCGGGGGTAACGGATTGAAATTGATTCCATGCAACTTGACCAGACAGAGCTCCAGCACTCTCCCGCCCCGGCCCTGCTCCTACGGTGGTGTCTAGCTCCTTCCGAATATGAGTGATTTTATCTGCAAAAAACTTAGCAAAATCATTGCAGGAGATCTTGGGGTCTTTACAAGGCCCCGGTGGTAAAGGTGGTTCCGTTAAATTGCGAACCACCTGAAAGAGTCTCCTGCTACTATTTTCTGCAGATGCAATAGAGGCGGCGAAGAAAGTCTTCTTCGCCGTCGCTATCGCCACTTGGTAGGCTCGACGTTGAGCTCTAACCTCTGTCGGGTCAGATTCGGAGTGAGTTTTCTGCCACTGACGCTCTAGCCGTCTCAGCGATTGTTTCATCGCCCTCAGCTCCGAAGAAAACCACGGGGCTGTCCGGGCTCCATGCAATCGGAGAGGGTGCTTCGGAGCCAGACAGTCGATAGCCCTGGTTAACTCCGCATTCCAGCGGGCCACCAGGGAATCAGCTGAAAGGCCATCAACATGGGCTAAAGCATCCCCTACCACTCTCTGGAAACCATTTGGATCCATTAAGTGGCGGGGGCGGACCATCCAAATTGGTCCCACCTCCCTGCAGAGGGAAAGGGTCGCGAAGAAGTCCAGTTGCACCAGGAAGTGATCTGACCATGGCACTTCTTTTGTTTCACTTTTACTTAGTGTCAGATCACCCACGTCACTAGAGGTGAACACCAGGTCTAAGGCATGTCCATGACTATGAGTTGGGCCAAACTTATTCAGGGACAGCCCCATGGAGGCCATGCTTTCCACGAAATCCTGAGCAGCACCTTGTAAGGTCGTGTCGGCATGGATGTTAAAATCCCCTAGGACAACCAAACTAGGTGTCTCCAGGAGAAAATCCGCCACGACCTGAAGCAACTCGGACAGGGAATCCTTGGTGCAGCGGGGAGGTCGGTACACCAAAAGGAATCCTGTACTGCCCCTATTGCCCAACTTCCAGAACATGCACTCAGAAAACTGGATCTTCCCAGTAGGACGCCTGGTGCAAGCTAGTGACTTCCTAAAAATCATTGCAACCCCCCCTCCCCGCCCACATGACCTGGGTTGCTATGCGTAAGAGAAACTTGGTGGACAAGCAGTGGCAAGGACAGGCCCATCTGCTTCCTCCAACCAGGTCTCTGTCACACATACCAGGTCAAATCCTCCATCCATGATCAAGTCGTAGATGGCAGTGGTTTTATTCATCATTGACCTGGCATTGCACAGCAACACTTTCAGTTCATGTAGGTTTCCCCTGTTGATTCCAGTATCCATCCGGTCAAGGCCAGACCCGGAGGCAGGGATAGTCTTCAAACAATGACTAAACCTGCCTCCTCGGTAATGACATGGTCTGGTCTTAGCGTAACTCTGCCTCCTGCCCATGATCACCGAGATCGGATGTCCCAGTGCTTCCCCCCCTGTGGAACTTGTCCCAGCCATCGTGTTGGCTGGGGAGCCACTCCCAGGCAGCCCTGATCCCGCCCCTTAAAAACAAAACACAAACTATACAGAACCAATAAAACAACAACAACAAAAAGGAACAGAACAATTATACTAAAATTAATCCCCAACCAACTATCCATCCCACCCACCCACCCCCAACAAAGGAAAAAAGAAAAAAAGGAATAACAATTTAAATTGCCACCGACTGATTGAGGACATTTTAAAGCACATTAACCACCTGGAACAGGGAAGCAATGGCAGAACACTTCCCCAAAAGTTTGTTCCAAATAAGGGCCTGGGCCACGCCCCCTGGGCCAGTTGGAAAAGGCCCTGGAAGGGAGCAGGCCCTGCAGTCCTCACCCAGCCGATGGTCCTTTTCTAGGAAGCTGTCTTCTCCCTGAGATCAGAGGAGGAAGGCAAGAGCAAAAGACAACCAAGGGTGTTAATGGCACAGGCCCTGAGAAGAGAAAGAAACAGCCCGTTGGCTGAACAGTATCTGGGCAGATGGCAGGGAAATGCACACAGCGAAAGGGCAGGTGGGAGGACCAGAACCTGGGATGACTCAGTCAAGGCAAACAAAGGGCATGAACAGCACACAGGAAGCGGATGCACAGCTACAGAAGCTGAAGCTGAATGCAGCGGAGGACCCCCAGCCCCCACATTTCTGAGTGGAAGAGCAGCTGTTTTTCAAGCAGGCAAGCAGAGTGGGAAGGGTAGACATCCAGCACATGAACCTGCCAGGTAAATCAACCCCTTTCCCTACCAGGTCAATAAGTCTGGTGACGGGAACTTCGCCAAGCGGCTGCCTCATCCAGCACAAGGCTTCCAAGGAGGTCCCGAAGCAGCTTGGTAGGTAGCTCCCACTGATGGTGAGGAAATAGTCCTTGCCACGGTCAAGGTGAAGGACAAAGCTAGCCTCAATCTTCTCTTCCTTGCGGACGTACACATCCAGGGAAATGTCCCCCGTCTCACCTAAAACGGGAGGAGGTCAGGTAGATACACTCTTTGGCACAGCCAAGTTGGCTTGTCTGTAAATTAAAAGTGAAGACAGTGAAGAATTGAACAGAAGGACACAATGCAAGACTGCTGGATCAGGCCAATGGCCCATCTAGTACAGCATCCTGTTCTCCCAGGTGTATGGGGGAAACCTTAACTTCAAGAATTAGGAGAAGAAGCGACTCAGTTCCCACCCCCACCCCACTTTCCTCTCTAGTCCTCCAAAGCAGCAGCTGCACAGAAGATGGTGACAGGATACTGGGGGGTGAGAGAAAGTGATCCTAACAAAAGAATATAAAAAGGGAAAGGATTTTTGCGCCCCCAATGTAACTTTCTTTTTTAGTTTACATTTCATTGAGTTTTTAAAAGTTTGGCTAGTTCTATATGTTCTCCAAGATATTTTTGTGCCTCCACAACATAAAAATACACATTTTTTTTAAAAAAAGTAATTTTTGGACGGAATGCTCTCACTGGTTCCCTACGATGCCAAAAGGTGTTTTGGGACCCTCCAGCATTGTTTGGCTTCAATTCATTTGTGTGTGTGTGTTTAAAGCTGGTCACACACACTTTTACACTTTGGGCTCAGCTGCTTTGACGTGTGGCCCTTGGAGGCTTGAGCATGGGGCAATGCAGCCCACAAATGTTAAGCCTCCCCTGCTCTACCAAACTCCCAAGGTTTGAGGGAGGAGGGTTGGGAAGAGGAGGAGAAAAGGAAGGCCTTCCCTAGATGAGCCTTGGGGTCCCTTTCCAACTCTACAGTTCTCTGATTCCAGAGAGAGACGTGCTGGGCTCCAAGTATCCCTCGCAGGGCTCAGCGCGAAGCCATGGCTTCCAATACTGGCTGTCACTGAGCTTGGGGATAAAGGAGAAGTGGAGGGTGACCTGCCCGTTGTTTGTGATCTGGAACTTCTCCTTCTGCAGCTGCCGGAACTTCACATTCTCAAACGGAAACTGCAGAGCAAAAGGGGGGGGAGAGAGGAAAGAGAGTGTTTGCCTTCAGCAGAGGCAAGGAAACGAGCTCCAGGGGGAAGTTTGTCCTTGGCCCTGGGCTCTCGTTTAGGGGACTGCACCTGCAACAGGTCCACGTGGGGCTCTCCAGATACTGCTGCACTTGCCACTGGCCATGTTGGCTGGGGATGATGGGAGTTGTAGTCCAGCATCTGGAGGGCACCATGCTGGCTACCCCTGGAGTCTTTGCCTGCGAGGAAGAGGAAGAGGCTGCCGCTCAGTGGAAGGGCATCTGCCTTGCCTGCAAAGGTCCCAGGTTCTATCCCCAGCATCTCCAGGTAGGGCTGGGAGAGATCCCCCGGAAATCAAGACTGAGCTAGATGGGCCAAGGGCTTCTTTCCCCCCTGGTCTTTTTGCAGCAAACCCTCTTTAAGGGGTTGGAGAGGATCCTATTCGTCTTTACCTCCCTCCAGGGAGGGAAGGAATTCGTTCTCCATCCTGTCCATCAACTGAACAATATCCTCAAACACTTTCCGGTACCGTCGGTCAGCCACAACCTTCACCTATTGGGGGGGGGAGACAGAGCACATTTGTTGGGGCTATGGACTAAAAAGGGGGGGGGGCATGAGTTAAGAGCAGAAAGGCCTGATGCACCCCCCTGTTCCCAGCCCTGAAAGAGGCAAGTACTGTAACTCTGAGAGCTTCCCCAGGATGGCAGCGGCTATGACTTCCAGAGCCAATGGGCTGAAGCCAAATGCTCCAAGCCAAGTACCACAGAAGCTCCATTGCATGAATGGAGCCAACGGTTAAGTTATACAGTTCAGCCCATGTGGTCTGCCATGCCTGCAGGAGCAGCGTGTACTCAGAACAATGGAGAATGGAAGCCTAGGGATTTAACAGAGCCAAAACCTGCCCACTCCTTGCACCGGAAGTCATTGGCCAAGGAGGAGCTCTGTGGAAAGGGGCCTGGTTGTTGGTCAGGGCCTGCCCAGATTTGAGGAGGTGCCACATAGCAGGCAACTAAAAACCCTGAATAGACGATAGCCCTGGCCAGGGCAGGTGTTACCCCTGTGAGGAAGAGGGAGCTGACGGGCTTGTGGTCGATCCTTTTCCATTCCATGTGGCTTCGGTGGCTGAGCTGATTCACGCTGCCTCCTCTCCAGAGGATTGGCTCACACCATGCTGGCACACGGCACTTCCCACTGCAAGGAGACAGGAGAGACACCAGGACTGTTGGACTGGCTGAGGCAACACACAAGGCTCACACAGTCAAACTTTGGCTCCACACACGGCCTGTGATCTTGACCACGGTCAAGAGCTGGAGATGATGGGGCTTGGGAGTCCAACTTCTGAAGGGGCGGACTTTGCAGGTGTGCAGGCATTTTGCCTCATGGAGAGAGTTGTAAGGAAATCAAAAGCTGCCTTCTACCAGGTCAGAATGAATTTCTGACCTCCCCCAGTTTGGATTCCTACATTGCAGGGGGTTGGATTAGATGACCCTCGTGATCCCTTCCATCCCCACAATTAATTAATTAAGTCTCCTGTGGCTGGCAGCAGCTCTCTGTGGCCCAATCCTTTTTCAGGTGGAGGTGCCTTTCAACTTGAGACTCTGCATACAAAGCATATGGCACACCACCAAATGATGATCCTTCCCCAAAGCAAGGGCCCCCGTTATTCTTGTTCCGACACTATTTTTTCAGTGATCCAAAAGACCCTTTCTGGCACCTGAAATGCTGCCCAAAGGAGCCTGCCGTTTTCCGGCTTCGTCACTACATGTTCCACCTGTCCTTTTGATTTCCCCATTACCACAGCAAGAGCAATGAAACTAGAAGGCCTATAAGATAATGTTGAATCATAAAATTACGGAACAAGACGTAGAAGGTGCCATTCAGAATATGCAATTGGGAAAATCTCCCGGGCCGAATGGCTTAACCTCAAAATACTATAGGACTTTGAAGGACTGGATAATTCAACCACTAAAGGAGGTTTGCAATGAAATTTTGGAGGGGGGAAAAACGCCAGAGTCGTGGAAAGAAGCATATATTACACTTATATCGAAAACTGAGTCTGAAAAGACACAACTTAAGAACTACCGACCCATATCCCTGCTAAATGTGGATTACAAAATATTTGCTGACATTTTGGCTAAAAGGCTAAAAAAAGTACTAGGGGAAGAGATACACAAGGACCAAGCTGGCTTTCTCCCAGGCAGACATTTGTCTGACAATACGAGGAATATAATTAACATTTTGGAGAAGCTGCAAGAGGATATTAACACGAAAGCAGCTTTAATCTTTGTGGACACTGAGAAAGCCTTTGATAATATTTCTTGGAGTTTTATGAAGAAAAATCTTCAGGGGATGGGGGTCGGTCAAGAGTTTGAAAATGGTATAAGTGCAATTTATTCAGAACAAAAGGCTAAACTAATAGTTAACAATGTGGTGACAGAGGAACTTAAGATAGAGAAAGGGACACGACAAGGCTGCCCAATTTCCCCATTACTTTTTATTTCGGTCCTGGAGGTTCTGCTAAATATGATTAGAAGGGACCATTTGATTAAAGGTATAATGGTCGGAGCTAAACAATACAAAGTGAAAGCCTTTGCAGATGACTTAGTATTGACATTGCAGGAGCCAGAACCTAGTACTAAAAGAGTATTAGAACTGATTCAAGAATTTGGTCAGGTGGCAGGATTTAAGTTGAATAAGCTAAAAACTAAAGTCCTTGAGAAAAATTTAACAACGACTGAGAAAGAGAGATTTCAGAATGAGACAGGTTTAACAGTGGTTAAGAAGGTGAAATACTTGGGGATTAATATGACAGCTAAAAATGGGAACTTATTTAAAGACAATTATGAAAAATGCTGGACGGAGGTTAAAAAGGATCTAGAAATATGGTCAAATCTGAAGCTTTCCTTGCTGGGTCGAATTGCTGCTATAAAGATGAATGTATTGCCAAGAATGTTGTTTTTGTTTCAATCATTACAAATTTTAGACAAGATGGACTGTTTCAAGAAGTGGCAGAGAGACATTTCTAGATTTGCCTGGCAGGGCAAGAAGCCCAGAATAAAATTTAAAATACTAACTGATGTAAAAGAAAGAGGGGGATTTGCCCTGCCAGACCTTAAACTTTATTATGAATCAGCAGCTTTCTGCTGGTTGAAAGACTAGCTGCTTCTTGAGAACACAGACATTCTGGATTTAGAAGGTTTTAAAAATGTTTTTGGGTGGCATGCATACTTGTGGTACGACAAGGTTAAAGCACATAAAGCATTTAAAAACCATATTGTCAGGAAAGCTTTGTTTAATGTCTGGACAAGATATAAAGACTTACTTGAAAACAAAACCCCAAGGTGGTTGTCACCGATGGAGGCGAAGGCTCAGAAAAAGCTCAATATGGAGGCCAAGTGGCCGAAATATTGGGAAATTTTGGAGCAGGAAGGAGATAGTCTGAAATTGCAGAGTTTTGAGAAACTAAAATGTCAGGGAACTGCCTTCAGAGGGAAGAGGAGAGGAAAGTCGCTCCAGTGATGCAGGGGAGGGAACTAGCAAGGAGAGAGAGAGAGAGCTTCCACGGGGGAAAGAAATCCAGGGGACACCAGGGAGAAAGGGGAAGGTGAGAGTAAGGTGGAGGGGAGGCTCAGAGACTCTTCCAGTGCAATCAGCGGAGAGAGCACAGGACCTCCGCTTGGCACGCCCACGCTGCGCAGAAGGCTTCCACGCAGAGAATCTAGGAGGAGACTTGGAGTCAAGCAACTTTTATGTTGGAAGAAATTTAGGTCCCGCCCACTGACGGATTCTGCCAGTGACTGAGACAGTTGCGTTTCAAGGGCTGTCAAACCAGGGAAAGTTTTAGCTATACGGCTAGCTGGGAGCAGTTTGCAGTTTACGCACAAGCAACCCCAATTCCCATTACAGCAATCCGTCAGTAACCTCGTTGCTTGTGCGGAGAGCAGCAGAGGCAGCGTCATGAGTCAAACTGGAGGAGCAGGCGCCGGAGAGGGGGCCAGGAAGGAACCAACGCTCGAAGAGAGAAACAGAGTTGGAGCAGCAACTGGCTATACTAGCGGCACGGCTGGATGAAAGGCGGACTCAGGATGCCCAGGGGAAGCCCACCCCCATCGCAAGGAAGGTACCGGGACTAGTACAGAAGTTTTCAGGCAACCCCAGAGACTATAATGCATTTAAGACAGAAGTGCAATATGTGCTGGACTTGCAGTTTGAGGACTTTGTAGATGATGGGGGGAGGGTCGCTTTTGTGATAGGGCACCTGGAAGGTGGGCCCAGAAAATGGATTAGGCCCTTAATGGCATCGGAGAATGCCGCCTTAAAGGACTTGAGGAAATTTTTTAGCGCCATGGACCATATGTTCTCAAGTGATGTGGAGCAAAGCGTGACACGCAAGGAGCTGATGGCATGCAAACAAGGGAACCAATCAGTGAGAGAGTACTGGTCACGATTTGCCATGCTAATCAACAAACTCGGGTGGGAACTGGGTTCCAAGCCAGTACAAATGCTATTTGAGGAGGGCTTATCCTCTTGGGTAAAAGATGAACTTTCCCGCTTGCCCCGCCCGCAATCGATGGACCAGCTGACTAAAATGGTGCTTGCTGTGGGAGTACGCCAAGAGGCGCACGCTCTGGAAAGGCGGGAAGGGAGAGCAGAGCGTTGGCATGACAATCGCATTCCAGACGTGCCTGAGCCACCTGCACTGCCCGCGGAACCAATGGAAATTGGAGGAGCGCGCGCGGGGGGGGTTCAAACTACGGCGAGGTTTGCAAGAAAGAGGGGGAAACGACCAGGAAGTGTTTTCTTTGCCTACAGCCAGGACATTTTGCCAGAGTCTGCCCTCAGAGAAAGGCGTGGCAAGGAATGGTGGGGGCCGCTGGGGGAGAGCAGGAGCAGGGAAACGGCAAGGCTTGGCTGCAGGAGAGCGGGCACAGCAGCCAGGCGAGCAACCAGTGAAGGTGCCCAAACCAGACCCCCCCCCCGGGCAGCCATAGCCATAGAGGTGGTGTTAGAGCTCCCCAACGGACACCCTATTAAGCTGAAGGCATTGCTATATTCTGGCAGCTCTTGCAACTTCTTTAGCAGGGATTTTGCACTAGAACACCAACTCCAGGTGGTGCCTCTCGAACACCCCCTGCAAGTAACAACCATTGATGGGAGAGAACTCTTGGGGGGGGGAGTGACCCACCAGACCCCTCCCATGAAAATGAGGGTCTCCAGACACACTGAGACAATTGCCTTTCACGTTGCCACATTAGCAGGGCCACCAGTCATACTGGGAATGAGCTGGCTAGCACTGCACGATCCAGTAGTGGGGTGGCACCAGCGAACAGTCACCTTTGGGTCAGCTCACTGCGTAGAGCACTGCCACGAAGGGGAAACCCCGAGGATGGCAGTAGCCAGGGTGGCAGGGATGGCGGTGGGAGAAAAAGTGAGAGTACCACCTCAGTATGCAGACCTGGAAGAAGTCTTCAGCGAGAAAGAGGCGGATAGACTACCCCCTCACAGGCCCTTTGACTGTCAGATCAACCTACTCCCAGGGGCTCAGTTACTAGTGGGTAAGCTGTACGCCATGTCGGACAGGGAGATGCAGGAGTTGCGGAAGTTCATTGACAAGAACCTGAAGAGGGGCTTTATACGAGAATCAAGTGCGGTGGGGGGCAGTCCAGTGTTCTTTGTGGACAAAAGAGACTCCAAGGAGCCCCGCTTGGTCGTAGATTACCGGTCCGTCAACCGGGTATCGGAACCAGTGACCTTCCCAATGCCCAGGATTGATGACATTTTGGCCAGGGTAAGGAAAGGGAAGGTTTTTACCAAGTTGGACCTTCGAGGGGCGTACAATTTGATAAGGATGAGGGAGGGGGATGAATGGAAAACCACGATGTTCACCCCTCTGGGGGCCTTTGAGTACCTCGTGATGCCCTTCGGATTGCAATCGGGTTCAAGCACATTTCAAGCATTCATGCACCACGTGCTGGGGTCCCTGCTGTACAAGAATTGCGTGGCCTTCCTGGACGACGTGCTTATCTACTCAGAGAACGAGGAGCAGCATGTAAAAGATGTCAGGGAAGTGCTGAAAAGGCTGCAGGAGCACCAGCTGTGGGTCAAACTGGAGAAATGCCAATTCCACGCCCGAGAGGTGGAGTTCCTGGGTTACAGGTTGTCGGACAAAGGCCTGGCAATGGACCCAGGCAAGGTGCAGGCAGTACTAGAATGGAAGGCTCCCAAGACCCGGAAGGACGTGCAGAGGTTCCTGGGGTTTGGAAACTTCTATAGAAAGTTCATCAAGAACTTCGCCCACCTAACGGCACCCATAACTGATTGTCTCAGCAGCAAGAAGAAGTTTGAATGGACAGCAGCAGCTCAGGAGTCTTTTGAAAAGCTAAAGAGGGTGTTCGCTTCGGAGGAGCAACTCTTACACGTGGATCTGCGGAAGCCTATGAGAGTGGAAACAGACGCGTCGGAGCCGTGCTGCTCCAGCCAGGAAATCGATCAGAGTGGAAGCCGTGTGCCTTTTTTTCTAAGAAGCTGAACAAGTCAGAGCAGAACTACACAGTGTATGACCGGGAATTACTGGCAATTCATGAAGCCTTTCGACGTTGGAGACATTTCCTGATAGGCGCGAAGCACAAGATCCAGGTGTGCACGGACCACAAAAACCTGGAATATTGGAGGACTGCTCGAGTTCTCAACCAAAGACAGGTGCGATGGGCACAGGAGTTTTCCAAGTTCTTCTTTGAAATTCAGTATGTGCCCGGAAAAGAAAACGTCAGGGCAGACGCCCTCTCCCGTAAACCAGAGTACGTGGAAGGAGAGGGAGAGCCAGAAGCACGACATGTGATACCCGAGGACCGATGGGTGTGTGGGGGAGTGTTGATAGGGAGACAAGAACTAACCAGGTTGACGAGGAATGACGAGTACGCACAAACTAAAATCAGGGAGATACGAGACGCAGAAGAAAATCAGGGAGGGGTTGAGGAAAAGGAGGGGGCGCTGTACTATAAGGGAGCATTGTACATACCAGAAGGGGACTTGAGGAGAAAGTACTCAAACAACTACATGATAACCCCACGGCGGGACATTTTGGTCAACACAAGACCATGTTGCTAGTCACCAGGCAGTTCTGGTGGCCAAGAGTGAGGGAAGATGTTAGAGAATACGTAAGGGGGTGCGAGCGCTGCCAGAGGGCTAAAGGGGAGAGGGCACCACCCGCGGGGTTACTGGAGCCCTTACCCACCCCGGAAAGGCCATGGGAGGTGGTATCCATAGATTTTATGACCGATTTACCCAAGTCCAGGGGGAAAACAGCAGTCATGGTGGTAGTGGACTTGATGACCAAAATGTGCCATTTTATTGCTTGCTCGCATGTAGTGACAGCAGAGGAGACAGCTAGACTGTTTATAGATCACGTTTTCAGGTTGCATGGCGCCCCCTTGAGGGTTTTGTCCGACAGAGGCAGACAATTTACTTCCAGATTCTGGAAGAAGCTCATGGGCCTGCTGGACATCGAAGTGAGCTTCTCGACGGCCAGACACCCAGAGACCAACGGACAAGCAGAAAGAGCTAATAGCGTACTTCAGCAGTACCTTCGGTGCTACATCAACGAAAGGGGAAACGATTGGGTGGAAAAGCTAGCGCTGGCCGAATTTGCATACAATAACGCGGAACATGTGTCCACGGGGATGAGTCCCTTCATGGCCAATTACGGGTGCCACCCCAGGGCCTTCCCAGGGGAGGGGGAGGGGAGGTGGAGTGTGCCGGCGGCCGAACAATTTGTGGAAGAAATGGAAGCTTTACACCAACAACTTAAGGTTAACCTGGAGAGGGCTAAAGAAGTATACAAGAGGCAGGCAGACAAGCACCGAAGAGAAGGGGAGACTATAAGGGTTGGAGATCAGGTGTGGTTATCAACCAAAGGGTTACCGTTCAAAGGGGGGTGTAAGAAATTACAGTCGAAACGAATGGGACCCTTTGAAGTAACGCAGCAGGTAAATCCGGTGACCTTTAGATTAAGATTGCCCACCAACATGAAGCTACACCCAGTGTTCCACAGGTCCTTGCTCTCACCGTACCGGGAAGGGTGGGAATTGCAGGGAGGAGAAAGAGAAATCCCCAGGCATCCACGGGTGGAGGAAAGGGAATTCAGTGAGCAGGCAGCGGAAATCCTCGATTCAAGGTGGAGAGGGAGAAGGGTGGAATATTTGGTGGCCTGGGAAGGGGAACCAGAGTCGGAAAATGCTTGGGTTCCTGCGGAAGAGATCAGGGATGAGTATCTGCAGGAGGAGTTTCATAGCAGGTTCCCAAGGAAGCCCAAACCCCTTGGAAGGTTCTGGGGAGAGCAATTTGGCACCACGGAGGATGAAGAAGAGTTTGAGGGGTGGCCAGCCTCAGCAGAGGAGGAAGGAGGGGAAGCCGAGGGAGAGGAATCCGACTGGGGAGATTGGGCAGCGGAAAGAGATAGCAACAGATGGAGAGCGGTGTTTGAATCCTCTGAGGAAGGGGAGAGCTCCTTCCAGGGGTTTCCCGCGTCACCGTGCGAGGAACGGAGGGGAGAGGGGGAGGGCCCTGGGAGGGAGGTGGATGTCAGGGAACTGCCATCAGAGGGAAGAGGAGAGGAAAGTCGCTCCAGTGATGCAGGGGAGGGAACTAGCAAGGAGAGAGAGAGAGCTTCCACGGGGGAAAGAAATCCAGGGGACACCAGGGAGAACGGGGAAGCTGAGAGTAAGGCGGAGGGGAGGCTCAGAGACTCTTCCAGTGAAATCAGCGGAGAGAGCACAGGACCTCTCCTTGGCACGCCCACGCTGCGCAGAAGGCTTCCACGCAGAGAATCTAGGAGGAGACTTGGAGTCAAGCAACTTTTATGTTGGAAGAAATTTAGGTCCCGCCCACTGATGGATTCTGCCAGTGACTAAGACAGTCGCGTTTCAAGGGCTGTCAAACCAGGGAAAGTTTTAGCTAGCTGGGAGCAGTTTGCAGTTTATGCACAAGCAACCCCAATTCCCATTACATAAAAGATAAAGTGCGAGATTGGCTTCACTATTACCAAATAAGAGAGACCTTTAATCTAGACAAAAAAATTGGCTTCCAGGTGGAAAAATCAAAGTTGGAAACAGAACTGTTAGATCCTAAAACAAAGATACTTTCAAGAATGTACAACTTGCTGTTGAAATGGAACACCCAGGATGAGACAGTTAAATCTGCTATGATTAAATGGGCACAAGATGTTGGACATAACATTATGTTTGCTGACTGGGAACAGTTATGGACCACAGGTATAAAATTTACGGCATGTAATGCCCTAAGAGAGAATATTATGAAAATGATTTATAGGTGGTACATGACCCCAGTCAAGCTTGCAAAAATTTATCATTTGCCCGATAATAAATGTTGGAAATGTAAAGAGACCGAAGGTACATTCTTTCACCTTTGGTGGACGTGCCCAAAGATTAAGGCTTTCTGGGAAATGATCTATAATGAAATGAAAAAGGTATTTAAATATACCTTTCTGAAGAAACCAGAGGCCTTCCTCTTGGGCATAGCTGGCCAATTGGTGCCAAAGAAGGACAGAACTTTTTTGATGTATGCAACAACAGCAGCAAGAATATTGATTGCAAAGTATTGGAAGACACAAGATTTACCCACACTGGAAGAATGGCAGATGAAGGTAATGGACTACATGGAACTGGCAGAAATGACTGGCAGAATTCGAGATCAGGGAGAAGAGGTGGTGGAAGAAGATTGGAAGAAATTTAAAGACTACTTGCAGAAATACTGTAAAATTAATGAATGTTAAAGGGATGTTGGATTGAAAATAAGCGGTATTGGTAAAAAGATTAACAAGAATATGTAAATATGGATTGATAATGGTGGAAAATATATATTTATAATAGGTTAAGATGTTGAGCAAGGATAAATGATAGAGGGTAAGGACTGGCTGAATTAAATATCTGAACTGGAATACAAAAAGGGAGGTGTGAGGAGGTCAGGAAACTAGTAAATGAAGTACAAGATATGAAAATATTGGTTTTCTTTCTTTTTTCCCTTTTTGTTAACTGTTTTCCATTTTGCATTTCTCATGTGTTTTGTTTTTGTACCTTTGTAGTTCTTTTTTTCTATTAGGGTTATTCTTTGTTCTTATTTTTTATGTTTAAACTTTGAAACTTTTTTGTCAGGGAACTGCCATCAGAGGCACGGGAGAAGGAAAGGGTCTCAGATTCTGCAGGGGAAGGTCCAAGCGCTAGAGGGAGACTCAGCTGGGAAGAAGGGGAAGAGAATGAGTGTAACACCAGGGATCAGGGAGAGCAACGGGACAGGGAGGTGCAGGGGCTCCAAGACTCTTCATTGGAAGTTAGCGAGGAGAGCCCAAGCACCCCGCTGCCCACGCCCACCCTGCGCAGGAGACTCCCGCGCAGTGAGAGGCGGAAACGATTGGACGTCAAACAACTCTTATGTTGGCAACGCTTTAAGAAACGCCCACAGACAGATCCTACGAGCGACTAAGGGCAGCCACGCTGAGATGGGCTGCGCAGTCCGGAGGGTTTAACCAGGCAATCCGACGCTCAAACGGAGCAGGATTACGCACGAGTAACTCCCAACCACTACATTTTTATTGTTTCTAAAATTTCAATAAATATTATTTCAAAAAAAAAAAAAAAGAAACTAGCAGGCCTAGGTGGCTTCTGACAGTTGTCAATAACCACAAGAATATGCCAAATCCTGGATGGTGAGGCTCAATGGCTACTAGCCATAATGGCCACAGAACATACTCCACCAAGAGAAGCAGTATGGCTTGGAGGAGGGGAGCGTGCTGCTGCACTCAGGTCCTGTTTGTGGGCTCCCGAGAGGCATCTCATTGGCCAATGTGAGAACAGGATGCTGGGCCAGATGGACCAATGGCCTGATCCAGTAGGGCTGCTCTCATGTTCTTATGCCCTGGCAGACTCATCTTGAGAGAGCACCAAGTCTAATTCCCAGACTTCCTTGACACAAACAGGATTCTCTGCTTATACACGCCATGAAACACGCCTGGTTATCAGGACAAATGTGGGGGAAAGGAGCCAAAACAATTCCAGAGCAGGGATGGCTTGAGGAAGACAACATACCACAGCCTTGCATTTCACAACTCGCCTAGCAGCCTTTGGCAACCCAGAATTCCATGCAAGCAAAGTGAGCAGGTGAAGGAGAGCTGGATCTCTCTCTTCCTCCGTGGCTTGGTGTCCATTCTGGCTGCAGAGGAAAGGAAGTCCGTCCAGCCCTCAACTCTAGCCCTCCTCCAACAGCTTGCTTAGCACAAAGCCATGTTTAAAATATATGTTTTACTCGCCTGCTCAGGAGGATGGAAAGGCAGGACACTACTAGCATCTCCACAGACTAGGAAAAACAAACAAGCCTTGCAGAAGAATGATTGAGAGGACTTACTTACAAAGGCTCAACTATCAAGCAGGATCTGTTTTAGAGTCGAATTTGTACGTCGGGATGAACTTGATCTCTCCCTCTGTGAAATCAGCAAAAGCTGTATTTTGGGTACTCTGAATGTTTAGCTAAAGCCAAAAAGAAATCGCTTATCAGCAGAGAAGCAAAAGACCCCCTGTTGCCTGACAATGGAGTCTATTAACAGCCACTGTTGTGCTGGAAGACCAAGGTGAAGTACTAGTAGGTTAAAGTTAAAGGTAAAGGGACCCCTGACCATTAGTTCCAGTCGTGACCGACTCTGGGGTTGCGGCGCTCATCTCGTGTTATTTTGGGCCGATCAGGATCTATGGGGAAGGGGATCCACCCAGAAGTTGTGGAGGGAATGGGAAGAGAAGCTTGGTCAAGAGACTGGCTCATGTCAGAAGGAGGCCTGACTGCATCCTTGGCAAAGCCCAGGGCAGGGCAGGAAGGCAGCATTGCCCAGCGGGAAGGCATTCAGAGGCAAATCATCAGCAAGGAGCAGAAAATCCCCTCCCCTTCCCTCAAGAAGACTGAAGAATCTCTAGTCGGCCTTCAGATGAGTTCAGCATCCCAGATCTCTGGGGTGTTCCTGTCCATTACAAAGCTGACTCGAGGCTCCGTCAACTGAGCCCCTACACTCCTTGCATACATGAAAGGGCCACAGAAAGGATGGGAGGCAGCCTTTTCCTGGAGCCGTCTTACCTGCAGCAGTTCACTCTCTGGCTGCTGACCCTTTTCCTCCATCACCTGGATGATCCTCTCAAGAGAGGAGAGTTTCCTGCAGAGTCTGGCCAGCTGCTCATCCCTTCTCCCTGCAATCTCCTTCTCCACCTCTTCCACATGATTCAGCAGACGCTTTTCTTCTTCTTCTTCCAGGAACTGGCGCAGTTGTCTCAACTTCTCCACAGTCTTCAGCCTCTCCGGCTCTGAGGAGGTCGGAGTGAGGAAGATGGTCAGCCTTCAAAACATCAGCAAGAGAATTAGGATTTGAATTGAACTGCTTCCACCCTCTCAGCTCACAAGTTCTCAGGCTTCTCCTTGACTGCTTTTCACATAATAAACAACAATGGGAAAGAAACTCCATTTAGCTGCATTCAAAGGTGAACTTACCTAATTCGCAATTCTTGGAAAAATATGGAGACCAAAACAGCAATCTTTTGAAATTCACACCTCTGAATTTCTCAAGGTTGACCCAGCCAGGTAATGTTCACAAAAAATGTATTTATGAGGGTAAAACACGTATCAAAATATTTATACGAGAAGGTAGCCACCCTAGCATTTGATTCATTTTCAGAATAATAAATAAATAACAAACCGATATGGAAAAAGGAGAAATGGGGAGAAGTTGAAATGGGCAGATTTCCCCATCCCTCCTCAGTCCGGACTTGCTTCTTGAAGTGCTTGTTCCCTCACTAGTAACAAGAGTGACACTTCCAAGGAGGTCTTTGCTTTCCTTGTCCAGGTCTGCTTGATAGGCCAGAATTTCCCCTCTCTCTTTCCTCCGAATCTCCAGGTGGCGACAGATCTCTCCCTGACAAGAAAAGGGAAAACTCAGCTTTGATTAAGACACAAAGAGAGGAGATGAATATTATACTGGCTTCTTGGGTCCAGTGGCCTTGGTATAATAGCAAAGTAATTGACTGGAGGAAATAAAAGTACAGAGGTTTCACCCTTTTTGGGTGCACGGCTCCCTGGACCAACTCCCTTCTTTCTGCGGCACCCCTGTGGGGCTCAGGAGACCAGTTAGGTCCCCCCTTGCTTGCCTCCCCTCCCCCTTTCTCCAACAGCCTCCCTTGCGGAGTGCTCTCTCAGCCTCCTCTCCTCTCCCCTTCTCCTTAGGAGTCCTCCTCTTGGTCTCTGAGCTGCCCCCGCTGCCCCCCAGGGGCCTGGGACGTGCCTGTCCATTCCCAACAGCAAGGGCCCCTCGCCAGTTTGCTTGCTTACTCTGAGGCCGCCTCAGCTCCTGGCAGCCCACACCCCCTGGCCAGCCCCAGAGGCACCATTCTCTCTGGGAGAACAGCTGGGCAAGCCTTGGGGAGGCAGAGATGGCATCCGAGGAGGGAGGGAAGGAAAGAGGGACAGAGGCCAGTGTCTCCCGCGGCACCCCTGACCATCATTCAAGGCACCCCAGCTGCCACAGCACACTGCTTGAAAACCACTGCAGAACTGGGATGGGAAAGGTTTCTAGTCCAACTAACTGGTCTGGAGAAGAGGAAAGGCAGCCATGCTTGCTCCTTTGTCTTCTCCGAGGAGACTTCCAGCCTGACTTCTCATTTTGAGGCCCCAGGGAGAAGTGGGAAGAGGAGGAGAAGGAGGAGGAAGCATCCCCAGAAGAAGTGTGCTCCCCACCAGTAGGTGCTTCCACCCCCCCCCCACTCCTAAATCTGCTTCCAACAGATACTTGGGGGGGGGGGCATCCTGCACCATCTGGTCAATTCCTGGTGTCAGGAGAATTAGAAGGTCTAAGATATAAACACATACATAAATACCGTAAGTAGTTCTCATCACAAAAGAATATGCAGGTAAACCCACGAACAGCCAGGTAAACCCATCAACAGGTGGCTCCAGGGTGGGCAATTTCAAATGTCTATATAAGGACTTGGTTCGGGGTCTCCTCCTCCCTCCTCTGGGGGGGGGGGTGAGCACCCTGTTGCAACAGGTAATAAAGATCTGGCTTACTAGCTGCTTTGCTTCTCAGTATTCTCTGGTTGGCCTCTGTTATTTTCTCCTACCGATAGAGAAGCTACCAAAGGACTCTATATGGGCTCTGAGGTACCCCAGAAGGGAAAAGGAGCAGTTTTTTCCTTATAACACTGGCCCCCAGTCCCCACCCCCTTGCAGCTGTTCCCTTGCTGCTATCTGCTTTGCAGGGTCCTGCTAGCCAAAGGAGACATGTACTTTGTTGTGTATGTGCAATTCACATTTGTAGTGTTCTAAATATGTTCAAAGCAACCTTGCTGGGGGATGTGGATGAGGTTAACCCTTTCTCTCCCTGCCATGCTCCCAACCCAAATCTTTGAAGCTGCTGTATTTCAAGGGAAGATCCCTTGGCCCCCCTGGCAGAGAGAAAGACTTCGACTCCCTCCTCCCAGCCATCCCAGCAGCCCTCAGGCTTCCCCTTGGCTGCTTCTAAGGTAATAAACAACCACCAATGAATACCATGCCTACTTTGGATTTGAAAATTAAGAAGATAACCTGCCAAGAAGAATACACAGCTATTTCTCCCCCTCAAGGTACCTTGTATTCCTCGACAGCCTCTTCCAGAGGAATCACCTCGTGGTGTTGGTGCTTCTTGGATCTGCCCCAAACCACACAGATGGGGGCTTCATCCTCCTTGCAAAAGAGTCTCAGGGGCTCCTGGTGCTTCTCACAGACTCCTCCTTTCCCTCTGGAAGACTGAGAGTCTTGGCTACTTCGACAAAGGTAGCCAATTGCTGATTGCAGGCGAGGCTCCTTCTCTGGACTCCAACTCGGCCTTGAGGACAGGAAGCCAGCCTCCTTTTTGCCCCGCTGCACTGGATCAGGCCAGACCGGCAGAAGTTGTGCCCACACTCTGGGATGGTCCCTGTGTCGTAAGAGTCAGGGTCAGAGAGGGGAATGAAGGAGAAGGATCCTACCAATATCAAATAGATCGTATTCTGCCTTCACACCCTACAAGAAGGTCAACGGTGCCTTGGGGAATGGATCCTTTTTTGCTGCAATGTTGTCATCTAAATAAGCACATCTTCCTACAAGTGAATAGTAGCCACCTATCTGGGGGGAAATAAAGTGGTATGCTGAGAGACATGGTTACGGTGGAGAGCAAATCTGTGTTCAACAATCCGAACATCCAGAGAGAAACCAGATGGCAGCTTTTTTTTACTGTGTCCACAGAACTCAATGAAAGCCAACCAATGGTTTGGGTCAGGTGAAGTAGAAGCATGTTGAAATCTGCAGATGGCACAAAGTTCAGTGGCAGTAAATCAGAAAGAGGGGCAGTCCTTAAACAGCTGAAGAGAAGGGGATAAACCTCAACTGAACATCGAAGTATTAACATCCTGACGGTAAGGACCTTACCCAACCCTAGTCACATGTAAACACCATTTTAAAGTATGGCTTGCTGAGCTAAAAGATGAAGAGGAGTACCCATTCGGAAGCACATCATATTGGAAACAATGCAGTTACAAGACATGTAAATCAGCTCCAGTACGTTTGTCTCTTGCTGGATCACGAACTGGGAATAAAGCTGGTGCATATCTGAGTGTTAGTACAACACTCAGATATGCACCAGCTTTATTCCCAGTTCGTGATCCAGCAAGAGACAAACGTACTGGAGCTGATTTACATGTCTTGTTCTTCTTTGCTGGATTGGGGCATAAGCACTGAGCCCTATATTTGTTCTTACCTTTATTCAAACGGGTCAAGGCTTCTTCAATGGAAAGTCGGTCATCCTCCGTCTCTTCTGGTTTGTTTACTACCAGTAGCAGGCAAAGCTTGTTCTGGCACCTTAGAATTCTCGTGTCTCTTCATTTTTTTTCTTATTCCAGGAAAGAAACACAAGACAAGGTCAGCTTTTTTTTTCTTTTCTTTTGCTGTCCTCCGATAATCAAGTTTGGTGCAGAAAAGGAATGGAGAGCTTTGTTATTGTTGTTTAGTCATGTCCGACTCTGCGTGACCCCCTGGACCAGAGCACGCCAGGCACTCCTGTCTTCCACTAACAGGTAACCTACCAGACAGGAGGTAAACAACGCACTCAGATGTCTGTTGTAGACCACCCTTTCTGTGATGTAGGTACGATGTATCTGGGGGGTGGTCTTGAGCTGTAGCACCCTGCTTGTGGTTAACGCTTAGCTGGAATGAAATATTCAACGCAACAATAGAGAAATTAAAATAATAATTTATTTGTCAGACAAATAAATGAGAGACACAGTGGTATATGGTTACCAAAGCTCTGCCCACTCCAGCCCTGATGGCCAGCACTTATATTTCCTCAGCCCAGCCCCCTTACTCCTCCTTTGGCTGCCTCTGTCCAATCAGCCTGGTTGAAATTCCTATTGGCTGTTTGCTAGAACCAATCATAAAAGATACACCCATTTCCTATTACCTTTTATGGGAGACAAAGAGCTATATTTCCTTCTATCCATAAATGGCAGACAAGTAGCCATATATCTTACATTTGCCTCGACAAGGCACCTTAATTATCAGATCATCTTTGCCCTATTGCCCTATTGCCCTATTGCCCTATTCACTCCAAAACAGATAGCTCATGGTTTTAAATTTTTATCTTAAACAGAGATCTTGGGTTCACCTTCTCACACACCATCAATGAAATAAGAATCTAACATAAGAATCTAACATTTCTTACTTTCTAAATCCTTTGCATAATTACATTTAAGCCAATATATTTCATACATAAAATATATAGATTTTTAGAAGAAAAGGCCTTTTCAAAGTAAAAAGCAACTTAGTAAAAACAGCTTCAAAACAGCTTCAGAGAGAAGCCTCTTCGGTTTACAACCCCCTTTCAAGCCAGCTGCTGTTCCCATTAGCTCTTGCCCTTTAACCTTAGGAAGATGTGGCTCGAGTCTGATGGGAGGCACATGGTATTTTCTGTTAAACAATAAATTTCACTATTTACCAACTCTTAATTAGTGTTTTTGCAGCTTGATTGTATTCTGTAATATGTTGGGTCACTGTAACCTTTGCTCCCAGCCTGTAATTTCCTTTTACAACCCTGAGGTACTGCTATAGATCAGAGGGGCCCTGTTTAGGAAGATAAACATCTGCCAAAGTACTTAGCCAGCTGGTTTATGTCTGGCATGAAACATACAAACATTTGCAAATATATTTTTTTAAGCTCATTTTAAAATACAAGCCTTGATCAGATGCCTCAGAGCTACACCCCTTTATGTGATGTAGGTATGATGTATCTGAGGGGGTGGTCTTGAGCTGCACCCCTTCTGTGGTGTAGGTATGATGTGTCTAGGAGTGGCCTTGGACTCCAGGGCGGGCAATTTAAAATGTCTCTATAAGGGCAGGCACATCTTTGTTCGGAGTCCTCCTCCTTCTCCTGCCTGTGGGGGGAGCACCCTGTTGCAACAGTTCAATAAAGATCAGGCTTACTAGCTGCTTTGCTTCTCAATCTTCTCTGCTTGGCCTCTGTTATTTTCTCCGACCGATGGAGAACCTACAAAGGACTCTAGAAGGGCTCTTGTGTTCCCCATAAGGGGAACTCTGCAACTCGAGATAACACTGAACTTCTCTGCAGGGTTGTTGTAAGGATTACAAGTCAAGGCATCCAAAGTGCCTTTGAACATTGAAAAGCCCCTAGTCAATGCTTTGAACTACTGTCGCTTTAAAAAGGAAACTCTGATTAGTAAGAGTTTGGGTAATAAAAAATTGGTTTGTCCTGGGGGCGCTGAAGCTGTGTTCTGGCTTGAAAACCCAGTGAGACCACTGGGCTATCTAGTTCTGTATGGTCTGCCACAGCCAGCAGCTGCTCTCCAGGATTTCAGAGCTCTGCTTCCCATGAATGGGTTGAAACTGCCGCTTTTTGCATCATGTGCCTCTCCCAGTGGGCCACCCCGAGCCATTTCCAGTATAGCGTTATACATCCCATGTAGTCCTGCTTCTTCCAGCTCAATTCAGTTCATTCTGCAACTGTGCAAGTTAGGCCGCATCTGCTTTATGCATTCAAAGCACCATCATGCCCCTTGACATGCTAACAGTTGCATCTTTGTATTCAATCCCTTCAGCACCTTGGACAGCAGTCTCTCAAGGCTCAGCCACAGTTACCTGGTGCCCCATGCTTCCTAGGCACAGGTCTGTGCTTTAAAGGCACTGTGTCCGAGTGTTTTGTTGTCCCAGGGCTTTCTAATTTTGACTCATGTTCAGCATCCCTTTCCAGGGCAGCTTTATTTATTTCATGTCTTTAAGGAGTCCTCTGTGCGTGGCAAAGGCTTGTTGCTGGGACAATAGGAGGCTGCCTTATACTGAGTCCCACTATGGCTCTATCTAGCTCAGTCTTGTCCACAATGGATGGCAAAAACTCTCCAGGGTTTCAGACAGAGGACATTCTAGCTGGAGATACAACAGATTGAACCGGAGAGCTTCTGCATATAAGCAGCTGCTTTACCACTAAGCTATGGCCCTTCTCCCATTGCTTCTGCCCTGAATGAACTGCAAGCCTGTCCTACAGTCCTCCCAAAACTCTCTTTTGTGGCTACACTCTGCAGGAGGTCATTGGTTGCAGAAGTTGAGCTGTCTGCACAAGTGACTGAATCCGTGAGAAGGCTGATCTGAAATGAAATGCTGACTTTCAGGCATCTCTTGAAGACCTGTTTTATGCCAACAGGTCTGTGCTATCATTTAAACATTTCTTGAGCACCCAGACATTTGAATTCTTTGGACTGATTTTAATGTCCACCCTCCACCCGCTTTTGTGTTAGGATATTTCCGTTCCACCTTAAAAAGGGAGCAGGTTGTTGCGTCACAGCCTGCGTATTTCCTGTTCACAGGAAGTTTCTCTTTTGTTTAGAGCTTTTGTTTCTCTCTCCTTGCCTGGACATCAAAGCAGGCAGTCATGTTTTTTCTTTGTTCTGACCAACGCTGAATAAAGTTGTAAATAATGCTCTCCTGGGTGCATCTTTCATTGTACGAACTCTGCTGAAAGAGCGTGCACCAGCCTCGGAATGTGGCATGTTATTTCTGAGGCTCGTGTCGCTAATTGACTAATACTGTATCTACGGGAGATCAATGGATCGTCCGGAGGCGACATGGAGTCATGATGGCCTTTGTCTCCCTGGCAGTATCCCAACATTTTGTACATTGCTGTCTTTTATGACATGCCCTAGCTTCTGAGAAGCCTTTCGCTCAAACCAGTTAGACATGACATGAATTAGTCGTTTTATCCACCCGGCATGTATGGAACAGAACCTGACGAATCAAATGACAAGGCATAATTAATCCCCCAGCTGAACTGAACAGGGAGCAGCAGCTGGGGTAGAACATGCAAACAAGAAATTATTAGTTCAAGGTACAGAAGCCCCAGAACACCCCAGCCACATGCAGTTAATAATAGCAATTCCAGATTAAAGGGCTTGCATCTGAGACATTTGTTCATTCCTTTTTTCCAAGACAGGTGATGTTCCTACGAATACATGGGAAATTTTGAAAGGACCATGGGCATTTCCCCTCCGCAGCTGAAGATCCAGAGCTATCTGAAGAGGGGGAAATACCAGGTCCTGCTCAGCTGGTGATCTCTTATTTCCTTTGAAGATATAAGCTGATTAGAATTTTAGGCTGCCGGGGGTGCAGCAAAATCTGAGGATGGGAAAAATGATATCACTGGCAGTCACATGGTAGGCTGCTGAAAATGCACATGGAGAAACAATGGGTCCTTGAACTGAGGGGACTGTCTGATCTGCAGGAGGAAGCCAGTTGTTGAAAGGGAACATGGATCTGAGAAGGAGCTTAGAGGGAGAGTTCAACATCCAGCTGGAGCCATCAACGGCAGTTCGTCACTAGTTTGGAGTTGGGAACTCTTTTTCAGTCTTAAGGGCTATATTCTCCTCTGGGAAGCCTTCCAGGGGCCGTGTGCCTGTGGTGGAAGGGGCCACAGGTGAAAGTGGGTGGAGTGATGAATGTAAACTTTGGTTTCCTAAGGGAGGCTGGTTTCCACACACATCCAACTCTCCACTCTCTGTCCTTCATGACTCAAGGTTGCGAGGGGAGGGGTAGTACCTCTGGTGGGGGGCACGTTGTGTTCCTTCTGGGGTAGTTTGTCCACCTTTGGTCACTACAGCTCTCACCTGTGGCTCTTAGAAACTGTCAGCCTGCAGCAGCCGCCACACCCCAGGAATGGCTTCAACTGGCGGGCTAACCAGGTGAGGGGAGTTGATGGGTCTCAAACCCTCAGTGAGTTAGGGGCTTTCCCTGGAAGAAGAAGAAGAAGAAGAAGAAGAAGAAGAAGAAGAAGAAGAAGAAGAAGAAGAAGAAGAAGAAGAAGATGATGGCGGCGGCTTGGAGGCTAAACAAGCAACAGGTTTAAGTGAGACTGAGGCAGCTGAGGAGGAGGTGGAGGCTGAGGCTGCAACAGATCCCCAGGCACCTGCCATGTCCACTGTTCCCTTCTCCCCTCCTCCTCTGTCCCTAGAAACAAGGGAGGCATTACATGTAGCAGAACAAAAGGCACAGAGAGCCCCTCCACGACTGTTGGGAAGTCAGCCGACTGGGGAGGAGCCTTAGGCTAGGGATGCCATATTTCTAAAAGTAGAAACCAAGACACCCCGAAAGCTGTGGAGCTATTTTTAGGAATACCCCCAAATTGTTGAGCTTCTTAAAGGAAGACCCAGAAGCTGTTGATGTCTGATAGCCCTACCTTAGGAGGAGGCTAAGATCCTCCGTTCTGGCAACTGGGGCTAGTCCTGCCTGTGGAGTTTCTCTGTCGGGTTTTGTCTCTCTGAAGAAAGAGTCCACCTTACTGCTCATCTCTGAGTTTTGATGCTGAACTGCAGCTGAATCAGCCCTGACAGCCAGGCTCCGGACAATTGAGCAGATGAGACCACTAGGGGGTCCAACAGTCAAGAAGGTGGTTTCTGCCCGTGCTGTAGAGGGAAGTGTCGAACAGTGGGGCTCATCCACATGGGAAGGTAGCTCATTTAAGAGAAGGAAGTCCCTGATCCTAAACCTGATTGATCCATTTAGCCCAGTATTGCCCACTTCCAGCCTGAGTGGCAAAAGCTCTCCAAGGTCTTGGGCAAAGAGAGGCTCCTACCTACATTGAGCTTCTAACTGCAGGTGCTAGGGACTGCACCTGGGACCTTCTGCATGCAATGCAGGTGCTGACACACTGAGGCTATGGCGCCTCCACAAAACCTTCAGTTATGGGCAGGAGGCACTACTCGGCATCCTTATATCCCACCCTTCCTCCCAAAGGAGTCCAGGGCAGCAAACACACAACAGTTAAACAACCAAAACATCCAAAAACAGTTCCTACACAGAAGCAGACTAAGAAAAATCCTACTTAGAAGGCTTCTTGAAAGAGGAGGAGGAAGTAGGCATTGAAAAGATAGCAGAGATGGGACCCCCGATAAGATGGTACCTGCAGGAAAATGTCACTACTCCTCTTTTGTCTCTTCATTCTGAAGGATCCCGGTGAACAAGCAAAAAGCCCTTGGAAAAACACACACACACACACAAACACACAAGAGGACAAGACAAGACAGGGCTGTGCACCACAAACCATCCCAAAATAAGCCTCCATTCCCCATCAATCAATATTGGGCTAAAAGCTATAGGACATAAAGCTACATGCACCTAAAAACTGGTTTTGAAACAGCCTTGGTCTTGCCTAGTCCCTCAGCCTTGTGAGTTTGGGAGCTAGTCTGCAAGGGTGAAAATCTAATGGAGGATTCCATTGTTGAATTAACCAAGCAAGAGTCATAGTTGCCACCTATGTACCTTGTGGTTGCTCTGTGCCAGAGGGCAAATGAGGGTGGGCCTCCTCCCTCACCTGGCTGGGAATGAGAAAGGAAAAGGTCAGAGTTGTGTGAGAGAGCTGGGCTGGAAGTTGGCAGAAGTCACAGAGAGAGAGCCATGCCTGCTTTCTTCTTGATTCGAAGGCTGTAACTGGAAGAAGCAAGACCTTCTGGGGCGCCAATGCTGTGAGCCTCTCCATCTTTGGCTCAGGTTGTATATGTGTGTGAATAAACCATATATCATAAAGACACCACAGTCTCCGCTGAGCCTCATTCCAAGGAAACTTGCTCTAACAACCTCACTAATGCAGCCCCTTCAGTCCTTTATTCTAGTTCCCCTTTCCATGCCGTACCATACAAGGCTTTGCCAGTATTTTCAGGGTCATCTTTCACCACAATTTAGGGTTGCCATATTTCTGGGGAAACCCGGACATGTCCTCTTTTTGGGGACCAACATGCCTATCTGGGCGATTTTTTACATTTTAAAGGAAATGTCCAGGTTGAGGGGGAGGTGTTGGGGTCTCGGGCTCAGGTGGCTCGGGAGTGGGCTGCTCTGCCCGTCATGGCCCCTGCCAGCCCGAGCTGGGGAAAGGGGCATGGCAGTGGCGACCCTGCCCACCTCTTTCCCCAGCTCGGGCTGGCAGTGCCTCAGGCTGTCCTCTTTTTTTGCTTTTATTTATTAATTATTGAATTTATATACCACCCTATACCCACAGGTCTCAGGGTGTTTCACAAAGTAAAATGAAAATATAAAACCAAAAAATAAATACAGTTGTACCCTCGTTTTCAAACAGCTTAGTTCTTGAACGTTTTGGCTCCCAGAACTGATTCCATTCAACTTCCAAGGTACGACTGTAATCAAAATCAAAACAACCACCACCAAGTAACCCACAACTGGATGGCCCCATTGGGTTCTGGAATTATGGAGGGATGAAAAACTGATTGCATCCCACTTTCTCTACACTATGCGTGTACCCCTGACCGTGTCCTCCCTTACTCATTTCCCCCCTATTTTTTTTTTTTTTTTATAAAATTTTTATTGGTTTTACAACATTTTTAAGAAAAACAAGCAAACACTAAAAAAGACAAACATACACGTATAATTTCAAACATATTTTCATAAACCTCTTTTCTTGGACTTCCCCATACCCCCCCCTCTCTGCATCCCAATGTCCATAATTCAACTAGCAACTCCCAATTGTTACTTTCCAATCTCTATCATCTTAGTCCTCTTTTATAGTCTAACCTTGTATCCCTGTACCCTTTTGCTTCTGGAAACCACAACATTTTAGCATTCATTAAGTTTGTAGTAGTCCTTAAGGTAGCTTTTAAATTTTTTCCCCTCTTCTTCCACCGTCTCTTTTCGTTGGTCACGGATTCTGCCTGTCATCTCGGCCAATGTCATATAGTCCATCACTTTCATCTGCCATTCTTCCACAGTGGGTAAATCTTGTGTCTTCCAATACTTTGCGATGAGTATTCTTGCTGCTGTTGTGGCATACATAAAAAAAGTTCTATCTTTCTTTGTCACCAATTGGCCGACAATGCCCAAGAGAAAGGCCTCTGGTTTTTTAGGAAAGGTACATTTAAGTACCTTTTTCATTTCATTGTAGATCATTTCCCAGAAGGCCTTAATCTTCGGGCATGTCCACCAAAGGTGATAAAAGGTACCTTCAGTCTCTTTACACTTCCAACATTTATTATCGGGCAAATGATAGATTTTTGCCAGCTTGACTGGGGTCATGTACCACCTGTATACCATTTTCATAATGTTTTCCTTTAAGGCATTACATGCCGTAAATTTAATACCGGTGTTCCATAACCATTCCCAGTCAGCTGACATAATGTTATGTCCAACATCCTGAGCCCACTTAATCATAGCCGATTTAACTGTTTCATCCTGTGTGTTCCATTTCAACAGCAAGTTGTACATTCTAGATAAATTCTTAGTATTGGGTTCTAACAGTTCGGTTTCTAATTTTGATTTTTCCACCTGGAAACCGATTTTCCTGTCCTGTTTAAAAAATTCCATTATTTGACGATATTGGAACCAATTTTCTACTTTATGCTTCAATTTCTCCTGACTTTGTAGTTTGAACTTATCTCCATCCTGTTCTAAAATTTCCCAATACTTCGGCCATCCGACCTCCATATTGAGTTTCTTCACTGCTTTAGCCTCCACTGGTGAGACCCATCTAGGGGTTTTGTTTTCCAATAGATCTTTATATCTTATCCAAACATTAAACAATGCTTTTCTAACAATGTGATTTTTAAAGGCACTGTTAACTTTATCATACCAAAGATATGCATGCCAACCAAAAGCATTATTAAAACCTTCCAGATCCAAGATGTCCGTGTTCTCGAGGAGCATCCATTCTTTCAGCCAGCAAAAAGCTGCTGCCTCATAGTACAATTTTAGGTCCGGCAGGGCAAAACCCCCTCTTTCTTTAGCATCTGTCAATATCTTAAATTTAATTCGGGGCTTTTTGCCCTGCCAGACAAATTTCGAAATGTCTTTTTGCCACCTCTTAAAACATTCCATCTTGTCAAGAATCTGCAAGGTCTGAAACAAAAATAACATTCTAGGCAATACATTCATTTTGATTACTGCAATTCGGCCTAACATTGACAATTCCAAATTTGACCATATTTCTAGATCTTTTTTAATTTCTGACCAACATTTTTCATAGTTGTCCTTATACAAATTCACATTCTTAGATGTTAAGTAAACCCCTAGATATTTCACCTTCTTTACCACAGTCAAACCTGTTTCCTCTTGAAATTTCTCCTTTTCCATATCTGTTAAGTTTTTCCCTAAAACTTTGGTTTTTTGCTTGTTCAACTTAAATCCAGCTACCTGGCCAAACTGTTGTATTATTTCTAAAACCTTTTTCGTACTAGTGTTTGGCTCTTGCAAAGTCAATACTAGGTCATCTGCAAACGCTCTTAACTTATAATGTTTAGCTCCGACCTGCACACCTTTGACCTGCTGGTCATTTCTTATCATGTTCAGCAACACCTCCAGAACTGAAATAAAAAGTAATGGGGAAATCGGGCACCCCTGTCGTGTTCCTTTTTCTATCTTAAGTTCCTCAGTCACAACATTGTTTACAATCAGTTTAGCTTTTTGTTCAGAATATATTGCAGCCATACCATTCTCAAAACCCTGGCCTACCCCCATCCCATGAAGATTCTTCCTCATAAAACTCCAAGAAATATTGTCAAAGGCTTTCTCCGCGTCCACAAAAATCAATACTGCTTTAGTGTTTATATTCACCTCTAGCTTTTCCAGAATGTCTATTACATTCCTTACATTGTCTGCCAGGTGTCTTTTAGGGAGAAAACCTGCTTGGTCCTTATGAATCTTCTCCATCAAGACTCTTTTAAATCTTTTTGCCAAAATGTCTGCAAAAATTTTGTAATCCACATTAAGGAGTGATATTGGGCGGTAGTTCTTGAGTTGGGTCTTTTCAGTCTCTGACTTTGGTATGAGTGAAATATATGCCTCTTTCCACGATTCAGGTGCCCTTTTTCCCTCAAGGATCTCATTACAAACTTCTCTTAGTGGTTGAGTCAACCATTCCTTCAGCGATTTGTAGTATCTGGAAGTCAGTCCATCTGGTCCCGGAGATTTGCCCAGTTGCATATTCTGAATGGCAGCCTCTATCTCTTGTTCTGAGATTCTCTGGTTCAAGTCCATCTTACTTTGATGAGAGATGTTTTGTAATCCATATTTTCCAAGGAATTTGTCTATATCTTCTTCATTTTGCGGGCCTTGAGTGTAGAGTTTTTTAAAATAACTTAAAAAGCAATTTCTAATTTCATTAGGTTTAGATATATTCTTTCCATCCACCTCTAGGCTTGTAACTGTATTTAGTTTCTGCCTTTTCTTCAGTTGCCATGCCAAAAGTTTGCCACATTTATTTGCTGATTCAAAAGTCTTTTGCTTCATTTGCTTTATCTTCCATTCAATCTCTTGGTTCATCAATTCCATATATTGTGTTTGATATAACTTGATCTCTCTTAAAATGTCCTGAGATTTTGGTTTTGTTCTTAATTTCCTCTCTCCTTCCTTTATCATTTCCAAAATCCTCTCTTTTTTCTCATTTTGTTTTTTCCTCTTTATTGAATTTTGTTGAATCAAGAATCCTCTCATAACCGCTTTACTTGCGTCCCAGATCACTCTTTTCTCCACGTCGGTCCTCAAATTTATTTCAAAATAGTCTTTTAGGGTCTTTTGGGCCTTCGTGAGAATCTCCTTATCTCGAAAGAGGGTGTCATTCATTTTCCATCTAAATTGACCAGTTATTGTGAGTTTCATCTCCATCTTCACGGCGTTATGGTCGGAGCAAGTTTTTGGGCAGATTTCCACTTTCTTGATCTTTGGAGCCATTCCACTAGTAACCCAGATTTGATCGATTCTGGTCCAGGTCATCATTGCTTGGGAGAAGAAAGTTCCCTCTCTCTCCAGAGGGTTCCTTGTTCTCCATATGTCTATCAAGTCCATATTTTCTGTCATTTCGAAAAAAGTCTTAGGGAGTCTCCCTTCCTTGCTAACTGTTAGTCTTTGTGCCTTGTCCATGTTAGTGGAGACCACGCCATTCATGTCTCCCATGATTATCATATTGTAGTCCAGATAGTCAGTGAGGGTTTCATGGAGTCTCTTAAAGAAGTCAGATTTGCCTTCATTTGGTGCATAAATTCCAACCACTAGAAGTTTTTCTCCTTGTATTTGTATCTCCACTGCCAGATATCTCCCTTGTTCGTCCTTGAATATCATTTTTGGAGCCCATTTCTCCTTCACATATATTACAACTCCTCTCTTCTTAACTTTGTCTGATGAAATAAATTCTTGTCCTAGCCTTTTATTTATAAGTAATCTCCTGTGGGCTCTGGTTATGTGAGTTTCTTGTAAGCATATCAAGTCCAGTTGTTCTCTATTCAATATATGAAATACTTGTCTTCTCTTCAAAGGCCCATTGAGCCCATTACAATTCCAACTAAGGAATTGCAGAGCCATCTTGCTATTTTTCTGAGGCTCCTCCAACAGCTCCCAGTTGTTGCTCTTCTTCTGATGGTGGTGGTTTTTGTCCAATCGAGAGATTCAGGATATCCAGTGCTCTCCTCTGTTCTGCAAGTACGTCCACAGTCCCCTTCTGTAGGTCCTCCTGGTATCTTGCCAAAAATTTGTCTTTATCTTGAATTGTCTTTATTTTCACCTTGTTTGCCTTGTAGTCAAATGACAGTCCTTGTGGGAATTCCCACCTGAAGCGGATAGAATTTTTCTTTAGTAAAAGGGCTAAGTCCTTGTAGAAGTTTCTTAAGTCCAGAATGTATTTTGGGATGTCTTTGAAGATCTGTACAACTGAATTTCCGATTTGCAAGGCCTTTTCAAAGTGTAGTCCTAGTATTTTGTCTCTTTCCTCCTTGGATCTGAGTGTGATCAAACAGTCTCTCGGGGTCTTTCTGTGTTGCTTTTTACCCAATCTAAAGGCAGTCGTAATTTTGAATTCGTCTTCCTCAAGGTCCCAGCAATCCACAAACTCCCGTGTCAAATATTCCACAAGGTTGTCTCTTTCATTCTCCGGAATCAGTCTTATTTTTAAGTTTCTCTCTTTCCTCTGTAACTCCCACAAGGCCAAGGTTTCATCATGCTCATAGACCTTCTTGGCAATCGGCTCTAATTTCTCCTGTGTCTCTCCCGCAGTGGCTTTGGCATCTTCCGCAATTTGGCGCGTAGTGGCGTTTTCCTCCACCAATTTATTTATAGATTCTGTATTCTGGTTTAATCTTGCTGAAATTTCTGTTAATTTTAGTGTATTCTCTGAAGTCTGTTTTGTCAAAGACTCCAGAGTTTGGTTTATCTTGAGCAGGGCGTCTGTCACAGCTTCCATAGAGACGGCTGCTCCTTTGTCTTGTCCTGTTGTTCCTGCTGATCCGGCTGTTGCGCCTGAGATTGAGCCTCTTTTCTTTACCTGTTGCTGCTGCAGCTGTTGTTGTTGTTGCTTGGTCTTGGCTCTTGTAACTATCTCTTCTTGTGCGCCACTCATGTCAAGGTCAATTCCCACGGGATTTATTCTCCCTTGGAAAATTCCACTGTCTTAGGCCGTGCCGGACTTCACTTTGTCCTCTAGAGGGAGCAAATCAAAGTGGCCATAGAGCAAAATTTCCAAGTACAAAAACAAAGGAGACTGTCCAAAATGTAAAAAAGGAGATTAACACAGTCAAAGTCAATGTTACTAAGAACTTGTAACTTCAAATTGCCACAGTTGCCCAATTTATGCTATTTCTTC